>NC_053413.1:3987500-5187500 GCF_016859285.1 Xiphias gladius
AACATTCAAAACTCACCCAGCTGAGCCTGGTTGCCATCGGACAGCTGGATCAGAGCGCTGTCCTTTTTGTTGTAGAGGATCTTCACCCTCTGGACATCACCATAGACTCCTGAAGGTAGAGAGAGCGCGCAAGAGAGAGGCAGACCGAGAGAGGGAGAGAACGAGCAAGATAGAGCAGGGTAGAGGAGAAGATGAGGAGGAGGACAGAACAGACAGAGCAGGAGAGATGAAGCCGACGAAGATAAAAAAAGGAGAGGTGTGAAGGATGGAAGGAATAAAGTTAGTGCCAGCAGACAAATGAAAGAAAAGATGGGATCTTCCGATTTGACTTCCACTAGAAACTTAATGAAATGCTTCTGTGTAACCAAGTGGTAAGACCAGTGAGAAAAGTCAAGATACCTCAGCTGAAGTTTAACACTGAAACACACCTGAAACTGTCATCTGGCTGACTGGTTAACATTTTGACTGAACAGCCTGTGCATAATTCAGAAATCCAGCTTGATTAGTGGAATAAAAATGTAAAACTATAGAGGGACAGTGTAGGAGAAGAGATATCTTTTACTAAACCTTTTCAAAGATATGCACTAACCTAAAACACAACATGCTATATAAGGAAAGATGTACAGTAAATGTACAAAGAAGACCTAATAAAATTTTTGTTCTTTTTAGGCCTTTTAAGAAGATAATTTTAGTCTCTGGGGATGCCCTGGAGTAGCTAAAACTCTTCCAGTAATTGTAAGAACAAATATGTAAAGATTGCTGGACTGGTTGACATGCTAATGTGACCCTTATGATATGTCTAATATAGGTGACTGAGTGGCAGGTTATCCCAACTGCAAAGTTGTAGAATAAAATGTAAACTATGATTGCACTTAATACAAAATATAGAGAAAGAGGCAAAAAGGAAGGAAGAGATGCAGAGGATTTGAAAGCTAGAATGAATCTTAGTGAGTACACTGGAATATTGTGATCAACTTAACTGTTAATGTGTTGAGAACATAAACACTTAAATAATCCTTGTGTCCCTGGTAAAGTGGAGGTTCCAGTGTTTTACACAAAACAATTTAACAGACACTATCCTGATAATTGAGTCTAGGTTGACATTTTAGTGTAGCAAATACTGAATAAATTATTCCAAAACCCGTACCAGTCAGTCCACTCATGGAATAGAGTGTTGTTGGAGAATGGTCTTTCTTTCTGTAATAATCTTTGGCCAAATAGAGAGACTGGTTTGCGGAGAACATTATTTACAAAATTAAAATGATAAACCTACCAGTATGAAATATTTCATAGATTGATCTGCTAATAAAAAGAGAGCGCAATGAGAGCTAGAAGGTTTGATAAGACGTTTGTTAGCGTCAGAGCTTAGTGAATTGGATATTTTGCCTAATGGGTAACAGTGAAAATGGAACCCACTATTGGAACCAACCCTTCTTCCTCCTCCCTTCATCTGACAGATTAGATCCTCATGATTTTTCCTTTACAATCAGCACTCTAGCTGTGCTAATTATTGTTACAGCAAACTATAGCTTCTTCACATAAAATATTTGACAACATCTTTTATTGTTAAGCAGCTGTGAAGGTGCTGACTTGGCAATCACTCACTAACTTCAGTATTTGTTTGCTTCAGATCAGTCTAAATCGAGATTTGGAGATTACACCAAAAACTTTCATTAGCGGATCCGTTTTAAGGAAAAAAAACTGAAGAAAGCATAGGACAAGGTTTAGACAGATTTCCAAGGCTATAAAAGGCACATAATGATGCAATTTGGGCAAACTTACAACATACCCACAATACAGGCTGCAATCAGTTGCTAACAGCACTGCAGTGCGAGGAATACCAAATGTGATGGAATCTTGATTGAAAGCCCAATCTACGAAAAGAATCTGGTCTAGGTTTTGACAACACATGAATAATTTTGGGTGTTTTGTTCTCATCAGTTAAGAGATAAGCTGACCAAACAAACAATCTCTCAGACTCACTATTTTTTAATGTAGAGACAGAAGTAGATTTTAACTTTGTAGTGCACAATATGATAGAGGGAGGCTTGGAGCCACAGAAAGATATAGAGGAATAAGTATGTCCACGACATCACCGAAGAAAGTGAACAAAATTGGATCAACAGAGAGAGATATACAGATAGAATAGTAGAGGTTGAACATACCGAAGAGGGTAAAGAGACTTTGAGGCGTGACCATCTTTAGAGAGAGAGACCGCAGAGCACAGGACAGGAAGAGGAGGAGCAGAGGAGGAGGAAGAAGGAGAGACGAAGGTAGAGATCAGACCGCCCAACGTTGGACGGGGGGAGGTGGCAGTTTCCATGATGATGAGGAGTGGAGCAAAGATGGAAAGCATGGGGGGGTTCGGAGAGTGGGTCAAAACGGCAAAGTCAAAGTCAGGTTAGACCAGAATAAGAAAAGTGAAGAGGGAAGAGAAGAAAAGGAGATGAAAGAAAATTGGGGTAAACATACATAACAAGGGGAGGGTTTTAAGGGAAGTGTACGACATTAAAGGATGTGTGGCCAAAAGGAGAGTCAAATGGAGAGGAAATAAATGTGTGAAGGGTGGAGCAGAGGAGGAAGGGAAGGGAAGGGAAGGGAAGGGAAGGGGGGGGGGGGGGGGTAGAAAGGAGGAGAGGAGGACAAAAACCAAAGCAGAGGTCAGTAAACAGAGCATCAGTGGGACATCAACGGAGTCTGAATGATTGCTGGTTTGTTTCCAAACACACACTCACACAGGTCTTCCAGTTTTATTTACGCAGGCACGCACAGACACACACACTCTTCCAGTTTTGTTGACACACACACACACACACACACACACACACACACACACACACACACACACACACACACACACACACACACACACCCTGCTGGATGCATTTATCAGTGAGGAAAATAAAGGATGGGAGGAAGGTACAAAATAATACATTTAAGAATGGTTGGATGAATACATCAGGAAATAAATAAGTGAATGAAAGACAGTGGCAGGAGATATCAAACCAGAAGGGGGCAATACCATGAAGCAGATAGCCAACCAGATCATATGTAACTGGAGGTAAATGTTTGTAGGATAACTGTGTATGACTGGCAGATAAGACTAATAGAGTAACATGTATAGGAACTGTACATAAACAATGTAACTTCAATTTGATTGATTTAATGAAAAAATAATTCTTACATTTTTCCGAGGTAAAAAAATCCTTAAACACAATCGACAAAATCTTAATAATGGAAAACATGTCAATTTGAACAAATTTATTTTTTACTCAGCAGGATGTCCAACATCCCATGACACCTGTGTTGTCTAAAGCAATCTCAGAGGTGATTGCTTTATGCCATTTGTTATCAAGAGTCCATTGCTGTCACAAGACTTTTAAGTTTGTGACATGTTCATTTTACACAAACACTGCCGTCAAAATTGAAAATCATAGACCCTGTTAATACCTGGCATTAACATGCATTTTGGGTTATCCAATCACAAGTGGACAGGACTTAGTACAGGTGTGAACCAAGATGCATTTAGAACGCATTGAGATCTGATCGCTCAGACCACATTTGGAGATGGACTTGTATTCATAAACAAATACAAGTTGTACAAAACATGTAAGCTGGCATGGTCAACAATGTCTGAAAATTTCGAAAAGCCCATAGAGATATATTATGAGTGCATCAAACAACTTGGTCAATTCGGTTTGTCTGGAATATGCCAAGGAATGGGTTAAAAACAACAACACATTTGGTCTTTCCAAATGGAATAGATGTATGTGTTTATTTGCATATAGAGGCGAGATCCGATAATAAGTGCTCACTCAAGACGCATGTGGAGAGGCATTCTAATGCCAGGTGTGAACTGACACACTTAGAGCTGTCCACTTGTTATCAGATCACCCAAGATGCATGTTAATGCCAGGTATGAACAGGGTCATAGATATCTGGACTTTCAAGATTCTTCAACCAATTTGTCAAAGTGAAACAGTTATCATGGAGGTGAACAAGCTACAGGGAAACGTGTTCATGTCCACGTAAAATAAGATTTTGGTGAAGATGGTCTCACGGGCAAGTATTCAACCAACATAGAATTTGGAGTATGTCTATGATCACTGCCAAATTGCACTAAACTAACTAAACTAACCAAAAATATTTGTCCTGTCCAGCTCAGTTGCAGATGTGATCTAAATAAGCACATGATATCACATAATCCATCATCACTGGCAGATGTTTTAACAGCATTAATCTGTTTCAGTTAAGTCTTGTCTCAATCAACTACTTTGTCAAACTGGAATTAAACTGTAAAAAGAGAGTAGACTGTGTTTGGAGTTTCTACTGCAATGCTACCTGGAAATAGGTCTGCATGAAATGTGCCATAAATATTTGTCTGCCCATCTGAGGACACAGTTGAGAAAGGATAAACGAGTAACTGAAAAACCAACCCTTGGATTCAACACTCATAACGTGAAAAGTGGCCACACCACACTCAACCACTACGTAGACACTGGAATGGATTGAGCATACTCCTAAGACTATACAGGAGCTGCTACTATCAAGCTGATGGGTCACCAGAGAGAACTGTATGGTGTTACCAAACAGTCAGGATACAGCTATGCACCAAGACTTTACCAGAAGGGGGCAGAAGTGTGAAAGCCACCACTCCACAATGGAGTCCCTCTCCACTGGGGCGTGAGAGGGACAAAGACAGGCAGAGAGAGAAGAGCTCTGATAGACAGATGGAACATAAAGAAAGACGTAACAGGTACAGTAGGCTCAGAGATACAGATGACAGAGTACGCACACATTTATAATTAGAGAATTAACAGAAAATCGACAGAGGAAACAGCAATCAAAGATAAAACTATAAAGTTATATGTAAAGGTTTGGCCACAAATTGGTTTTGATGATTTTTGAAGTGAGAAGAAGTAAATACAAATCCTGTAGCAAACAAGTACTATAATGATCCTTTCTTCCAACTTTAATGTACTATTTTTTTTTCATGAAATTAAAAAAAACAAAAAACAAAAAAACAAAACAAAACAAAACAAAACAAACAAAAAAAAACAGTAATTGTGGCATGTGCACAAGTTTGGGGACTCTATTCAGTCTGTACTTGGTAAACCCCCCCTTTGGCAGATATCATGCTTGGAAACGCTTTTATACTATTATAATTTCAGTATTATACTTTGAGATTTCAGGACCCACAGTCACACTGTGACTTTAATCCATCTTAAATTATATTACATGGACTTCATCTTGGTGGAAGATGCATGATAAATCATGCTGTAAAGTGGGCTAAGCAAACAACCACACATCCACACAGTAATTCACACTATCAGTTACTCAAGAAAATCATTCAGCAGTGTCTGTTCAATGAGTTAATATTAGTTACTCAAAGCAGAGCTTGGGAATGCTCATTCACAGTTAAGTTATATGTATGGTTAGTGTACCTCTTCATTTAGGTTGGATGCCAACAGGACCCCTGACACTCCGGACCCAGACAGAGCAACACGACCTGCAGCTGCTGCTGCTGCTGCTGCAGCACTCAGAGGACTAATGGCTCCTGTTAGGAAAGCACAAGACAAGAAACAGATCAGAATCAAACATGGAATACAACAGCAGAAAAGTAGATAAGTTTAAAACTATGGCAGTAAAAAGAGTAATGCTTGTTAACATCAACTATAAAAATGCAAAAACTTACATGCACTTTCACCAAAACTAATAAGCCCTCTTGAATACATTAATCAATTCTAAATAACATAAATATTGTAAGTAGAAATGAAACATATACAACTCTGTTTAACAATTACCCCAGCATGCTACAGCACAGAAAGGCATGCATAAAAATCGGAATGGGAGAAAAAAAAAAAAAAAAATCTAAATCAGGGATAGTGATGTGCTTCATGACATCGGGTAAATGTCATTTAAACTTAGTTAACCTTCAAGCTAAAGAGCTGGTGATCTCTTCATTGTTTACCATAAAACCTAAAAAACTTCAACTTCATCAAAACATACATTAATGTCTACAGATACATTGGAAAAGTTGGATTTGGTAGCAGTGCAGAATTTTAGATGGTATAAATAGTCAACATAGCTGCTTCAGTAACTTCAGTAATAAATATTATGTACACGGTAATGTAGAAGCCATTAAGTACTTTGAGTATGATATATGCAAACTGTGTCAATGACTCAAATGCTCGATAACTCATTCCTGTCTACCCCATCTATCTGCTCAGTTTAATTAAGGATTATGCACCCTCCCACTTGAAATGTAATTAAAACCCAAATAACATACAAAGAGAACATGGAAAGTAAAGAAAAGGCTGGTGGAATTTCAGAACAGATTATCTTTCATATGTCACTGTGCAGTGAAAATGTGATTTGTTTGAATATTTGGTTACCTAATTACAATTAAATTAATAACATTAAAAATACAGATTAGTATTACATTTGTATCTAAAAATAGGATATACTTTAATTCTGACCAAGATGCAGCCTCAAAACGGGGAGGAGTTAGTGTGATTATGAGGGGAGTAGCCAAACTCTCACCAACTCATGCATAAATAATGAAAACCAATGATGCAATCAATATTATTTTAACAAACACTCTTAGCGCATTCACAGGGAAAGTTTCATCAAGATTTTAACACCTTCATTTAAAAATGTTGGGAATAAAAATTTCAGAGAAATTACATACATATCTGCATGACACTTTCTATATTTCTCACAAGAGATACAGAACATTATGAAACATTTTTAAGACTTCTGAAAAAAACTGAATTTAAAGTAGAAAATGCAACGTTGAACAATCTTGAAATAAAAAAAACATAATTTCAGGGCCTTTGGAAGCTGGTTAAGCAGTAACTGAGGAATCCCAGTTTTAAGTAAGGTTCACAGGATTGTGAAGACCTGTACAGACATTTATCAAGTGTACCTGTTCATAGCTGCTTTTTGGCCAATATTAAGGGTTCTTTCAACTGTACCATTTTTTGATTAGAATGTCATATTCCAATTAATTCAGGGTGATAAATTCCAGCAGACAAGCAGGGAAATATACAGTAACTATGTAAATGTTGTGAAATGACATGAAATTACCAATCCTAAATAAAGTATTTGCCTCATCCATTGTTATAGATGTAATTTCAACAAACCACAATGGCAACTGAAAGAACACCTTTCCAGCCCTGGCGCATTCAGACAACCGTAGTAGGACATGAGAGACAGGAAAGTAGCAGAACAGAAAACAGTGGTGACAGAGTGATGGAAAAACAATTACAAAAAAAGAAAAGATAGGTACCTCCACCCTGCGAGAGGGAGAGAGAAGATGAGTAACCTCCTCCACTAGAGTAGGAAGCTAGTGCTCCAGATGGGGTACCTACAAGACAATGACAACTAGATTTATACCACAAAATATTTATCCAACCTAGCACTAAAGAGTACAATCACAAGAACCTAAACTGACCTAAATCAGTTAAATATTAAAGCTGTATCAGTATTATACCATAATGACTAAATATTGTAAATACATCAAATATCTAAGTAACACTACACATACAGTAGCTCTATAGTGTTCCAACCCCAGAATAAAGTGTGCAAAAAGAATTTTGTTGCATACTTTATGGCATTGTAAAAAAAATGGATAAAATTGCGATTTTTGCCCATCAGTCTAAACTAAATAACCCACAATGACAAGTGAAAACATGTCTTTAGAAATTTTTGCAAATTCATAAAAAAAAAATAAAAAACTGAAATCTCTCATTTACAAAACTATTCAGAACCTTTGAAACAATGCTCAAGTTTATCCTCTTTGCTTTAATTACCGTTGAGATGTGTCTAGAACTTAATTGTATTCCACCTGTGGCAAACAGAATTGTAGATTCTAGTTTATTTTTATTATTAGATTTTATTAATTCTAGTTTAGAAAAGGCCCACACCTCTGTATATAAGATCCCACATTTCACACTGCATGTCAGGACAAAAATTGAGTCCAAAACACACAGCCTCTAGACCTCCGCAATAAAATTCTGGTAAGACATAGATCAGGGCAAGGTTATAAAACCAATTCTGAAGTCTAAAGTGTTCCCAGGAACACAGTGGCCTCAGTAATAATGGAATGGAATAAGTGAAACCACCAGCACTGTTTCTACAGATGGCCGTCAGCCAAACTGAGTAACCAGGCAAGAAGGGCCTTGGAGGGGGAGGTGACCAGGAATCCAATGGCTGCTCAGAGCTTCAGAAGTCCTCTGCAAAGATGGGAGGACCTGCTGAAAGGACAACCATCTAAGCAGCACTCCCTTCAATCAGGTCTTTATGGTCAAGTGGCAAGACAGAAGCTACTCATAATTAAAAGTAATATGACAACCTGCTTGGAGTCTGCCAAATGGCATATAAAAGATTCAGATCATGAGGAAAAAGATTCTCTCATCTGATCAGACAAAAATTGAATTCTATTTTCAGAATTCCGAGAGAGAACTAAATCTGGCTAATACTACCCCAACAGTGAAGTATGGTGGGGTTGCTTCAAAATGTGCAGAATTGAAGAAAGGATGATTACAGCCAAGTACAGAGCGGTACTTAAAGAAAACCTGCTTCAGAGCGCTTACAACCTGAGACTGGGGTGCCGGGTCTCTGACTGCCCTTGAGTGGCCCAGCCAAAGCCCAGACTTAAACCCCACAGATCATCTGTGGAGAGCCCTGAAGACGGCAGTACACAAACGCTTCCCATCCAATCTGACAGAACTTGACAAGATCTGACAGGAAGAATGGGATAAATTGCTCATATAAAAGGTGTACAAAGCTTGTAAAGAGTTGCCCGAAAAGACTCAAAGCTGTAAGTGCTACCAAATGGGCTTCTACAAAGTACTGAATTAAAGGTCTGAATACTTTTGTAAAGGACAGATTTCAGTTTTTACTTTTAATAAACATGCAACAAATTCTTAAAACACTTGGTCATTATTGGTTACTGACTGTAGATTGGTGGACCAGAAGACTTCACTGAACAGGGCAGGGATAAGTGGAAGCCAGGCTAGACTGGCACTTCGTACAGTGCATACCTGCACCGAGGCAAACAAAATTACCCAATCTCTCAATGTCAAGAAAAGTGATAAAAATGTCTGTATCTTCCTCTTTAACCGGATCCGCACCAAAATTCAATGGGTTCTTCCCTGGCCCATGCCCAATCCCTCCACCAAGTCTGGTGCAATTCAATTCAGTAGTTTTTGTGTAATCCTGCTGACAAATAAACAAACCAATAAACAAACAAATCTGACAGACAGACATAGGCGAAAAACATAGCCTCCTTGGCAGAGGTAATAAATCATTGCATATTCAGTGAAATTCAAAGCCATTAAAACACTATAGACTGCAGCTGCACACTTTGGATATAACATTTAGAGTTTGAATTTGGCTTTATTTACTTCTGTATTCCAGTGAGGAATCCACTGTATCAAAGCAATCTGTACCCCCCATCCAATTATGTCATTTGGTATCTCTTTAACTTCCAATTAAAAATGCTTAATGACTCCCATTACAATGATAATAAAGTCTCAAGATAAGGTTATATCACAATATTGTGAGCAATAGACAACTTATCTGGAGTTGAAGTGAATTGTAGTAAATTAAAATATGTTCCCATGTTAATTAATATACATGTCCGATGCTACAGGTGTAGATAAAGGCATACGAATGTATTCTTCCATTAACATTCTACTAATTGCACCATTAGTCCTTGCAGAAAACACTGTGCTGTCTGCAACAGCAGGGCTCATATTTATTTGTTTGATGTATCTTTCTTTTGTCCCATTAAGGAATCCATTTCCTACCACCTGTAACCCAGTGTCACTCAATATTAGAGCTATCCCTGATACCATTTTTTGGGCTTTGAAGCTTCAGATTATTATCTTGAGATGCATGCACACTAGGGTTAGAAAACAAACAAGATCAAGTGAGAGCTTATGGGTAGATCAACTTGAAAAGTTGTTTTTGTGTCTTAAAGGGCGACTTCACCAATTGTCAACTTGAGCCCTATGATTCTAGTTTGGGGATTACATGTACAGCAGCTTCAGAAAAAGTTTTCAGATTTAGCCCTACTACAAATTTATGCATACCATAGTTTTTAGATTGTTGAATGTATTTTTCAGCAATGCATGCAACTAGTCAGAATGCTATGAAAATCATCATGCAGAATCCTGAAATTTGCTGAAAAGTGCAATCTATCGCGATGAACTACCTTTTTTCAGTTTCACTGAAGGTCTGAACTGATTTGTTTAATTTTCATGGTGTATCAGATGCTGGGGAGAAGCACAGACATTCTAAATTTAAGGCTCGGCTGCTGAAAAGCAGGGCATTCACAAGTTATGTTAATGGAAAAACAAACTCTGGAGACAACCAATGACCAAACATGGACGGCAGGAACTAGGTGTATGAATTTATAAGCAATTTGATAGCATCTATCAAGTATGGGATGTCAAAGTTTCACACCGGCATTAGAATGTACCGTACTTCATTGAAGTACACAAAAAGAAAATGTGACTATGACAAAAATAAAAAATGAGCACCGTTCATAACATATGGAGGTAAACAGAAACAAATGGGCACTTGGAAGGCTAGCAAAATGCACTCAATTCAAAAGACTATGGAGAATTGTTGGTAATACTGTTAAGTGTATACAGTGTGTCTGTAAAGTATTCAGACCCCTTCAATTTTTTCAAATTCCGCTATGTTGCAGCCTTGTGCTAAAACCGTTTGAATTAACGTTTTTCCCTCATCAGTCTACACTTAATACCCCACAATGAAAAAGCAAAAACAGAATGTTAGAAATTTTTGCTAATTTTTTAGAAAGGAAAGCTGAAATATCACATTTACATAAGTATTCAGACCCTTTACTTGTTACTTAGTTGAAGCATCTTTGGCAGTGATTAGTCTTCTTGGTTATGAAGCGACAAGCTATGCACACCTGGATTTGGGGATTCTCTGCCATTTTTTTCTGCAGATCCTCTCAAACTCTGTCAGGTTGGATTGGGACCATTGGTGGACAGCTATTTTCAGATCTTTCCAGAGATGTTTGATTGGGTTCAAATCAGGGCCCTGGCTGGGCCACACAAGGACATTTACAGAGTTGTCCCTAAGCCACTCCTGCATTGTCTTGGCTGTGTGCTTAGGGGAATGTCCTGTTGGAAAGTTGAACCTTTGGCCCAGTCTGAGGTCCTGAAGACTCTGGACCAGGTTTTCATTAAGGATATCTCTGTACTTTGCTCCATTCAGCTTCCCCTCAACCCTGACCAGTGTGGAGTGCTGCAGTGATGGTTGTCCTTCTCAAAGTTTCTCCCATCTCCACACAGGATCTCTGGAGCATACAGATGTTTGGCCAGGCAGCCAGCTCTAGGAAGATGTTCCACACTTCCACTTAACAATTATGGGGGCCACTGTGCTCTTGGGAACCCATCAATGAAGCAGAATTTTTTTGTAGCCCCAGATCTGTAACCCAAGATCTGTGCCTTGACAAAATCCTGTCTCTGAGCTCTGCAGGCAGTTTCTTCGACTTCATGGCTTGGTGTTTGCTCTGATATGCATTTTCAGCTGCCTTCAACACCTATAGAGACAGGTGTGTGCCTTTCCAAATCATGTCCAATCAATTGAATTTACCACAGGTGGACTCCAATCAATGTGTAGAAATATCTCAAAGATGATCAAGAGAAGGAGTCAGGAGTCACCTGAGCGAGATTTCAAGTGTCCTAGCAAGGGGTCTATATACTTATATCAATGTGATATTTCAGTTTTTCCTTTTTAATAAATTTGCAAAAAATTCTAAAATTCTGTTTTTGCTTTGTCATTGTAGATTGAGTGAAGATTGTTGAGTTGATAGTTTTGCTATAATGCATATAGCAATCTGGTCAGAGTCCTGGATTATAATAAGGTATTGGATAGAAATACACAGAAACTAGAAGAAACACCCATTTTAAGGTAAGGCAGCTCAAACTGTTGCTATTTATCATGTTTTATGATAATTATCTTGGCGATAACTTTGATGTGTATTTAATAGAGTTTTAATTTGTTAGCTAAGGACAGCTGATAGATGTGCGGACTGATCACACTGCATCACATTTTATGCTTATAATTTTTTTAAGGGGGGGGGGGGGGGGGTCACATGTGTGCAGTCTCTTTTCATTACTCTGTGTGGCCAATTAATACTACTTCTGGATTTGAAACAAAGCCATCAAGATGTGACCGAAGTGTAGACTTTCAGCTAAAATTCAAGGGGTTTAGCAAAAATATTGCATTAACCATTCATTTAACCATTTTCAGAGGCTCAAAACTGACTGGACAAACCAACTTGAAACCAACTTGATTATAAATATAAGGATTATTTTTAATACTTGGATGAAAATTTGCAGTCAATGGACATCGCCAAATGCTGAGTTTCCCTTGAGATGCTTTGCCAGACCTTTACTGCAGCTGCCTTCAATTGCTGCTTTTGTTTTTGCTGGGCCTTCAAAGCCTTCAGTTTTGTCTCAGTACGTGAAAGGCATGCTCAGTTGGGTTGATTTCTTTGCCTTTCTTTGCCATAAGAAGCTCTTGGGTAACTTTTGCAGTATGTTTTGGGTCATTATCTATCTCTACTTTGAAACACAGTTTTATCAGTTTTGCAGCATTTGGCTGAATCTGAGTAGATAATATAGTCTTATTCTCTTCAAAATTCATCCTGCTACTTCTATCAGCAGTCAAATCATTGATAAACACCAGTGACCCAGTTCCATTGTCAGCCAATGCCCATGCCTTCAATCACATCTTGATGGCTTTGTTTCGAATCCATTGTGGTGATGTACAGAGGCTAAATTATGGAAATTGTGTCACTGTCCAAATACTTATGTAACTAACTGTATCTGGTGTCTTTTTGGATTTTGTTGGTCAACAGCCAGATTTTCTTACATGCTGATACTATTCATACAATATCCAGAGGGGGCTTCTGTGCTTTTAACTTGTGCAGCAGTCAAACAGCAGAAATTTCATGGCTACATTACTTTTTGGCTGGACCACAACAGCTAAGCCAGCCCTATAAATGTGAATGTCCATGACTGACTGACTGAGAGATAAAGTTACACTATTGGTCAGCCAAACGCCTCGTGACTGAATACTGAAGTTACGCCATAGGTCGGCCGCCTGAGTAGTGGAGTTTCCCCATTGGCCATTGCTCTTTCAAAATGAATAGGCGCAAACATTTTCTATTCAGTAATCAAGCTAGCGTTTACAACCAGTGTTGCCAACTTACCGCCATTGTTGTTAGATTTACCGACTTTTCATATCCCTTTGGCAACTTTTCTTCACAAAAGCACCTAGCGACAAATCTAGTGACTTTGTGGACAAACATTAGCTACTTTCCATAGAAGAGAGTCACCAATATTTCCCCTTGAGTGCGAGATCATGCTTTCCCTCCACAGACACAACTCTCTCTGCATCTCATTCAATTGATCGTAAGGCAGCTACATAAACATGAATGAGCTTCTAACTTTGTCTCTAAGCGATCATTTTACAAGTAAATATAGCCAAAATCACTGCACAGACGTTGTCTTTAACTTATGTGTGTGGTTATTTTGTCAGACAACGTTGCGGTTATGAAATCAGGATTTTAGTAGTGCAGAGCAGCAGCTTTGAAATGGCTCGGAATTGATGCTGGTGAACATGTAGTCTTGTTTGGCCGCGTTTCACTCACTACTCAGGGAATTCAACTGTATTAAACTACTGTATATGTGAGCAAAGACAGTAGATGAGAAGCAAACAGATAAATGGCTGTCCAGCCACATACTAGGTTTTGAGGTTGCTGAAATGGACAGATGTCAGTTACAAATTTACATCTAAGTGGTGATTTTATTGTTTTCCTGCAAGTTGCTTTATTTCTTAATACCGAGTCCATATATGACCTATCATAACATTGTTGCAATGGATTTTCTACCCTCCCAGTTAAGGTTGTGTGCAGCAGGCACACATCCTTAACTGTAAACGGGAAACTCATCTGTTTCCCATTTACACACTTACTGTTGGAGGGCATTTCGGTCCACCTTCCCTCCCTGTTCACTGATTTGGGATGGCATTTAATATTGTGAACCTTTCATTCTAATGCACAAACAGAGGGATAGTGGAAAGGGTTAAAATGTATTGGTTGGAATGTTGCCGAGACAAAGAGAACTGTCTTTGGTTTCACATTCACTGATATACGACTTAGCAGCACAACTGGCAAAAAAAGCCCTTGAAGGGGGTCTTCATTTCACTGCATGAATGGATTTGATGGAGAGACAAAGATAGAGGTATATTTACCCAATAAAGAATGATCCTTGTTGGTTGCCTCTCCATCTCCGGTAGGAAGGTCAGGTCTGGTGTAATCTCGACTCTTATCATTGTTGTATTTGACATTGAGGTTGACCAGTTTACTGAAGTCTATCCGCAGAGTACAGCATGAATTATAGATGTTCTGTCCATCCAAAGACTAGTGTGAAGGAGTGAAAAGGGAGAAAGAATCATAATGTGTTTTAATAGCGTTCTTCATATAGATTGTTTTATGCCAGGTATAGCCCAACTGATACTCAATTTTTTCAGTTCAATACTGATACTGATTTTTAAGATTTAAAAATCTGATAATATATCAGCTGGTAATATAGTAGTTTTTAAGAATTTTTTTAAGAAAATAATTTTTTTTTAAAGAACTATGACCACGATACACACTAAGCACAACATTTCAAGTTTTAAAAAGTCTAGGCCACTATGTCAATTTAGCTGCAATGCCAAGAATGTAAAAGGGCTGAAAGGGCAGAATGAGAAAGAACACCTCTGTAATTCACTGAGATTAAATGTAAAATGTAAATCATCTGTTGTAAATCAGAGAGGAGGTATATTATACTACCAATCCTGCAAACAAACAAAACAAAAACAAACAAAAAAACCCCCACACATACACACAGTTGAAACCTTTTGGTAGTTATAATTGTTGAATGCTAGCAAAAATAACCATGGAAGACTGTTTGCTCATTTAACAGCCATAATTTTCACGTGTGATCCTACCAGTTTAGCTTGCTGTGCATTGACAGGGTCACTGAATTGCAGAAGAGCCTGAAACTGGTTGTTCTTGGTGAAGGTTATAATCTTCATCACGGTTCCAAATTTACTGAAGATCTGCAAAAGTAAAATAATTCATAGAGAATAACAAAGAAATCCGGTCAAGCTTGATTCGAATAACAGTTCACCAAACTTAACTTTTAACATTCTAGTCTAAAGCTATGTGACATAACAATATTATCACAATTAGAGGTGGTCTTTTGAAAGGTCACATGCATCTGAGAGGGTAGTGGTTATCATTGATGTAATTAGGGCTGTCCCAGAATCAGGATTTTCAGAGCTGAGTCAGCATTTGTAACAGATGCATTGTCGGGGGTTGGGTCGGTGTGGGGATATCTTTGGTACATTAGTTTGTCATGTGCTTGTGGGTAATTGTCATTTATGCTTTTTCTTCTTATTTTTTTTTTTCATTTTTATGAACACTCAACACTGTTCCCCAGTACAACTTACCTACAAATTTATTATTCACTCCCCTGCCAAATCTGTGTCAGTTCAGCTCACCGAGATTGATAATGATCGAAAACATACTGCACAGAGCTGCCGCCCCAGTAAAGTCCATTATTAGCCTACTTGAGTTTCATGTTTTACCTGTAAGACTCACATTTGAATATCTTTGTTGATTATGTATTATGTGGAAACATCAGAATTCCAGTCAGAAAAGTAAAAGAGTGTGTCCTGCTCATAGTTCAGTTATAAAATCCTAGTGCACCGTGAAGCGTCTCACCTGCCGTGCTGCTGATAGCACTGTCAGTCAGACACTGTAAACGGCTGTAGAGGAGGTTGTACCTGCGTCTGGTTCAGAAGTTGTTTTTCTGACTTCACTGAAAGTCAGCACTTGAGCTGATAGCATCTCAGAGCTCTGCCTTACAGTGTCCAGTGTTGCGCTGCACTCCATTTCCATCATCCATCTCTATTTCAATTACAGTTCGTTTTGTGATTCGTTCATTTTGAGACAAGAATCAATTTCTACAGCCTGCCATGCTGCATTGCTCTATGTACAATGATGCAGTTAAGAAAAAATTGCAGTTAATTGACCGCCAAAATCGAGTAGACTCAAGGTCTTGTCAACTTATGCATCAACTCTTCAACTTCTATGGGGCAGCCCTAAATGTAATGCTCCTTTCCTCCCCCGAAAAAGTTCTGTTTCGCTATTAATGCTGTTTTTGTAGCCAAGAAGAGCCAAACATGAGGAAAAATGTAAAACTAGACTATGGGGCTGTGTGTACCAATCTGACTGGTGGGTTTATGTAAAATTTTCAGATTTTACCTGTTGTAGAACGTCCAGTGTCACAGGATAAAACATGTTGTCAATAATAATTCGCAAGACAGGGCTAGGGGGTGGAGCGAGGTCCAGAACTCCTGGGTCAGAAGATGGAGAGCTTCCATCCTGAACGGCTGACACTGCTTGCAGCACTGCCTGGGCCCTCTGGGTGGTAAGGCAAAAATATGGACACATGTTGAGAAAAAGGCATAAAATCCTACATCAGTCGGATCATCTGTTTGGTTGAAGTATAGTGTCAAGTGTACAATTATATGTGTGTACCTGGTTCAGGGCTGAGTCTGTTTTCAGTTCCTTATGGTTGGAGTACTGGATGAAGACAGGTGTGTTTCTGACCTAAATAGAATAAGATCCATATAACAAACAATGCAGTTAGTATCCCTTACAACGAAAACAGAATACAATAACAATGTGCAACATGAATGGACACTGATGCATTTCAGACCTGTGGTGTGACAGCTGTGTAGTAGTTCACCATAGTAATGGCTGCTTCCTCTGTACCCAACTCCAGAAAAGCCTGAAAAAACACAGTAATATTGCTTATGAAGAATAATAAATCACCTCCAGGACAATGTGTTACTTCCTTTTTCTGGTTTAGAAAAGGACAATATTATTCAGTTGAACTTAAACTTTAAATGCTGTGATTACTATAGTTTTATTCTATCGTTTTTGCCCCAAAGTATTGTCTGACAGTATAGAGTTTTGTTATAGTTTACCTGGTTCTTCCCCTTGAGCATCAGTATGTTGGTGACCTTTCCAAAGGGTAGCCCCAAAGCAATAACTTCAGTCTCTGACACTTCATTGGGAAGTTTCCTGATGTGGAGAACTCTGGAGGGAGGTGATTCATCCAAACGCTGTTTCTTACTGTCACTGCCATTTGCTGAACATGGACACACAAAGAAACAAACACACACAGGCACAGGTACAAATAATATTAAAAAATAATTATCATATGACACCACAACTCTACAGCAATAGGCTTTTCACCATCACACAAATTTCACAGTAAGAAAAGCACAGGGATAAATAACAAAATTCATGATGGCTTAATTCAATCCATCCATCTCATGCCATTTATCCAAAGTTGGGTCGCGGTGGCAGCAGGTTAATTACAGTAGTCCAAAGATGCCTTTCCCTAGCAATGTTTTCTTGCTCCTCCTGAGGTGTCCGAGCGTTCCCAGACCAGATGATATAATTTCTCCAGCGTACTCTTTTAGTACCTGGGGTATCCTACCAGTTGGAAGTGCCTGGAAAACCTCCAATGGAAGGCGTCCTGAAGGCATCCATATCAGATGCCCGAACAATCTCAACTGGCTCCTTTCAATGTGACGGAGCAGCGAAACTTCTCCGAGCTCCCTCCCGATACCTGAGCTCCTTACCCTATCTATAAAGGCAAGCCCAGCCACCCTATGGAGGAATCTCATTTCGACCACTTGTGTTCACAATCTAATTCTTTTAGTCACCACCCTAAGCTCGTGACCATAGGTGAGTGTTGGAATGTAGACCTAGTGGTAAATTGAAAGGTTTGCCTTCTGGCACACCTTCAATCTACTTATAAATCTCATGCTCCATTTTTCTTTCACTTGTGAACAAGAGCTGGAGATACTCCCTCATTTGGGGCAGCAACTCACTCCCAACCTGGGGCGAGCAATCCAGTGTTTTCCAGCAGAGAACCATGGCCTCAGGCTTGGAGGTGCAAACTCTCATATCTCAGCTGTTTCTCACTCAGCTACAAACTCTGCCAGTGCTGGATGAAGGTCACGAAATGGGAAGCATGACCCCTATCTGCCAGTCCACAGGCACTGTCCCTGACCTCCATACAATGTCCAGAGCGCTCAGCATCTCATTGACACCTCGCACCTGGCTTAATTGCCTTTATGGAAATTCTGATATTTTGTAGAAGAAAGTATTTATCAATTAATCGAGAAAACAGTTGCAGCCCTCTACGTGCAATTTTGTAACAGATCCAGAAAGTAAAATTCATTCACTGGTTCATTTACTCTTAAGTAAGTCTTATGGAGCATTAAATGACAATTTAACTAATTACATAAATTCACTAATTAGGGGTCTAAGACCAAGTGGGCTGGTGGCAATGCATGCAAAGCAGCATGGCAAAAAACAAAAAACATTTTGCAAGATTTACACTGCCATCCCCGTTGTCATTGTCACAACAATGACAACTTCCAATCTGTGTCATCTTATCTACAACAGGAAGTTCATCAACGAGCAAGCATGCATGTACCCTAGTACACTCACACTCCCAACTTCTGAGTCTAATGTTTTTTTGTCATATATCATAATCATATTGTGTTATTTAGGTTATTCAGCTCGTAATATAAATATTATCTTTTAGTTCTCTGATCATCTGTGCGGGCATGTCATTCACTCCTCAAAATCTCAGACAGCCTCTGACATGTCGGAAACCAATGAGGTTTGAGTATTACCATGATCAAACTTCCTGACCACTTCCCATTTACTACAGATATTAAGGATTACTGCTTAAAATGACAGTGGTTTGTGTTTGCCGGGTTAAGGCTGATCTTACCGGTCATAGAGTTGGGGCTGCTACCATACATGTTGAGCTCATCTGAGCCTCTCTGGAAATTTAATAAAAACAGAAAAACACATTTAAATTTAATTTACATCTCAATTTCTAACATATTCTAAATGTGTTACTATTATAAACACAGTGATGTAATACTACCAAACATACATCAAAGATACTATATAATCAGTATGTCTTACTGAACAGCAATTCAACATAAATCAGCTGACATCCTGTCATTGCTCACCATAACATAACACATAACAGCAAATAAAATTATGGATTAAGGTGATCATTTTATTTTTAGCTTAATGATAATATTACCATCCTACAAAGTTTAACACAAATCTTTCTAGTGTATTATTTGGTATTTTCACATCCAACACTGATAAAGGTATTAATTCTTTTGACCAACAGTATCCTAAAATCCAAAAATTGCACATCCAGCCTATTTTTGGACATTATCATGCAGACATAGCAAATGCATGTGTGTTCATGTAAAATGAGTAAAAAGTGACAGAGCTTGCCTTCACACCAACTGCGACATCTCTGCCAATTAGCAGAATGCAGGGAGATGAAAACAAAGAAAAATGAGAGAAAATAATGTTATTTCAAATTTTGAAGGAATCGCAATTATTTAACACAAGGGAAATTGGTGAGATAATGGTGATAACTGGTGAGAATTTTGAGATAAAAGGAAGCTTCTGGGAAATTCTTAAGTTCCAAATTCAAATTCTGCAACATAGAAAACGTGTGATTTGACACCGAGATCATCAACATCTGAGTCATTTTGTCCTAAATATCATATTATATCCATTGCTGATAAGAGAATCGATCTGGAAACAGTTGCCACTGGACACTTTAAAAAAAATGGCTGCCATAGGCATCATCTTGAAATTCATGATGTCAATAGCCAAATGTTTTTGGAATGCCTTTGGCTATAAGTGTACCTAACTATTTGCTTTTATCACAAAATTCACAATTGTTATGTTATCTGCACCACTATTTACATTTCTTAAGTTTTCTTTGTGCTTCTCAATTCTCAGCGTTTGATCATTTCAGTAAATGGACAAGTGTTCCAGAGGTGAGGATTTTTTCTGTTGTTCATCTATTGCACTGATAAACTGTCAGTCAAATCTTGCAACCTCTGGGAAAGACCACAGAACTCCGATGCGGTTAGCATTTGGGCAGTAGCACTTCCTGTAAATTGAAATTAGAGTTATTTTCATTAGCAATTTTCATCACTGATTTTGGAAACCTTACTGCTGACATCAGATGACCCTTCGGAAAATATGTTACAGTGTCTTTAGTACTCTGTTACTTGCAGTTATTGTGAGTGAGCACTAGCAAGGAATTAAGTTTGCTAGTCTAACACATCTATTCATGTTCCTCCTAAGTTCAGAAATCCAATTGTTAATGACAACCAACATGTGTTCAGCAGTGCGCTTAAGTCTTCTCTTGCTCTCTATCATTACTTAAGCTGTTTTATTGTACACACCCACTGTTTAACTGCTCTCATTCAATTATTTTTCAGTTTTTTTTACTCTTCGGTTGTCTGACAACCAAATAAGCACAGTGATTTGATTGCAGCTCATTAATGCTAACGTTACCTGATAACGAGGCACTATAACTAACTATAAGCAAGATTGTTCTGAGATGGTGGTGAAATCATTATGTTATGACCATGAAGTCAACTGACAAAATCAACATAAATACAGTTTAACAGCAACATCTGTATTATGTGATCACAAAGGGTTAGAGGTGCCAGAAAGCTTCTACACAGCCCTTGGACCCTTTCTGAGTAGGCATACGACATTTTGTACATGAAACTCTGGTTTCGGGTGTAGAAAAGTTCTGATTTACTATGGATATAGTATGTTTTAACTGCTGGCATACAACACAGTGGCTGATTGCAAACACTTTCTGAAAGATTCAGAGTAATTTACCAATAGACTTTAATTATCTTTTCTTCAGTATTTGGATGTTATTCACTGCTGAGCAAATAGTTTTTCAAAGATTATAGAACTGCTACTGTTTCTGTTCATTCATATTGTTACATTGATTTAGTTTTATTTTATATGCTATGCAGGCCTCAATGGAGAAAATATTTTGTAGTTACTTGATAATGAAACTACCTTATTGTTTTTCCCTTTTTACTCGGTCCTTGGTAACAGGGAGGAAGATCACATCATGCCTTATGTCACCTGCCAAAGGTCACCTGCCACCTCCAAGAGTGGTAGCAGTCCTGTTTCATCATCCAACTCTAACCTATCAATATGTACAAAAATGCACACTAATAATTAATAATCATTTTCCTTTCAATTGTGTTTCATTAAAAAGACTGATACAAGAGTTTATAATGAATCTACAGAATAATAGCATAATTTAACTAGAGACCATCTTGGGATAGGATCACAACTGCCGTGACGCACGTCAACACGCTGACATTCCGACCCATGAGTACTCAGTAGTTATTATATTATTACACGAGTACTCGATACTCATGGGTCGAACCACACCCATCTTCAAACTCAGCCTTCATGACCTTAACTATACACCTGTAAAGTTTCGTAACTGCATATTGCAGACTGATTAGTCAGTCAGTCAGTTAGTCAGACACCTGACAAAGTAATCAAAACCATTTCTGTGGTAGACCCGCTATAGTAGGCATCTCCAGGATCACATTTATGCCATGATGGCAGCCACAGAAACAGATACAGACACAAACACACAAGGTGAAAACAATACCAGTCTTGCTGTCACAGTATCCAGTGTCTTAGCACAACAATGCAGGAGTTAGCCAAGATAAGTTTATTTAGATAGAACCTTTCAACAAGGCAATACAAAGTGCTGCAGTTTTCCTGCTTTATTTAGCATATATGGGCCACAATCAAACCACGCTTTCCGCACAACAGTGCTTATAGTTAGTTACAGTGCCTCGTTAGCAGGTAACGTTAGCATTAATGGGCTACAATTAAAATCAGTGAGGAAGAAATGTAGAAGCCTTTGGATTGAGAGATGAAACGTCTTCAAGAACCTCAAGCAAGGCCAGTTGCCTTCATATAGCAATTAGAAATACCATGTCCTGGATGAATGAGAAACTTTTGACAGTCAAATCACTGTTTATGCTCATTTTCTTGTCTGACAACAGAAACAGAAAAATAATTAAATGAGAGCAGTTTAACAGTTTGTGCGTGTACAATGGTGAGTTGGAGAGGACTGAAGTTTAGCCATATAAGACTGTGTGCCTTACTGCTCAACACATGTTGGCTGTCATCAACTATTTTTCTGATTTCTGAACCACGGTGGATCATGAATAGATTAAGCAATTTTTTTGACCGAATATGCATGAAGATTACATCGGTCATGAGTATAGTACTTGATATTACATATTAAAATAGCAACTTATAAATAGTCTTGAAAATGTCACCTGTGAACTTGTCAACTAGACTCGGTGGCCACTTTATTAAGTATACCTGTCTAGTTTAATACAATTCAACACAATTATTCTGCCATAAAGTCGACTTTTATGATGTCTATAATTAATGTTCCGTTTTTGTTGACAGTTATAGAGATGATAATTAAATTTCTGTTTCAGCATTGAAGTTATAGTTAGTGATAATGTTGTACTTGACTGCATTACATCTAGAGATACTCTTAATATTCTTAGACCGTACAGGTGTAACCAATAAAAAGTGCCCGAGTGTACTTGTAATCCAAACTTAAATATTCAAACCTACTTAGAACAAAACTGTCAGACACAATTTTTTATTGCCTTCCTGTTTGTAGATTACACAGCCAAAGAATATTAAGGTATATTAACAACAGCACAACAAATAATGCGTATTTGAATGTGGTTTTTTTTTTAGATTCACCTCCTATGATCATATGATGGCATTCTGGACTATCACTGAACCAGTAATATCTAGGATGGTACAGACAACAAGGACCAGAGGAGCTGCTGCTGCAGTGAAAGGGGCGGCTGTCAGCAGACCAACAGTAAGTACAGTACATTACTGTCACCCTAAATCCTCCCATCTCAATAGGTATACAAAAAAGATATACTGTATAATACTAATCATACTTTTCTTTCCCACTAGAAACTGTTCTCCATGGATAAGTTTTTCCAGCTACTTGTCAACTGGATCTTACCAGAGGGAGTTTGGACACCATTTGAACAGCCACCGCACAACAGTCAGTAGAGCCATTGTAACATAGGCAACCTTCCTCTACAGCGTACTCCTATCTGTGTACACATGGATGACACCTTAATAAGTTTAAGCTCATCTTCCTTCTGAGTCTGGGAACTTTACAGACACACAGGTGATCAATGACTGTTCTGAGCAGTACTGCCAAAGGCCATCGTCCCTACTGCTTCAGATTGAGGTTTTCTCCTCATATAAGTCACACTGCACCTTTAAGGTTGGTGTTACATTTTACACATCCACGAGTATGCAAGGGTCTGCTAGGGTCCAAATGATGTAATTTTCGTCATCAGAGGGGGTGCGCAAGGTTTTATGCAGATGTCGTTGTACCCTACAATTTGTTATGACCGCGCGGACAAAGAAACCAACTGTTCATGGTCTGCACCAAGCAGACTCCACGCAGACTAGGAAGTAGTATAATCAGAACAACTACATGTTTGAGTGTGTCCACAATGGAGTATAATTGAGAACTGGAACCACATGGTGCTCCAACATTTGTATCTGCAATCTATGAAGGTTATGTGAGTGACAAAGTGATCTTCAGGCATTCAGGCATTGTACTTCTCCTGTCCCCTGACATGGCTATCATGGTGGATGCAGGCTTCAACATATTATGACCTTATCCTTAGCAAAGTTCAGTGGCCTGCCATTCTGTTCAAAAGAAATCAAATGTCAGAATATGATGTTTTGAGATCCAATCCATTGCTCCTTTGAGAGTCCATGTGGAGAGACTATTAAGGAGTGTCAAAGAAAAATTTGCATTAACATTCTCCTATCCATCTCAGGGAGCATCAATCAGTTATTCACCGTTACATGTCTCCACTCCAACAATCAGAATGGCCCTCTGGTCAAAAAATGTAAAGAGGAAGTCTGATAATGCAAACTGCCACAACAAAAAGTATACTTTATTCACATTTTTTTTTGTTACTTTTCCCCCATTTAATTTCAAAACACACAAACTATTTTTCAATAGATGACCTTGTTCCAGTTTATTAATTGTGAGGATTTTCTACTTTTTTTTAATCTCACATGATAGTAAACAAATTATCTTTATTTTTTGGACTGGTATAAAACAGATTTATATTGTTTTTGTACTGTTACAACACAGATTTATAGTGTTTTTGGACAAAACAAGATATTCAAAAGACATCTCTGATATATAGTGTATATGCACTATATCAGAGATTTAGAAAATTGGGATTTAGAAAATTCTGATGGACATTCTTCACTTTTTTCTGACTTTTTAAGGGCTAAACGATTATTCAATAACAAATCAGAAAATTATTCGATAATTTAAATAATAATTAGATGCACCCCTGAAACCACACTTTTTGAAAGGTTGTCTCTGCATCATTTGTAATTGATCACCAACTCAAATGTGTCTGGATAATCTGTTTCAGTTACAGTTATGAATGTTCTGCTAAATCCTACACGCAATGTGTACCAGTTCACAGGAATATAAACTGTATTATGTATATGTACAACTTTGACTGGGCAATGTGTTATGAATCCCTCACCTGTTTTGACAAGAAAAAATTAAAAAATTTTAACCAACTTGCCTTCCAATTAGTTTATTCATACAATCATTCGAAGTATTTGTAAATGTTGAATTTTATCAAAGTTACCATGCATGAAAAAAGAAGCTGTTGTGTGCCTTGATTAGGATTAAAGTCTATTACAGAAATGAACATTGTTTAATTAATCTGTATCTCATTACTCTTAAAAAAGGTGCTATATGTAAGTTTTCTCTGACGTCGAATGTCGTTTCTTGCACGTAGAGGGTGGTGGTGATGGTGGCCTACCATGAGTTTCAGCCATCATTGCGTTTGCAAGAAGTTAGAATATGCCCTCTGAGCAGCACTAGTTCTACATTCTCCCTGCTGGACTAAGGGCAGACTGGACGCTACAGTGACTCACTATCGCAAACTGGTATTACCAGACGGGATGGCTCACTGGTTAGTATGCTAACTTCAAGAAGAAGAGCTAGGCAAGTAAAGGAATGAAGTTTGATGCTGAACTCGCAACGTCTCCTCTAGACTGGCAAGTAAACACCTGTTAATGCTAATGTTTGCTATGTGGCAATAGCATGAACTTATATATGCATATAGCCCCTTTAAAAACTACACCAGGGGTTCTTTTATCTCAACATTCAGACATTACAGGCACTTCGGCATGTAGGTATAGAAAAAAATGCTCTCTCTTTCCTTAATCACCTCATTGCCTCTGTATATGCACTATATCAGAGAGTCGTCTTCTGCATACAACACAAAGTCACACCACTGCATCCCTGTAATAGGTAGTCCTTGCACCTGCCAGTAATAGGCATGCTGTTGCTTTAGCTCCAGTTTGTCACTTCGCATTTTAAGGCGTGGGTAGTTGACAAAGCTCTTCATATTGGGGTATTTAATTTCAACAAAACCAAAACGAGGATTCTCTGACAGGTCAAAGACAACACAATCTAAAGGCGAGCCCAAGCCATGGCCCATCACGAAGATTACATCCCACAACGAACTTCCTAATCTGGCCGTACTTTGGAATGGCATCTACTTAAATTTAAAGGCCTCTTTTCTTTACTGTCATCTGATTGATCCCTTGCAAAATCCTGCTGTTCTCCAGAACTTTGTTTAGTATGGCATATTATCCCAAAGCATGAGGTAAGTCTGGGTATGCCAATGTGCAAAGGAACTTTGACCCGTAGTAGCACACACTGTTTTGTGCACCATGTCCCAGATCTCAAGAGACTAAAGGTGCAGCTGTTCAACAAACAAAAATGCATGCAGATGGATCCAGTCTGTTGGCACCTAGAGGTAGATATGGGTGTGGTGGACCATTATGGTGGAGGATCAGAGTGACCAGCCTCACAGGTTATTGATATGACAAGGGACAGCCAGCCTGGACTTGCAGCCTGAAGAGCAGAGTCAACTAGTGCACAGCCATTTTTAAGCAAGATACAGATGTGGAAATGAT
This sequence comes from Xiphias gladius, assembly GCF_016859285.1. Taxonomy (NCBI): domain Eukaryota; kingdom Metazoa; phylum Chordata; class Actinopteri; order Istiophoriformes; family Xiphiidae; genus Xiphias; species Xiphias gladius. The sequence continues at coordinate 4,013,596 of NC_053413.1, forward strand.
GGGATGATGAGTGGATATAACATGAGGTGTGTGGTTGTAGTATTAGAATTTAAGTTACATTGTTCTTAGATTTTGCCAAAGTTCTTGGTTTATGGCATTCCTGTGCAACCTCTGTACAGCTGAGTAATGGAAGCACCACCGGGATTTTGAGCTGGGAACAGCGCGGTGCACAGCACTGATCCAGCCACACGTGCAGCTATGACACACTAGCTCAACATTGGTTGAGTCCTTCAGTCCCACCTGTAAATAAAGAAAATAAAATAATTGTTCCTTTGTTCAATTTGCTTTTCATTCATTCTGTTGAGGTAAAACTGAGGTTTGATAATAGTGCTATTTTTAATGAGGAAACAACTATGCATCTCTCTATATCCAGTTTCATTTAACAGTGACATTATACTTACAACTTATAAAGACTGATGTGAATTCATTTTTTGTTTTCATAGTATAAAAATGAAGAACTCATTTACAATAGAGCAAGAAAAGGACACAAGACGTGTGCAAAAATAAACTCTTAAACTAGCCGAATCCCCCATAGTAACCTATCTTTTAACTGGTAGCTTCATTCTATACTGAGACTATGCGACTTGGACCTGTATCATAACGCCCTCACAAACACACACACACACACACACACACACACACACACACACACACACACACACACACACACACACACAACACCTGTGTCTACTGAGACTATGGGACTTGGACCTTTATCATAATGCCCTCACAAACACAAACACAAACACACACACACACACACACACACACAAGACCTGTGTCTTGGTCTTTCTTTCATACTGAGAAAGAATACAAAGTTGGGTTAGTAAAAATGCCCAAATAGTCTGTTGTCTGTCTTTCTATCTAACCAAAGTCTGAAGAAACACAAAAGGTTACTCACCTGCATAATTTTGAACGTGACTTGATATGTATAACTTGAGGCCTTTCTCTGGTTTGCTGGTGGATGCAGGGGACAGTGCATCAACAATTCCGTGGACATCGTTGACGTTTATCCTGGCAAATCTTGCAGGCATCGCAAAAAATGTGCCATTGTTGATTACAGATCAGCAATTACGGTGAGAAACCTAAAAGTGGTATAGTCACTGCGGTAGGAACCAGAAGTCAGAGGACTACAGTCTTGCACAGAGCCTACAGAGGAGCAGCAGAGAGAATCCCTGCCCCTGGAATATTTGTCCATTTACTGAATGACCAAAATCAGTAAAACTGAGGCACAAAGAGAACTACACACATTTCACATTTCTTTGCATTTTTATGAACCTACAAATTTAACCTAATACACAACTAATAAAATTGTGACAAACTTCTAACACACACAAAGCAATGTTTTTCATTTCTTTGCTTCAAGGGGAGGTTGCCCAAGGAGCATCAAAGCAATCAAAAACCATTAGCAGATGGATTATCCTCCATTACCATGGAGGATAATCCGCATAAAATTATCCTCAAAATCAAACTGGAGACCTAATGTTACATGACAGCAGAATGGTTTTTTTTTTTGGTTTTTTTTTTAGATATTTGAAACTTTGCCGTATAAATTTAAGAAATGCACGATTTGACTGCTTTTCAATTTGTCTGAGAAATAAATGTAATTTGCCATTTTTCCTTCATATCACTTTTTTTTTAAATTTTGTAACTTCCCATGCTGTTACCGCTGCCTGGCGGCTGCAGCATACATGCTCTTATGGTGTAACAGCTAACGTTGTATACAGTAATCGCGGGTTGTATACATTAGCTTCAGACAAAGGATCCTTACGAACTGACAGGTGCGCCTACCATGTCAGCTATAACATGGTTCCTTTAGAACACACGAGGCTTATGACTTGTAACAGTAATAATAACCAACACAACTGTCGCCATTTAACGCACATATTGCACTCTCACCGGTAGCTACATTAGGTTAATTTAATGCTAGCTGACGTTTCCACATATTTCACGCACAAGAGAAGGTGATACTATGCTAAACTGGCTTATTGCCTTTTGCGAAACAGCATACTAACTATTACATTGCCGAAGTTAGAAGACCCAATGATATGTAAAATATGCTCTCGAGTCACGTTCTTCTATAAATGAACATTTCTCTACAAGCAAGTCAACAATGAACTACTCCGTTCCTAGGTTTGGACTAGGTATTGTTAGGTAGCTAACGTCAGTATCAAGGTTCGTGGCTGAGCTAAGAGCTAGCATATCTTAAATTGAGTACGGGAAACGGCTCATTCAGTCTCCGTCACATGTACAGCTGTAGGAAGTGCACCCAGAAGCATTAGTTGGAATGTGAACACATTTACCCGTCCATTGCAGCTCTTTGTCCTCTTCTATCTGTCTGTTGATGTTTCAACCCACTACGATGGCCGGACAGTGTGAGCAAAATGGGCGTTCTTCTTCTTCCTGTCTATTAATGGCTATTGGCAACCAACGGTAACGTTAGGTGCATTACCGCCACCTTCTGCACAGGAGGGGAGCTGCTGCTTCTTCTTCTTGGGAGGTTTTTCGGCAGTTGAGCTCCTTAACGTTGCATTATTACAACCTTGTGGTTTTAGTCCTTTTGAAATGTCTCGTTAGTCTCTATTTAATTTAATAATTAATTGAATTAGTATTAATTAATACGCCCTAAAATACTCAGGAATGTTCTGCCCTCCCCAATAATTCCATATTCTAAAATACTTATTCTAAATTACTTCTGTAATTGTGTAACCGTTTCTAACCTTTCCACTGTGAATGTCCCACATGAGATGATGACAGTTGTATGGTTTCGGTCCCTCATGTTCAGTGTCTCTTTTATTTATTTATTTATGGCTTGTTTTGCTCACTTGTCTGTTTTCTCACATCAACGTATGCCTGTGTTCAAGAACCCTGATGAACCTGACTTCATTAGCTTGACTGTCTGCTCTTAGTGCAAGAGCAGTATTTAATTGACTACACAAAGATCCTGATAGTTTTTGCTAGTGCATAACTAAATACTTGTAAGTGCAGCAATCGAATCACTGCATATGAGCACCTCATGTGATCTCCTCTGTTCAGCCCATTGGAAAGCAACCAGTAAGGCATACAACTCTACAGCATACACACTAAAATAGTTTGTGGTTCTGACAGGGATCTTTACACAATGACTGGGTGCTGCTGCTGCTCCTGTTGCATCTGTCCTTTGAAATAAATCTACATATGTATATTTCAGTGTTTCAACATCAGTTCCCCACTTCAATCCTGTAACACATCTCATGACATTTATCTTTTTTTTGCACTTAATATATATATATATATATATATATATACCTTGAAGATGCCGCAAGGAAGCCACAGCCAAATACCTACACAGAGTAAGACAGGGCCTGAAAAGTCGGCTGAATGGGAAGAACAAGATACAGGCCATAAACACGTACGCCCTGCCAGTCATCAGATACCCCGCTGGTATAATAAGATGGCCAAAGAAGGAGATAGAGGCCACTGATATCAAGACAAGAAAAGCTCCTCACAATGCATGGAGGGTTTCACCCCAAGTCCAGCACCCTGCGACTGTACACTAAGCGTAACAAAGGAGGCTGAGGACTGGTGAGCATCAGAGCCACTGTCCAGGACGAAACAACCAACGTCCAGGAATACATCAGGAAGATGGCTCCTAAAGATGGACTACTAAGTGAATACCTCAGGCAGCAGAAACCAGATGATGCAGAGGAGGAGGAACCATCATGCAGGGACAAGCCCCTACACGACATGTACCACCGGCAGATAGAAGAAGTGGCTGATATCAAGAAATCCTACCAGTGGCTGGAAAAGGCTGGACTGAAGGACAGCACAGAAGCACTAATCATGGCATCACAAGAACAGGCACTCAGTACAAGATCAATAGAGGCGGGGATCTATCACACAGACAGGACACCAGGTGCAGGCTGTGCAAAGATGCTCCTGAGACAGTTCAGCACATAGTAGCAGGGTGTAAAATGCAGGCAGGAACAGCATACATGGAACACCATAACCAAGTGGCCGGCATAGTGTACAGGAACATCTGCACTGAGTATGGGTTGGAGGTCCCAAGGTGACAATGGAAGACACCTCCTAAGGTGGTTGAGAATGACCGAGCCAAGATCCTGTGGGACTTCCAGATCCAGACTGACAAACTGGTGATGGCTAACCAACCGGAGAGGGAGATTTTATATATATATTTATACATACATACACACACACACACACACACACACACACACACACACACACACACACACACACACACACACACACACACACATATGTACGCACAGTTTACATGTATGGGCTCCCTCTGTATGAAATCTGAGATACTTCATGAAAACAAATGACAAATGACCGCTTTGCTAAGCCATGACTGAGAACTGATGGAGTCAAGAGGGGGATTCAGTAACAAGTGCTGGAAGAAAGACTTTTACTACTAATTTAATTACTACTACTAATAACAGTACCACAAAGAAAAATGCTGTAATACAAGTAATTAAAATCCTTGTATTAAAATGTTTAACTTAAGTACCAGTAGACAAGTGTTACCCTTAAAATGTACTTAAGTATAAATATTCATTCCATTCAAATTTTCAAAACAAGGAATATAAAAACGTTGCATCCATTCATTTCAGTAGGACCAACCCTCAGGGCTGGATTAATAATACAACAAATACTAGGATATAAGGTCCTTATGACCTGTATGGGATTTTATCTCTCTAATTTCTCTGAAGAAAGTGTAATGGAAAGTGACAGGTGTTAAAACTACTGTTAATAGAAAGTAAAAAAAGCTATTACAAAAGGGAAGCGCCCCCCGACAAAGGACTGACGGTTAGTAACTCTTGAAGAAAACTTCTTAATGAAAAAATTGACACATACTGTATTTTAAGATTACTAGAAGCACAACTGGAGGAAAAATGGGGGAAAAATTGACTTTAAAAAGACTCAACGTGCTAACACCAGAACAGAGGTGCAAATAAATCCATCAACAGGAGTGATGGGAAATATGTGAGTGAATTGCCCAAAACAGTTTTTTGTTTCTGCAAAAAATGTTTTGCAAGTTTGTCATAAATATACACAAATTTAGCACAAAATATGTTGTTTTTTTACCGGGTCTTGTGTCCATCTTTTCGAGGGAGCTTTCGTCAAAATTCAGTTTTAATAGTACCGTTTGAGTTGATATTGGAATGACACGAGGCATATTCCTAAATAAAGTTGTGGGAGTGGGCTCCTATTACACCAGCAGGACTACTGGTTGATTGAAATGTAAATTAAACTCTGTGTGCTCTGTACCTGCTGTGTACTTTGAGACAACACAACACATACACAATACACAGCTACTGGGAGGACCTGGGGGTCTCAGAGGGGCCAACAAAAAAAAAAAATCAAAGAGCAATTTTTTTTACCTTTAAATTATGTCTACATTTCAGATTTTTTTTAAGCAATCAATTTTTGTGTGAAGCACACTGTGATAATTGGCAACTTACCTCTTTGGTCTGATGAGAAATCCGCAGAGGATTAATGAAGAGGAAAATAAACAGTTACTCCATTGACACAAGAAATAAATTGTGGATTATTGGAGCCTTTCTCAGTGTAAAATGACTGCAGCAAGAAAGTTATAGGCAGCGTGACTGTTGTATCATAATTCTATTTATGTCATAAATGGAAGGAGAATAAACATAGAACACTAAGCTTCTGTGAATTGTGGAATAACCAAGTATAGTTACTCAAGTATTATACAAGCCATTTCCAAGCTGCTGCTCTGCTCTGCTAAAATCCTGATTTTATAACCACTACGTCGTCTGACAGAATCACCACACACATAAGTTAAAGACAACGGCTGTGTTGTGATTTCAACTACATTTACTTGTAAAATGATCACTCAGAGAGAAAGTTAGAAGCACATTAATGTGTGTGTCAGCTGCTGTGCAGTCAATTGATGAGAAAGACGCATAGAGAGGTGTGCCTGTGGAGGGGAAGCCTGACCTTGCACCCGCAGGGCAAAGCTGGCAACTCCCTCCTACGGAAAGTAGCTGAGGTTTGTCCAGAAAGTCGCTAGATTTGTCGTTAGGAAAACTCTCTAAAGGGGTGTGAAAAGTCGGTATATCTAGCGACAGAGCCTTTACTGCCTGTAAACACTCCATGGATGACACAATAGAAACCTTTTTTTGCGCCAATTCATTTTGATAGAGCAACCGCCAATGTCAAAACTCCAACACTCGGCCGGCAGACCAATGTTGTAACGTCAGGATTCAATCACACAGCACTCGGCTGACCAATGGTTTAACTTTATCACTCATTCATTGGCTGTAGTTGCATAGTCATTTTTGCTTAGGAAGGTTCTTCACTGAGTGAAATGACCTGGAAGTATCTAAGTGGCAGCCATGGTAAGAGCTGGTCGAATTCTCTAAAGTAGTGCATTGCCTGTTCAAAACACACTTATTATCTCAGTTAAATATTTATATAGTTAAATATTTTATTCAATCATATAATCATCATCATCTAATTTCCACCTCACTGCTGTATTATGATATTAATGATAATAATAATAATGATAGACCCTATTTGTCAGATACCTGCTCAGAATATACTGGACCACAAATTCAAAAGGACTGCTGTGACACATACACTCAATTGCCAGTTTATTAATTACACCTAGTTAAAACTAATGCAGTATAATATAACAGGCCTGAAATAAACCCTCCCTTAATGAAGATTCTAATTTTCAGTTTTTATTGAATCTCTATGAATCTGTATTCTCAGTATAACCCAGTAAAGTTCAACAGCACCACAAATTACAGACTCCAAAATGACTATGAAAATAAATCAACATCCTCTTAAACAGATTCAATAACAGCCTAACATTATAATCATCAGTAAAGGAGGACTTATTGTAGGTCTGTTGTACTATACTGCATTAGTTTGACATTACCGACACCCCTGAATTTTAGGTACAGAATTTATAATATCTTCATAAATAAATGCAAATTAACCAATTTTCATAGTCAAAATATTTTAATAAAATGTCCAGTTTTACTGAGCCAATGCATAATAGAGAAATAATACAAACACAAAATGTATCCCTGACACAATTATTAGCACCCTTCCCTAATGTTTGGTTGCAGAACCTTTGACACCATTGACAGCCTGTAAACATTTCTTGTAGCCATCTAGAAGCTTCTTGTTCCTGTCTGCTGGTAGTTTCTGCTGCTCTTCCACTTATATGCATTCAAGCTCCTTTAAGTTTGCAGGAGTCATTTCTATTAGGTCATCTCCCTCCAAAGGTTTTCAATGGGAATTAGGTCAGGACTCATTGCTGACCAGTTTAAAACAGTCAATCTTTTCTTTTCAACCTTTCTTTTTTGCTGTTGGATGTGTGCTTTGGGTTGTTGCCCTGGTGAAAGACCCCAGACCTTTGCCTCACCTAGTTTTTGGACACTAGATAACAAATTTCCCTCTAAAATGCCTTGGTAACCTTCTGATTTCATCATTCCTTTGATACATTCAGTGCCTCCAGTATCAGAGGCAGCAAAGCAGCCCCACAGCATGATAGAACCTCTACCTACTGTAGGTAGGGTGTTCTTTTCCTTATGGGCTTTATTTTGTCACCTATAAACTAATACACTGCATTCCCAAAGAGCTCTACCTCGGTTTCATCTGTCCAGAGAACATTATCCCAGAAAGACTGTGGCTTATCTATGAATGTTTTTGCAAACATTAGTCCTGACTTTTTGTGCCTTTCTTTCCATAGCAGTGTCCTCCTTGGCCCTCGCCCATGGAGCCGTACTTGGTTTAGTGTGTGGTGTATGGTACGGGCTCAAACCACTACTCCAGATCAGGAGGTCCAGGTCAGCCTGAAGCTCTTTAGATGTCTTGCCTGGTGTTTTTTCCACAATCCCTGTCAACCTTTGCAGACTTCTCTCCTTGAGTTTCCTCTTAGCGCCAGTTTGATGACTGTGAAACTCCTTGATTACATTATGAACTGTTGAAACGGGGATTTCAAGCTCTTTGGTGATTGCCTTGTAGCTTTTGGAATTGTTATGTTTTTTTTGAAAAATAGCATTTCTGATGCTCTCAGACATCTTTGTGTCCTGGCCATTGTGAAAAAGAAGCTAGAAACAATCAGACCCATTTTATGCAGTAAAACCATCATTCATTGGTTAATTCAAGTCAGGTGAACACTGAAAATTAAGCAAAGGTGAGTTTTATTTGTTTTTTATTTTGTTTGTGGAAGTAATTTAAATTCATCATAAGGGTGCCAATAATTGTGTCAAGATTACATTTTATGTGTGTTTTTTAATTTCACTATATTAAAGCATTATTTTGTTGTTGTTCAGTAATGTTTGACATTTCATTAAATATTTTGATCATACAAAATTAGTTAATTTGCATTTATTTCTGAGGATATTCTAAGTTTCTGTACTTAAAATGCTGGGGTGGCCATAATTTCAACCAGGACTGTAGATTAATTTAATACTGCGTGTCATAGTAACCCCTTCCCTGAACTGGAGAGTCAGTATTTTTACTGAAGAATTTGACTTTAAACTTAAAATGGTATGACATTAAACAGAAAATATACAACGGCCGAATAACGTTAGATGACACGTGATGTAATGTTACATTACCATAACACGAGCGGTGTATAAATAACTTGTTCTGCCTCTATATAATCCTAATATATCATGCTTGGGTTGGGATAAAAAGCAAACAAAATGGTGCGGTCTTGATGTTGCTTTGTCTTAAGCAAAGCAATCCGGGATGCTTTTGCTTCAAGTGACCATGCATAGCAGTTGTACTGCTGTGTTAAGCCATTTCCAATTTGCAGAGCCTGAGTCTCTGTCTAAGATTGTCCCATAATTCAAATGCTCCTGTGCAAGGTTTTGTATCTGCAGTTTGTTTTTTGGGGAATCCATGCTTCGACTGGTCACAACCATCTTTGCAACGCACCATTGTTGTAATCGGTGACGTTTGGCTGCATGGATGAGTCGCCCCAGCCCTAACTGACTGTCATTTAACATTTCTCTTTTTATTTTTCTCAAGCCTTCGCTCATCCAAAAACCTTCACAGTTGACACTGTACTGCCTTGGGTCCTCAGCCTTACACACGTTAAGTTTGAAGTCGATTGGATGAGCGATTGTTGAGACAATTGACAGACAGAGAGATTTCTCCATTTATTAATAGGATGTTAAGGAAAGGAGCTTCAGTGTTTCTTGTCTTATCTCCTTTAGCAGAGGATACACTGGACTTTCCTTTACGAAAGGAAAGGAGATAATGCTGCTCCACAGCTCCTTGCGGCAGCAGCATTTAAAGTGACACATCATTCGGCTGTTCAAAGAAAACGAATGATCATGATTCACAAGGGATGTAGATCATTATGTAAGTTACCGTTATTTAGACAATGTTATACCCACAGGCAAACTGTGAATGTTACGCTGCTGTTGTAAAATGATCAAAGCAAAGTTAATGTTGTAGCGTTACCTATGTTCAGTTTGCTTTAGTTATACATCTTAATTCTGAGCATTGTTGTATTGCCAGCCTTTAAGAGTATCATTAATTAATTGTTCTTCAGTCACAGATGACGAAACCCTTGCCTTAATAAAGGCAGCTGTTTTAAAATACTGTATATGTGAGCAAAGACAGTAGCAAAGAAGCAAACAGATAAAGGGTGGTCCAGCCACATACTAGCTTTTGACCTAGTCTTGTTGCTTTTGATACTTAAGTACATTTTGGTGATAATATCTAAACAATTTGACTTAGGAACAATTTTGAATGGAGGACCTTTACTTGTAATGGAGTTTTTTACAATGTGGTATTGCTACTTTTACTTAAGTATGAGATCAGAATAGTTCTTTCTCCACTGATTAATGATGCATTCACATGTAATCAGCATTTAAGTGTCAAGATGATGCTTATTCAAGTACTATATATGCTGTGTATCTGGACCTAGTCTTGTTTGACTTTTCAACAGCAGCCATTCACTCACTCACTCAGTCACGGACACTCGCATTTTATAGGGCTGGCCTCGTTGCGGTCCAGCCAAAAATATTCTTCAGGCAGAATCCCCTTTAATGGCCGATATGACTAATCTCATTAATAAAGTCATTCATTGCAGGTTTTAAACCCTTTATAAAGTATGCTTTTAGAAAGTGGCTCGCAGCATTTTAATTGTTGGTGGTGGCTCTATGATTTTTATGTAAATTATTCATCTGCAAAGATTACATACAAGATACGGAAGATGGATATAAGATAAATGTAGTAGATTAAAAAGTGCAATATTTCCCCATGAAATGTAGAAGAGTAGAAGTATAAAGCTTCATAAAATTGAAATAATGAATTAAAGCACAAGTACTTCAAAATTGTACTTAAGTATTTGAATAGATGTACATAAGTTACATTACACCCCTGGGGATCATAGAATATATGTATATGTATGTATGTATTTTGACACACATTCTGTGGAATGATTACTTTTACTTTGAATACTTATCTACATTTTGCTAATAAATCTAATATAAAGAATGTCTGAATACTTCTTCCACCACTGTCTGTAACTTGTGTACATCCTTCAGACCGTCAGCTCAATTTGGAAAGTCTGAGTTTCCTCACAGTTTGATCCACGATGACTGAGACATGTGACAAACCATACAAAAGAAATAGTACATAGTAAACCTGCTGAAACTAAATTTTCTTGATGTGACTTCCAATGGAGTCCAACTTTTTTTACATTTTTTTTTTACATTTTTTAAATAAAAAAATAATGTTCCTTAATGTTAGATTGTACAAAGTAATTTTATTCATTATATCTTTGACTTTAATCTTAGAGCCTATATAAGTACAGGGCATTTCAGATCACTACAATGGTTAAACATTCCCAACAGCTTTCAGTATCTGGTAGCAGGTCATGTATAGAGTAAATGCCTATGGAGCAGGATCAGCAGTCTGTGTTGTTATCATGAATATTGAAAGAAGTTATTTTAACCTCTGGTGTTTCAATCCTGTGCCATGCTTCAATCTTATGCATAACTCTTTGCTTTCTATGCTGTTTATAATTTGTTTTATGTTTCTGCATATTTCAGATGAATATATGAAAAAGTGTGGGTTGTTTTATGACAGAATAAAACTTGTCCCTATGAAACCTTAGATATGTCCTACTACTGAACTCTTTCTCCTACTTGTGTTTGATGCCTACAAGAATCGTGTTGGTTTGTGCTCCACGGCTCAGATGGTTGGCTGCATCAGAAAACCTTTTTTTAAATCATAGACTATACTGTATCAACGATGCATTTCCTATTACATTAATTCATTTAACAAATATTACAACAAAGCAGAATTCACAACTTATAACATAATTTGAGTCAGAACTACAGTGGTATTATTGGTGCTAGTATTTCTTAAAATTTACCATAAACTCACACTCTCCTTTTTCTATCAAGAAGATAAACATATTGGACGTCATTATTCAATAATTTTTTAACTTTTTATACCATCCAAATAACTTGCATTACCAGGAAAAAAGGTCTCAAACTTCACATGGCAGATTAATTAGTTGTAAAACCGAAATTTATAATATCTGATCTCCATTATTAAAATGGTAGAAATAGTGGCGTGCGGTGACTTTTACAGGGAGACAAGCAGAGCTGAAGAACAAAGTAAAACCCCAATGGTAAAGCACAGTTGTATGCAGCTAGCTATAGCCAGTCACCTGTCAGATCCCAGAATTATCCACAATGCACATGTGCAAATGTCCAAAAAATTGCTCCCCCCCTGCTTGACAAGCCCCAGCCTTTTTAAATGACACGCCCACAAAAATGACAGAAATTTGAGGCCTTGTTCAGACTGCCAGCCCCAAATCAGTTTTTGGGCATATCCACTTTGTATCCTGATCACTTTTAGAAAGTCTGGACAGTGAAAAACCACATGAAATGTGATTTTTGCAAACCACATTTGGAGGTGGTTTGAAATGCGATTCCAGTCAGATCTCGACAGATGCATCCCAGTCCAGATGCTCTGACTGCTCAAATCGGATTCCAAAGTGTCTCTTGCGTCACTTGCAACGTGACATACAATGACGATGTTAAATCCAGGGTGACTGATTGAACAGAGTCCATGCTGCTACTAGCAGAGCGCTATCAGAGAGTACAGTTTGTTAGTGCTATGGAGGACAACTTGACGGCGCGATTGTTTGGACGAGAAGATGATGGACCTCCATTTCTCATGCTTCCACGTCGAAAAGCCATGTCACCAGCATGACGACGCCTACGTCGTTACCACAGCAACCCATGCAGATAGGTTGTTGATGTCTGGACACACAAATCCAATCTGATCACTTGCAAATAACAGTGCGGACAGTCTGTCCTAAAGATCTGATTTGAGAAACAAATCGGATCTGTCGACAGTCTGAACAAAGCCATAGATTCAACAGCCGGCAATGAAGCTAGCTTCCAGAGACAATAGCCTACTGCGGCCACAAGAGGGCAGTAAATTACAAGATGAATGCAAACAGGCAATATCAGATCCTTTATCGCTTCCACTTCAATATCGTTCTAATTGATGTCTATTTTTAGGTTTAACTGTTCAAGCGCTGCTTGCCTTTCTTGTCCTGATGGCACGCCACTACATAGAAAGTTTTGAAAGAAGAAAGTCTTTCCTTTTAGCAGACAGGACTAATGGGTACACCCCTCTTGGGTTTATAGGCCGTTGTCCTGGTAACCATCTTGATGCAGTCTATGATTGGACAGACGCTGAGGCACAGAGTGCAACCCGTACAGCTGTCAATCACTGAGGGAAAGTGGGTCTCTGGGTTGAACTTTATGGCCTGGAAAGACAATAAGCAATACAGGAATGAGGCAGATAAGTCTTAAATATTTTTCTTAAAAAAACAGAGGAAGCGACAAATGCCAAAGGAAAGAGACAACTACCTTTATGTCACAGATAGACTGACATACCTGGTATCCAGAGTCATTGCAGGTCATGTAACATTTACCACAGTTGATACACATCTCTTCATCTATCAAAGCCTGGACCTGGGAACACAGGGGAGGGTCATGATTATGACCTGATTGGATCGATTTCTGGTTTTGGTCAGCTGTGTGCAGTTTGAGCAGTTCTGTGGTCCAGTTACCCACATGACTGCTGTCAAAAGATCTGAGAATATAAAATGGTTACAGTACTGTGTACCTGCTCCATGTTGTTGAGTTCCTGGTATGATCCAATGTGGCGCAGTGCTCTGGCTATGACATCCTATAAACATGACCATTACCACACACACACACACACACACACACACACACACACACACACACACACACACACACACACACACACACACACACACACACACAGTATGAACAAACCACAGATGTTTGCTTGCTTAAAACCTATTTCACAGAACAAAGCATAATACATCCTGATGAATAGTGAGTGTGTGTGTGCCACACCTTGACAGCAGGAACAGGTTTTTTGGGTGCACGAATGCGAGGGATGTTGGTTTCCATCACATCAGTTTTACCAGCACCTCTGAGCTGTTTCTTGTACTCTGCGATGGCTTCTTTCTTCTGCTGGAGGTATGGACCAAAGCTGGGGAGGCTCTACACACACACAAACACACAAACACACACACCATTTAGAGGAAATATTAGATAAAAGTGCAACTAAATGGTTGATTTTAGCAAAAAAAACTACAGTAGTATAAATATTGGTACAATAAATGAGTGGTTTCACATCTAAAGGGCATCCTCAAGACCAAACAGCCAACCCAGCTGCCTTTGATTAACTCATTTTACATAGTAGTGTTGCTAATAACAGTAGTAGTAATTATCATGGCAGTAACAGAATTACTGGTAGTAAGTTGCAGTACCTTTCCGACCGCGTCCTCTAGTCTGGGAACTGGTTTTCCTTTTTGATGTCTCTCTGTCTGAGGAGACTGACCGTCCCAGTCTTTCAGCTCCAGGCTCTTGAGGTACAACAACGTCTTCAGACCTGAACACATACAGTATGTTTACCATAATGGTGTTATCGTACAGTGTAAATATCTCAAGGCAGTAGCATCTGAATACACTGTAACATGGAACATTTTCAGGTTGGTGGTTGGTTCAGGACGGTTGAGGGCACAAAAAGTGTGCATAAATAACTATTAAGAGCTGGATATAAGGGTAAGGTTATAAAAGCTCAGAGGCGAGTGAGTAGGATTATATACGGCAACTCTGGTAACTTTATTGACACCAGTAATGAAAAGCAGTTTTACATCTACCACATTAGAGTCTCACAATATGGACCTTTGTCCAAAATACAATAGAGTGGATCTTGTTGAGATAAACAAGGCACCAGTAAACCGGCCCCCAGGGGGTCATTGTGTGGGCCTATCAATGATTTAAAGAATGAAAGGGTTTTTTCAAAAACTCGGAATAATACATTTCAATGCTGAATTCATGTATTTTATTGTTTTAAAAGACGGTTACACTGCAGGACATTGTTAAATACATTTGCAAAATGTTGTAATTGTCAGTCATTCATTGTTTTGGGGTCAAATATACTAGGTCAGCTTAATGTTCACCAAGGATAAAATACAGAAACACAGTTACATACCTACACAGTAATCCTCAATAACTGTGAAATCCTGGTTCTGAACTGCACTGCACACCTGTTGTAATCAGACAGACAGATGTCTATCAACGTCTAGAACAGTCAAAACCAAACAATGCAGATTTTATTGAGACTGATTGTGACTTCCTTTTCAGGATTTAAAGGAAAGGATGAACCTTATTAGATATTCTACATCAGTGTTATGGTTTTCCTTTAATTTAGGTACGGTAACTTAGGCATGGTGTGGAATTGCTGAAAAACAATAAATATGGGGCAAAATAGTAAATAGACAATAAAGGCAATGCCAATAATAAATAAATGATAAATATAATGAAGTAAATAAAATCAATGAAAATAAATTATTAAATTAATGTAAAACAGAAGACGGACTTCTAACAACAATGGTAAATCAATGCATATTAAGGTTTTCCTTTAGCACAAACATAAATGCTTTATTATAACAAACTGTATCATACTGATGCTGACTGATAGATATCTGATTTTTAATGAAAGACCAATGTACTAAAGGCTTTCATCAAAGCATTACTGCTGTCTCACCTTATCAGTAAGAACAGTAATGTAATTATCACCTGTAACACTGAGGCCCCAGCGTGGAGAAACTGTAGTCCAGTCTCTGCTGAGTCAATACCCCCAGTGGCCAGAATAGGGAAACCAGGAATTGCATTGGCGATGGCCGACACTGCTCTGAGAGCGATGGGTCTGATGGCATTACCTGCAAACATCGTTAATATTGCTAAGGGCTTGAGAGAAGCACCTCAAGAGGAGCTAGCTCAGTGTGTACGTGATGTGTCACTTTAACTTATTTATTAATTCAAGGACCCTTTAAAGGATAATACTGGTGTTTTTTCACGTTACCCACAAATCCTAGACCTAAAAGTCTAGACCTAGACCTCCTAAACCTTTGGTTTCACTTATTTCAGCACAGTGTGTAAATCACTTTGTTATGATAGCTTAACTTCGTCTGATGGTTACCTATCTTTACATGGTAATGCAGTGGCAATCAAAAACCCTTGCTTCACGGTGCTTTAAATCTCCAGCCATTGTTCAAGTGAGTGTGTTTGTCCATGTGTAGATTTGTGTGTACGGTATGTATATTTGCTTGTTGTCAATTTGCATTCACACTTGTCCCTATCAACTGTATCTGTCAATACATAAAGAAGGTTTTATACTATACCCTGCGGCTCTGGATGGAACCTTGATGCCATCAGGGTTATCTTGGTATGGCTAAAAATTTATAACAGAAAGCCTGTGTTACAAGCTGGAGGTATTTGAAAAACGTAGGTGTTTACCATGCAGAGAGGCTCTAATGAAAGATGCTATGAAGTTGCATTGTGGGTGTAGGATCTAGTGTTTTTGGAGCTCAAACCAGATTAGGAACTAAAAATCAGGATATCTTGACCTCTGGTGCTTTCATTTTGACCATTCTCTTTTTAATCTTTCCTTTTTGAGTCTCCCTAGGCTTATTGGGAGTGCAATACAAACATTTATCTTAATCTAAAAAAATATCCTGCTGTAACTACTGGTAATTAAAAGGAATAGTTACAAGGGATAGTGTACGTGTTTGTACGTTTGTGTGTGTCCTTACCGGACACCCCTCCATACGTGGTGCGTTTTTCCATTCCAACACTTGGCCAGGGGGAGCCATCTGACTTCAGTCCCATCATACCTGAGACTGTGTTGGTGGCTGTGACTCCATCTGCTCTGCCTATAAAACAACACAACAATAACAACAACAAACATGTGTTCCAGACATTCTTGACCTACGTATATTGTTAAATTTTAATGATTTAATGATAAAAGACAGTAGCAGAAATGACATGGAGGAAAGAAAAAGAAGTGAGCGAGGTGTGGTGAAGTTTGTTTACCTTCATGAGCAGCCTTGGCAATGTCAACAATATTGGTAACGTTTGGTGTCAGTTTGGCAAAGAATGGAATGGAAATGGCTGCACGCACCCAGCAACAGATGTTACGCACAAGCACTGGGTCCTAGTGACAAACACAAACATAAAAACACACCATTTACCAGACTGTTCATTTTTTTTGATTAAGAGTGTTTTTGTGTGTGTGTGTGTGTGTGTGTGTGTGTGTGTGTGTGTGTGTGTGTGTGTGTGTGTGTGTGTGTGTGTGTGTGTGTGTGTGTGTGTGTGTGTGTGTGCGTGTACCTGTCCACAGGCCAGTCCCATGCCTCTCTCTCCCATCCCATGAGGGCAAGACAGGTTCAGCTCCAGGGCATCTGCTCCTGATTTCTAAACACATATATTCTTCTATTTGAAACCTTCCCAAACTACACAGATGTAACCTTTGTATGCACTGTATATATAATAATTGCTCCATAGTTTACTACATTCTGTGAGGGATGAAGATTATGTTAATGGATTTTCGTCCGTCTCACCTCTGCCATCTTGGCTAATTCTGTCCAGTCTTCCTTGTTGTAACCACACATTATACTGGAAATCACCACCTGACAGGGACACAGGAAGAGGTTAGTTTAAAAATGCTCACCATCTTCTGGGCTCCCACAAGATATGTGATGTGACGTGACGGGAACCTGACATTGTTGGGGAAGTCCTTCTTCAGCTCAGCGACTGACTGACACCAGTAGGCTGCTGTCTTCTCACTGATGAGCTCAATGTTGAGGAAGGAGCCCTGGCCTGGTCCATATAAATGACCTGAGGTGGTGCCACGCACAATTCGAGGAGACACATTGGTTACCAGGTCCTGAAGAGAGACAGGTTTACTCAAAGGATGTAACGTGCTCTCTTACAGACATAATATGTATGCTCGACACAATTATTGGCATCCTTTTGATAAATTTAAATTAAATCAAACTAGTTCCTGTGCTTAATTTTCAGTTTTCAGCTGACTTGAATTAACCAATGAATGTTGGTTTTACTGCCTTCAAAGGGGCTGATTGTCTCCAGTTTCTTTTTAAAAGTGGGAAAGACAAGAGAACTGTTTGAGAGCATCTGAAATGCTATTATCAAAAAAAAAAACAATTCAAAAGACTACAAGGCAGTCACCAAAGATCTTGAAATCCCTGTTTCAACAGTGCACAGTCATGAAACTGTTAAGACGCTGCACACTAAACCAAGTAGGGCTCCATGGGCGAAGGCCAAGGAGGACACCACTATTGAAAGAAAGGATAATGTTCTCTGGACAGATGAAACCAAAGTAGAGCTCTTTGGGAATGGAGTGCATCGGTTTGTTTATAGGTGACGAAATTAAGCCCATAAGTAAAAGAACAGCCTACCTACAGTAAAACATGGTGGAGGTTCTATCATGCTGTGGGGCTGCTTTGCTGCCTCTGGTACCGGAGACACTGAATGTATCAAAGTAATGATGAAATCAGAAGATTACCAAGGCATTTTAGAGTGAAATGTGTTACCCAGTGTCAGAAAACTAGGTTTGAGGTGAAGGTCTTGGGTCTTTCAGCAGGGCAACAACCCAAAGCACACATCCAACAGCAAAAAAGAAAGGTTGAAAAGGAAAGCTCAAAAGAGCTTGAACACAGAGGAATGGAAGAGCGGCAGAAACTTCCAGCAGACAGGTGCGAGAAGCTTCTAGATGGCTACAAAAAGTGTTTAGAGGCTGTCACTGTTGCCAAAGGTTGTGCAACCATAAATTAATGAAGGGTACCAATAATTGTGTCGGGGGTACATTTTGTGTTTGTATTATTTCGCTATTATGCAAGTTTTGTTTTTTTATTTTCTTTTGTTCATGTGTTTCAGAGTCCCAGTTATTGTCACATGAAAGTGCTGGATTTATAAAGTCCCTATGAGTAGACTTTTTATGTGAATAAAGCACCTTTAAAATTGTTCTTACAACATAAATTTTAGTTTGTAGAAAAATGAGACAATGCCTGTGATAAATCTGACCAGTGTATGAGTTGCTTTCAGCCATTAACTCTCAGTATCCCCAAGTTGGATCCATGGGCAGTGAGGTCTAACTATGTGTCTTTCTTATTACCATCACTGGGGATCAACAAAGTCTGAAATTCAATTCAATTTTATTTATATAGCGCCAAATCATAACAGAGGTTATCTCAGGGCACTTTTCATATAGAGCAGGTCTAGACCTTACTCTCTAAGTTATATTTATAGAGACCCAACATTCCCCCATGAGCAAGCACTTGGCAACAGCGGCAAGGAAAAACTCCCTTTTATGAAATGTTTGAATCCTAGACAATGCAGAGCTTTAAATGTAGAGGATACCTTTTTTTGTGCTTGCTGCCAACATTTTGTGGACCCCAAAGAGTTACTGTAATCCTCCACTTTCTTTTAAGTATTACTTGAGGCATTTTTGCTTTTATTAGACAGAAGACAGTAGAGGGGAGAGATGCAACAACGGTCGCTGGTTGGACTCAAACTGAGGACATTACAATTACACGGTAAACATCTTAAACTCCCAGGCTATGAGGACTCCCAACTCTCCACCTTCTTTTTACTTTTGCTATTAGGTCCTTTGTAAAATACACTTTTGATTAAAAAAAACAAAACAAAAAAACATATTTTTGTGCACTTCCAATCCATATGACTTCCTTGTATGTGTACCTTATCCAGTCCAAATGTCTTGGTCAGAGCGAAACCCCATCCTTGCTCAAAGGCTCTTCTGATCATGGCTGTGCTGGTGGTAGGAGGAGCAGAGGCCAGGCCAAACGGGTTGGGAAACTTTATTCCACAAACCTCGACACTGATGTCCACCTGATCTATAGCACTGTAGAACAATGGAAGCTTTGGGACTGGGTCCAATGTCTGTCCATGCAGGGACTACAGAAGGAAGAGAGTTGGGACAGACATTTTAATCACTAATATAACATTTGGTGTAGTTATGTCTGAGTAGAATACATAATGATCTGATTTCGTGTCCAAAAGTCAAGTACTCTTATTCATGAATGTGGTGGTACTCAAAGTTTATCAGAAAGAAACAGTCGGCTCTTTGTGTGATGCATTCATGTGCTGTTTATGAATCATCTGATACAAAACAGTCACCTGCTGAAACAGTCAGCTGCTGAACTTGAAATATGCTCCGAAACATATCTTAATGTGGAGAGGTGCTATCAAAGGCTTCTATGACCCAGAATCATTGAACAGCCTGGCAGCAGTACAGAGATGTTACCTTCTAAAGTTTCTGAGTGAGCCTCAAACTTCTAACCAATCAGAGAAGGCCAGAGCCAAGCATGGGAGCTCAAAGCTGTCAATCGATACAAGAACATGCTTCTGCTCTACCACTCCTCTCACAACATGATTTCAAACTAGTATTAGCTGCTGGAAGATGTGGCTATGACTTATTCACAGGCTAGCCAACTCCTGATTCTCGCATTTGCCGAGACAGTGAACATGATGAGGTGAAAGGCTGGTGGGACGTAACATAGCAGGGTGTGTGTGAGAGGTGGGAGAATTGGAGTGTTTGTTTTCGTGTCTCATGCTACGGGTAGCTTGATTTCCAGAACTTGCATATTGTGGCTTTAAAACTGGACTACAAATCACTGCTGCTAGTTGAACCAGATCTCTTCAGAACCCTGTATTTTAAATATCTGGTGAATGTCTGAAGCAGAGAAAATCTCTGCAGATTTACCTGGATGTATCTGTGAATATGCCATGAGGCCTGTTTGCCATCGTTCACTGATTCCACTGTGGTGTTTGCCAAACCAGCGATGTCTCCTCCTGCAAACACCCAGGGCTCACTGGTCTGCATGGTGTTTGTGTTCACCTCTGGAGTACCCCAGCGGGTCATCTTCACAGGAGCCATGGCCACAGTCACTACAAACAGTCATCATATGGATCAGGCTAACATACTGTATGAAAACATGTCATTGCCCAATTAATGGTCTGCATTCATCTACTGCATCGATCAGTTGTCCAACAAATCTGAAAGGTCAAAGACTCAATTTCTGTTATGCAACAATCAAAATATATATTATCTAGGACATTTTGTAGTCTGTCAGACCAAGAAATTTTGACAAGCCATACTGGTTGATTACATATATGATACAGTCATCATATGCTAAATATACTATATTAAGTTAAAAAAAAAAACAACACACGCACACACACACACACACACACCAAAACCAAAGATACAGATTCCTTTCAGAAACCAGAGAAAAATTTACACACATCTTATGATTCATTTTCAATAATAATTGTAGTTAAGGGTAAATCAAAACGACAAACTGTTTATCAGATGGTGTCTTAGTCAGCCGATTGGTTCATTACCTTGCTGCTCGTTCAACATGGAGCCAAAGGCACTGATGATGTAATCAGCCTTCAGCCTGACAATTTGGTCCTCATCTTCCAGCCAATCGCCTTCCTCAGTCTGCTCGGTGCGACAGAACTGTAACCCGGCAACCCGTCCGTTCTTCATGATGACCTCACGGGGAGACAGGTAGGGCAGGAACTCACACTGCTCTTCCTTAGCCAGCTCCACCTGACAGAAGAAACACATATATTTAGTATTCTGCGTTTAGTCCTCTCTCTATAGATCTGTCTATCCCACACCCATACCTCTTCAGGAACAGCCCTGATGTTAGTGAATCCCTTCCTGAAGCAGACATACACTCTCTTGGCTCCACAGCGAAGAGCTGAGGTGGCGCAGTCAAACGCAGTGTCTCCAGCCCCCAAAACTATCACTACGCCTCTTAAGTCTGGCAGAGAAGAGCGACACTGACACATACCTAGACAGAGCGAGACCGAGCCAGAGAGAGAGACAGACAGAGAGACACAGTCATGTTAGATTGCTTCTGGCCAGGAGGTATTTTGCAAATACACATTTCAACACGAAAACTTTTTTATATTTGAACTATTCCACTTCCTGTTAGATTTTCTCATTAATACCAATTTGTGTGGGGTTAGCCACGGCGATGTCACCGGCAAAAATGTTATGCATGAGTGTGCGTGTATGTGCTACAGTACCTTTAAGAGCCAAAACTGAATATAAATAATAGATGAGTTTTTTAATATTTGCATATTATAACTAATGACTGAATTATTATAATAATTTTGTTTATTGTTTGTTGAGATAACTTATTTGATGTTTTGATAGTGGGTTTATGTTTGAAAATATGTGTATATTGAGTAATACAATCCACTGGGCTAGTATTATAGAAGAAAGTTAGCTAAGGTAAGAGTAGAACAAAAAAGTCTTTCTGACCATATAACATAATGTAACAGCACCACATGTTATTTATTAATAATATTTCCAAATGTTCCATTTTTTGAGAGCAGCTCAGTGGGATTTTCCTTGTGGATGGAAAGTGAACACTTGAACGGGTATAGAAGATGTTAATACACCATCAAAACCAGACGGTCAGATCCCCACCCTTCTTTGGCTTTGTGAGTTATTAACAACTGAACAAGGGTAGTGCTGAATACTGAAAAACGGGTCAAAACATTCTACCTAACTTTCTGAGGGGTTTTGTGATTTCAGTTTGATTTCGCACGTACCTTTCTTGCTGGTTGAGGCCACCATGGGCAGAAAGTCTTTGGAAGTGAAGAAGCCTTGATCCATGGTTAAATCCTGGAAGATTTTAGCTCTGTTGGCCTGGGGGAGACCTGAAGTCACACACAAACACACACATGTAAAAAAAAAAAAAAATGACATACACAGATATAAACAAATGCACGCACACACATACGGTATACTGGAAGAAAATGGTTTGCACAGATATGCTGTGACTGTTAGGGGAGCAGTCCAAAAATTCAAAAGTCAAAAGTTAAAAACTGAAGGCTCACATACATTTACTGTATGAAACCATGCCTGCATAATAGTTGAAAGCACACACACATAGATGTACTGTATGTATCCCACTGTAAATGGAATTCAAAGGTATAAAAACCCCACTGGATAAACTTTATAATGCATATCCATGAAGCAAATGCAAAGCTAGTCTCTGACATGTTTTACACATGGCACTAACCAATCCCAATAAAGACTGCCTTAAATCCTTCCTCCTTCAGGGACGTCAGAGTCATTCCGTTCACACCTAGACCCTTCTCAATCACCACCTGTACACATAAACAAACACACACGTTTTATCAGGACTGCGAGGGTGCAAATGATCAGAAAATTCCTAATACAGTAATACCTTCCTAGTTAAAGCTAGAGTATCTAGTATTTAATAAATCAAAACAGCGTAATCATATTGTATTTACAGCTTTGATTTTCTTTCATTTGATCACAATATGGACAATTTTGTAAATAATATTGATGATCATTGGGCTAAATGGGGTTGTGGAGTATTAAGTGCTGATTCTGGTAAGGCTTTGGTGCTGATCAGATGTGATGCCACGAAGACATTTTGAAGAAATGTTCAGTGATTTAACTTTATCACTCACTCACTCACTCACTCACTCACTCACTCACTCACTCACTCACTCACTCACTCACCGACATTTGCGTTTATAGAGCTGGCCCAACTGTGGTGGTCCAGCCAAAAATATGTATCAGAACAATATGGGATGCTACAGTTCATACCTTGACTCCCAGATCCTTCATCAGGTCTATTTCAAACTGGACAACCTCATAGGGAAGCCGGAACTGGGGGATTTCTGATGTGCTACATGGAAGAACATATTTTTTTGAATGTTTCCTTTTTCACCCGATACACTGTTTGACATTGTCTCATATATCTCTCCTCTTGCCATCTTGATTTTCTATCATGTAAATTCATTTCTTTAGGAGTCACTCTCTGCATCTTCTCAACATAGTAAATAAGTCTGTCTCTTATTTCTTGGTTTGATTATTTCAAACAGGCCTGCATTCAGTCCTTGTCACAGTGACCCTCCCTCATTACCACCAACCAATTTACTCCTAAAAATACTGAATGTTTAGTTCCCAAGTAACTAAATAGTCAGATGATCTTGTCAGGCTTAAGATTTTGCTGACTTAATGCAATTGATTCATTTGTTATTATTTTTACTTTTATTAAGGATTTTCTTTTATTAAATTGTGGTTAATTACTCTACATTTGCTGTATCTTAACCCCTGCTTTGTATAATTGTGTATAAAGTTTAATATGATAGGATATACAGAATAAAGATGATGGTATATTACCTCAGCCCTCCAATGTACCTCTGTCTCTCAAATATAGTAATGTTACTATATCCAAGACGGGCAAGAAAGGAAGCACAGCTGATGGACGCTGGGCCACAGCCAATCAGAGCAATAGGGCTGTGGTAAGACTCTGGCATCTCATTGGATGGTGGGAGTTCAGGATTCCTGATCTGAGCAATGCCCATCTTACTAAACACCTGTGAAAAAACCCACACACAAATCATACCCTTATGGAGCCATTTCGTACGCTGCATTCATATCATAACCCTAATATGACTTTAAACCCAACATGGCTGACTTTAAAGTAAGGCTATGTAACTTCTGATGAACAATGGCCACTGTACAAAATGATGGAAAATTTTAAAATGCAGTGTAATGGTAGCACAAGTAGAGAAGAGTCATATTCGAACAAACAAGCTTAACTCTTAGCCCGCAGAATTTTTCTTGATGTTTCATCTGCAACTAAAAACTGATCAAAATCCATCCAAATCCAAACCACTGATGAAGACCATGATATTTGGTTGAAAAAGCTAGTAAGTGAACTTCGAGTTAAGATCACTTGTTCAAACTTGCATTTCCATAGTCCATAATAGAATGAAAATTTATACTCAGGAGCCATAAAATCAGTAAGCTGACTTAGTCATGATATCTATCTAAAGTTTGCTAACATTAGGTAACGTTTGACTCCATATTCTAGTGGTGCTAGTGGTCATACCAGACCAAGTATGCAGGTATTTCTGCCTCTGGATCCTGCTCAACATGCACTGCTACAATTATTATCATTATCATTATTATTATTATATTTAGTTTTATTAGCATTATTTTTCAACCGTTTATTGTAATTATTAGTTTTATCATTAGTCTCATTATTATTCTTCACATCTTATGTGGTACCTGTACTGTGCTATGTTCTCTTTCCTCCCTCCTGCCCCTCCATCTCTCTCTCTCTCTCTCTTTCAACCCAGCCGGTCAAGGCAGACGGCCGCCCACCATGAGCCGGGTTCTGTTCAAGGTTTCTACCTGTTAAGAGGGAGTTTTTCCTTGCCGCTGTCGCAAAGTGCTCATGTGGGAATGTTGGGTCTCTGTAAATATAGCTACAAAGAGTACGGTCTAGACCTGCTCTATATGAAAAGTGCCCTGAGATAACCTCTGTTATGATTTGGCGCTCTAAAAATTAAATTGAATTGAATTGAGCAGAACCCCTAAGTATATTGAATCAGCAACTGAAAATTTGAGAAACTGTTAATTACATGTTTTATACGGAAAACCTGACAGCTATAAATATTCTACCTCGGTAGCAAACTGCTGTAATCCCCCGATGTTAATGGGTCCTTCCTCAGAAGCATACAGGTTGCAGCCTCCTACACACAGATCTGATGTGGGACAAACCATTCCACAGGTCAAACCCAGCGGGTTGTCAGATAGGATGGCCCGCGCTGCCCCATAGTAGTTCTGTCACATGCGCGCGCGCACACACACACACACACACACACACACACACACACACACACACACACACACACACCACAAACCATGACTTTAGTACTGTGTTGCCTATCATGATTAGCATGTTCATTATTATTCTTTCTTCTTTTAATTAGTTCTTATGAAGCATCATCCTACTCATTGGACTACCACTCAATATTGACTGTGTGTGCATGCAGGCAACAGAGTGTGTGTACTTTATTGTACCTTATTAGAGATACTTGTAATAAATGACTTGATGTCCAGGTTAGTCGGGCAGCTCTTCTGACAGGGAGCATCGGCACATTTTAGACACCTAAACACAGATTTTACTTTTATTTGACGGTTTAACCAAGTTATTGAGATTAAAAATCTTGTTTCAAATCAGAAGAGAAAGGTAGTAAAAATGAATGATGATTACTGGGATGCGATATTTTGCAAGACTGCAGTCCAACTGAGCGCCATTGTATCTTGGTGTTTTGTGCTAAATGCTGACGTCAGCAAGCTAACATGTTCATAATCACAGTGCTAGCATGCTGACGTTTAACAGGTGTAATGGTAACCATGCTCACTATCTTAGTTTTGCTTGTTAGCATGCTAACATTTGCTATTTAGAACTAAACAAAGCGTAAAGTATAGCTGTGGCTGATGGGAAATGTCGTTAGCTTTGTAGATTTTATTTTCAATTTATCCCGTAGTTGTTGAGATATTTTTATTCTGAAAGAGGTGGACCGAGCACACCTAGAGGCATGCTGCTAGCATGGATAAAAACTCATTGCCTGCAAGTGGTAAATTTGTAGCAGCTAGTTCTTTGTAGACGGCAACATGTCTTCATCTGCAGTTCTAAACTGCTGCACTATTAACGTTCCCTTCCTATAGGTGGTGCAGCGTAACGGGTGTAGAACTGATTTGACAATGACTAAATAGAAGCTTTAGCCTGCTAAATGTAGGTAAGCGAGTTAGTGAGATTGAGATGTGTTACAAGTCATTTTGACAAGGTGCTTTGCATCTACAAAAATAGCCATATCCTTCATTCTCACCTCAGTGCCTCTCGTAGAGCTCCGCGCTCGCTCAGCGTTGTGTGTTTGATATCGTCAAAGTTGTTCTCTAACTTCACACAAGACTGAAAGAAAGAAGAGTTGAGGAAAAACAACAATGAAGACGGTAATGAAGACTAATTTAAAGGAAACGAGGAAAAGAGGAGGATAACAGCAAATGCTACTGACTATACCATGCAACCAAATTCAGGTTGTGAATGTTTGTTTGTGTGTGTGTGTGTGTGTGTGTTGTATATCTTACATCGCAGTTCCTGTCAGGGTTTCGCTTCCAGTGTTTCTTTTCTCTCTTCTTGTTTGCAGTGGACATGATCTGAGCATGAGTTTTCACCCTGGGATTCAGAGCCAGGATGCTCTGTAAGAAATGAAGTGAAACAGGTCAACACATCAGTAGAAAGAGACAGAACTCTTAGACACAAATAGAATTGTTTTTTTGTCGTTCTTAGACTCTGTGAAGTACCTCTGAGTTAGCTACTCCAGAAAAAAGAGTCCTGGGGCATCAGAAAACATTTTTTAGGAACCTGTTTTTTTTTTAACACGTAAAAATATGTTACTAAACCATGTCCTTGTAATCTTAGAATTATATTTTAATTCTCTTATCCCTCTAATTTTATTGAGAAATGAGGACAAAAATGTTTGGCACCATTATAACTGTTAACCTTAAGGAAGGTTAAGTTTGTGGACTGGCACTTTCCAGTGGCCACTGGATGTGGCCTGTTTTCACTATTCTTCATGTGTAAAACCTGTATAGAAATGTGAAAACATAACATTATGTCAAGATCTGTGCATTAATAATTTGTTGATGAGATAAATTGAATTGAATACATTTAGTTTAACAAATTTTAGCTTAAAAAATGGCATCATTTTTCAAACCAAAAGTTTATAATTATGGATTTTAAATTGAAACTAGCATCTTAATGCTGTTTTCCACCTGTTACTCATGAACTACTGCTGTTATCTATCTTCATGGCATACGTATATATCTGTTGGCAGACACACTGAAACTATGGAACGTTCTAGGAAGTGTGTTTGTTTGGATGGCCGGGGTCAAGATGATAAGATAATGATGAGCTGCAAGGTCAGTGCGCTGAGGTTATGTGACCTGTCGGATGGATACATAACAGCGGGAATGAGGAAATCATTTAATGTATGTCCCATACTTGCAACAAGTAGTCCTGAAGAAACCAATATCCATTTCCAATTTGCTATTTCTAATAGTTTAGTAACAGGTTTCTCTAAAGTTCTAACTTATTTAGAGGGTTGGGGTAGTTTATAAGATTTTGTTAGGTTATTACATTACCTGGCAGCAGTTACACTACCATTTGCTTCATACATACAGAATCTCAGTTTCTATACATACAGATTTTAATTGCAGATTTTCATGACATCTGTTGAAACTATTTCCCCATCTCTACACGTGCACCAATGCCTCCGCTCTGACCTCACACCACCTATCTACAGCTTATTACACATGGCACAAAACCCATGGCTTGTTACACAATATCATAAGACCATATTAGGACTGCATTACATGACATTTGATCCTTTTAACCCTTACTGCTTCAGCATGTTAAAGTGGCAGACTAGAATACTGTTAAGAAAGATTAGGGCTTGCAACTCTTGTCTGTCCCCAAATACATATAATATAGGAGAGTGAGTACTTATGTTCTGTTGCATATCTCACAAGACAGCAACTCTCTTGGCCTTTAAAGATTTTACTGTGGACATGTACCCATCTAGAGTGTAATTAACTAAGTGAGTTTTTAAAAAAGAGCAGCATCTCATCCCAACTAATGTAGAAAGAGAACCAACAATACTTTAGTTGGAGCAGGACATAAACCTTAAGACCTTTTTTAATGTTGCACTTGTCATGTAGCTGCTGATATGACTGTAGGCTAACTCTATTCATGTAAATCATTTACGGTCGCTTGGAAGAAGTTGTTGTTCACGATTCAAGTCAGAGGTTCTGCGTCTCTTGTCCATTTGATATATATTATTTTGCTATAATCCATTACAGATTGGCCAGAATGGAAAACATCAGTGTGCTACAGTAGGTGCAGTTTGATGATATTGTGTTACAGGACTTGTGTATGATGTATTTCTGTTCATTTTTGACAGTGAGCTCTCCAGTATTTAGAGCCACTAAAGTGCTTACATGGGTACTCCAGTGATTGAGTGTTGCACTTCCATGAAGTTTGGGGATTCGCAACAGACTTATTGCATTAAAAAAAAAAAGAATGGTCAAGATTAAGGAAGCAAGGGCCAATATATCCTGACTACTATTTCAAAAAAATTGGAATAAAAGTCAGGATATATCCGATGTGTTAATGTCCCATAATGAAACTCGATAGGGTTTTTTATTAACCCCCCCCCAGCGCTTTTTAATTTAAAGTGTAAACCCAAGCCAAAGTAACCCTGATGACATCCTGGGATGATTTTTTTTCCTAAATTTAGAAATCTCCCACCAAAGCCACTGAAGACGATATAACTGGATCACAGGCCGAGTGGAACCCCTTGTGACAAGTAAACCAATGAGTGACCTTCATGCGTAAAATGACTGGGACGCCCCTTTAAAATGCTAATCCTTGAAATCCTCTTTTGAATTCTAGTCTCCCTTGGGAACATGGTGATCAGACTATGGTAATTTCTGAAAGTAATTACAAGTCTCTCGAGTGTCTATAGGTGGAGCTGTTTTAAAATAAAGAAGCCGTCTGCCTTGCTACTGTCCCACCATTACAGGTGAATGTGTGAATATTTTAACTTTTTGCTGTTAAACTGCAATTATAAGAGATCTGATTACGTCGGTCCAGCACTGGTTCAGTCATGTGCACAGTAGTCCCTTGTGAAGCCCCAGATTAGTGTTCTGTTCATAGTGGTGGAGAATAATCCCCAAACAAATCAAAACAAACAAACAAACAAAAAATCCTCTTTGCACATTGAAAACGTCCTCTAAGGACTTGTAAAGGTTATTTTAATTTTCTGATCAACTCATTTATAGTGACTTTGTTCTAGTAAGGTATTTTCAAACGGGTGCAGAGACCACAGGTTTAAACTTTCTATTCACCAGACTGTTGTGTAACACTGAAACTCTGTCAGAGGAGTTAGTACCACCAAAAATGATCATAAAGTGGGTGCGAATCCATAAAAGATGGAGAGAGCTGTGCTAGTGTTATTAATGACATGGTAAATGTTAGACGCTGACAATGACCTTTGGTCAGTGATCAGTAACAATCTATATGATCAGAAAAGTGTATTCAGAAAATGTATAATGCTGTCTTCCCTTCTTTTAAGTAGCATGATGTGCACTGTCAACATTATAAAATGATCAATAGCATGAATGTGTCTTTATTGTGAATTTGAGGTGGATTCACCCTTCACAAAGGGCTATTTGCTACATGATGACCTGACACTTAGATACATGATATGTTAATGAAGACAGAAAAGAGAGAATCCTGCCAAGGAAAGGGGTGAAACAAGAAACATATGCATCCAATAATTTACCTCGATGTCTGGAAGGTCTTTACTCAACATGATGCTTCTGTCCAGTTTGGGAGAGAAACACTTTCAAAATGCTTTGTGAAGATCTTCTGGAGATTGTTGGTGGTTTCTGGATTAGAGGTCCGAAGCACTGTCCGGGACTGCTCTGCCTCCAAGTGGACCAATATGAGTGCAGCCTGCTCTTATCAAGACCACTCCTCTCGCTAACAAGAGATGTTAGACAACAGGTTGACTGGTTAAATCCACCAGAAACTGTCTTTTCATCGACTGACAGACAGAGCTGTTATCACTCTCTGAGGGTCAAGGTTCAGCAGCGCTCTGCGGTGGGCAGGTTTTACTGCACCTGAGCTCTGGAGAAATCAAACAGCGGCCATGGAAGAGAGTACGGTCCAGACTCCCATCTCTTGTGAGGCGGGTGGTTTTTTTTCCCCCTTCCATATCCATAAATCTGTGTTTAACTCCTTGCTGCCTGTCTCAAGGACTTCCCTGCATGTCTCTCTTCGTCATTGGCTTACCTGTGGTGGCTCTTACAGAGAGGCCAGCAGAACCACTACGTCCCCAAACCCACCCACCCCGCCTGGACGTCTTCGCTCTTTGCTGCTTGAAGACGTATCCGGACTATTCCTTTGACTTGACAGTAAACACATCAAATGTGCTGTACCGAGGAAAAATCTTTTTTTATTTTTTTATTTTTGAATCACTTTTATGGTAACCTTAAAATATCTCCCACTAACTTCTCTGTGAAAGCTTTCGATGGAAGCGGATTTCAAGGCCGCTCCACGTCGCATCCTGACAGCTCGCAGTCGCACATGTTGGGCAAGGTGGTTGGGAACACAACTTACCAACGTGAGATGAGGAATCACAGTGTCATTTGCTCCTTTTATTTGCTTCTGCCACTTCTGAGCGCCCGGGGAGAAAAGCTAGCCGAAGACGTCTTCAAATGCACAAAAAGTTCCCACGCACATCTGCGCATGTGCACGATGATGCGTTAAATGTAATCCAACTGATCACAGAACGGTGGGAACGGCGCCAATAAATGAGGTGCAAGGCTACAGTATCCCCATACCTTCCGTGTCCAGTCAAAACCATGTATCTCCAGATGTGTTTGTTTTTTTTGTGATAAACTGAAGGATTGAATGTTCATTTATAGGTTGAGAAAATCCTGCTTCTTCTTTGGATCAGGTGGAAAATGCATTGCCACAAAGCTGAAAACAGGCTGTTGAAAAGTTGACTTTTTAGAGATACGCGTTTCTCACAGGACAGTGACGCTACAAAAATTATGATTTTATAATCTTATAGAGTATGATGCAATGCTGTAGATTAAACTACCAAACAGTGTATAAATTAGTTACAAATAGCTCGACCTTAATTTACAGCAGTAAAATGCAACATACACATTAATCCAGCAGTACTATTAATCTAAAAACATCATATATTATAATAAAACACTGACAGGAGCCATTTTACTGCACGATAAGTAAGTTTTGATGCTTTAAGTACATTTTGCTGATAATATTAAGGTTCTGAATGCAGGACTTTTACTTGTAGTGGAATATTTTTACAGAGCAAAAGGAGCTGAATACATCTTCCACCACTGACTGTTTCTGGCAGTGGAATGGCCTCACCCAACATATTCAGGTAACTGTAGCATTACTTGTGGTGTGGAGTTTGAACGTTTTTGCTATCGCTCTCAATGTACAGATACACATTTGACTCTGTGATTCTTGCGTGTTTGTCTGGAGATGTTTCGAGCAGTGACCATCCAGTGAAGTTGATTGAGCGCTCACGGCCAGGTGTCCAGATCTCTTTTTCTTCCTTGTGTTGCGCTGAAAGAACGTAGTGGCTATTTTGATGGCTTGTACGTGTGTAGGATGTGAGTAACTATGACCATACAAGCACGAGAAAAATATTTCATACTGTGAATGTATTTTACGTTATGGGAGCAATCCCCCTTCCAACCAAAATTAAAAACAGAAAAACTGATTAATGCTGTCTCCATCACTCCCCATAAAAAGTATTAGTGTAAGTGTAGCCAATATAATAAATTCACATTAGGCATTAATGTTCACTGAAAGTTGCTACAAATATGGTTGCTGCTGATGTCTATCCCACCGGAAAGCATTCAAACGGCTTGACAACAAAGATTTGTTTGGAACTGTTGAGAGCTACAGGAACCACATGACCATTAGTCACCTGTCAAAGATCCCAGGATTATCCACAATGCGCATGCACAAACGTCCAAAAAAATGCTAATCCCCCCTCTGCTTGACAAGCCCCAGCCTCTGTCAAGGGGACACGGCCACGCCCACGAAAATGACAGAAATTTGAGGCCTTGTTCAGTATGCCAGCCCAAATAAGTTTTTCGCATATCCATATTGTATTCTGATCGATTTTAAAAAGTCTGGACAGGTTTTTAGAAAGTCTGGACAGTGAAAACCACATGACATGTGATTTTTGTAAATCAGATCCAAACCACATTTGAAAGCGGTTTGAAATGCGATTCCAATCGGATTTCAAGGACAACTCGACAGCACGATTGTTTGGACGGCAGGTTGATGGACCTCCATCACCCATGCTTCCCCGTTGGAAAAGCTGCATCATCAGCATAATTATACCAGCATTACATAATTACACCTTGCAGATATGTTCAAAACAAAAAACTTTATTTTGGTGAGTGTTTGTAGTTGTCAAACATCATTGAGATAGAGCATTGAGGCAGCAGCGCCAAGTAGGGCTACAGCAGTAGCTATGGCGACACCTAGACAACACAGAAGAGAAGAATCAGGACAGTGATTACGCACGCACGCACACACACGCACACACACACGCACACACACGCACGCACACACACACACACACCCGCCACACACACGCCATACACACACACACACACGCCACGCACACACACACACACACACACACACACACACACACACACACACACACACACACGCACACATGCAACGCACACACACACACACAAACAGACACACACACACACACACACACACACACACACACACACACACACCAACACACCCACACACACACACACACACACACGCCACACACACACACAAACACACAATAGCTTTATGATTGTAATTTAAAGTGTGCGATTTATAACCAGGGGCAGGGCCAGAGGGGTAATGGAGTCAGAACGTGACAGGTAGTTGGCTTGTTGGTATCATTCCTGCTTTTAACCACATCAAACATTATTTTTGATCCCCTTTTAAGCACATCTACTGGCTGTGGAGTATTTAATTAAATTTAAGAGTTATTTCATTATTGCTGCACATATGCTGCAAGTATTTAATTTACTCTTGTTGGAAAAATCTACAGGCTGAAAGCAGACTCACATTGTTCCAAAATCAGCTGTGGCTCTGACACATCTATTGTCAGTACAGAGTCTAAGACTCATTTTGATCCGATACAAACTGCTTTCCTTCCTCATTTGAATGAACTTCTGACCTGTCTGTGCCTCCTCTCCCCCCTGTGCTCTGCTCGCTCTGCGGTGAACACCAAAATACATCACGGTCAGGAAAACGGTCCGAGTGTTGCTTTCGCTGGTCGTTTCAGCAACATGAAAATAGGGCCCTGAGTGTCTTGCTCCTATGTAGAAGGAGCAGGGGGGCCCATTCTCTCATAACCTGTCCATGGATGTCGGCTAAATGGAGTTACAAATTGCAGATATTTTTTCATATTATATCAAAATAGCATATTTATAGTCGTAAATATATCTCTTACTAATGCACAAGTTATATTTCCCAAGAGCCAGGTCTTTAAATGTGAATGTTGACACATTTTTACTAATTTTACCGATGTGGCCTCCTTCTTAAAATTGTGCCCCAGTTCTAAACCTGCCCCTGTTTGTAAAACATTAAAAAATGATAAGTTTGACTGGTATATTACAGTGGATGGATTTGTTCAGTTCCTTTTACCAGATTGGGCCCTAATACTTACATGAAGCAAATGTATGCCAGTCAGAACCACTTATAACTGCTCTTAAGGTGCTCTTATTAAGTAGACAACTCAAACATTCATAATAGTTTTTTTCCCCTTCATCAATTAGCCTGAAACATATTTCTCCAACTCCACAGTTTACCTGTATACTTTGAACAGTTAATCAAATTACTTACTACAAGTTAACTATGTCTTAACTGTGAGTGACCAATTTAAGACGGTGGCAGCAGTTTGTTTTTCTTTGCTGTCATTGTGATATCATGAGAATGTTTTTAAATCCTAAGCCTGGGTGCTAATGACAATTGCAGCAGGAAACAGGTAAAGTGTTCAAGGTGCAAAGTCTTTTACCAGTGTAGTTCTTCCTCTTGGGTTCCAGCACTTCAACAGATTCCACACCGGGCTCTGGAAACACATAACACACAATGTCATAAACTACAATAAATAAACTACAATAATAGGCACAACCAACCTTTACCTTCATACAGCTCGTCAGTAAACACATTTCTTCCCGGGCACATTTTAGGGGTTATAAGAAGTCTGTCTAGTGGTGACATATGCTGCTGCAGAAGAGTAGTGTCTGAGTTTTTGTGGTCATGAACATTTGGACGAATGCACAGTGAGGGGAAAGCTCAGTAATGAGAGAGCACACACAGCTTTTCGTTACTGTCAGCTTGAATTTAACAAATAACATACGCCTCAGCTGTGGAAATGACTTATTTAGAGTTGTTTATTTCAGTTTCAGTTGTAGTAGGACTTTGGATTGATTTTCCTGTTTGAAGACTCTGAAAATAGACATGCTCACACTGAAAAACCCTGTTGGAGATGAAGAGTAGACATGGCCAAAAACAAAAGATTTCTCCAACATAAGACTTTCTGTACTGTGCTGATCTGGGCTTATAAGAATAAGAGGCTCAAAGTTTTAATGCAGTGTTTCCCCATCCAGTCTGAGTAAATGTAAATGTGTTTGAGAACGCGACACTGGAGAGCAGAAAAGTTCGCCTTTTCAGTTTCTGATAGGGCAAACAGTGATTTACAGTAATTTAAACCCCCCCCCCCAATGTCAAAAATATGTTCTCTTATTGTTAGAGCTTCACTGTGCAGAATGATGTATACATAGAGTTTGATGCTAGAAGGCTCTTTTCACATTCATCTGATGATGGACGAAAGCTTTTCCTGTGCTCACCTTTATGATGAATATGTACCAGCAGGACTTTGACATTACAACTATTTTGGAGGCTAACCGGGGCATGCAGCTTAAACATATGTGATGTGGAAGCTTGAAATCTCCATTGCACATACAACGAGAATGGACTTTTCAGTGAAATAGTGAAACACTTTGTGTCCAGCATCATTTGAAATGAACAATTTTTGCATATTCAGAGATATGGGATTTTTCAAGAAGGTGTGGATGTAATTTTAAGCAAACAGAAACAAACGTGAAAACAGACAGTAGGTAATATTACTGTGGTTTATAGATTAAAAAAGTGTGACAAAAAATGCTCAGGAGTTAAGTTTTTTTTTTTTTTTTTTTAAATCTGACTCATAAGCTGTTAATAGCTAGTGCTTTCACCAATCTCATTATAAATTTCACCTTGACTTCCCCAGAGTGAATCTCGTGGTGAAAGCCTGCTACTTGTGTCCAAATGGTGTTAATGCAAGTAGATATAAGGTTTGTGCCTTACACTGTGGTAATGCCTTAATGCCAAAAGCCTGACTATCATTCCAATAAGCATTTAAACACGGCTGAGAAACTCGGATCGGGTTGGAGACTGTAACTGAGCACTCTCTGTCCGTTCTCCTTGCAAGTATATAACCTCACCACTCTGTGTCCTGCCTCATTATTGTGTTCATATCTGTTTTAGTTTGTTTGAACCTGACATTTACTTGGCCCTTCGAGCCGGATCCCAACACACCCGAGGACTCCTGCGGGCGGAGCGGAACACCAGTTAAGACCGTGGCCACGGCAGGCCGTGCTTAGAAGCTCGGCCTAAAAAGACCCTTTCCGGGACTGGGCTTCAGCTCGCCAGTTGGAGTCTAAGGGTTGACGGGAATCCAAGAGGAGGACTACGGTTTGGTTAGTGTTATTTTCATTAAAAAGGAATGAAAGGAAAACACTGTGGTAGACTGTTAGAGAACACGTGAAGGCGTGTCTCAGAGAAAAACGGTAGAGAGTACACTGGTAGTACGGCTTTAGGCGTTAAACAAAACCCTGTGGATCCTAGGCACTGACAGGTAAAAGAGGGACGGCGGAGCTCGATAAATTCCGTAAACGTGTGGCGGAGCTCGTTAAATTCCGTAATAAAACAGTGACCACAGTTGTTTTTCAAAAGAAGGGGAATGAATGGATAGAGTATACCACTAGGTATTCTCTATCATGAAATAAAATTGAGAGTAAAATAACAAACTGTTGTGGAAGCACTAGGCAAGAATCCTTGTGTAGAAACCTTCCATCAGGACGAGGGAGACAAAATATTCTACCAAGGCCACGGGAGAGGTAGGCCAAGAGGCAGAGGAGGTTTTAGAGGAGGCTTTAGAGGTCGAGGCCGAGGCCGCAGTACAGATAAGCGCTCTGGAATAGAATGCTGGAACTGTGGCAAAGAAGGCCACATGGCACGTGAATGCCCAGGCCAAAGTAAGCAATCAGCATGACTAGATGATCCAGGAAATGAGTCACCCTCAGAATTTGAGAAAGACAGTGATGAGGAGGTGGAGCTAAATTTGCAAGAGATTTTATCCCTTAATGATGCAAAACCAGAAATAACATTATTGATAAATGGTAAACCTGTTACATTCCTACGTGATTCTGGAGCATGCAGAACAACCTGTACAGAGCCATTTCCAAATTACTCACCTAGTGATCAAAAGGTGTCAGTAAGATGTGCTAATGGACGTTTGTCCTACGCACCACAATCAGAACCTGCTTGGGTTAGAGATCCAAAAGGGCGATCGTGTCAATTGTCAATACTAACGCTCCCAGAATGTCCAGTAAATTTCCTAGGCCGAGATGGCCTACTGCAGCTGGAACTTGCATTGGTTCCGACAAAAGAGGGACACATGGCCGTTGTACGAAAAGAAGAATTGGCTCAAGGGAACATTTTTGTTCTCAGAGGGACAGGTCAGCCTTATTACTATTACTCACTCGACATCCCTAACAAACCACCTCAGAAAACAGGGACAGCTCTGATGGCAGAAGGGAAAAATGCAATCAGAAAAGTTGAAAATGCAATGACTGATGATTCACTACATATCACGATGTGGTACCGAAACGCACCTGGACCAGACCCAGAGTACGAGAAAAAGCTGGCTGCAGTTACCCCTGCTACAGTCACAGTCAGCTACCTGTACTCAGATGCAGAGAATACAGCAGTTGCAGGCGTCACACTAACAGACAGAGTAGGGAAACTGCTCAGAATGTGGATGCCACCACACATCTCTCTGTACAAAGACAAAACCAAAACCTGGAAAGATTTGGGAAAAATAGTGCAGCAGGGTGAGCAAGCAACAGATTGGACTGCAACATCAGTAAACACCTGGTACAGTGGTTCAGCTGGTCTGACCAGGAAAGCCCTATTCTGGACCATTCAAGTCCAAGAAGGAGTGCATCTACACTCCAATGCAAAAGACTCAAAATGAGACTTAATGCTGACACAGGAAGAAGAAAGCCTGTTGGAAGCAGTTCCTGAAGAGCTGTGGTCAAAAGGGTCCACTGATGTTGGCTTAATAAAAGGAGCACTGCCAGTACAAATCAGACCAAAGACAGAGTACAGACCGTGTGTAAAACAGTATCCTTTAAAACCAGATGCAAGTGAAGGCATAAAACCAGTGATAACTGATTTAATTGCTGCAGGAGTGATAATTAAGTGTGATGATTCCCCATGTAACACTCCTATATTCCCAGTCAAAAAGCAAGCACCATCTGTAGGATGGTGCATGGTGCAAGATTTACAAGCAGTAAACAATGCAGTAATCCAAAGAGCTCCCTGTGTCCCAGATCCTTACACCCTCCTGAACACATTAAGACCAGATGCAAAGTTTTTTACTGTGGTAAGATATCAGCAATGCCTTCTTCTCCATACCTATCGCAAAAGAGAGTCAATTTTGGTTTGCATTTACGTTTGGTGGACAGAGATACACATACACCAGACTACCACAAGGGTACTGTGAAAGTCCCACAATTTACTCTCAAGTAATGAGCGCTAGTATGGCTAAATTCACGCCTCCAGGGAAGAGCCAAATCCTCATCTATGTGGATGATGTGTTGTTAGCCTCCCCTGATGAAGAAACATGCAAAACAGACACATTGGCACTGCTGAAGCATCTGGCACAGGAGGGACACAAAGTGAGCAAAAATAAATCACAGATGTGCAAACGAGAAGTTAAGTACTTAGGACACAATTTGAATGAAGGAGGGCGAACTACAGTAGAAGACAGAAAGACTGCAATCTTGCAAGCACCTAAACCTCAAACTAAAAAGCAAATGATGTCCTTCCTAGGCTTAACTAATTATTGTAGAAACTGGGTACCAAATTATGCTGAAATAACATCACCATTGAGCAAAATGATGTATGAGGAAGATCTCAAAATGACGTCTCAGTTGAAGTGGACTGCAGATGGTAGACTGCAAAGGATTAAGACCAATAGCATATTTCGTGTGGCCTGTGCACTCCCACACTAGTTATTGCAGCCTCACATCTAACAATAGAGCGCTGTACAACGCTGAACCCAGCAACACTGATACCACTCCCTGAGGATGGTGAAAAACACGATTGTCAGGCGCTTGCAGAGTATTCAGCAAAAAGCAGAAGTGATTTGAAAGACCAACCACTGAAAACAGGAGAAGTGGTGTTTGCAGATGGTTCATCCAAAAAAGACAGCTTCGGCAAAACAAGAACAGGGTATGCGCTCGTGACCTCCAAAACAGTCCTGAAAACAGGAACTCTACCCTCTCACTTCTCTGCACAAGCAGCGGAATTAATTCCTCTAACGGAAGCATGCAAACTTATGAGAGGTCGAGAGATCACTATCTATACAGACAGCCAGTACGCCTATGCAACTGTGCACACGTTTGCACAATACTGGAAAAACAGGGGTATGGTTACCTCAACAGGTAAACCAGTCACACATGCAGAGTTATTGAAAGAACTACTAAAAGCAGTACAACTACCCAAAACACTGGCAATCTGCAAATGTGCAGCACATACCGCAGGGAAAGATGCTGTCTCGCTAGGAAATGCACTAGCAGATAAAAAAGCTAAAGAAGCCACAGAAAGCGACAACTATGTTGTAACAGATGAATCAACTCCATCAACTGACACACTGCGAGAAATGCAACAACAAAGTCCAGAAAATGAAAAACGAGTGTGGATAAAAAACGGAGCACAAAAACACGATGACATCTATGTGTGACCAAACAATAAACCTATCCTACCAAAAAACCTCTACAAATGGGCAGCATTTTGAGCCATGGTGTAACACATGTCTCAACAGGAGGGATGGTAGGACAGATACACCAAATATATACAACCTATGGATTCATTTCCTATTCAAAGAATTTTTGTAGAGCATGTTTAACCTGTGCTAAATACAACCCACAAGGGAATCTGCGTCCACGCCGAGGACAGTTCCCTGCACATAATACCCGTTTCAAGTAATACATATGGATTTCATTGAACTACATCAAAGTGAGGGAAAGAAATTTTGTCTGGTCATAATAGATGCATTCTCAAAATGGATTGAATTATTTCCAACTAAACATCCTGATGCATTAACAGTAGCAAAGGCATTATGCAAAAACATTATTCCAAGATATGGAATACCTGAGAGAATTTATAGCGATAATGGAGCTCATTTTGTAAATCAGTTGATACGAAAAATAGGCACTATGTTCCACATTGACCTAAAGAACCATTGTGCTTATCATCCTCAAAGTGCAGGCTTAGTGGAGAGAGCAAATGGCACTATTAAGAATAGATTAAAGAAATGTATGGAAGAAACAGGCAGACCATGGACTCAATGCCTAGACCTAGTGCAATTGTACATAAACATAACAAGTTCCGGAGGATTAACTCCATACGAAACGATGTTTGGACGACCATACAGACTGCCACAATTTAAAAATGAATGGGAGACGGACACTGAAATGAATTTGGCTGATTACATGCGCAAAATGCTGGAAAAACAAAAAGAGAAAGTAACTTATGACGATTCCCCTGTCTCTTTGCAGGTACCACAATTAGTGAAGCCAGGCGATTGGGTGCTAATCAGAAGCATTAAAAGGAAGCACTGGCACTCGCCCAAGTGGGAAGGCCCATACCAAGTGTTATTGACAACTCCAACAGCATTAAAGATAGCGGAGAGATCCACCTGGGTCCACTTAACACACTGCAAACGTGTCATTGTGGCCGAGGACACTGAACAGAAATAGCGAGCGAAAACTGACAATAGAGTGGACTTGACTGTCTAGAGGTAAGGTAGACTCGAAACTCAGAGAAATTACAAGCCGCTAAAATCTATAGCAGTTACAGTCCCCACAATGACTCGACCGCGTGTGTTGTCAGACCTCGTAAAGTGCTGGCTATTTCTGCTATCATTTATAGTAGTGTTTCTCCTGGTATGGTATTTGTGGGACCCTCCGTTGAAGTGCGCAAATAGTACTGAAACAGTCAAAATCCAAACAGAAGCACCTCAACTTATGCGAACGTGGAGAAGGGTAGGGACAGTTGCCCATGTTAAAACTCTGACGGGAGCATTCTCAAATCCCTGCAATACCTCGACCACTATAGGTGGAACAACGCCAGATCCCTACCTCTGCTATAATTGCAAGGATGGCACAGCGGATTGGTGCTTCTATGATTTGCCCATGACTAGAGGCTATACCACAGAACAGTGGGCGGGATACAACGCTTATATTGATGTAAATGGTTACAAAACTAGTGGAAATGACTGGAGTAATATTATTTTACCTACAGATTCATCCTGGGCTGAGGGAACGTTTGGCACCACAGAAAAAGCTAAGGAATGGGTACGTAGACTAAGTTATAACTGGACTCGAAATCAATTATGTTTTGTCATAAACGGCACAGCCGAACCACTGACAGAGCCAACAGCAACAGGACCGTATGGCTCACCAACATGTCACAGGTTTGGGTTTTGCATATACAAGAGTGGCACCGACCCCTGTACATGGGTTAGTCTCTGTCCAAATGGCACAGCCACTCAGCCCTGTCACCACAAGGACGATGAGGAAACTGGGAAGCCAGACGAATTTACTCCAGGGCCAAAATCTACCTCTGAATCCCCTTATGTTGTTAAAACAAGGAAGAAAACAAAGGTCCATATAGTGTCGTATACAGGGATTACTGAGTCAGCAAACAACTGGATGATACTGGCCAGACAGGCAGCAAATGTTTCAGCTAGAGGTTCATGCGTCGTATGTATGGGTCCCAGACCAGTACTACAAGTTGTTCCAGCACCAATGACTCAATCCTGTGTAATAGACGTAATGTGGAATAAATCTGTAAGACCAGACTGTCAGACATGGGACAATGTCTATCCACTTACCTCGCAAGAAGCAGCACCACCGATTTTCTCAAGCAAAGTAGCTGCAGGAAATTTTACCTGTCTTAATGTCACTAGGGGAAAAAGAACAAAGGATGTAGGTTCTGTGTCTACATCATGGTGTCTCCACACTGTTCACCTAGCAACTGTGAACAAGCCCCTCATGGCTCTTAGTGACCTCTGGTGGTGGTGTGGAGGACAGGCGATCAGAGATTGTTTCCCCATGGACCCATCAGGTCTGTGTGCACTGGTAACGCTCTTACTACCAGTGGATGTTCGTCCCCTGATGCTGAGAGACCTACTCACCAACGTGATCGGAGAGAAACTTCTTTTCAAAACAAAAAGAGATGTTAGCCCAGACCCAACCTATATTGATGGTATAGGAGTACCAAGAGGAGTGCCTGATGAATACAGATTGGTTGATCAGGTAGCTGCAGGGTTTGAGTCTAGCGTCTGTTGGTGGTGTACTATAAACAAAAATGTTGACAGAATCAACTATGTCCATTATAATGTGCAAAAATTAGGCAATCTGACACAGAAAGGGTTTGAAGCAGTTCATCAGCAATTAACAGCCACCTCCCTAATGGCGTTCCAAAACAGAATAGCCATTGACATGATTCTAGCCGAGAAAGGAGGAGTGTGTTCTATGTTTGGGGAACGATGTTGTACGTTCATTCCTAATAACACCGCTGCAGATGGCAGTTTGTCTGTTGCAGTAGATGGATTACGGATCCTGAACAAGAAGATGAAGGAACACTCCGGCGTTGACACCTCCATGTGGGATGACTGGCTGAACATGTTTGGGAGATACAAGGCTCTAGTGTCCTCCATCTTAGTGTCACTTGCTGTTTTTTCTGCTATTCTAACCCTCTGTGGATGTTGTTGTATTCCCTGTATTAGATCTCTCACTCAGCGACTCATCTTCACTGCAATAACACCTATGAAACAAGATCTCACACAAACGTATACTCTCCTGGGTCAGGAGCCACGTGAAGAAGATGCAGATGATGACAAGGATGAAGACCATCATCTTTCTGATTTGTTCCCTGATCCTGGGGACTATGGAGCTGATGATGATGATGAGAGCTATGTCTAACTAAACTCTGAGTGTAAATGTATTTGTTCTCATGAAAAGTGATCTTACAGCTGAAAATCTACTGAAGTGGCTGTTAAAGTGATATGAGAAATGAGCAAATATGTGATAAACAGGAGGGAAATGTTAGAAAAATGTACATAAGTTATCCCATGCTTTGCTCATTATCTGTTTTAACAAATGAACCACACGCACACACACACGCACACACACACACACACACACACACACACACACACACACACACACACACACACACACACACACACACACACACACACACACACACACACACACACACACACACACACACACTTTCCCAACCTGCTGTAATATTGCTCTCTGTGATTTCAGCAGTCATCTCCTGCCTGGTATCTAAGTCTTCCTCTGCTGCATCAATGTCCAGCATCTCCTTAAGCCGGTCAGTCACCTCAGACAGACCCTCGTCACTGAACTGGTAGTCACACACACACACTGGCCCAGCTGCTTCTACGGGACAAAAGACACGACGAGGGAGGCAGAATTGCTCTGAAAGAGAGAGACAGCGAGTCAAAGGTCCAGTAAGAAAAGGGGTAGATAATTAGGAAAATGATGATGAGTTGGCTTGAGTTTAAATATTTCTTGCCTAATGTTACTGTGGTTATTAATAAAGACACTAAATTGAGACTGTAAATATTGCTGAACAACAGCTACTGTTGGCACAAGTGGCAATTAGAGGAAAACGGCTCATTAAATTTCCATTTGTTTCCCAACAGTTTCCCAAGCAACAGTCAGTTGCTTAAAAAAAAAAAAAAATCATTAGGTGTCTTGACTTAATGTGTGGTCAGACAGAAATATTCCTCCCAATTCATTTGAATAAGGAAAGGGGATCCTGCCTCGTTCACTTTAAGCTGATATGACCATGAGTTCATTGTACTTCAGTGGCCTCCCCAGTCACCAGATCTGAATCCACTAGAACACCTTTGGGATGTGGTAGAACAGGAGATTGGCAGCATGAATGAGCAGCTGACAAATCTGCAGAAATTAAGTGATGCAATCATGTCAACGTGGAGCAGAGACTCAAAGGAATGTTTTGTAACATTTTGTGGAATCCAGGCCACGAAGAACTGAGGCTTTTTTCTGAGCAAAGGGAGGCCCTACCCAGTATTAGTATGGTGTTCCTAATAAAGTGCTCACTGTGTGTATATTTGGAGTGTGTTTCCCTTAATGTATGTGCTTTCACTCCTGCATACGTTCAAATTCACCTTGCAAATTTGTGGTCATGTCTGACCAATACTCAAAGTCAGTGACATGACTCAGTAACGTCAGTTACACAGCAATATCTATCTCTCTAACGTCTGCTAACGTTACTCGCCATAAACTGTTGCTCATTCCAGTCCAGGAAAGGCTGTGGCAGCAAAACCCCATGCGTGTATTGAAGTGAGCAGCAATGAGTTTCATGACTTATTAAATCAACATTTCATTTGTAAGAGGAAGATGTTATTTCTTCATGTTATTTCTTCTTCATCTCCAGGTGAACTCAGGGCTTTATTTCCTTTTTGTAGGGGCGTCACAAGCGTAGTCAGATACAGAGGGCACATTCAGGTTCACTTAACTATATTTACTTTCCCATTTGAGATGCATGTTAAAATTCGTTTATTGCTCACCCTGTATTTAACTCTAGGCAAACTTTTAACTATAATTATCTATAACCCACATGATTGGTGGAGCAAACGCGCGTGTATGTGTGTGTACCAGTCTGTTGCTTGTCTGTGCTGCTCTTGCTCTCCTCCTCGGATGTCAGCAGCTCCTCCAGAAGCATTTGAACCCTTGTGGCCACCGTAGAAACCACATCCCTCTTCAGGAGCTGTCCACAATAAAGATTTCTTGACAAAATGTTGGATTCTTCTTTCAGTTGCATTTGACTGTGTCTGATATACA
Source organism: Xiphias gladius (assembly GCF_016859285.1). NCBI lineage: Eukaryota > Metazoa > Chordata > Actinopteri > Istiophoriformes > Xiphiidae > Xiphias > Xiphias gladius. The sequence goes on from NC_053413.1 coordinate 4,057,780, forward strand.
GTATTAACACATTACCTTCTCAGCGAGCTTGGCCTTTGGTTTGTTGCTGTGTAGGTAAGCTCTGCTGTGGATTGTTCCTCTGACTGACACGCTGCCTCCACACCGCTGGATAACATCTGTTAGCCTCTGGTCATCCTAACACACAGGAAGCCATGGTCCTTTTTTATGAACACCATGCACAACATTCAACTTGATTTAGTGGCTTCATTTCAGCTACAATCACTTATTTTATCAACTTTAAAGCCGCAGTGCTATTTAGTATACAATATACAATACAATTCAGTTCATTTTTAGTGTGAAATGCTTGAGTTGTAGGAAAAATATAGGTCTTTTCCACAAATATTCACATTTTCAAAAGTGGTAGAAAACAAAACTATTCTCTCTTGTGACATGTGTTTGTTATAACTTGTAATGGTTTTATAAAACACAACAGTGTGTGTGTGTTTGTGTGGGTTTTTATGTCTCTAACCGGTGTGATGACCAACAAAAAAGTTCTGTACCATGCTGATTTGGGCCTGTGAGAACTAAGAGGCTGAAAGTATTAATGCTGGATTTCCCCATCTAGTCTTACCGGTGTGATGAGCAGCTGAGTTGTGTACGTCTGTCTCACATTCCTCTTCTGCAAAGAAATATCAGAGACACTTCTTCTAGTTTTTGTATATAGTATTTACTTACATCATTAGGTGACAGCAGTCTGTGTTGTACAGTTTTTTTTAACCACTATCAGCCCAGGGAATGTAAGGGCCCATATTGATCAAGCGTCTCAGAATCACTCCTAGGAATTGTACTGAAAGTGATAATAGGACTAAAAAACACCCCTACTCTTACAATTACTTTCAGGAAGGAACAGGACACGGTCTATGCTGCTACGATGAAATTATGATTCAGTGATGTAGTTTTCTGACAGATGCAGTTTGAAATATTAAAATTGGTAAAATTCTAAAAGCAGAAAATAGCACCACTTTTATATTTGCAGGTTTGCGTGTATAACACATGTATAACTTAGGTAACTTACCATAGTCGTATATGCAAAAATATGAAACCAAAACTTATATTTACATAAGTCATTTACATAGTAGACTTAAAATTGGTAGACCATTCATGTCTTAAAAGAAAACATGTAGTTTGTATGTAAATCAGAATAGAGGGTAATTTGACTTAGCTGCGTGAAATTATCAGCCCTGTGCAACCACATTGTTTACGCTGCCGATGATACCTATGAGTGCTGAATGCTGTACATATTAGTCAGGCATCTGCAGCACAACTGTCCAATTCCCCTTTTTAACGTACCTGTCCTACATGCGGGTAGTACATTTTTATTTCTGTAATGTCCCCCTAGTCTTGGGACTTGTGATTTAACAGTATGTTGTCTATCCACTATTATAGCCCACTATCATTTGAAACAAAACATCCTGCACAAAGTCGGTGTCAAGCATCACTTGTTTTCTCTCAACTATCGTTTAATAAGCTTATTGTAATCAAGCGTTCCCAAAAAATCTCTCGACTCATAGAATATCTCCGCCTGGACACCGTCTCATGACAACTGCTAGCAGGTTAGGACTCATCTGAAGTTCTCCTAAATTTTGAGAATTTTTTGGACTAAGTTAGGACAGCTGATAAAATGCTTTTATGTCTAGTTTTAAAAGGGGGGCCAAAAATGCGTTAATTTTTGGCCATTTAGCAGTGATTTCATGCTGTTGGACACTTGATAAATACAGGCCCTGCTCTTATCAGTAGCATCTTGCTTTCTATCCAAAAGTCACAGCTGAACAACTGTGCTGCACCCCACTGTTTTAGTGCCTTGCTCAACGGTCTCTAGACAAACAGCTGAGTTGGCGTCAGAGGTGATATACTCCCTATGAGAGGATGAAATACAATCCAGGAAGGGCTGGTTTGAGTGATAGATACATGAGTTTGAAGGCTTATCAGACACAAAAACACTGCAATGGTTTACAATACTATGAGGCAGGAATGTACCACAGGTTATTATGGCGATAATCATTGCATTCTCTAACAGTCAAATTGTAAACGGTAGAATAAATGAATTCATGTAACAACTTCTTACATGAACTTTATAATTTTCTTAATGATTTTTTTTTTTGCTGGACAACCCTGGGTTTGTTTGCTGGAGCCCTGCTGTGGTATCACTGACTGTTGCAGCTCTGTTGTCAGTCCACACATAAAAAGGAAGTAAATAAGAAATTCAAATCCATCAATTACCGCCAAAGTGCCCTTGAGCAATACTCCAAAATATGGTTTTGTTAGCAGCCTTGGGTAAATACAAGCTTTATAGATTTACTTTATGCGGTTTTCTCAATGGTGGTTAGATATATACAACCTGTCCTGCTGTGAGCTCTGTGTCCTCCGGTAGCTTTTTTCCATCAATCAGACAAACTCCACTCTTAATCTGGTCTGCCCACACTTTCAGTCCCTCCTGAAACAAAGAGTGACCTGAGAACTGTTCCACTGCAGTTCCTAAAAAAGGATTTGATGTGTGAGTGAGTGTGTGTGCGTGTGTGTGTGTGTGAGTGTGTGTATGCTCTACCTTAAGACATGCATCCATGTTTTCTGTACTGGCTCTGTTGTTTGGTAGCGGTACCAACATGTCCACATTTAGACAACATGACACCATGGTCCAGGAGGAACACACACCTGACTGGTACTTCCAGTCTGCAGGCTTTGCCATGCTCTGGCACAATGATAATGACATGATTGATAACGACACAATACTGCCTGTCTAAATCCAAATATCATGTCAAATCTGAGATCATTTGATACATCTAAGTGTGAATGAATCATGCCCAGTCAACTGATCTGGCTCCAACTGAACTTAAACCAAGCTGGTGAGAAATCTTGAGGGCACTCAAAACAATCAGGATGGACCTTTGGAGTGTGTCTGGAAAGGGCTCAAGTATTTAGTTACTGAAACATCTCAACTTTCCTTTTTGCTATGGGTACATCAGTGACAAAAGTCCTCAGTTCTAAACCAATCTGACCTGAGGTTTACAAATAATAATTATAAAGAAAAAATGGGGCTTGAGAAATTTGTGAAGGTTATATCTACCGGATCAAGTGTACTGACTGTAAATGGAAGCCGCGGCTTAGTGAGAAATGAAAGATGTAAACTAACCTTGGGGTCTTTGACGTCAAAGGTTCTGCAGACGGTTCTGGTACGCTGGGTTAAGGAATGTCCACACAGTATCTGTGTGCAGCTACCTGATTCCAGTGAGAAGACTGTGCTAAAGGATACTTTCTGGTTTTGGGGTTGACGTGCAGTGTGACACAGTCTGTGATGTCATCATCTGCAGGGTTCCACAGTTGCTCCGAGGAGATCAGGTTCTCCACTGCAAAAACCAGCTGCGCAGAGACAGTACACGCACGCACGCACTAGTCATAACAATTTTATCAGCAAGGGATATGTGATGGCTTTGTGTCTGTCAGCTGATTTTTCTGTCCACTAGTGGCCAGAAATTGATCATAAAAGGACCATACCAGTGGTTTTTGTACAATTACATAACTGACAGCCATTTACCTATTCAGGCAAGTGGTGCTGCAATTTTTTTAATTATTTTTTCCCAAACTTTTAGTTGCACATTAGTATGCTTTCAAAATCTAACAGAAACTTGAAACTTACTCAGCATAATGAAGGCATCATAATGAAACACTTCAGCGCTGCTTTCTGTTAGAGTTACTCAACTTTGTAGTTTTAGTAGCTTCAAAACTGTGGAATCCTCCCTGGACATGCCATCACACGCTGAGATGACGGTTTGACGACAGAGCTTCACCATTCAGCTGCCACATAGTATTACATTCAGAGGCTTTGATGTTTGGAAACTCAACAGAGAATACAAATAATTAACAAGCATGAATGTTGTAAAAACTAGTCATAAATTTGATCCCTGTCAAATCAGACAGAATCCAGGAAAGTCGTTGCAGCACTATCTCAGATTTTGTTCAAAGTTTGTCTATGTAATGTTTGGGTCACAAAATGAAGGCTTGTAAAATATTTTTGTTCATTTCCAATTTTAAATTTTACATGTATAAATTTTATATGTAAAACAATCTTTTTTTGTGCCATTATCTGAGATCTCTACCACCAATGAACATGAAAATATTAAGAATAAAAGAAGGTGTGGTAGAATTTTTATAGGACCCAAATGGTATGTGGGGTGGCTGATAAAAACATGGAAATGTATGTGGAAATAGTTTAATGTATGGTCATTTATTGTACAAAGTGCCAATGTCTTTGCATGTTACCTTCATAGATACATACACATATTTAAAGACTTAGTTTTACCTCTAGGAAAAAGAAGAAACAGGGTTTTCCTTATTATGTCTCTTCCCTTATTATCTCTACTTATGTGTCCATAGCTCTGAAATATTGATTGGAAATTGGATTGAAATACATGTTTTCTGTAGGCTCATGTTACTATAAGTCATGAATGCAAGCTGTAGTCTTTACTACCAGGGCCTCATTATGGAAAAACTCTGATAGATGCTATATTCAATGGAGTGGTTAAATTTAACATTCCTCGTTTAAAAAAGAATAGTATACTCAATACAAAATTCAAACAATTTTATTGAAAATTATGTGCAATCTGCAATGTAAATTATGCTTGCCATAGGTAAAATATCTACAATCTGTGTCTATTTTTATATGACAGAAAATGAAAGGACATAGTGACTTTGTGCCCCATCAATCAAGTCCCATGTACACTTCCATGTTCCTACTAGCCACCCCACAAACCATTTTGGTCCTATGAAAATGACCGAAAAATGCTACCATGTCTTGCTCGTAATATTTTCAAGTACATTGGTGGTAGACCCTTCAAATACTGATACAAAATTGAAAAAAGATTGTATTTGCAGAAAAAAGTGATTGGTATCATACTGATGCAAAAATGTGGGTTTGTAGTGTCCTCAATATCAGTCTTGTTGAGGAATTTTGCACTTTTTTCCAAATTTAGCGTCTCATATAGAATAAAATGACATGCAGTACAGGCTTTTAATGATTTTGACATACAGAAAACATGTTTATCTTCCATCTTTCAAAGTTTGGTGAGGGACAATACTTGTCAAGATATGAATTCCCAATCACGGCTTTTCAGATAAGGCATTTCTGAGACAAGGCTCGAACAAAATGCTGCTGCAACAACTTTCTCTGATTTAACACGGAATGACCCAGTAAGTTGTACTGAATGACCTACAAAAATAATTTTTCTTACTGCAGAGAGGAAAAGTGGACGTTTTAAGCACACGACAGTGCGCCCTTCCTCTGCATCGAAATCAGATGTGCACTATCATTTAACGATCAGGGCTGGAAAACTCGCATACTAGTTAGTAAACAAAAAGAAAATGGCTAAGAAGTAACTGCAAATTACTGAGCTTTTCACAAGAAAATGTCAACAGAGAATATCACTATGAGGCGCTCCGATGAGAAGATGATAACACTTTCAAAGGAAACAGTTGTGGTATTCTATCAGTTTCAGCCAGACTGAGGCAAGCAGAGTGGGACAGGAAAAGGACGAGAAGAGGGGACACTGCCGATCCATCAACAAATCCATCAGAACAGCAGCTGCTGGCGGAGTTGTAACACATGCCACATTATGCAATACACAGTAGAGTCATTTGCTTCCATGCATGGAAGCGCTGTTGGAAGAGTTAGAAGGAGGCAGTGATGCAGTAAATGAGCCTACATGTGACAAGCTGTCCTGATTTCAGTGCTCTCTTGCTAGCACATAGTACTGTACAAATTGATAAGGTTGTTCATCCCTCCTAACTAGAATGTTTTGGTCAGAAACGTGGTGTGCTTCACGGAGCAGAGTCTGTCCAATCAGAACTACTTCTGTCCTGCCAAACAATCCAGCGCCAAACTACACAGAAGGAACGTAAATCTCCACCATGGAAATCAGTCCAAGGATATTAGACTGTTTTACAAGCGAAATCATAACTTATGTGAGTTATAAAAATGCAGATGTCTGTTTCGGCGGGTGAAGCAATGCATTTTAACGCGGATGTACAACTTGAAGATTTTATTTTAAGAATTTAAAGAATTTGGCAAAATATTACAAAACTAAAATATGGCTGCATGTTTTGGGAAAAGTCTGCCACTACTGAAAGTTTTAAACAAATAGAAGTTATTGGGCTTAAACATGCAAAACCACTGGTATGGTCCCTTAAGAGTGTGTACATGTACAGTGCATTTACGTGAATCTCACCTGTCGGACTGTGGTCAGCGTGTCCTTGCCATCAGCATCAGTGATAATGAAGATTCCCAATACAGACAGGCCTCCAGGCAGCATCCTGGACACCTAGAAGAAGATCAAACCGGCATCAAATACATACTGTAACACACAACGGTTCAAAAGTTTGCAAACACCAGCAAAAAACCTTTTCTGGGAACCATATTCATCTTGTCTTGTAAAATACAGATGTAGCTCAATATATCTCATTCTATAATTAAATCAATACTTGGAACTATACATGTATTTTACAACTACACCAATCCAGCGAAAGCCTCTCTGTTGTTGTTTGCTTAATTTATCATTATTCATTAACTGTATGAGCTCCCTGAAACAACGTAGCATGTCCCACTCTGTTCTAAAAACCCTCCACATTGCAGATGCTCACACAGTACACTGTAATTACACACTTAAATACTCAAGACCACATGAATGTGCATTAGGTGAGAACTTTGTCCCCTTTGCCCACCTGTCGGGCATGCTCAGTAACCCACTCCTTGTCCAGGGAGTTCCCAGTTGCTGCAGCAGACTCCTCCCTTTGGGGCGTCTGAGTTGCCATGATGACAAAATCCCTTTGGGCTGAGCTCTGAAATGTTTAGACATTACAATCAGTTACTGTCTCTTCACTCCACCTAAAGTACTCTTCCACATCCTATCATGTCATGTCATGTTACGAGATACAACACTGTAATACGTCAAACAAAACATAGAAATGACTATTTGACAGATATATCGGCGGGTTTACATTCTGATCAGTCATCTTCCGCAGATTGTGTTGTCCTGTGTTACAAGTGACGTGGCTATATCCCAGTTATTTTATGACCAAAATATAAACACTGTTTCACTGATGGTTAACTGTTAAATATAGTCTAATGCTATACAGCTGTAAGCTTACCTGTCCAATAAGCAGCCCTGTGACTGGACCTGCTTGTTGTTCACACAGTTTAGACAGATATCTCTCCACAGCATCTTCCACTATATAGCCACGACCCATACTGCCTGAGGAGAGTGTGGAGAGAGATGGAGAGGTGATAGAAAATCAGTCTCTATCAGTATGTCTGTAATCGAACAATGGTGGGAAAGATGAGATGTGGAAGAACAGAACGTGGCTAAAGAAGTGTTTAGAAAGAGTTTACAAAGGCTTCTTAGTTAGTGTCATCCACAAAAATACAGTTGCTGACTGAATTCAAAGCTACAAACAGTTACACCTCGTAAAACTGATGCTCATCGTTAACTTGTTTGGTTGAGGGCAGTCTGCCTGTCTAACTAACCGACATTAGTTTACTGCCATGTTTTAGCTACCGTTGAGTGGTCACCGTTGCGATTCAAAAGAGTTCCTACAGCTTGGACGTCCGAAAAACCGTCCAGGTACGGTGAGGAAATACCTGAAAGACGCTAGGCAGTCGCTAAAATATGAACCAGAAGGGAGGCAGCTTGCTTTTGGTTTTGACAGCTGGCAGAGGTTCGTCAGCAGAGCAGAAAAACCCAATTGACCGCCATGCTTTGTGTAGTGACGTATTTCCGTCGCACTTCTCTGTCGTAGTGGGTGATTCAAGGCCAAATAGTCAAGTTCGACTAGTTCGACCACGAAAGAAATCAACTAACGGAACATTATTAATTCCTCACAAAGATGAACCGTGTAGTAACCACTAATTTCAGACACTTCCGGCATTCCATTTCAGTACTTTAACATTTTAAAAGCAACTAACTAAATTATTGTACTAAAAATGAAATCACTGTAGCTTTTCGCAATACATATCAGTTAAACTTGCAATGTTTGCACTTCTGAACCTTCCTGTCATGCAAACAAGGTTTTTTGAAAACCAAATCATGCTTTACAACAAAAACAGCAATTTTGAGTTAAGTCTATGCGAATTCATTCATGGTATTTTAGTAACAGTAAGCTGTTTTGTTTTTTCACTTAGCTTTCTGGTGAGAGTTGATTGTCAACGAATGCTTTATTTTGAAAGTTTGGAGCGGACATCCTTCTTTTATATCACTGCGGCTTGACATTTCGTTGCTCGTTTTCAACGGGTTTGCGGACAAGATATAGTACCGATTTATTTGACCAGAGTTTGGTGTCCATTCACTGTAATTTTTTCGCGGGGATAGGTGGAGATGGCGGCCGTCCTGCTGCAGGTTCTGGAGCGGACGGAGTTGAACAAACTCCCGAAAGGTGCCCAGAACAAGCTCGAGAAGTTTGTAACGGAGCTGCAGAATGCTAACGAGGCGCTCAGGACGCAGCATGAGCGGTTCAAGGCAGACAGTGGTGGGTAGCTACCCGAATCGAAATTAGTTTGCTGATTAGCATAAGCTATGAGCTATAAGATGCGATTGAAACGTCGGTATATAATGAAGCTATCTTCTGCTAAAAATGTTTGTGTGTGTCAATGCTCACAATAGCCCGCTAATATTAGCTATGATGGCACGTTAACGGTGGGCTAACATTGGCGGATGGGAGTTATGCCAACAATTCGTAAAAAAGTACATTTTATTCAAGGAATTACTCTACGGTGTGTTGAATTAATGCCAAAATCCCCCGATATTCGTAAGAAGAAATGTAAAGGTACGTGGTATGTTTACGTATCTGCTCCAAACCGTCAAGAATATATTCAAGCGAAGTTTGGGATGACGTTTTCTCAGCACTAAGAAGCAGCTCAAATGGGTTCACATGTTCAAATGTGGTAGGAATTTCATCCATGCTACATTATAGATTTACACTACATTACCATTGGGAATTGTTAACTTTTGTTGGCTGAGAAGATACATTACAATTATGCTGGTCATTAATGTAACTACCTGTAGCTATCTGTATATGGGATCTTAATGTGTATTAAATATTTATCATATCAAATACTTATCATATTAAATCAAAATGTGTATGTTCCCTGCGCACTATGATGCCAGTTTACAAAACTGAGTAGCTATGCCACATCAATTCTGCTGCTGTTTCAAACCGTAGTCTTTCAATAGACAGTAGTAAAACTAGTGTAAAGCTACATTTCTGTCCTGTGTGCTCATGTATTCCTGTTGAATGTTCTCTGCCCCTACAGAGCAGCAGTACTTTGACATTGAGAAGAGACTGGTGGAGAGTCAGGAACAGATCCGTTCTGCCACCAAGGACTTGCAGACCCTAAAGGAGGAAAATAAAAAACTCAGTGAGTTTTCACACACACACATTGTTTACAAACATTTTCTTATCCCCTTACCATTTTGGATGAAAAGAGCACCAAATGATAGCTGAATGTCAGTGCTTTAATCTCATTTCGTTGTCGTTTGGTTTCAAATCCAATTTGATCTCAGACCATAACATTTAACAAACTTTGGTTAGGGTGGTCTCCTTTTTTTCTGGGCGTCAGTGTGAGCTCTGTGTGAGTGTCTCAATGTTTCTCCTGTGCAGATGAAGAGCTGAATACTCTGAAAGGAATCGAGGGAGAGACCTTTGAAGATAAAACACCGCAACAGGTAAACATACCCACACACCTCATGAGGATGGAATGTAAGTGGTGTAATGTTATTGTTTCGGTTGTGATGTTTATTCTTTAGGTGTTGATATAATCAGTCTGCAGTTCCTTTCATTGTCTCTAAAATGACTATTGCTTTTCTCACAAGTGCTCAGTTAGTGTATATTTGGAGTGCGTTTCCCTTAATGTATGTGCTTTCAATCCTGCATACCTTTAAATTCACCTGGCAAACGTATGGTCATGTCTGGCAATTTTATCCTTTTAAAATGATATATTTGCAACACAATAAAGTGTGCAAAAAGTGAAGGGGTCTGAATACCTTTTGAAGCCTGTCTGTCTGTCTGTCTGTCTGCAGCAAACGAAGGCCAAGTATGAGATTGAGGCAGAGAAGAGAGAGCTGGCGAGGCTGCTGGAGAAGAGAACGCAGGAGGTGGAGAACCTTACTGGTAAGATATCCGGTCCACACACCCTGACACAGAAACAGTCCAAAGTTACAAACCTGGAAACATTTGTATGTTAAATATGCATGTTATATTTCCATGAACACACGTTTTTCTCTTTAGGCATTGGTTATAGTGGTAACAGCCTTTGTTTTTTCTGTATTGCATGTGTGTATGTATGCAGAGGATGTTAACCGTCTAAACGAGAAGCTGACGGAGACGAACAAATTCAAGATGGAGCTGCAGTTAAAACTGGATGATATACAGTCATCTGAAGCTTCTGTACAGGTACACTCCAGATTTCAAGGAAACAATGACAGTTCGGTGTTAAAGCTCACACTCCTTAAGCTGCGGTTTTTCCAATGACCACTAAAACACACTTGATTGTGGAAAAAAAAACTTTAACCATCATTGTGTGTTGTAGCACCGGGAGAAGCGTATGGAGCAGGAGAAAGAGTTACTTGAGAAGAAAATCGAGTGGTTATCTGCGGAACTGAAGACCAAAACTGATGAACTGCTGAACACAAACAGAGACAAAGGCAAAGAGATACTAGAGCTGCAGGGCAGTCTGAAGAACAGCAAGGAGCAGGTAACACATAAACAACATGCACATACAGTGTAAAAATGCATGAACTGAGCAGATTGAGTAACATATAGACGAGTGACAAATAAAAGGAAAAACCTGAATAAAGGGGTGGAGAAACATAACGAATGCAGATGTTTCCACACAGGTGCACTGGATGGTGCAATGAAGCAGTTAACATCCCATCATGCTTTGTGTCATGTATAAACATGCTGATCAGGCCCAGCTGATTCTGATTTTGTATCATGATGGCAGGAGGAAAAATGTAAGTGACTTTGAAAGAGTGAGGGGATCCAGTGTCTCTGTTGCGCTGTGGGGGACATTTTATCGATTTGGTTTGGGTCCACTTGTCCCCTTAGAGGGAAGGGTCACAGCAAATCAACACAAAGTTGTTCTGAGTGATCACCTTCATTCTATAATGAAACCTGTCTATCCTGATGGGAGTGTTCTCTGCCAGGATGACAATTCCCCATCCATAGGGCACGAGGGGTCACTGAATCGTTTGAGTATGAAAATTGTGTGAATCGTATGCTGTGGCCTTCAGTCACCAGATCCTAACCCAGTTGAGCATCTATGGTAGATTTTGGACCGACCTGTTAGACAGCGCTCTCCACCCCCATCATCAAAACATCAAATGAGGGAGTATAATTTGGGAGAATGGTGTTCATCCCTCCAGTAGAGTTCCAGAGACTAGAAAATAGAGGAGAATCTATGTCTAAATGCATTGAAGATGCTCTGGTGGCTCATGGAAGCCCAAAACCTTACTAAGATATTTGTTGTATGTTGGTTTTTCCTTAAATTTTTCACCCATCTTTATGTACACAAATATACTACTGGTATCCCTGTTGGCTTACATCTCCTTTATTTCCAGTGACTGTAGAATATGATGTAGGGTTACATGCATGGACTGTCAGTAGGAGATACACAGCACATCAACTTTAACTATCACTCTGAGTACAGTAAGGGTAGAAACTCAAAGTCTGCGCACAAATTCAACTGCACCTTTTTGTTTTGAAAAGACATCAGTCTGATATGTGTAGACAGCTGTTAGCTAGAGTTAGCTACCCAGCAGGGACAGACTAAATAAAGTAGAATCCACATACTGTTCACTCAACTACCAAGGCTTCACATCTTGTAGCCAGAGATAATCTCTTCGCCAAACACAATCTGAGGGCTCAGATCAATGTGCAGAGTCTTTTTTCAGTCTGTTCCTCTCATAGATGCAGTCTCTATATTCACCATGAGATAGACAGAGTCAGCTAACCGTCGTGAGGCTGTAAACTGCGGCGGGTCCACAGAGAGTAACTATTCACATTTTACAGGACTGTCAAACTCAACATGGCTAACATAAACAGCTACCATCTACATTATTTTTAACTTAAAATAACCTTTTTGTGCATGTTGTAATAACTCGATTTCCACAAAGTGGACATTTTACACATCATGCAGCCCAAACTGAACCTCTTACAAGAAGGAACCACTGCTTGCATATAACATTTAGCACAGATGTTTATTGAGAAAAGGCCCAAATGCAAAGATGGCTCTTGGGATTTAATGAGTCAACATTGGATCATTCCAGTAAAAAACAAAATTAATCTGAAAATCCTAACCCTAACCCTTTTTTTTTTTCTCACCCCTATTTAAAATTAAATCTACAACACAAAGTGTGCAAAATGTGAAAGGGTCTGAACACTTTCTGAAATAATCAGAATTTGAAGCTGATGTTGCTCAGAGACTTTTTCTCTTCATTGATTTGTCTGTTCTCAGCTCACAAAGAGGTGTAGCTATAATTCAGGGAATTCGGATACAGTAAAATCTGCTCCTGTGTTGTTTCCCTAACTGCGGTATCTGTGGTGAAAAATGTGAAGAGGTCTCTATATTTTCTTCAGCCACAGTATGACAAATGACAAAAACTATTTAAACTTTCATTCCTATTCTTTTTGCCCTTTTGTAATAACTTTTCTCTTCAACAGGTGACCAGACTGGAAAGTCACCTCACCTCTCTAAAGGAAACCAGTGAAAGCCAGAGTAAAAGAGCTGAAGACCTCAACAACAAGCTGAAACAGGTAAAGTAACAAAGAATTTCATGGACAGACTTGTTTAGATATACGGTAGTTTAGATATATCAGACAGGATTTAGATATTTTCTTTTCTTTCGATTAGCATTCTGCATGTCTGCATCTGTAGAGGATGGTGTGAGGGTCCTCACACCAAAGACCCTAAGGTCCTCAAAGCAGGGACTGGTGAAATGTAATGCTACAGTAGTTACAGACGTTGGAAAAACTCCTCCAAGCCTCAGGGACAATGAGTTAGTGCTTTTTTTTTTTTTTTTTAAAGCACCTCAACAGATGATATAGAAATTTAGTTTTCAGTTTTTGCTTACAGCTTCGTCACATTTTTTTTTTTCCTGTGGGGGAAAAAAGTAGCATACATTTAACCTTACATTTACTGCCAATGGCTAAAATGTGGAAATATTCTGCCAGTCAGGCCATGTATCCTTAAAAGACATGTATGTATTGTATACGTATGTAGTTTTATTTGTTGTGTATATATGATCTGTATCTTCCTCTCCAGGCTAAAGACGAGCAGAGCGCTATGGAGGAGAAATACCGCAATGAGCTCAATGCTCATGTCAAGTTGTCTTCACTCTACAAGGTGGGAGTCACTGCAAGGCACCAAGACCATTTTAGTATCTTTACATTGTACTGACATGTTATCCCCTGCATGTTGTCAGTATATGATGTCTTTGGTTTTTCCCTGTAGGGAGCAGCAACAGACTTGGAGACCAAGAACCAAGAATTGTCCAGAGCGGTGGAAGAGCTCAGCAAACTGGTTAAAGACACTGGGGAAGGTCAGACTCTGGGTTTTTGTCTTCCACACATGCTAAATATTTGCATGTATGTGCGTGTCTAAACCTTTCAGTTTTAGAAACACTGACTTCCTACATGGCCATTGTGCACAACTGTCCCCTCCGGAACAAAATGTGTCCCACCCTCACAGCTGCCTGCTGTATTTGTCTTACTGATGATTTTAAGAGTATAATCTTAATATGTTGATCAGGTTGTGGTAAAGAAAACACTCAATCAGGAAAATGCTTTGAGACGTTTGCCGTGTTTTTGTTTGTGAAATATAACTTTCCATCTACGGAGTATCAGTAATGACCTGTATGATTGATGTCATTGTCTTTGCAGCCAATAAGACTCTAGAGAAGAAGGTGTCAGAGGGAGAAGAACTAAAGATGCAGCTTGACGCAGAGCTTAGAGAGAAAATCAAGAAAATGGAGAAAGAGCTGGAAAATGCTACAGTGAAGGCTGCTGGCAAACACTGCTGTAAGAATACACGCACACAAACACATATTACAAAGTGGCAAGAAAGCGTATGTGAACCCTTTGGAATAATCTGGTTTTCTGCGTTAATTGGTTATAAAATGTGATCAGATCGTCATCTAGGTCACAAGCATAGACAGACAATGTGCTTAAGCTAATAGCACACAAACACTTATAATCTTTTGTGTGTTTACTGAACACACACATTCAACATTCACAGTGTTGTGGAAAAAGTAAGTGAACCCTTGTATTTAATAACTGGTTGAACCTCCGTTGGCAGCAATAAGCTCAAACAGCACTTTCTAAACTCCATATCAGTGCCATTTTTACACCATACACTATGCTGTGTGTTCCTCCCAAAGAGTTCAACCTTATTTTCATCAGTCTACAAAACATTTTTCCAGTAGTGTTGTGGAGTGCCAAGGTGATCTTTGCCAAACTTCAGGCACACGGTGTTGTTTTTTTTTTTTTGTAGAGCATCGGCCTTCTTTTGTTGTTTCCTGTCCTGTTGTGGACTCCATGATTCATGCAACCATGCGCCATGATTTGCTTATGGTAGACTCATTAAAAGAGATGTTAACCGGCTCTAATGATTCCTTTAAGCCTTTAGCTGTTACTATGGGCTTTTTTTTTTACCTCACTTTGGAGTCATATTAGTTGGGCGCCCACTTCTAGGGAGAGTAGCCACATCACTAAATCGTCTCCATTTTTAAACGGTTTGTCTCACTGTGGACCGATCGATATCTAAACTCTTTGAGATTAGTTTACCCTTTTCAGTTTTATGTAAATCAGCAGTTCTTGGACGTAAGTCTTCTAAGACTTCTTCTTCGTGAGGCATGGTTCACATCAGCAGATGCTTCATGTGAATAGCAAACTCCAAATGTTTGAGTGTTTTTTATACATTGAAGTAGCTCTAACCCACACCTCAAATCTGGTTTCACTGATTGGACTCCAGTTTTTACTCATTCTTGACTCCACTTAGCTTTTGTTGATGTCATTAGCCGATGGGTTCACATAGTTTTTTCAACCTACACTGTGAATGTTTGAATGATGTATCCAATATGGACGACAACAATACAATGATTTGTGTCTTATTAATTAAACTATATTGTTCATTATAGTAACTTAGATGAAGACCTGACCATATTTTAAGCCAAATTTATACATAAATGCAGGTAATTCCAAAGGGTTCACTTACTTCTTCTTGCCAATGTAGATGTTAGTTTCATAACTAGATGTATCTTGGCTTTTATTCATGTTTTGGTTGAGTCTCATTGTGTATGTTCAAGCATTTACAAGTGCATATTTTCTGCTCATCTGTGTGGATGAGTATGTTTGTACTTGGCCCTACCACCTTTATTTACATGTGTGTGTTCTGCTCCAGGTGGGCCTTCCCTGACTGAGGAGCAGTTGGACTACATGTGTCCATCAGCAGCTGCCATTGCTGCAATTGTAAAGCCTGGCATGAAGTTCTTTGATGTGAGTGCATTTGGACCTATTACATCGGTGACATGGTTGATATCAACACCACAATATTAATATAGATATATTTGAGATCTTCCCTGGAATCCAAGGAATCCAGGGAAGTTAAATTAAGCAAGTCTAAATACTCCAGAACTGTGTAAACAAAACATATTTCTGCATTAACCCTTGTGGTATAGCCAGGCGGACATACTGATGTGTCCGCTGGTGAGTTTGCTGTGCTAGTGAACATGGATGTAAACAATGCGTGATTTAAAATACTTTCAGAATCAGCTTTGCAAATGTTTTGAGAGGAAAGAAATACATTAACACATTTCTTGTTGAGCTCAAGGATACACACAATGTGTTTTGGTGAGTAACACTGAAACATAATTTTTGTTTGTTTATAACAAAACTACACAGGGCACATTTAATGGTACAGATTTGGAGTTAAGGGGAAAATATGTTCTGAAGTGTAAAATTAGTCTTTCTGCAACCTGCAGACGCCCTTTATGGTGAAAGTTAAGTAACTGTAGTCTGCCTGACACAACATTATTTGTCTTTTAACAATCCTATTTTTTTAGCAACAGAAAGTTTTAACGCCTCGTCCTCCGTCTTTGTGTTTAGCTGTATAATGCGTATGCAGAGTGTCAGACACAGCTTCAGCTCGAGAAACAGGAGACCAGGAGAGTGAGCAGAGTGCTGGATGAGATCATCCAGGAAGTCGAGTCCAAAGCTCCCGTCCTGAAGCGTCAGAGAGAGGAGTATGAGAGCATGCAGAGATCCATGGCCTCCCTGTGCAACAAACTGGAACAGGCTCGAACGGTCTGCGATAGTTTATTTTCTCTTTGTGTCTCAATCATGTGCATTTTTGTAATATATGTATTCAATTTTTGATTCTAGATAACAACATATTTGGTTATGTAACACTTGCATGTTGTTTACTGCTTTGTAATCAGGAAATCTACAGTTTGCAAAAAGAGAAAGAAGAAGCAAAGCAGCGCTGTGATGCCCTGGAGAGAGACAAACTAAGGACTGAGAGACAGTTAGAGGATACGTCTACACAGGTAAAAACCAGTATATTTAACAGTAACTACAGATGATAGGTCTTTTCTGATGGAATTCATTGGTGCAATGAATCCACTGTATCTGATCAAATTATTTAACCGTCATGTGAACGGGGGTTAGATAAAATATTCTGTTCAGCTGATAACAATGATAAAAATACAGAATAAAAGGAGATCCCTGTTGATTGGTGCAAATGCTTTGATTCATTGTTTTGTCTCTGGACCAGGTGTGTGCTCTTCTGGTGGAGCTGGAGGAAGCCAGAGGTAATCAGGTGACCAAGGATGACAACAGTTCTGCTGACATTTCCAGCACCTCTGAGGTCATCAGCCCACGTCAGCTGTCTTTCCGCAGTGTAGAGGAGCTACAAAGGCAGAACCAAAGCCTGCTGGGAAGGCTGAGGGAGCTTGAGCAGGAGAAGGACAGACAGCAGAACATTGTAACGTCAGAACGGTAAGAAGTGCTATTACTCTTGCTGTTCTAATGTTCGTTCAGCCAGTCCTACTTACACACTACAATACTGTACTGGTTCTCGCTTTTGAGTTCTGACTGTATGAATTCTAACATAATTTTTACTACTAATACTGCTATAAGTGTTATACTTCTCCTTGATTTGGAGAATGTTGAGAGTATAGAAGACAACATTGTGTAAGGCTGAGAAAAACAGTAGAGATAAAGGAATTAATTAAAAGGTTTATCATCAAAAGACATTCTGTAATTCGTCTAGGACTTAAGTTCTAGTTTCCCCCCTAAATAAATATTTTTTAAAA
This sequence comes from Xiphias gladius, assembly GCF_016859285.1. Lineage (NCBI taxonomy): Eukaryota > Metazoa > Chordata > Actinopteri > Istiophoriformes > Xiphiidae > Xiphias > Xiphias gladius. The sequence goes on from NC_053413.1 coordinate 4,075,131, forward strand.
GTGGTATTAATTAAAAGTGTGCAATTTAATATTTCTTTAATTGATTGATTGTCTATATAAATAAATAAATGTACAACAGCTCTATACTATACATTACATATGGGATAATACTTGACAAGTTGTATGTTCTGTGAATTTAATAGATGACCTTTAAATGTTGGCTTGGAAACACATGTAATCAAACTGAAAACATCAGGCGTTAATTTACACATAACTAATTTAATCATAAATCATAAAATATAGATCCTGAGCCCATATTTGATTTCTGTCATTCGTGTTGCGGGGCAACATCCAGCTTAACAGGAAGGGGTTCATAGGGCTTTGCTGAGTTTTTAAATCCTGACAAGGTTTGGGATCAAGAGAGAAATGTACACACAATATTATTAAAACTGTTTGCCCGGCAGAGATAATGTACCATAGTGTACTCTCTTACACACAGCCTGCCTCTTTCTCCTGCTCTGTCAGAAGGACACAGACACATCTCCCTCTCACTCCCTCAGTCTTACATGTGACTTCTACACATCTCTTTATTTTCTGTGGGGTTTTGGTCACATTTCTTCTCCAGTTGTCTCTCCTTTCTCCTGCAGCTGCCAGCTTCACAGTGTCTAGCGTTATGTACATCCTCTGTTTTAAGTCCTCTTTCCTCTTCCTACCATTTCATGCAAATATATAAAACACATTTGAAACTGAATTTGATATTTCTTCTTCCTTTTTTTTGTTTTCTTTGGTTTTTGATGACGGTTACACAAATAAAACTAAAGTAAAGCATGTGTGTCTGCTACAGTTTAATACTGAAACATTAACTCAGAACTGCTAATTCAGAAACAAACAAGTAAATAGTAAGTATCCAGTTACGAAAAGATAAGTGAACCAGCCTGAGAAAGAAAATACATATTTATATACAGTTTTTTAGATTTAGAGTTACCAAGGTAAATTTGATCATTTGTCTTTAACAATTTTTAGTCGTATCTCTGAGCCCTATTAAATCCCTAAAAATTAAAGCCCTGAAAATCAAAAACTAAAATCTCACATTTACAAAAGTATTCAGACATTTTGCTGTTGCAGTCCAACTTGTGGTCATGTGCATCCTCTTGAGAGTTTGAGGAAAAAGATTCTCTGCTCTTGTGAGACAAAAATTGGACCCTTTAGGCAGAACTTCAAAAACTATGTCTGGAAAACACCAGGCACTTCTTATCATCCGGCTTATGCCATCCCTACGGTGAAGCATGGTGGTGGCAGTATCATGCAATTGGAGGGGCACTTCTCAGCAGCAGGGACAGGGTGACTGGTCAAAAACTGAGGGAAGGATGAATGCAGCTGAATGCAGCCAAATACAGAGAGGTCCCTGAAGAAAAGCTGTTCAGAGTGCTTGTGACCTGAGACTGGGGTGACGGTTCACCTTTCAGCACGACAATAACCCGAAGCATACAGCCAAGACAACGCCGGAGTGGCTTCAGGACAAGTCTCTCACCGTCCTTAAGAGGCCCAGTCAAAGCCCAGACTTAAACACCATAGAACATCTGTGGAGAGACCTGAAGATGGCTGTTCACAAACACTTCACATCCAATCTGACAGAACCTGCGAGGATCTGCCAGTAAGAATGGGATAAAACTGCCCAAATCCAGGAGAGGAAAGTTTGTAGAGACTAACCCAAGAAGACTCAGAGCTGTAATTGCTGCCAAAGGGGCTTCTACAAAGTACTGAAGTAAGCGTCTAAATACTTTTAGTAAATGACAGATTTCAGTTTTTGATTTTAATAAATTTGCAATTAATTTTAAAAACCCGATTTCAGTTTGTCATTATGGGTTATTGAATGTAGATTGGTGGGCAAAAATGGAAACTTATCAATTTCCTATTAACTCTACAACACAGTAAAGTGAGGGGGTCTGAATGCTTTCCGAAGCCACTGTAAATGTGTTCATGTTCAGTTGCTTGTTCCTGCTGTAGATAATGTGAAGCAGAACACTGATGAGCAGTGAAGCTGTAAAAAATGTATGTTTAAAGATTAGCTCTGTCTCTCTGGTTCCCTCTAGTGTATCAGAGTTGGAGGCCAATGTGGATAAACTTCAGAAGGAGGTGGATCAGTTGAGAGAGCAGAGGAACCAGCAGAAACAGCTGGCTGACTCCAATGCCAGACAGAGAGACATGTACAAGACCCTGTTGACACACAGCACTGGCTTCAGCCTGCCTCCTCAAGGTGACACAAAAATACTAACATAGATCGGCCTTTATGCTGAACTTTGGTGAACAGTCAGGCTAATGGTCTTTACAGAATGAGGTGAAGTTTTCATTTGTGTCTGCAGGTCTAGATTCTTCATCCCAGCCAGCAAATGTTCGTCCTTCAGCCCCAGGTACTCGCTCTACTCCGCAAAGAGCTGCTGCTGCCGAGTCGGCACAGGCTACTCAGGCTAAAGCTGCTTTAAAGCAGGTACATTCAAATGCACACACGCTTCAAGCTGCATTTCTCTTTTTCTTTGTATGACATAAGGGAAAAAAAGATACCTTCAAATTCAGTAGCCGTTCTGATTGAACGTTTATCTATGCATTTCCAGCTCAACGATGCCTTCAGTCTGTATAAAAAGGAGAAAGCAGAGAACGACAGGATATTGAATGAAACAAATGACAGGCTGCAGAGACAGCTAACAGAACTCAACTCCAGCCATGCCAAGCTGACTTCTCAACTGGAGTTCAGCAACAAGAGGTTTGCTAAAATAAGAATGTGGTACTGTGACATTTCTTCATTTGTTTGATTTTGGTGGGCTTGTTTTCTTTTTGCTCAGGAATGCTAACTTGTCCCAATGATCCTTTCTTCTTTTTCACCCAAACAAACTTACACCATAAAGAGCATTAGATTTGTATGAAAGAGGGTTATTCTCTAGAAAACAGAGTGGAGTCAGGTCCAGTACTGCTCCTGCATCTTCCTAATATTACAGTTCTTGGAGATAATTTTTTTTCTTTGAGTGTTTGTTTAGTGAGTGTTTTGTGTGTGTCAGGTATGAGATACTCCAGGAGAATGTATCAGCCTACCGCAGAGAGATCTCTGCCCTTCAGGATAGGAACCAAAAAATGGCTACAATGGCCCAGCAACATGAACACATCATCCACACGATGAGCCAAGACCTGCGACAGGCTAACGAAAAACTGGCACTTGAAGAGGTGAGAAATTTGGGCAATGGGAATAAGAACAAATCTAAAGATTATGGACATTATATATATTTTGAGTCTGTTAGATCTATTACAGGTGAAATCATATAACTGTGGCATTATTGTGCAATGATATTGTATTAGTGTATGTAGCTTTCCTTCTCAGGAATTTACATTTGCAGTAATTCCAGTAATTCAAAATAAGACAGAACCCACAATATTTTCTACAGTACAATATTATACAATATTTGTGAGAACCTCAAGTTTTGCAATATTACATTTTTCTGTATATGATAGCTACATTATGGAAGTAATAGATATGTGGCCAACACCATGTTGAAACATAAGTGGCGTAGATTTAATTTTAAACTAATAAAATTGCCTTTTTTGCCCATCAGTCTACACTAAATGACCCACAATGAAAAATGACAATTTTTTGCAAATTTATTAAAAATTCAAACCTGAAATCTCTCATTTACGAAAGAATTCAGACCCTTTGCTGTGGCACTCCAAATTGTGGTCAGGAGCTTTCTGTTTGCTTTAATGATCCTTGAGATGCATCTAAGACTTGATTGGAGTCCACCTGTGGCAAACTGAATTGACTGGACATTGTTAAGAAAGGTACACACCTGTGTTTATAAAGTTTCGCTTTTCACACTACATTTCAGGAAGAAATCCCAGTCATAAAGTCCAAGGAACTCTTCATAGATCTCTGCGATGAAATTGTGGCGATTTATAGATCAGGGCAAGGGTATTGAACCATTTCTAAAGCTTTGAGTGTTCCCAGGAGCACAGGGGCCTCAGTAATTGTGACATTGAAGAAGTTTGGATCCACCAGGACTCTTCATGGAGTTTGCCATCCGGCCAACTGGCAAGAAGGGTCTTGATCAGGGAGATGACCAGGAACCCAACAGTCACTATAACAGAACTTGTTGTGGCACTCCAACTTGTGGTCATGTGCATCCTCTGAGAGTGTGAGGAAAAATATTTTCTAGTCTTGTGAGATAAAAATTGAACCTTTTGGGCAGAACTTCAAAAGCTATGTCTGGAAAAAACCAGGCTCTTCTTATCACCTGGCTAATACCATCCCTACGGTGAAGCATGGTGGTGGCAGTATCATGATATGGGGGCAATTCTCAGCAGCAGGGACAGGGACACTAGTCAGAACTTAGGGAAGGATGAATGCAGCCAAATACAAAGAGTTTCTTGAGAAAAGCTGTTCAGAGTGCTTGTGACCTGAGACTGGGGTGACGGTTCACCTTTCAGCATGACCATAACCTGAAGCATACAGTCAAGACAAGAGCTGTAGTTGTTGTCCCGTGGGCTTCTAAAAAGTACTGATACAGTATATGGGAATCTGTTTGGCATATACATACCTCTGACAACCCACCACCCAAACTAATATCTTCCTTGTCCTGTGAACAACCAGTCTGCTGTTTGTTTTTCTTTTCAAATCCAATCATAACTTCTGACTAAAGGTATTGTTAGCTTTTCTTTTCTGTCTTCTCAATTATTACCAAATTATTTTATTTTCCCCTCTGTTTTTGTAGGTGCGTGTGAATAACTTGACCAAAGAGAGAGACATTTTAAGACAAGCAGAGAGTCGACTGACTCGAGAGAAAGAAGCCATACTGGCTGAGCAACGTAACCAGAACCTGCTGCTCACCAACCTCAAGACTATACAGGTACCTATACAGCTATCAATTAGTGTTTTTACTCTGAACAATAGAGACATCTCACTTTTTTCCCTCATTTCATCAAATAAGACAAATGTGTTCTGTTATATGGCAAGATCATAGGAAACGAGTCAAGCTGTAATGCAATAACATTGCCCCCCCCCCCATAAATAATGACTAAAATACACCAAAATCAAAGGTGTAGTGGATTTTCTGTGTCATTTTATCGCATCCACAATGATTCACTTTAGACAGTAGCTGAATTCTATGCTGGTAAAAGTTACCAGATCAGATGTGCCTTTGATTCATTTTTTCTCCATGATTTCTTTCATTTTGCCTCCCCTGTCTCATTTTTTTCTAGTTGACTATGGAGCGTACAGAGACAGAGACTCGTCAGCGACTGAACAACAAGATAGAGCACCTGGAATCAGAGCTGGCTTCCATGAAAACCAGGATGGACCAGGAAATAGCACAGAGACATACCCTCGGACGCACTATGGACGTATGTAGAGTATATATGTTTAATGCTTGAGTATTTGTATATACACTACACCTAAATAATTGTTGTTGGACTCTGCATGCAGTCTGTCTTGTCACACCTCTTTTTCCTCTGTCCCCTCCACCTCCTCTGTAGGCTCAGTTGTTAGAAGCGAAGAAGCAGCTGGAGACACAGAACACCTTACAGCAGAAGACCAAGGAGTTGTTGCGTAGTTCTGAACAGCAGGTTGCAGCGCTGAAAGCCCAGCTGGCTTCTGCTTCATCCTCTGAGGCTGTTACCAGCTCCAGCAATACCACTACCCCAGCTACCAGAGCTGCAAGCCTCAGAGCACCCCTGAAAGGTAAACATCAGTTCTTCCGAATGTTTACTGTTAATACAGATGGGCACAAATATTATATTAGTCTCATGCACAAAGATTATTTCCATTTGTGATGAACTTGCTTTAAAACGTGTTCATCAGCAAGGCCAGTACTGTAACTGTTTCTTCTGTCTCTGTGTACCCATAGTACGTTCTCAGGGGCCAGCAGCCTGCCAGCAGCCCAGCCAGTCAGAGCAGGAGCTTGCCGAGGTGAAAGGTCTTCTGCATACTGCTGAGGAAAAGAACAGTGAACTAGTAGAGCAGCTGAAGAATGCTAATTCTACTGTAGAGCAGTACAGAGCTGTGGTACTGACTCTGGAAGACAGTCTGAAGAAAGAAAAGGAGGTATAGCTCCCTGATTTCTTTTAAACATAAAACACATACTATGTTCTTCACTTCCATCTAGTGTTCTCTATGTCACAAATATACACCTGTCCATACACATGAAACAGGGTATATGTGGTCCTTAAAAAGTCTCAAAAAGTAAAATTGAAGCCACAAAATGTCTGTCTTATTTTTAATCATGAAATATCTTAAATTTTCAGATGATGCCTAGACTCATGAGAAATCACATCGACCCACGGGATTTAACGTTATGTATTTAGATATAAAATAGTTATTCTTAGGTCTCACCTGGTTCTAGGTCCGCCACCTTTTTTCTTTTTTTAGGTCTTAAAAAGATCTTAATAAGCATTAAATTTAATTTCAAAATTAATTCTGGACTCTGTGACTCGGAAGTTTTATAATACTCTGTGAAAACTGAATTTCTGAATTTCTCTTAGTCCCGCTCCCCCCTGGAAATCCGACTGAAGGAGTCGGAGGAGGTGCAGAAGCAGCTGGAGAATAGGATTTTAGAGGCGGAGAAAATGAAGCAGCTGGAGCAGGAAGAGAGGAGGAAGGCTGTGGATGCGGTGGAGAAACAAGTAAGCCTGTTTACACACAGATGTATAAACAAATCTTTGTGGATATGGTCTGCATTTCATATTGTCACATTCTTTATAAAGATTCCTTTGGACTTTTGTATCGTGTTAAATAACTGACTCCTATGACCTTTCAGAGATATCACAACTGCTGTTGTTTGGCCATGTGTAAGACTCCTTTTAAGCTGTCTCTGTGCATTAGATTTTCATTTTGCTTTTTTTGTTTTGTCTGCAGAGGGAAACATAAAATATAATCAAGTTTAACAGACACAAAATAACTTAAAGGGGCTATTATCACTAGAAATACAGCCTTGGAACATTTTTTTGAAGCATTTCAGCATTTCTTTTTGAAAGAAATGCTGAATGAGAGATTGCACAAAAACTAGCGGAACAATATACAACATACAATAAATCAACCAGGTTGATATTATCTTATTGCAGATATATCCATACCAGTGTATACGTTGGCCGATAACTAACAAGAAATTGCAGTACAAAAACACAAAAACTAATAAAGCAATTTAGAAACGGTGTCACCGTTACATAGTTTGTCAACCAGAGAGTGCAGGTGGAATGACTCTAAAAGATCTTGTGCAATACTTATCTTGGTTACAATTTGAAAAAAATGTAAAGGATTCATATCAAGATACCTGTTGTGTTGCAATGATTTGATAACCATTGAAAATTGTAGACAATTAGTCAGTAATTGGCATTACTAAATGAAGATAATTGGTCTCTGAAGAAGTTTGTTAATCCTTTATCTGAGGAAGTCCATGTGGGATACATTACAGTAATATTAATAAATATAAATACACTTTGAGCACTAGATTGATTAATATTATTTTGGCAAGCATTTTATGTCTTTACTAGATAGCACCAGTAGAGGAAACGAGAGAGAGAGAGAGGAGAGATGCAACAAAGATCCCCTGCCAAACTCGAACTGAGGAAGCTGCATGTTTGGCATCCCAACCCCTAAATCTTGGGGCTGCCCTGTTGAGCACTAGATTTTAAGAGACCCTTCAGCAATGCTGGAAAGAAATTACCAGATTCTATGATTAAAATAATTGTTAGTTCTGTTCCTCCGTATGACTCTATTTATCTGTAGAGGCAAAATAAATCAGGAGAAACAGCACCTAATACACCTAATAATAAATTAGTTAAAGAAATTGTATGACTATAAGTCAACGAAGACATCCCTGAGTAGCTATTTCTGCACTGACCTTTCAGGCTATACAGTGTGGAGCTCCAAGTGTCCCTGTTGTCTTGTCCAGGTGTCTGAGCTGCAGCGCAGTCTGAAGGCTAGTCAGGCAGAGCAGCAGGAGGCGCTGGAGAGATCAGCTGCCGCTGTTACACTGGAGCAGAAGGCCGTACAGGACAGCCTGCTGCAGGTTCATTAATGCACACATTCACACTGTCATGCTGGTTAATATCCCCTTTTAGCATATGTACCTTGATTTCAGTTTTCACCTACATTCACAACATTCTACTTGACAAAGCTGTGTTAACCTGTGTGGACTTTGACAAATACAAAAGCCCCATTTTCTGGAACCACTTTTATCCCATAGTAGTTTCTTTTTTCTCAGTCTTCGACTCTCTCTTTGACTAACTGTTATGTCGGCTGTTCCCCCTCTGTCCGCCTCTCAGACTAAGCTTGCTGGAGAGGCGCAGGCTAAGTATGAGAGGGAGCTTATGCTTCATGCTGCTGATGTGGAGGCTCTGCAGCAGCTCAAGAAAAAAATCCAACAAGAAGCAGCACAGAAGAGGGAGTTAGAGGAGCAACTAAACAAGACCTCCTCCCTCCTGCAGGAGAAAACTGCAGCCTGGAACACACTGGAGAGACAACTGAAGGTAGGATGACTAACCGAAGAGACTGGAAAGAGAGATGGAATAAACTAGACATCTCTGGGTCCTTTCACATATCTTTGCATTGATGTTTATCAACCATATCCAGAAAATAGAACTGTATAGATTTTAAAGCACTGTTTTTTCCTGATTTAAAGTTCTAGATCTGCATAAATTATCTTATTAAAGTATTTTCAAGTGAATTAATTTATTGTAAAAACAACCATAAATTAGAAGATTGTGTTTCTGACTGGTCATAACAGTCTTTACTTTGACTCTCCTTCAGGAGGACCTGTCTAATCAGAGTCATCGCTCTGAGGAGCTTGGGAAGCAGAATGCTCTCTTGCACCAACAGATGGATGAAATGGCCTCCAGGAGTCGCCAGCAGCAACAGCAGCAACAGCAGCTTGACCTGTCCTTCAGTGAGGAAGGGAAGACCACTGAACAGATACTAGAAATACTGAGGTAAAACTGCAGCACCAGGGGTGGTTGTGTGTTTGAATTAATACATGTGAGGAGGCTTGAGATTAACATAGAAAACACAGAATTTTGTAGAAATGGAGGCCAAAGTAAACCTTATCCTCCAGAGGGACCATTACAGCTTCCATTCATCAACTGAATGTCTCAGTGTGAACTCAGTGGGGTTGGGTAAAAAATGTGTTATTGTGATGTAGGTTTGTGCGGCGGGAGAAACAGATCGCTGTGGCTCGATGTGAGGTGTCTGAGGGAGAAGCTCTTCGCTATAAACAGCGAGTGGAACACCAAGACAGAGAACTAAAGGAGTTACAGGAAGCTCTGAATGCTGAGAGGGAGAAAATGCAGGTAGGAAATGAAAGGATGGAGGGATGGACAACTGGATATGAATGAAGTTTTAAAGGGAATTTGAGACTTGGCATCTAACACCAACTGTACCTGGATTTTCTTGAGTTTCATTATAGTTGAGAGGACTTTAAAAACGTTTTCAATCTAGTTTCTCAACCTGTGTACTCAAACCTACACCTTTTTGATGGCTGTTAGGCATGGATTATAGTTATTCCATACACATTTATTGGGAATTTTGCCATCAATTGATGTGGAACTATAGAGACTCTATACCTGTTTCAGGCTGTGAAGGAGGGAATTGCCTTCAGCAGGATAACGAACTACAACATGCACAAAATAATAATAATGTCAACTTGAGGCTAAAAAGTGCAAAAATGGCATGAGAGAATACTGTTGATTATAGTTGGTGTGTCTGTTTGCCGTCCTCCCTTCTCTCAGGCTACAGCAAAGACTCTGGCCCAGCAGGAGGAGCAGCTGAAGAAGATGGACTGTATCAGTGCTCTCCAAGAAACCAACAGGATGCTGAAAATGGACAGAGAGAAACTGGAGCAGGAGCTGCAGCAAGCTCAGGCTAAAGTAAGATCCAGGAGTTGTGCGTCACGGTTTGACATGTGTCTACCTTTCATTGTTAGCTGTGAACAGTTTTGATTTTTACTATGTTTCTGGGAACTATTAGAGAGTCAATCTTTTCAGTTTCATTTGCTTTCTTAACCTCTCTATGGCCGAAGCGTCTTTCTCTTTATCTAAATTGTTAACATATGCTTTCTTTTTGCAGCACAGCCCGCAAACTTATGCTGGGTTTTATATGTATATTTGCAAAACAATGTAACCATGTAATTTTGTGACGCTTTGAAAACATTTCAGGAACACCACCCCCTACAGTTACAGTTTAGCACTTAACATCTGGCAATAACAGGATATTTTGTTAGGCCTGTGTGAGTCTCAGAGTACGTTCACACTAAGCCAGTTATGTTTGTATAAACAACTTTTTCTCACTGTGTCAGATGACATAGCGATTATAAAATAAGGATTTTATTACTATACTGCAGAAACTTGAGAATGACTGCTGGTCAACACGTAGTGCTTATGCTCGTTCAATTGTCTGACAACAACAACAGAAAAACGTGTAAATGGGAACAACTATGTTGTGATTTAGGCTGGATTAAAACATAGTATAGGAGACCGCAGAGAGAAAGAGGACACTGAACAGAGGCTGAAAGGCTGCCTCTCAGCAGAATAACCTGTAATCTTTAGCTGCTCTGTCACAGTCAGCTGTGTGGCTCTGAAGTCTGATGAAGACTAGGGCTGGACATCAGCACTTCCGATTCACAGAGTCCAGAATTAATTTCAATTCTGTTTGATTCTTGATGATTCAGTGACATCAGGTAAATGGCAATGTTGAGATAATGCTTCCCATTATTTATTGTGGGAACTTAAATTTCTTCTGGTTTCAGCAATTGAGCAACACTTTTGTTTCCGTGAATATAAAATTGTGTAAAATGAACATTATAAGCTAAATTCTAAACATATTTCACAGTTATAAACTGCGGACCAAGGATTTACTTTCCTTGGTAAATGCAAAACAATTATGGCATGACACGTCTGTATTTTTTTTTTTTTTACATGTGCAAAACAGTTGAACCAAAATAATAAAAAACCTGCACCACATACAAAGGCATCATCTTTATGCCTATTATAAAAAAGTAATTCATCTGCACTGTTTGTGTTGACAACACATCAGTCTGATATGTGCAGACAGCTGTTAGCTAGTGTTAGCTACCCAGCAGGGACAGACTAAATAAAGTAGAATCCACACACTGTTCACTCTACTTCCACCAAGTGGACATTTTACACATCACGCAGCCCAAACTGAATCACTGCGTACACATATCATGTTGCACAGGTGGATCAGCTGGCTTTGTGTGTGCTCTTTAACAGATGTTGACTGTGATGCAGTTTTGTGGTTGCGAACTGAGAAGAGGAGAAAGAAAGTATTTAGCTGTCTTATTTTGTTCCACTGGACAGAGATGTTTCTCACATTACACCATTTTAAAAAGTTAGATGGTGTAGTGAATAGAAGAGGAAGTGTCTTGGTAACATTGTCTTGCATCTGAGAGATATTCTGTTTTATACCCACAGCACCTCTGCAAGTGACCACTGAGTGAAACTGCAACTACTGTTTAACTCTGGTAAAGCTCATAGAATCTCACTTCTGTCTGGCAGGTGACAAAGCTCCAGTCAGACATCAGCCCACTGCATCACTCGTTGTCCCAGCTCTCCGAAAGAAACGGCTCCCTGCAGGCTGATAAGAGGATTCTGGAAGACGACCTCAAACGCTGGAAGGCTAAAGTACAGGTAACTGCACTGTGTGTGTGTGTGTGTGTGTGTGTGTGTGTGTGTGTGTGTGTGTGTGTGTGTGTGTGTGTGTGTGTGTGTGTGTGTGTGTGTGTGTGTGTGTGTGTGTGTGTGTGTGTGTGTGTGTTTAGGAACATGGACAGTAGGAGGGCAAGAGTGTGTACTCCTGCATTTATCTTTTTTTTTTTTTTTTTTTTTTTTTCTCTCTCATTCCTCCTAAAGCTACACTATAATTAGTATTCTTTTTATATTGCATTTACTATGTTCTGCTGATTTTTGCACAGTTCGAATACACTGCCCTTGTATCTTCATATAGTGCATTATTATTTTATCCGATCTAGTGTTTGCTCACTGCTGTTTAATACAGCTAATGTTTTCCATTTTGTCACAGTTATGATACCGTTTTACTGTATTAGTTTCACTTAAACTTGACTATGTGTCCCTATACAGCAACTGGTGAGCCAACAGAAAGATGGCGATGTGGAGGAGAGACAGAAACTGACCACTGAGAGAGAAGCTCAGCAAAGACGCATCGCACAGCTAGCTGAAGAGACAGCCAAGCTGAAGACTGAAGTGGCCAGGTGAAACACCCAACACACTCACACACCATCATCCTAGATCCAGCCTAAAGGTATCCATAACAACTGCCAAAATACTGAAGTACCCATTTCTTCAGTAAATCTCCTGTGCTTTGTACCTGACCTCTGCAGTTTGGCAGCAAAAATGACCAAAGCAGAACTTCCAGCAGCTTGTATGCTCAGTGGAGGATTGAACAATGTGTAGGTGCAATCGGGGTATTCAAGTCAGTCTCCTAAATGACTAACTATAATCAAAATTATCGAAATAAATGTTAAATTATCAGTGTTTAAATGTTTGTTATAATTATATTACAACTAGATCTATAACTGAAAAAATAAGTGTCAAATACTATTCGAGCATAAACACAAGGCACAAATTGAAAATCCTTGCTAGACTGCTGAGACTATATACAGAGGGAGAGAAGCAGTGGACACGTACCTGTGGGAGGAACTTCAAAATGAGCAAAGATACCTCGGTCAAAGACCAGACCAAAATACAAGATAAATTCACAAGAAAATACCTGCTAAGCATCCAGCATCGCAATGCAATCATTTAGCATCTAATAACAGGGCGGAGTTCAGGCAGGAAGTTTATAAGCGGAGGATTGTTGGAAACTGAGACCATGAGGGGGGATGTGAAGCCTTTAAAAATGCATCTGAAAATGTAACCTAACTGAGAATATTTGGTTTGGATCAGATCCAGTGCCAGCAATAATGCGGCTCAGTCTCAGCTGCAAGCCCTCAAAGACTCGGTGGCCCAACTGATGTCAGAGAGGGACACTCTGAAGAAAGACCTGGAAACAAAAAGCAACGACATTCTGGAGAAGAACAAGACCATCACCCAGGTCAAGAAGATCGGACGACGCTACAAGACCCAGTATGAGGAGCTCAAAGCCCAGCATGACAAGGTGGGACTTTGGTTTGTGTTAAGGCTGCAGCAGACAACCAGATGAGTATGGATGGAATATGGAAACTGAAATAGGTTCAACTTTGCGTGTATGTGTACGTCTGTGTGTTCTAGCTGGTTGCGGAAACAGCAGCTAAAGCAGCAAGTGAGGCAGCTCCAAGCCACGAGGTGCAGCAAGAGCTGACTAAAGCCCAGGAAGAGCTCAACAAGAACCGAGAAGAACTGAAAACACTGAAAGATGATGTGCAGAAAAAACAGGAAGAGGTGAACAGAAAGATATTCTAGACGTTTATTGACCCAATATAGAATGATGGAGCACCACGATTTTTTTATAAACAGTTCCTTGCTTTACATACATTACATACAGCAGAGTGTGACATGAACTTAGACGATAGTTGGTGTTGAACTAAAGGCACTGTAGGTAGTGTGCTCTTATCTAATCATCATAAAACTATGTAAAACCAAAATGTAGGCTGATACATTAAAAACACGTAAATCAGTGATTTGTAGGGTTAGAATGCTTTAGTTGGAAAAATACATGGCTCTGGTCCTTTAAAGTTTAAATTACTTTGTTGTGCCAGACTCAAAAGGCCCAGCAAGAGTTGGAGGAGGCCCAGAAGGAAACCCAAAAGACCAAGGAAAGGTTCCAGGAGATCCAAAACCAGCTGACACAGAAGCAGAACCAACTGACACAGGTAATGCAGCACATTCAAGTTAATCTATGATATGAGTCTGTATTTGATTTTGCTGTGTTGTGACAGATATTTTGCCAGAAATTACAGTATGTTACTTGTAAGCCAAAGTAGAGTTCGTGTGGCCTTTTAAAGAAGTTTAGAATCTAATGACACCAGTGTAGGAGCTTTCACCTGGAAAAAGAGAAACAGAAACTGCTTAAGAGCACACAGTAAATTCAGGTTGCTCTCCATGTAGAGTCACGTACTGAGGAAATACATTACAAAGGCTGGAATCACGGTTTCTTTTGTCACCTCTTTGCTTTTATAGGCCCAGTCCCAGTTGTCCCAGACCCAGGCTCAACTGCAGCAGAATCAAAACCAGTTGACCCAGAGTCAGAAAGAGCTTCAACAAGCCAAGACCCACACCCAGCAGGCAAGTGGCACAGTCTTTTTGTGATCACGTTTTGGAAATATACACACCATCTTGTTGGAATCTTCTTTGACGTTTAAAGTGTTTTTAATTTTGATCCTCAATTGCATGAATTCACTCTAAAACAGACCCCTAATAACCAGCCGAACTGCATTGCAAAATTACAGGTACAAAACCATTTAAAATCAGCTCAGTCTCAAGCTCAGGCCCGTCAGAACCAGATTCAACAGATTCAGAGGGAGCTCCAGCAGGCGAAAGAAGCCCTCCAACAGAACCTCACCAATCAGAAAGAGCTACAACAGACCCACCAAACCACACAACACAGCCACAACCAGGAAGTCAATAATCTCAAGACTGCTCTGAGTCAAGCAGAGGGCAAGGTGAGGACAATTGTTTCTCTGTAATAGCCCTGAAGACATATTTTGTCAGTCAGCTTCTTTCTGTGAGTAATGACTTGAACACAATGTTTTCTTTCAAAGCTAAAACTGTTTTGGTTATTTCACATTTAGATTTCCCATTTTTCTCTTTGCTGTTCTCACTGGTTTGAGGCGCTCAACTAGAGAAAAGTGATGTTTTAAGTCAGAATCTGGTGACACTTTGTGTGTTGTTCGGTTAATGTCAACAAATCTGATCAAACCACAGAGACCTGATGAGGCTGTTTTTAAATGTTATACTCTTAATAAATAATACCCAAATATGTTTTTTAAACTTCGATATTGCTTTTTTGGTCATGGAAATGTAATGTCATAGAGAAACACGTTGATTTGAAGCTAATTCTTCAGGGGCTTTAATGTGTATTTGCTTTGGCCTGGTCAGATTTTGAAGGGGACAGATCTGCTGCCTCCCTTGGTAGCTAGCAGTGTCTGTAAGGATAGAAACTTTCTTTAACAGCCTCTAAAACTAACTGCTGATTTAAGTCCCCTAAATACCTCCACCGAGGAGGTTCTTTTTTCACCCGTTTGTTTGTTGGTTTTTCTAGTTTTAATTGGTTTTTCCAATTGACTATTTCATAGTTAAAAACAAGACTAAGAGACTACAGTTATGCTATCTGCTCTGTGAGGGCTGTACTTAGGCACAGAAATGCTTTGAGCTAAATGCTAACATTAGCATGGCAACAGGCCATGACATTGACATTGATAACATGCTGATTAGCATGTAAAATGTTTACCATGTTGACCATCTTAACTTTATGTGTTAGCATGCTATCATTTGCAAATAAGCATTAACATAAGTACAGCGGAGGCTGATGGGAATGTCATTAGTTTTGCATATATTTGGTCATAAACCAAAGTATTGATCAAAATAAATTTTGAACTGAAAAGTTAGTCAGAATATATTGTCTGGGAACAGTCAACATCTGTAACAAATTTTGTGCCAATTCATGTGACCTTCTGGTGGCACTACAGGAAAAGTCAGGGAATCACCAAAGTCAGTAGGATTCATCGCCGAGGGATCACAGATGTCAGAATTTCATGGAAATCTAATAGTAGTTGAGATTTTTCAGTCTGGACCAAAGTGGTGGACCGTACACCAATATTGCCTATACTTCATGCCTTGTGTGTTTGTGCCTAGGTTGGTATCAGAAAAGAAAGAAGACAGTTTTTGAATGAAAAAAGGGCTCGTGCGTTTATGATTTTTTATTTTTTTTAAATCTTGTTGTTGTTGTATTAACACCTGGACTTTTTCTATGCAATATCCGTGCTTACCTCCGAACAGGTGACTGAGCTCCAAGGCCAACTGGACATCCTGCAGAAGGTTGGGAAAATCTTTACCCACTATTTGTTTTTCACTATAAATACGACTGCATGCTCAACTGCTACAGAGTGACGTGTGATCATATGTGTTAATAAAGCAATACTTTATCATTTGCGGCAAGTCTTTCTGTATGAATTAGATAGATTTATGAAATTCATGGATGTATGTACATATAAGCTCTTTGATATGAATTAATCTAAGTAAGAGTTTAACATTACTATTCACATAGACAGATTTCTGAATTAACATGAACTGAATACAATCTGAACTTCCCTACAATTTTTCTCTATTTATTAATTTCTCAATCCTTCCTCCTAATCTTCTATCTGCACCTCATTCTCTTTTTATTATTCCATCAACCCCCTGTATTCATATAACCTGCCTTATGCTCTCATATAACGTGTCTGGCCTACCTAATTGTTCCTCTCTGTCAGACGGTTGGTGAACGTGAAGCAGACGTCAAGCGTCTGCAGGAGCAGCTAACTGAAGCTAACCAGGCCAATGAAGCTAGCCGAGCAACACAGGCCAAGAGTTCCCAGCCCATCCAAGCCAGTGATGCTAATGCTGCTAGTGACACTAACCAGGCACTACAAGAGGAGCTGACTAAACTCAGACAAGAGGTAATTTTAAAAAATTCTGCTTTCTCTTAAATCATTTTAATCAAACTGTTGTACTGTATTTGCATTTATTGACACCCATACTTATTTGCTAACAGTAAAGTGTGGGTTTGATTTGGCCTTTAACCATTGACATGAACTAAATCCTAAAATAGAGGCAAAGTTTTTTGGGGATTTGAAGCAGGTTCAATTTAAGGTTGGCAGTGAAGAATAAAATTAACTTAAACTGAAAACAAAGAATTTCTTTGACTTGGGCGTGAAATTAAAGATTAAAATCTCTTTTTCAAGAGAGACCTAGCTGAGAGAGCAGCAGTAAAATATTGTTACAATAATAAATACACACAACATAAACCAACAAAGACAACATATTATAAGGGTATACACAATATCCACTTAAGATGCAATAAAAGAGTACAGATAAAAGACATTTAAAATGCATAAACAGGTATAATTTTTCCAAGACTATCCAAAGTAAAGTAAGAACAACAAAGCATATGTTCCTAGTATTGAGCCCTGGGGAACACCCTGTAATAGAAGAAGGAAGAAGAACACCAAGCAAACTGGATATATAAGTAAATTGAATAAATTAAAAATAAAAAACTAAGAGTATATGTTGCAGTCCAGGGCATAATAATGTCATTCACTACATTAAAAGCTCTTTCAAAGCAGCAGTTATAATACTGTATTGTGTTTCTACAGCTTTTAGAGACCAAGAGCAGTGAGGAGCAGATGAAAC
This sequence comes from Xiphias gladius, assembly GCF_016859285.1. Taxonomy (NCBI): domain Eukaryota; kingdom Metazoa; phylum Chordata; class Actinopteri; order Istiophoriformes; family Xiphiidae; genus Xiphias; species Xiphias gladius. Next base: position 4,092,444 of record NC_053413.1, read on the forward strand.
AACAGATGGCTGACAAAGAGGAAAAGACTAAGAAGGCCTTCCTGGGAGCTAAGACCAAAATCAACCAACTTAACAGTCAGTTTCACCTGCACTTACACACACACATACACACCCACTGAATTGAAGACATGCTTGACAAAGTGCAAGTAAACAAAGAAGCTACTCTGTTAAATTAGTGAGAGTAATGTGTATTTGTTAACTGCACCATTTACCTGTAGGTGCCAAAGAGCAGCTCAGTGAGGAGATAGAACAACTGAAACAGAGTAAGGAGGAACTGGAGGTGAGAATGAACGCACTCAAGTCCCAGTATGAAGGTCGACTTCTTCGCCTGGACAGAGAGCTGAGAGAACTGAGAGAGACACAAACGCACTCTGACTCCAGAGAGGAGCCACAGGACCAGAGTGGAGCTAAGGTACATGCATCGTGCTGTATGAGGACATGAAAGACATGTAGGTCCATACACTGAAGCCACTGATCATTAACTTCCTCATTAAAATAGACCAAATAGTCTTTTAGAAATTCTGGGTTTTATGCTATGATTATATGTATGGCTAAACACTGAGAGAAATTTAGCTTTTTCTTTAACCTTCTCTGTAAGTATAATGAATATATGAATTATACAAAAAAATATTAGGGCCACTATTAGTAAAAAAAAAAGTTATCTCTGAGATTTTAGGTATTTAGATATTGAAATGAAAATGAAACCAGTTATGTGATGTATGTGTCGGCCGTGTTTTAGAAGCAGTGGCAAGAGCACAGTGGGGGACCTGGTTTCTTCGAGACCCCTGAGCCAAAGAGCGCAGTCATGGCATCGGAATGTGATCAAAGCTTTATGAAAATGACACAGTATGAAAGACAATAAGAAGCAAAGCAAAAATAATAGACCTAACTGTAGGCTGCAGTATGGACTGTGAGGAAATGCATATATATTAGAATCAATAATATTACAACTTTTTATTCTCAAAATATTTTTTTTCTAATTTTTCTAATTAAATATTACTTTTTTTTCTCAAAATACCATGACATTTTTCTTGAAATTTTACAAATTATTTATCAAAATACCATGACTTTTTTCCTTGAAATTTTACATATTATTTATCAAAAAAATTTTTTTTTTTCTTGAAATATTACAACTTTTTCTCAAAATATTATTACTTAATTCTCTAAATCTCATTTTTTTTTGTTGTGATTGTTCCTAATCAGTTCATCTGACTTTTTCAGTCATCTGATTGCAATTACAAACCTGTATCTGTACTTAGGTGGGTGATCAGCCCAGATCTGCAGACCAGAGACAGATACCTTTGAAGAGTCCAGCCCAAGACAGGGGAAGGTAACTCATGGAGACAAACACAAACACCAGAAACTGTTGTAGACTTATTCATGGACACTTTTCATAGAACTTCTCATATTTCTTTCAGTGGATGTACTCAGACAATTGCAATTAGCTTCACAAACATTATATAGAACAAACACGAAAAAAGTAATTACATGTTAAAACTGTCTGCTGAAAAGACATGACTATAATAGTAACTTCACTGTTTCTCCATCAGCTCCAGCCTGTCTGAGCCTCCCACTGCTAACATCCGCCCCACCCCAAGTACTCCATCTCCTAGCAACAAGCCCAGCCCCTCCCCTGGTAGCAAGGCCACGCCCCGTGCCAGCATCCGGCCTATGGTTACCCCATCAACTGTCCCCATCCCAACACCTACTGCCACAGTCATGCCCACCACACAGACTGACAGCCAAGAGGGTGAGAAGCAAGAGTTAAAAAGAAAGTATAACTTATTTTTAAGCCTTACTTTAAAGAAGTTAAATATACTGGTGATTGGTAGATAGTAGAGTAGCTGATGGTTAAATCACATGTGAGATGTGACGGAGTGTAATATAATGTTTCTCTCTGTAGTGCTAATGAGCGCAGGAGCCTCTGTACATTCCACCAGCTCCAGTCTGGTGAGCGCACCCACCTCCATAACTCAGCCAACCAGCACACAGGCCACAGCTTTTGTCCAGCCCACCCAGCAGCAGGCAGCCAGTCAGGATGCAGGGTCCAGTATGGAGGCAGAGCGACCATCCACGTCATCCTCTCTGATTGGAACAGGTGAGCAGGACTGTGTCACAAACTACCAGTACTATACTCACTGTATTAACAATATGAAATGGTTAAAAGCTAAATTACCCTGTGGTATACTGTATCTCCCACTAACTGAATGCACTCTCTGAGGTAACACTGAAGGCTCTGATGGCGAAGGTGCTCAGCCCAGACAAGTAGTAGTAGTAGTGGCTTTTTTTTCACTTTGTTATATCTGCCTGACTGGATACCAGCTAAACAGTTAAACTGTGTTAACCAATATCCTGGTATTACCCTGTGTGTGCGTTTGGTGTGACTAAAGGAGGTTCAAAGCGAGCAAGAGATGAGGAGGAGGAGGAGGAGGAGGAAGAGGAGAGCAGACCAGAGAGTTCCCACACACCACCGACCACTAAAAAACTACGACTAAAACCAACAGTAGCGCTGCAGGTACATACAAACCCAGAAAGAGAAATCCACTAATTGAACTCTCAAAGTGTTCTGGATTCATGATGTTTTAATTGCCTATACTGTATATCCCACTAGTGTGATACAAGATGCCAGGTTTAAACGCAATGCTTAAAATGTATTCGACACTGGAGATAAACAATCTTCAATCTGAACCTTGCTTTAACAGCTGTCTATTCGAAAAATAGACTGGAAGTGTAAAAAGGCGGTCCTAAAGGATGTCCCGCCAACATCTGCAGTGGGTGTGGGTTGTTACATTTGGAAAAAAAGTGGATTTTGTCACAAGTCGTTGACGTCCAGAAACACTTCAAGAACTCTAACTGATGTGTGCCTTGTCCAAAATGTAACTAAACTCCATGGCTAGACAGTTAGTTCGTGGAGACAGCAAGAACTGTGATTGGTCAGCTCAGGCTGCTTGTGTGTTCTCCTACAAGTTTCTCACGGTGCTGGAGGTTGTGGATGGTGACAGCAACATTAAGGAAGTTGATGGAAATCTGTGATTTGCTCCTTTTCATTTACTCATGTCTAACAAAGCCATTTCCATTGCAAACCTTCTGCTCACCACTGTCACTGCTCTGGATCACAGTTAACAGACAAACATAAACACAGCTATTGGATGGTAGTAGTCTCCTCTTCAGTAATGAGACAAAATGAAGCAGAAGTTACCTGGATGAAACTCCAGGTATATAGGAATTTGCTTAGCCCGCCGTCACTTGTATCACAAAGTGAGCAAAAGACTGTGGGAAATATAATGAATTCTACAATTCTACATAACACATAATAAGATTGTGAAAACATGTTATTAGAAATTTTTGCAAATCTATTACAAATTACAAAACTGAAATCTCTCATTTACAAAAGTATTCAGACCCTTAATTATTCAGTACTTTGTAGAAGCCCTTTTGGCAGCAATTACAGCCTTGAGTCTTCTTGCTTTCCTCACCTGGATTTGGGCAGTTTATCCCATTCTTCCAGACAGATCCTCTCAAGCTTCATCTGATTGGATTGGGGGTATCTGTGTTCTGCCATCTTCAGGTCTCTCCACAGATGTCATGTGGAGTTTAAGTCTGGGCTATGGCTGGGCCTCTCAAGGACAGTCATAGACTTGTGCTGATGCCACTCCAGCATTGTCTTGACTGTATGCTTCAGGTCATTGTTGTGCTGAAAGGTGAACCGTAACCACGGTCTCAGGTCATACGCACTCTAGAGCAGGTTTTCTTCAAAGACCTTTCTGTATTTGGCTGCATTCATCCTTCCCTCAATTTTGAACAGTCTCCCTGTCCCTGCTGCTGAGAATCTCCCCATACCATGATGATGCAACCACCATGCTTCACCATAGGGATTGTAATACCAAGGTGATGAGCAGTGCCTGGTGTTAGTCAGACATAGTGTTTGGAGTACTGCCCAGAGGGGTTCAAATTTTTTTTCTCATCCGACCAGAGAATCTTCTTCCTCATGCTCTCCAAGTCCTTTAATACCATTTGGCAAACTCCAAGCAGGCTGTCACAAAGTGGCTTCCATCTAGCCACTCTACTCTACAGGCCTGTTTGATGGAGTGCTACTGAGATCGTCATCCTCCCATCCCTGCAGAGGATGTCTGAAGCTCTGTTAGAGTGACCATTGGGTTCTGGGTCACCGCCCTGATGAACGTCTTTCTTGCCCACTTACTAAGTTTGGCCGTATGGCCAACTGTAGAAGAGTCATGGTGGTTCCAAACTTATTCTATTTCACATTCCATTACTGAGGGCCCTGTGCTCATGGGAACACTCAAAGCTTTAGAAATGGTTTTATACCCTTGCCTTGATCTATGCTTCACCACAGTTTTATCATGGAGGTCTACAGAGAGGTCTTTGGACTTGTCCTTGGTTTTTGTCCTGACATGCAGTGTGAATAGTGGAACCTTATATACCCAGATGAGTGCCTTTCTAAACTATGTCCAATCAATTGCCATGGATGAACTCCAAAAGGGTTCAAGAAAATTAAAGCAAACAGAACGCACCTGACTACAATTTGGAGTGCCACAGCAAAGGGTCTAAATTCTTTTGTAAATGAGAGATTTCAGTTTTTTGATTCTTAATAAATTTGCAAAAATTTCTGAAAACATGTTTTCACTTTGTCAATTTGGATTATTGAGTGTACATTAATGGGCAAAACGGAAATTTTATCCATTTAAAATTAAATGTACAACACAATAAAGTGTGCAAAATGTGAACGGGTCTGAATACTTTCTGAATATATGTGAATTTACAATGGTCACTGTCACTGTTTGTGTCACTGTTTTTTGTCATTTATTCATCACAACCTGTTCAATTACAGCTGTGTGACTTGGTGTGTTTCAGATGGAAGGTGATGAGGAGATGGAAGGAGAGCTGAGAGATGAGGGGGAGCGACAGGACTCACCAGATGACAGTCAGGTTAGCAACTAATGAAAGCAATTTAGGAGAGGATCAAGAAATAAAGTTAGTCATTTCATAGCTAATTTTCCATCGCATTGTTGAAAAAGGAATGTACTGGCTTTGACCAATGTGGACCCTCAAAAGACAGTAGAAATTTTTTATTATAATGCTGCTACCTTTATTGAAGTGACCATTGGCTACAGTTTAATGGCCACTGAAAGGCTGCTACTGAGTCATTTGTTTCTTACACATGCTTCAAATTAACAACATCCAAGTCTTTCATTAGAGTATCAAATAACAAATCACATGTAAGTTAAAATAAACTAACTTAGTGTTGCATATACCTATACACAGACAGGCAAACAGAATTTTAAGGTCAGAAAAATACCAAACTATCGGAGTGAAATAGAAATAGAAATGGAAATACTGTAACCTTGGAAAATACTCACTGAATTCGACCAATTCAGACCACTGAAGCTTTAGCCGAAGATAAAGTTTGGAATACATTTTAAACAGAACAAGGACAGTGTCCAACATTCCTTAACGGCCAGTATGAACAGGAGGAATGATTACAGCAAGCAAAACCTGTTTCAGTTTTCATATAGACACCTGACTGTTATTTTAAGACAAACATGAGAAATTGTGAAACTATTTTTTAGTCTATATTGAAAATGGTTGTTAGTTGTAGCCGTAGATGAGACAGAGAGAGATGGTGTGGGGCAGGGCATAGCACTGTGTAGGTCACACCATCAACGGAGTCCATGACAATACCACTGCCTACACTGCCTAAGGAGCATGGCAGGATGCTCCTTAGGCAGTGTAGTTCTAGATGACAGTACCAAATACGTGTGCTAAAAAAAATAACTGTAGATCCTTTACACTACCAGGCTTTATTTGTTTGACATTGCACTGTAATGATGGTGTTTTTTTTTTTTGTTTGTTTTTTTTAACCTTAATTGATTTATAGTATTCAATAATGGGTTTGTATTTCGGGTATAGGAGCTTCCAGAGGAGGGTTTCCCAGTTTTAGCTGAAGATGATGAGGAGATTGAGGACGAAGGCGTGTCCCAGTCTGTCCCCTCTTATCAGATGTCCTCTCAGGACTCTGCTATAGTCCGGGATGTCATTGTGATCGACACGGACAGCGAGAGCTGTGAGAGCAAAGAGGGGGCAAGGAAGCAGGAGGATGAAGGGGAAGAGGAAGAGGAAGAGGAGGAAGTAGAGGAGGTGCTGCTCTGTTTATCAACTTGCCAAAATCTTTTTCAGCTTTATATTGTGTGGAGTAAATAACCTAGCTTTCTCTGTCTGTCTCAGTATAAGGAGGAAGAGGATGATGATGAAGATGAGGAAGATGCTGGTGACAGCGGAATGAGGGGAGGAGGGGAGAGTAATGAGAAGAGCATGGAGCCTGAAGATGAGGGAGAGGAGGATGATCCATCAGAAGCCACCAACACTGAAGAGATTGTGTGCGGAGCATCTTCAGACTCCCAGCGTCCCTCTGAGCCGCCACAGAGCAGTGAGTCCCACCTGTAGTTTATGGACTGATTAAATAGTTCTTCATTTTGAAATAAGCTAATGTGAGTCACTAATTTCTTCCAGGTGAAGGCAGCAGTAGCGCCACATCAGAGTCTGACCCCACCAGAGACCCTTTACACCTCCCACCAACCTCCTCCTCCTCTGCACCTTCGCCCTCCTCCTCCCTCACACCCCGCTTGCCCCACCCCCGTAGGCCCACACACTCTCTCCCACCAAGGCTCTATATCCAACCTCCAGCTCCAGAGCTGGGACCCCCACATACACAGGTACGCACATACACACACACACACACACACACACACACACACACACACACACACACACACACACACACACACACACACACTGCTTGATCTAAATAAACAAACAAAATTTAATTTCTCTGTGCCAAAGATGCTATAGCTTAATCAGAAAGGATATAACCAGGATTTTCTCCAAACATCCAAATCACAGACTATTAGCCTGAATTAGGAATTTAAAGTCAGCCCAGGAACAATGTTGTTTGGCTGCACCTCAACAGTGGAGCCAACCCTATAAACTTGAATGCCGCTGACTGACTAACTGACTGATAAAGTTACACCATTGGTCAGTCAGACAAGTGTTGGAGTTTCCCCATTGGCCGTTGCTCTTTAAAAATTAATTGGCACAAACAGTTTCTATTGCGTCATCAGGGGCATTTACTGGCACCGTTTGCAACTTAGCACCTTTGTCGCAAGATTTACTGACTTTTCAGACCCCTTACTTCACAAAAGCACCCAGCGACAAATCTAGTGACTTTCTGGACAATTGAGAGTCGCCAATATTGCCCCATGAGCGTGAGGTCGGGCTTTACCTCTGCGTCTTATTCAACTGACATCACAGCAGCTGACACAGACGTGAATGAGCTTCTAACTTTTTCTTTGAATGATCATTTTACAAGAAAATATAGCAAAATCAAAGCACAGCCGTTGGAGATTTTAGAAGTGCAGAGCAGCAGCTTGGAAATGGCTTGGTCACTGCTGGTTAACATTTAGTCTTAATGGGCTTTATTTCAATCTCTATTTCATACTTGACAACACACACAGAAAAACATGTAAATGAGAACAGCTTTATAGGGAATTTAGCTGTATAAAAATACTGTATTTGTGAACACAGAGAGTAGGAGAGAAGCAAACAGATAAAGGACCAACCATTTACTAGGTTTTGACCTAGTCTTGTTTAAAGAACGGTGCATTTAAGTTTAACATTTTAGCCATAGATTATGTTTTTACCTAAAGTAGAGGAAAGCTTAAACCAAATAATTCTGAATGTTACAATAAGAGTTGAGCAAAAAGATAAGGGGGGAAAAAACATGTTAAAAAAAGAGGCACTTTAGTACAGAACCCCGGAGACAACACAGAAAACAAAACACCTCCAGTTCAAAACCTTGTGTTCTTAATTTAATATCATTTTTGGAAACACCCACTTTCAGGCTCTGTCTGACAAACTCTCATTCCAAAACAAAATATATTTTTCTCCTTTCTAATTCATTATAACAGTTTTCAGTTTTTGCTGCTTAAATTCAGTGTTTCTCAATATTTGCAGTAGCAGCATTATTGTGAACATAGATGAGTTTGAATATACTAAACACAATGTCTTTAATTGTTAAAATAAATAACCACAAAATACAGCAGCAGATAGTAAGAGTTAAAATACATTTAAATGTATCATGACAACGCCTGGGACCCGCAGAGTTTGGATTTTTACTTGTGATTGAATGAAAATTTCCCGACACATTTGATTGAGATTAGGGCTCATCCTGACGACAACTGTTTCATTCCAAATGATTTGAGTGGATAAACTTGGAATCTGTGTGTTACAGCTTATCTGTCTGAGGTTTAAAGCAGTCCGGAATGCCACTTACTATAAGATCAAGACCGATTCTGTCGCCATAACGGAATAATTAATAATCATAAGGAATTAGTTCCCACCCCTGTGACATGTGCATGGAAATGCCTATTCTTCACTAACGTGGGCATAATTGGTAAATTTTATAAATCTAGACTATGAAATCGTTGCGCTAAACTCAACATAGAAGGAAGGTGTTTTATGAATTTCGAGAGGTTGGTGTGTGCTACTTTGCCAACTAAAGCCACACAAATTATGGCTTTTACACACTCCGTTTATAGACTGATCACATGGCTGGAGTGCAGGAAGAAAGTGTTTGTGGCTTCCTCTTATGTGGCACGGGAATTAGTTTAAGCGGCGACAGAGCGAGAGGCAGAAACTGAAAGTGGGTGTCTCAGGCCAAAAAACAATATTAAATCAAGATCTTGAATTAAGTAATTCTTGAGCAAGAATAATCAATTCGATAGCACAAGCACCCCCATGACGAGCTCCCTAAGTACCAAATAATTATTGTACAATAACATTTAAGTGAAAGAATGAGGGGGAAAAAAATATTTCAGTCTAGGTCATTGCTTTGAAAATGTCATGGAAAGTGATTGCTTGAATAAATTGTAGAATACTTGAAAGTGATGATATGTGTCTATTAATCAGAGACAGTCCTCTCAGCTGCGCAGACCATCAGTAGGACGTGGTCTTCAACTAACTCCTGGAATAGGCAGTACGGTAAGAGGTTAAGTGTACATTCAGGATTTGGATTACATTTGTTTTATGGTGTGAATCTTAATTTGTGTGCAAGGTGTACATTTAAACTGAGATGGTGTGTTTATGCGATGCAGCAACATTTCTTCGATGATGATGACAGGATGGTTCCTAGTACTCCAACGTTGGTGGTCCCACACCGCACTGATGGCTTTGCTGAGGCTATACAGTAAGATCAACAGACACACAGAGTGTGATGTTTGTCATACCACAGAAAATAATACATACATCCAGTAAATCTAACACAATATTTACAGTGAAAGGTCATCAGAAAATACTTCCAGAACCGAGACGAAACCATTTTTAATATCAGATATTTGAATTACTTATATTCCATTGTTTTTAATTAGCTGTTCAGACAGACTTTTTTTTCTGTTGTTGTTGTTTTTTTTTTTTTTAATGAAAATCGATACATTTCTGTTTTGGGGCGGGGGAATAAAAACAGAAAATAATGAGCCCAAGATATGAACATTTCAGGATTTTTGTTTTGAGCCTTCTTGCAAACGTATGTTTGTAAGCTGCACAATTGCAGAAAAAGCTTGTGCCTTTTCACCATTGTCATATACCATTGATACATTTACATGTATTTCCAGTCAGATATTTTAGATTTTTATACATATTTTACTTGGATGAGAGCATTAGTACCAATAAAAACCCAATGATACCATCCCTAGCCCTTAGATGTTTCAGCCTAACTGGTGTGGAAAGCATATCATTTACCCCCTTTATAAAAACAACTTTAACAAAGCCAACTTAGCTATGAAGGGTGTTGAGATTAATCCTGTATGGATGCTTCATCGGAGCCTCTAGTTACCTCCCCTGTCTATCTTTCATGTCCTCAGTTCTCCTCAGGTAGCAGGTCTGTCCACAAGGTTTAGATTTGGCCCTCCAGAAGACCTGCTACCTCAGACATCATCTTCACACTCTGACCTGGGACAGCTGGCGTCTCAAGGAGGTACCACACACATACACAGTAACACCTGATCTAATGTCAAACAGTTTGGTGTATATGAGAATCTCTTTTTTTAAAACTAATTCCTTTCTGTGAAACTACTGCTGTGTTGTAGGTTTGGGGATGTATGAATCTCCTCTTTTCCTGGCTGCACATGATGAAGACGGAGGAGGAAGGAGTGTCCCCACCACACCTTTACAAGTGGCCGCACCAGGTGAAAGACAAACACAGACACAAAGACACACACACACACACACACACACACACACACACACACACACACACACACACACACACACACACACACACACACATACACACACACACTTAAGCTCTCAACATTATTACAGTACTACAGTACCAGTTTAACTATAAATGCTGCATCATGTTCCCTGGCTCTTGGTCTCTGTCAGTGACAGTCTTCACTGAGTCTCTGCCCTCAGACAGTGGTGATAACATGGCCTCCCAGTCTGTTCCCATGGTAACTGCCTCCACCGGGATGGCTGCTGCTGCAGACGACGGAGATGAGGTCTTCGTGGAGCAGGAAGGAGAGGGGTGAGCAACATATGGCCAGTCAGGCCTGAGCTGTCATTCAGTAAATCAGAGTGACACCAGAGAATGTATTTCAAAAAAAAAATCTTTGGTTTTAATATCATAGAAGCAAAGATGTGACAAAGAGGTTTGAGTTCTAAAAGTAAATGACTTACATATCCCTTTTCCTAATGGACAGATGGACTACTGGTAAAACATTTTGTACCATTTGACTGAGTTCAGAATGTAAGGTTCCAGACAGTTATTATTGTTTAGAATGCAGCCTCATCTAATCTTGTGTGTGTTTTCTTCAGACCTGGTATTGAGTCTTCTTTGGAGAGTCAGACAGACGTGGAGTCAGCAGGACAGCAGAGTGATGATGCATCACTGCCATCTACTAGCCAAGACCCTGGTAATTTATTCTGTTTCCTGGCTGTAAATTTAAAATAAGTTTGATTTTCCATATGATCCTCAACCAGTCTTTTCTTGCTTGTGTACACAACTTCAGTGACTATAGTCACAGGACTGTAATGCCCTTTTCACATTCTAACATGTTATTTTTCATGTCAAAGTTTTCATCGACTTGAGGCCTGGAATGAAATAGAGCTGCAACTAATGACTGTGTTCATTATCAGTTAATCTGCTGGATAATTTCTCAGTGAATTGTTCACCTATGAGCAAGACTAGGTCAAAAGCTAGTATGGGGCAGGACCACCCTTTATCTGTTTGCTTCTCTGCTACTGTCTTTGCTCACATATACAGTAATTGACATGTTTTTCTGTTTCTGTTGTCAGACAATGGAACAAGTATGAAATAGTGACTGAAATGCGGCCCATTAAGACTCCATGTTGACCAGCGGTCACTTCCAAGACATTTCCAAGAACTGGCTGAAATCCTGATTTTTATAACGAAGTCGCCGTCTGACAAAATCCTCATACACATAAGTTAAACACAATGGCTGTTTTGTGATTTTGACTATATTTACTTGTAAAATGATCACTCAGAGAGAAAGTTAGAGGGACATTAATGTGTGTGTCAGCTGCTGTGCAGTCAATTGATGAGAAAGACGCATAGAGAGGTGTGCCTGTGGAGGGGAAGCCTGACCTCACACTTGCAGGGCAAAGCTGGTGCCCCTCTTCTATGGAAAGTGTTTAAGGTTTGTCCAGAAAGTCGCTAGATTTGTCGCTGGGCGCTTGTGTTAAGAAAACAACGGGTATAAGTTGGCAAAACTGCCCGTACACGTTCCCCTGATGATGCAATAGAACCTGTTTGCGTCAATTCATTTTGAAAGAGCAACAACCAATGGGGAAACTCCAACACTCAGCCAGCAGACCAATGGTGTAACGTTAGCAATCAGTCACACAGCATTCAGCTGACCAGTGGTGTAACTTTATCACTCACTCAGTCGGTCAGTCACAGACATTAGTGTTTATAGCTCTGGCCCCGTAATTGTGGTCCAGCCAAAAATTAGAATCACGATTTCCCCGAGCCCAAGGTGACGTATTAACATTGTTTGCATTATTGAACAACAGTCCAAAATGCAAAGCTATTCAGCTTGCTGTCATATTAACACAAACAAGTAGCAAATTATCATACTGAAGCCACCAAATGTTTATTTTGCTAGAAAAATAGTTGCTGACTTATCAAGTAATTGACTAATAGTTTCAGTTCTAAAAGGAAAAAATGAATTACTATTTTCACTTTGAGATAGATAGATAGACTCAGACATCCCTGCTTGACAATAAATAGAAAACAAACCAAAAAAAGACATGAATAAATTAAAGGGGAATTTGCATATGATCGTTAATAAAATACAATAAATTCATAAATATTACTGTAGAGATTTTAAGAGGCAATGATTCTTTCATATGCTTCAAACACACTCAATATTTTTTTAACAAGTAATTGAATTTTTTTTTTTTTTTTTTTAAATTCAATTCAAATTCAATTAAAAAAAAATAAAAATAAAAATTTGGGGGTCGATTTGGAAAATTTAGATCTATGTATATGGAACTTGCTTAATAATATAAGTAAAATACCATAGTAAGCACCAATGTCTATATTTCTGAATTGTATACTGTAACATATACAATATTTCTCCATGTCTTTCCAAAACTTAAGGGAGGATTGTAAAATAAATGTAGTAAAGATTCTTCCTCTTTCTTCCAAAAGGTGCAATTTTTATCAGTCAGTAAATATTCCAGTCATACTGTTACAGGGATATATTTTGTAAAGGATTTTTAAACTTTGTGTGTTATACAGAATTTAAATGGTGTGAGCTTTTCACCCCCATACAATACTTTCAGTTTGAGCATTCCAACAGGAACCTTGTTTTTATCAGAAATATGATCTCTTATCAATGTATTAGTACATTTAGGATCTGTAATATTAACTCCTTTTAACTGTTAAGATAGAAATATCAGTATTCATTGTTTGGAAGATATGTGCTTTTTGATTGACTGTATTAAATTCACTTAAATGGCATTACTCCCAGATGGAAAATCCCTGTAATTCATCTGAAAAGATTTAACTGACATAAATAGTTCATATTGCCAAATATTATTATGTTCATCAAATATATCAGAAACAAGCATCAAACCATTTTCTATCCAAACTTGCTTATACAAGTTTTTGTTTTCCATTATAATATAAGTATCAGTATCATGAATGTAACAAAGTTTCCAAGAGAGCTTGCTAGTAAAATTTTGACGATTTGAGAGGAAGTTTAGAAATACAAGAATTTCGGCTCATTAGAAAGTTTAGACCACCAACTGATCTAAAGATCTTGTACCACAAGGAGTCAGGGGCTTCGATGCATTTTTTTTTTTAAAAACCATGTTACCTCAAATGTAAGATTAAGATTAACACGATCTAATACTTCAAGACCACCTTTGGCCCAAGGGGAACATATGAAATCTCTTTTAAGATGATGAGGAGCGATTTTTTTCCCCATACCAGTTTCGTCTGAATTATTCATTTCTGACAAAAAGGGATAAAATCTGATAAACAGTCCTGGAAATTCCTTCAGCTTTTGACCTAAAACAGATAAATCTCCCTGAAGCCACATATTGAGAGTAGAACGGGTCTTGTTGAGTTTAGGTTGAGACTAGGTTTTGTCTGAGGGAAATATTACATCACTTTCTATGAATCAAATCTTTGTTCCATCCATAGCTAAAAACAGTGAAACCACAGTAAGTTGAACAGATAGAACAGAGACTTTGACAACAGCTAGGTACAAAACCTTTTAGGTACTTACAGCAAATCCTTCCATAAGTTGATGTCACAATTAATTTCAGCACCTTTCTGATTATGGTCAGAATCACCATCTGTCATATTAGTTTGTGGTTGAATCTCTATTTTGTTACTACAGCTGAGAATCTTTTGCCATGTTCTTATCTACAATATGACCTGCTTGTGTCCCCTCACTGAAAGTTTAATGTCCAGTCTCCTCTCTCATCTCTGGCTTTGCTCTTAGACACCAGCAGTGTTACTCAGCGGCGCACTGTGAACAGCCAACCTCTGATGAGCAACCCGCCAGGCAGAGGAGCCAGAGGAGGCAGGGGGGAGGCCAGGCTGTTACTCAGCCGCAGAGGTAACAAACTAAAACGGGCGTGGAGGACGGGAGCAAAGATTCCTTAGGCAGGGCTGGCTTTTAGCCTGCACTCGACGATCACTGATATGCACACTTACAGAATAGACTCCAGTCAGTCAGAGAGTATGATGAAGTTGTTTATTGAAGTGCAATAAGCAGAAAGCTCTGTTAGAAACATTATAGGAATAATATCAGGAATAGTGATGATGTGGGATTAAACTGATCATCTTGTTCATTTATTAAAAAGTCCTTTTCCTGTTTTCAGGAACTTTCTCTCGAGGAGGAAGGGGAGGGGCCATGGGCAGAGGGGGCATCGCCTGATGATGATGTCAGCTGCAGCAACTCAGTCATCTCATCCAATAAGGAGACGAAAAGACGTTTAAATCCCAGATAATTTTTTGCTGAATTTTGAGAGTTTCATTATATCAATAAATCTTCTGTCCAAACAAAATCAATAATCACACTGGTACAAGAGAGAGATGACAGCTTTGTATGCGTGTGGTCCTTTCTCTGATGTGTAAGGTCCAATTTTAGTGAAATCCAGTGAGTTTGTACTTGTTTTGTAATTTTTGTTTTACATGTATTCATGAGAGAAGCCCTGGTTTTGTAATGTTAGTTTCTTCATTTGTTCCATCAGGGCTGTAAAAACACTTGTTTTAATAATAAAGTTGCATAATGCCTAGCAGCAACACTGGTAAAAGTCATTAATCATAAAAAATACTACACATACTGTTATTTTAGCTTCTTGTATGCGAGGATTTGCTGCTTTTCTCAGCTTTATATTATCCTAAATTGATTTTCTCAGTTTTTAGACTTGGTCAGACAAATCTGAAGATGTCAACCTCGGGCTCTGGGAAATTCTGATGGAGATCTGTGGCTGTTTCACTGGCTAAACTACATTTACATTTCATAGACTAAATTAATCAAAAAAAAAATTTGACAGAGAAACCACTAATGAAAATAATCATCGATTACAGCCATGCAAATAATAATGAAAGGCACTTTTTCCCCAGAATTGGAAGTCTACACCTGGACAAACATAACCAATCATATTGAGCTTTATACATTTTCCATTACCACAAAATGAATGAATTCTACCCACTGTACAACAATGGGAAATGATACAAAACATTATGACCACTTATAGATGAAGCAGATAACATTATCTTCTAACAACGGCGCATGTCATGCTCCGGGATATTTAGATGTCAAGTGAACGGACAGTTCTCGTGGGCAGTGTGCTGGAGGTGGGAGGAATGAGCAGGCTTAAAGACCTGTGCCACTTTGACAAGGACCAGATCGGTGGGAGCATCTCCGAAACCACGAACCAGCGACAGACTGCTGGGGCATGTGCAGGAACCAGTCTGATCTGCTGCTGACGTCTTGGTGCCACAGGATAACACAGGGCACCTTCACAGGTCTTGTCGAGGCCATGGCTCGCTATATTTGGCGACAGGCGAAGTACCAACCGCTTATTAAGAAGGGCTGGTCATGGTTTTTTGGCTCAATAGTGTGTGTGTGTGTGTGTGTGTGTGTGTGTGTGTGTGTGTCTTTAACAGTTGATTTAAGGTTTGTAAAAGGGGGGAGGGTTAGACAGTTATGATTTGAGATGGCATTTTTTTATGAAAAATATGCTTTTGGGAATTACAAATGTATTAGAAAAAATAGTAAAAATACTACCTTTAATTCAGTGGTCATATTTACTAGCTAGAATTTGTTGTGCTGAATCAGAAAACACGAGAGCGTGGCAGTTATCGCCTCTTTAGGATGTTTCTAGGGACAGTGCAGCCAAACTCTGATGGAGAGGGCTGGGTAGGTAGGGTTAGCATTCTGGGCGGCCGGCTTGGCAGAGTCTGTTGCTATGGCAGCAGGACTAAGGATGGGTAGGGGTGCGAGGGCCGCAGATGAGTCAGGTCTGGCCAGCGCCGGTAGGTCCCCTAAAGTCCTGACACTGAAGAAGACAGCTGCAGAGAAGACAAGAGTACACGCTTTTAGCTGCTCTAACCACACCAATGACAAACAATGTGGTAGGTCAGCATGTGACTGGAAAATCCTCTGAGACACTAAAATGGGACAGTGAAAACCAGGTGAAGTACAATATACAGTACACTTGGGTCTGTTAAACTACAAACTACTCTGTAGTTGAAGGCAGCAGAAAAAAGTTGTTACGGCTAAAGTGTCTCCTAATCACACATCCAGCAGAGCAACATTAACACTAATTTGGAGCCCCGTTCATGTCGGCCTGATGAATCTAAGTCCAAATTTACTGCGGTGTAGCTCTGGTTTTGGTCTCTACAAACTCCTGAGAAAAATATCTGACTGTTGTCTAGCAGACTATCTGTCTGTCTGGTACTGGGCATGAAGTGTACAGTGGGTTTATCCGAGCTTTCACTCTGAAATATGCTGCTGTGGCTGCTGCTGCTGCAAATGATCTGTGGGTTCTTTCATCTAGCAAGCCCTCACATTTCATGTAGACATCTGAGCCCCTGATTATATGAAAATATTGATTAGTAGCTTATATACCATAAAGTCATCTGAAATTCGATGACATCCTAATGAGAAAGCACACATTGTATTCTGGGAGGTTCTTACGTCCAGAGAAGACATAGTGGTGGTATCTGTCACTCCTCTGGGGGCTGGGCATGGACAGAGCAGAGGTGACTGGGGTGGGGAAGTCCTTCAGAGACACTTTGATGTTGATCTCTCCACTTAGACGAGCTTCACGGTTTGAAAAGGGAAAAACAGTATCATAAGTGAGTTTCAAAAAATTTCAAAACAATCTGTGAAACAGTTAGTGGAGGGGACCAAGTTGTTTATTGGACAGGTCTGTTCTCAGTTTTGTCATTAATCGACGTCCTTATGCTGGACATTTTGCTGAAAAATTTCTCTCTGCCAGTTTTCCGTGGATTTAAACATTCTCCAATAGTGCAACATCTGGAGAATAATTATATGTTGCTGTGAAACCCACGGTCAGAAAAGAGAAGAAAAGTTCATATCACAGATGGTAGCAGTGTGATTAGCCTAGCACAGCACAAAGACTGGGAGAAGAGGGAAAACGGCTAGCCTACCTCTGCATAAAGATCAAGTGGATATCAAACATTTTCCCCAAAATGTCCACCTATTGTTCCAGTTATCAGTGGCCTTGGTACATACGTATGTTACTCACCATCCTGCGTAGTCAAGCGTTTCTTGAAGGGGCTCCTGGGTTTTGTGCTGCATGACGGAGTGCTGCCTGCTGGGAAGGTGAAGCTCTGCATGATGTCTCCTAGATGATGGACAAGGAGAGATGCATTAAGTTATGCTGAGCCTGCTGAGATGTCTTTGAGCAGTACAGTGAGTCCCTGAAAGTACTCCTTTATTTATTTATTTTATGTCTTTTACTAATCATATGCCAGCCCAAACTGTCCTGCCCTCAATCCTGACCCCTGACCTGCCAGAATATCTCTTTAGCTATGCAAAATGACATTTTTGTTATTTAGACCTTGTCCATTTCTTTTTTCTTTTTTTCTAAAAGTTTCGCTTTGATTGTCTTCCTCACCGTTCTTAAAGAAGTATACAGTCTCTGCTCTGCTCCTGGTGGCTGGTGCTGCCAATGCAGCACTGATGGGTCCTGTCAGACCTGGGAATTCAGCAGCCAGAGGCTTGGGAAAGCCTGGCTCCACAACCATGTTCCCATCCAAACGCCAGTACTGGTCTCCCTGGAGGATGTGGATGAGGAGGAGAGGTGTGAGGGATGGGTTGGGGAATTACAGTGACCTTTTTGTTGGCAAGTAAAAGGACATTCGAATATTCTGAGACCCTGGTTCGTATCAAGTTGTTTTGTCAGGCTGCTTTGGACAAAGAAGATGTCTACTCAATACACTCTGACCTCCATCATTATAGAAGATTTCAAAATGAGTAAAAAATTTGAGTCATGCAAACATGTGAACTGCAAATGCTACCATGAACGTTTGCCCTAACATTTTAGGCAACATTTACCCAATCTTTGTGAAATGAATTGATGAGACGGATGCAAAAACTGCATATTTTCTAGAAATGTTCAGTCTCCATCCAAGAAAAAAAACTCCTTTACTCAGATTTCAGATTTTAACTCTCCAACAGCTGATTCTGAAACAAATAACCTTTAATAACCTTTATTTTTCCTTCATGTCAGCAATGCTAGACTGGAGCCTTGTCACTTATAACTCTATATTTACAGCTGCTGGCAGCTATCGTTGTTGGTTATTACTATTTGTTGTGGTTGTAATAGTAGTGGTCGCATTTATAATCTATTATTAGTACTGTATGATAGTTATGATTGATTGTTGTTGCAGTTATAGTACAGGTAGTAACAAATAGTAGCAATAAGAGTGGCAGTAATGCAATAGTCAACGTAAGGCTGAAACAATTAGTCAGTTAATCAAACAACAGAAAATGAATTGACAATTTTTATAAGTGATTAATAATTTCAACAATAATAATTTTAATTTCAAGCAAAAATGCTGAAGATTCAGTAGTTCCAGCTTCTCGAGTGTGATAGTGATAGTGGACTGAATATCTTTTGGACTGTTGTTTGGAGAAAAAACTTTTCACTATTTCCTGACATTTTAAAGACCAAACAATTAATCAGTTAACTGCAAAAATGATCGTTAGTTGCAGCCCAAAGGCAAAGCAGTAGCTGTGGTATCACACATCCTCCACTTTAGACATTTAGCAGACTGGCCTACGACAGTATCAGCAGCAGTACTGATGGGTTAAAGTAATATTTGTACCTTAGTAATGTAGGTGTTTCTGTGGCAGTTGCAGCGTGTGAAGACAGTATCAATGGGAGCGGCAACACCCAGAGTGTCTGTGATGCTCTGTGGATGACCAGCTAAGCGACTGACAGGGTCTACTGACCAGAACAGCTCACCTGGAACGTTTATGCACACGCACGCACACACACGCACACACACACACACACACACACACACACACACACACACACACACACACACACACACACACACACACACACACACACACACACACACAAACACACAAACACACACACACACACAATGTTTACAGTTTGTACAGGGTACACAGACACAGAACACATTCTTAAATATGCGGTAACAATACAACACAACTTATCACATTACATTTATCCATCTGAGGGCAGCTTGCAGCGATAAACAACAGTATATGTTTTAGTATATATATAGATATGTTCTGTAGCCTAGAGAAATATAGGACTTAAGTACGGTGCATACACATATACGGACCTTTAAATATCAGGATGGTCCCATTGCTTAGAGCTGTCAGTCCATTGATGGGAGAATCACTGCATAAGTCGACATCAGCAAACAGTCCTACACACACACACACACACACACACACACACACACACACAAGCGCACGAAAGGCTGTTAGATTTTGTTACAAGCCCTGACTCTGCCGAGGGAAGTTCCAAACTGGAACACACAAATCCACAGGACCCCTTTTCCTACCTGCCCCTGGCCCCTCAGAGCCTGCGTCCACCACAAGGAGTTCCAAGGCTGTGGATACGTCCTGCAGGGTGCTGAGTCTGGTCCTTGAACCTGCCAGACCTGGAAACACAAGAAAAAGGTAACTTTTTTTGCATTTTCAATTCCATAATAAGGTTCTTTTTAAAAAAAAACTTATCTAGGATACAGTAAGCAATGAGTTGTCTTTCTTTTCAAACAAAACCTTCAAAACAGTTGCAAAAAATCAAATCAAATCGAATGTTAAAACAAATATTCATTACACAAATATTACAATTCAAAATTCAGCCCAATCAAATTAAACAAATGTTGTATTCAAAATGAAATAATGTCTGTTTAATTAACCTTGACTGGATCCATATGGAGCCACTCCCCCAGGTGAAAGCTCCAGGCTGCCTTTCACTTTACCACCAACGGCTTCAGGACCAGAGGGGCTCACAGGAGCCCTGCTGCCCTGAGACAGAACACTGTACCTGGGCAGAGCACTTATAGGCGCTATGGAGTCTGGAATTCCACCATTAGAGGAAGGGATGGACAATGGCGGCAGGCCAGCAGAGATGTTACTCAAACCTGCAGGAGGAAGGAGGGAATGAAAATATCTTCCATTCATGAGTACAGCAAGATGTTTTTTTTTAAATGTAATTAATCAAAACAGTATTATCTTTTGAGGAAAAAAAGAATGTTCCAAACCATAATGTAGTTGATTGGTTGGTAAAGCAGGAGTGGCAGGCCCAGAGGAGCTGGCAGTCGGTGGGTTCAGGAGTCCTAAATCCCCTTGAAACAAATTTTCATTCATTCAAAATATCAAAAAAAAAAAAAAAAACAGCTTGCAGTGAGCCCAGAGTAGTTGCTCACTTTGCCAAGTCAGTAATTTTTTGTTAACATGTTAGAAATAGCCCACATTTCTGGATACGGGGGTAGTAGTAAACGCTTTGTGAATGTTTTTATCCAACTTTGTGTTTTATGTAACATGTAATGACTGAAAAATAAATTCAGCCTTGGAACTACATCTACCTGTGTACTGTTCCTCGCTCTCACTGTTGGACTTGTTCTTGCTCCTCTCCAATTTTCGATTACCTGGGGAGGAGGAGAAAAACAATGAAATAAAGAGGAAGACTGCAATAGTGCACCTGTTATCCAACAGCAATATGGTATTCAAAAAGGAACACAAAAGTCTTGGACAGGCAAATAGACAGAACCGCATCATGCTCAAAAGCACATTGAAATTCTGAGTAGAAGCCTGTCCAAGCCTTTTGTGTTCCTTTTGCCACTTAGCACCGGCATTGGTAGGTTTGAAATGCCCATAAGGTGTAAAATTTTGGTTTGGTTACTGTATTCAGAGAAAAGTAGTAGATCTTGTATAGTGATCGCAAATCAAAGCTACAAAGGCAGTGAAAAGGAAGCCGTGCTGCTGGTTAGTTCGTTGTTGTCGATGGGATCTAACCTGAAACAGCGGCCTTCGGAGGCTGCGAGGTCCTGGGGTGTGAGACTGACACACTGGCATCTGTGGACAGAGAGACAAGGTGGAAAAAGGCACTAAAGGTTTATCTAGATGCTGACATTTTGTCCATTCAACAACCCCGCCTCTTAAAGCTTCACTGGATGCTGCAATATAGGCTTAGAGGTGTCGCTGATGTCACGGGGGGGGAACTGCGTGGGGCATTGTTATGGGTGCAGCAGTTGGCCCTTACCGCAGTGTTGCTGATAGTCACGGCAACAGGTTTTGTGGCGGATGCACTGAGGACCACACTCACACAGCCGACCACGTCTGAATGGCTCGCTGCAGCGACCCTGACAGGACTGAGCTGAGAACAGTATCAACAAAGCACATGTTGGTTTCAACGTGTCTGAAATTTAACAACTTTAAAAGGCAGTAAGTAGTTTTTGCTGGTTTCGGACTTCTGCCTCATAGTTTTGCCGCTGCCACGTCCTAATTCACACCGATGAATCAATAAAATGTACTGTGATCTGTCTCAGTTGACCTTAAGAGTGTCTTACCGTTGGTGCAAGTAGCCTCAAAGTCTCTGCAGCACTCATTATGTTGCAGGCAGCTAAAGTCACAGGTACATTTCTGGCCCCTGGTGAAAATCTCACCACAACGACCCAGACAGGTGCCTGGAGAGAGGCATACTTTCATTTCATTCATAAGTCATCGTGAGTGTGTTATACGGCATCATAACTTCATTGAACAAGTGTACAATATCAAACATTAGATGTTATCATATCTGCAGCAGACATTTTAAGGTGTAATATGTGTGTTACCACATAATACAAGGCAGACTACTTTTTCGACATTACAAGGTAATATATCTGCATTATGAGAAATCATATGGCAGCATAGATGCATTATCAGATATAATAAGATATCAAAGGTACATTATAAGGAATCAGATTTTGATTGCAAGGTGTTATAAGTGGAGTTTAAGACATGACAAGGTATCATGGCTATATTTTTAGACATGAGATACACAGCGTGATTATTAACTTTGGACAAACCATGAGTTCCCAGATGATACAACAGCTGCTGGGAATATAATTACACATTATAAAGCATACTAGATACAGGCACTAGAAAGGCAAAAAAGTGATTTAAAATACCAAATGTGAATAATTTTGGTACTAAAAAGCACAAAGTGTCATACATTTATAAGGGTAAATACATGTGTGCCAGTGCCTACCTGGTCCAGCATCAGCAGAGCTCCAAGCAAGGCCAAGCAGCAGAAGCCACAGTGATATTTTCATCATCATCCTCATCATCATTTTTATCCAAGACTCAGTGTGAACAGAATCGGATCCAAACAAAAACTGTAATATACAGAGGGAAAGTAAGAGAGATGCACTGGCACAGTGAGAGAAAGAGTGAAAGAATCAGTAGTTACCTTCTTAGTGTGTCACATCTATTTTTCTTCTCACAATCTGTGAGAACAGAACAGTCTGTTGGTCTTATATATGAGACAAAGGCCCTGACACAGGACACTTAATCAGCATTACGTACACAAACACACACTCACACTACACCCAGACACTAATTAAAAACGGCCAAGACATATTTAACCTTCCTACACTGGCAATAAATGAACTCCTACACACAGTAACCTCTGTCAAGTCCAGAAGGGAAAGTAAGTAATTGTTTTCACCTTGTGAGGCTGTGTGTGTGTTTGTGTATGTGTGTGTGTGTGTGTGTGTCTGTGTCTTGGGAAAATGTGGTCCTGGAGACACCTACTGTAGCGGGAACTACCACAGAAGCAAGTTTAAGTACTTTGGCAGGTGTTCATATGTCTGTCTGTATCTCTGGACAGATTTTGTCACCGCGATAATGTCACAACTGTACAAGATACAGTCACAAAACTTTACTGGTGTGTAGTTGAGATCAAAATGGAGGCTGTGGTTGAAGATGGGTGTGGTCCGACCAAGGGCGATAGAAGTAGGGAAGGGGCCATTGGCCCCCAAACCTTACACCCCAGGCCAACATTCGTTTTAACTTGCAGATCACTGTATTTCACCAGTTTCAATAATTCCCGTCCACTCTAAGACATGAGGTAAAACCAGAGTGATGGGATCACACCAGCTGCGACGCCTGTCAGTAATGAAGTATGGATTACTGATTAATCATGTAATGATGTAGTAATGACTCCTGAGTACTCATATAATGATGTAGTAATGACTACTGAGTACTCATGTAATAATGTAGTAATGACTACTGAGTACTCATGTAATGATGTAGTAATGATTACTGAGTACTCGTGTAATGATGTAGTAATGACTACTGAGTACTCATGTAATGATGTAGTAATGACTACTGAGTACTCATATAATGATGTAGTAATGACTACTGCAAACTCATGGGTCGGAATGTCAACATGTTGATGGTGTTGCGGCTGCTGTGACCTCTTATTTAATGTTTTTATTTTTGTATATTTTACATTTAGTGCACTACTCTTTTAAGTTATCATTATATAAACCCAACGCATTACTTAAGTATAATATTTAAGTGTTTTTTTTTTTTTTTACAATTGTGTGGTCACATATGACTCCTACTTCTTGCCCTTTGACAACATATCCCCTGCCAGCCAACTTGGTGCTTGAGCCAGCCAAAATTGATGTCATGTGGTTTCGACACTTTTGCAGTGGTGTTTCAGTTGTTCAGGTCAGTCCCTGGGTCATAAAAAGTGTCTACACATAGGTGACTTTCACAAGGCGAGGTTGAGGGAAAAGAGCCAACAAGAGGAAATAAATAAGAGGGGTCAGTCTGGTGAGATATTTACTTTAGTTTGATGTGGATAAACTGCTACATTTCGGATTTGTTTATCTTTTCTCAACATTAAGCCAAACAAAGATGAGGAAAGAAATTTAAGGAGACGCTGGCTAATGCAGAAAAAGATTTTACTTTCCCAGTCAAAGTGATTAATATTGTAAAATTCAAAAACAAACGATTTCAAAGAACATCTATTCTTAGTGAACACAGGAGTAAAATCAGACTGTAAACATGACACCAGAGCACTTCATACATACCAAACCAATCTCTAACAGGATGTGTTCAACTATCTTAAGGGACTGTAACATTGTTGGACTTCAATGTGTATCAGTATGTATCAATAAAATCTGACCCTGAAGCTCTCACAATATTTGACAAAATAATGTTAACTCGAGGGCGACTTCCTACCTTTTTCGAGGGCTTTCAACCACATTTCATGGTTTACATCAGCAGATGGAGTTTCCTCAGTTGTCATGGAGATAATTTAGTTCTCAGTTAACAGGTGGTCATATATGGAACTGGGATAAAAGTAAACTGAGACTCTATAATCATGTGACTAAAGTTCAGCCATCTTCAATACAACTGAGGAACATCCATCTGCTGATGAAGACCCCGAGTTGAAAGTCCTGGAAAAAAGATAGTAAGAGGACCTTGAGGTTATTTTGCAAAACTACTTTTCCAAAGGTCAAGAATGCACTATCATGCTCAACTTTGAAAGTATTGTTTATGAACTTACATGATTCTGAAGCACAATAAATTGAAGTAAAACGCAGTTACAATCTCTTTTGAACAGACATCCTGGGTGTGCACGCTTTTCGATTTCTTTAATTTATATTGTAGATCCTTTCCATGACACAATGAAGACACACATGAACAAGAGTGCCCACGAGACAGACACTATGAACAGCTGTTGACTATGCTGAGTTGTTTCATTTCCATTTGATGTTGCAGATTAAAGTCGAATTTACGGTTGAGTGTCAAATCATCATTTTACCTGTATTTCTCTCATTATTATTATTCATTATGCATTATCTCCCTACGCGCTGCAAAGTTAGATATGTATATAAGTTCCATAAATTCTACCATACGCTATGAGTTTTTAAAAGATGTCAGCAGTAATGGTATTTCTGGGCTGGAATTAGCTGATGTTATTTGAGGGACCTCTTTATATCTTTATGAGATACAGTAGCCAAATTGGGGACGTTGTGTTTAATTGTCAGTACCTTAACTCATAGGCCATGAGGAGCACCCCCCCATTAACAGCTACAATTAGGTTGACACCAGAAGTGAACCAGAAAGCAGAAGTTGTATTTAATAAAGAGACAATGGCATTGACCAAGGGTCCAAGTAAATGTTTTAGGGGTCTCCAACCTGGGCCTTGACACTGGTGGTGATTGGATGGTGGAGGGGCCAAGTGACATGGACTGGTAAAGGTAGCATAAAAATTTCCATTGGTTTGACAAAGAAGCCCATGAACAAATCCAGGTGAAATAATTGGATGATAACTGAGAAGTCAAGCCCCATTATGATGATGAAAGTAGACTGACGATGTTCTTCCTGCTTGGACGTATACTATACTATTTAAAGCCCCTCTATGTGTAGGGTTTGAAATTTGTAAGTTCTGCAACTCGCAGCGGTAGTATCAAAAAGACACTGTGGCAGAAAGCAACGTGTGCTGATTCCCCAATGCTGCAACCCAGGGATGCTGAGAGTTGGCTGACAGCAAGACAGACTGCATTAGCTTGCACTGAAATGGCCTCATTTTTCTAAAAACCAAAACTTCCATCATCAAGAACTGAAAGATGCTATAATAACATAAAAAGTGTACACAGAGAGACTTTCATAAAAACAGAGATCTGGTACAAAGTATTTCAAAAGTAGGAAAAAGATGTTTGATGTGTGTTGAAAATGAGCTTGTTAACATTCAAACAGGCTATCTAATACAATGTCAGTGAGTCACTGCAACAGACCAAACACAACACACCCACTAGGCTCCCATATACCTGCTGGTCTCCACTCATTGCACATGTGTGTGCGGTCTGCTTGTTTCATATGCTCCATTTCTAAAAGTCAGCTATGTGTGATGGGCAGCCCTAACGAGCCCTCAGGAAGCAGTGTGGTCATAGTGAAGCATTGTGGTTGCTCAGATGGTCAGAATAAAGCAGCCTTTAAAACTTTATGCGCACCCGACACTGTGACCAGTGTCCCCAGACAGTGGGACGCACCCTGGCAAGCAGTTCAAATCAACACACACACACACGCTAACACACACATTTACGAGGTTTTGAGAAAGAGGAGGCCAGACAGACATTATGAAACGAATATTTAAAGAGTGTCTGTCATGCAAAACAAAGCAGAAAGAAAACACAAAGAAGATTGATTCTACAGGAAGATTTAATCATCTGTTTTGTCCTTTAATATGTAATGTCAGACACTTCACTTGAGAAATGTGTCTATTTTTCTCTGTAGCCGCCTTGTGAGTTGCCAGGATGCTCCTACTGTCTTCAGTTTACACTGGTAAAGACTCTGATGGGAATGTGGATTGCTGACCAGTGTCTGCTTGCATTACTTCATCCTCCTGGTATCTTCCTCTCACCTCCCTCACTTGTTCCTACTCATAATTTCAACTTTATAGCTGAAGCCTGTTTTCCTGGCGGGTAAAAAAAAAAGTTCTCTTTTTGTTTACTCAGTGTGGTTATTTATTTCGATCTTCTAGAATCTCAGCTTCATTAGGGAACTTATTGTGAAATATTTATTTAACAATATTCACGATTTGATGTCGTTTTTTTGGTTTATAATTCTGTAATTTATATTTTCTAACATGTTTGAATCTCTGTTCAAAGATTTTTATAATGGCAGTCAGAAATCATAGAGATTTCCACTGTTCATCATATTCTACATATCTTGGCCAGTTGTGAAGCATTTTCTGTTTTGTTGATACTGTGAAAAAGGGAGTTGAAATCGTATTTTTCTGGGATTCTTTGAATTAATATGCATTATGAACCACGCTTGTTTCCATCCAACTGGATTTTCCACTTTTTCTTCTTCAAAAATAAACCAGTATAAACCAATATAATATGAGATATAAATGCATGGTTATGATGCAGAGGTAAAAGAATATACATCTCAAAAGAAAAACCTGAACAAAAGAAGAATAAATAGACAATAAGAAAATGAGTGTTGTACAATCCAGTCATCATCTTACTCTTCCTCCCTATTCACAACCATGCAACTGCAGCTGTATTCACTGTATACTACAGCATTATGTAACTAGGAGAAGAGCCTTACTGAGATCCCAAATCTCTTTTCCTGGAGTGACCTGTCCAAGACACCGGCAGCACACAGAACATAAAACATACGAGGTTAAGAAAACATAGGCTACAAACTTAATATTAAAATAGATCAAACAAGAAGAGAATAATCAAGTGTCAAACAGGTATGATCAGTGGGATTGTGTAAAATTGATAAAATGACAATAGTCAATACAGCGTGGAATCAGATATGCAATAGGATAAAATTCTTAAAATAAGTACATAAGATAGATAATAACATCATAAAACAAATAGCACTGATAATGACTGAAGGATGTTCCAACCTGCTGAGCAGCAGTCATGAAAACTCTTTTTCCATGCTCAGTATATGTGCACAGTAGCTCCTAGCATTATTTGGAACAATAAAATTGCATTAAATAAGGAGATAAAATTATAACTCAGAATGTACCAAGGCGTCAGACGGCCAGCCCACTCTGTCATAGAGAACACAATGATAACTACAGACATTAGAATTCGTAATGAACCCTAGTGCTCCGTGGTAAACGGAATCTGAAGCCCTAACACAGGGAGCAAAAGCATCTTCGTATATAACATCTAAAAAAATTAATAAATGCCACACTGTAACTTTAGCTTTTTCACTTACTGTGTGAAATGAGGCTTGACAGAAAGAGACCTATCAGTTTCAAATGCCAGACATTTGTACTCTGATAAAGACTCTGTCATTGCACCTATCAACACAAAGGTGTTGATAGGTGTAATCTCAGTCATTTTCTTAGAACCGGTGAACAACACTAATTTTCTTTAGTAATTCAATTTGAAAAACTAATCACAACTAGAAGGGCACACAGTGGACCACACAGACCCCTGCCAAGGCCAATTTCAAACAACATGCACCAGACTTCAGAGAAAAAAAATTCAAATTCATAGTAAATGATCTGCATATGCCATAAAATTTAATGGGTTTTTCTGGCTCATGCCAAGTTTGGTGCAAATCAATTCAGTACTTTTTGCGTAATCCTGCTGAAACGAACTAACAAACAGACACGGGTGAAAACAGAACCTCCTTGGCTTAAGTAACTAATTAGTTTGTGTTATTTAATAAACACAATACAGCTTCAGTAGGAACAACACTGTATTATGGAAAATCAACAAAAAAACTTCTTTCTAGACTATCTGGAGCTTCTGACACTTCAACATATAATGAAAAAGAGTATAGTGGGATGAATGTTGGCATTAAAATGGGGCCATTTAATAGGGGTAGGGTAATTGCTGAGCAGCCACTTTTAATTTACTGTAACAGTTAGCATCTGGTATTTACAGTCTGGGTTTAGGCCAGAGGCCACGTCTCCTGCCAGTCCGCCCCAGAGATGTCTGTCTGGGGATCATTCTTCCAAGCACATAGTTCCATTTAGGAAAGAGAGTTTTTAGAACCTGCTGACAATGTGTCATAAAACATGGACAACTGACCTCTGTCATAGACTGTTTCAATTTTCCACATTTTCCATTTTCCAAAGCATTTGGAAAATCATCCGGATCCTCCAGATTTGTTATATAATATCTGTCAACAGCTGCCGACTGTCTTCCATACTTTATGCCACTGCACCAGATTTGTTGGACGTGCAGGTATACACTCTAGTCAGATGAATCCTTTATAAATGTTGATTTTTACCAACAGGTGAGGCTGTAGCAGTCTTATGTATTTAAATAGGGGTAATTCCGTGGCTGTATGTTTGATTCAGCTGAAACCTCGTAACAGGACTTAGACATTCCTTTAAAATTAGGGCCAATTTATGGCAAGGTCATACACAGAACCTCACAGATGGAGGGGTAAAAAAAATGTTATATAGTAGGCCTACATGGTAGTGTAAGCTTTAAATTCATGTTGTTTCATGCTATAAATGTGTACACATTCTAAGGTTGTGTCTCCCAAGCTCAAATATGCTCAATTTTATGCTGAATAACACAGGGTCACATTTTTTTACTTACACTTCTCACTATTTGCGACCATATCTACATACTGTTGGGGCACCAAAACATAGTACGCGATAAAGTATGATTGAAACGTCTGCAGTGGCAATATAGGCGGAATTACAGGTCACAGAATTTGCTGTGTCGCTGGTGTTGGGTCTAAGTCTGTCTCTCCTTTCATTAACCTGACCCCCACTTTACTCTGACCCTAACCGCCGAGGGCAGCCTGAATTTTCTTGAACCCAGTTTCGATGAAACCACGCTCACTTCCGTATTTGTCAGGGAGGCGACGGGGCTTGGCTAAATCTGACAGGAGGGAACGGACTTCGACCCAAGTACGTGTTTCTGGCCGGACAGTTTAAAAGGCGAACCAAATACCAAAGTGACAGCACGTTTACTTTTTTGATTTAGGTCCATAACATGTTTTGTTTTACTCGGTGTCTCTGTAGTTAGTACACGTTTGGTCCGAAAACGGAAGAGCAGGTTTCACAGGAAGGGCTAAAACAACTGAGAAGCTAAGCTAAGCAAACGAGGTGGGTTAACTACGGTATCCTCAGGCGGGCGGTCATGGGCAAACAGCCCCACGTTAATTAACAGCTCAGATGCATGTACATAACGGACTGAGCTGGGTTTACACAGAGGTTGGAAAAATGCTAGCAAACACAATTACTACTTGTTTTAGGTGCGAAAGGTTCTTAGGTCAGGACGTGTAAGTCTAAAGACACGCCAGTCTTTATCTTTGTTGATTAGTAATTTAGCAGTTGTCAATCTGTATCCAACAAATAGCATAAAAACAGATAACAGAAGTGAGGCAAATGCGATAGGAGAGGTCAAGAAGCCACAGACTTATACAGTGAACCTCCTCATATTAAGAAAGAAAAAAATATATAAAAACATGTATTTGTTAAATGAAAATACATATAAATGCGAAATAAGGGAAAACAAGGCACATTAAATGTAACATCCTTTATAAATGCAATCTAAAAAAAACAATGTTTTCGGCATTTTCAAATTGCCCTGCATTGACACTTAAAACTGAGATAATTGTATTTTCTCCTCCAATCTTTAATTTCCACATTTTTAAAGCAAACATATCTAACGAATGAAATGCACAATCATACAAAGATACGAAAACAGACAAACAGGTATGATAAGAAGAGGTTTGTTAGGTTTCTGATATCCAGCCTTTCGGATACATACAGTACAAAAGAGCTGCTAAAGCAATCACTAGTAATATTTGTGATAACACAATCATGTGGGATCAGCTCCTCTTTTCAAAGATCATTTGAACTCCTGAGTGTCCTGTTTTGGTTTTGGAAGAGGAACTTTGGTGTCAGCTCTCTGCCTTTCTCTGCAGTCATGCTCCTGGTGGACCCCGGTCTGTACATTGGCACTGCGGCCGATCTCAACGACAGGCAGGTACTGGCTGAGGCAGCTGTCAGTCATATCCTGTCTGTGGACTCCGTCGACCCTGCCCCTCTGCTTCCTGCTGATGGTGGCTTTTGCAGGAAGTGGGTTAATGTTCTGGATGAGGTGACCTCTGATCTCCTGAGTCACATGGATGACTGCTTCCTTTTCATTCAGGAGGCTGTGGATGGAGGCCGGGCTGCAATTGTTCACTGGTAAGGGTCAGAGGTCAGCGGAATGCTTGAGTGAGTTTTGCTCTGTTGTTTTTCTGCCATCATGTCACTTGTATCCCTTGATGTTTTTCCACCCAGTGTTTAAATTTTGTGATGGGTTATGGTAAATTTCCATAAAATGTATCCACATCACAAAAGCTTTTGTCACTAAAGAAACCTAATGACA
This sequence comes from Xiphias gladius, assembly GCF_016859285.1. Taxonomy (NCBI): domain Eukaryota; kingdom Metazoa; phylum Chordata; class Actinopteri; order Istiophoriformes; family Xiphiidae; genus Xiphias; species Xiphias gladius. Next base: position 4,123,396 of record NC_053413.1, read on the forward strand.
CAGACACAGGTTTAGTTGAGTCTCATTTAGCAGTATAAGGTGGCTATTTAGTTTTTAATAGTTGGTTAGCTGGTTTACTGCCAACCGCAGTTTATCAAAGACCTGATGTGGTCAATATTTATGGAGTATGCCACCAGAATAGACTTGCAGTGGCAAATTTAAGTTGATTATTTAAAAATAAATCATTAAATGATTAATTAAATTAGCATCTAAATGTTTATAATTAAAAAACAAAATAACCATTAAAAAAAGTAAGCAATGCCAATCAAATATGCCGTTTGATAACTATTTAATTTTTCTATCTTTGAAGGAATTTTATAGTGATTTAGTACTACACTTTCATAAAGTTTGGGAACTCACAAAAGATAGATTAAAAGAGAGTGGTCAAAATCGAAGCAGTAGAAGCACAATTATCTTCCCTAGTACGGGAGAAGCTCCAAAAAGTTCTCATAATGCACCTCAGTAGCATCTTTCATAAAGCCCCCTCTGCCTCCTAAAAACCCATTTTAAAATTCTTGATTATTTTCATTATCAATTTATTCTTTTAATTTTTTCAAATATTCATCAATTAATGTTAATTTTTAAAATGACAAAAAATATGAATAATGTTCAACAATATTTTCTAGAGCCCAAGTCGATGTCTTGTCTTGTTAGACCATCAGTCGAAAGTCCAAAGATATTACATGTTCAACGATGTACAACAGAGAAAAGCAGAAAATGCTCCTGTGGTTCTAGCTGAAAGTTGGAATCAGAGAATGGTTGGCATTTTTGATTAATGTATACATTGGAGGAGGTGTTCAGATCCTTTACTTAACCAAAGTTACCAGTAAAACAACCTCTAAAGGGTCACAAGATAGATCTGAGGGGTCATGACATGATTAAAGGGCAAACAAAAAGAAGGTCCTTCTATACAAATATGGATTTTTTTTCAGACATTTCTTTAATCTTTGGGCCTCAGACAGTTATTTAAATGGAACCATCTGAGAAGTTGAGAGGGGAAATGTCTTCTCGGTGGAACTGCTAACAGCTAATAGACATCTGAAATGTGGCGAAGGGGCCCCAACCAGACAATGTTTTGTTGGTAAGGGGTCACAAACCAAAGTTTAAGAAACACTGGTTTAATCTTCAAAAATATGTTGTTTTCTAAGCTTGTGATATTTAAAAAAATGTATACAATTTTAATATGTAGGGTATCTAGTATCTATATCTGTCAAATAAATAGTACTACTAGTAGAGTAATGTTCGTCCATTGAGACACTTGTGTTTAATTTAAAGATATTGTCCCTCATAAAGTTTTAAGCAGAGCAACAGGAGGTCTCATGGGACTTTTTCATGGAATACCTTTTAGACATGTCACATCGGGAAAATAACAGGTGTCAATAATAAAATGAGTGATGGCCGAATTCCATTTAGCTGCTTCAGTTTCAGGTTCCTGGTATTGTTCGTGCTGGCTCACCGTCACACTGTCATGTCTCACTGGGAGACTTGAATAGAATGGAGCCAGCGTTAGTTAATGTTATTAGTAACACATCTGCTTTTCCTTCTATGACATGTCAAAATGTCTGCTGAAATGTGTACAATAATTTAGTACAATAATTCTAGTACACCATTAACCAATTCCAGGATATAAACAGTAAATAGGAAAACAATGCTGAATGGTAAACTAACAAACAGACAGAAAGCATGACCCTGTGTGTGTGTGTGTGTGTTTGTTTGTGTGTTAGCCAGGCTGGTCGAAGTCGCAGTGCCACCATTGTTACTGCTTATCTAATGAAAAGATACCAGCTGGGCTTCAGTGAGGCTTACCACAGACTGAGGAGTGTCAAACAGGACGTACAGTAGGTGCCTGTGTGTGTGTGTGTGTGTGTGTGTGTGTGTGTGTGTGTGTGTGTGTGTGTGTGTGTGTGTGTGTGTGTGTCTGTCTGTCGATGTTGCATCTGCATGTCCTCTTGAATTTTTCAGTAATTTACTGAGTGAGTTTACAGTTTTTATAGTATCTGCAAGGCTAGAGTCAACTAGAGATACATGATAAAATAGGGCTTTTTGTTTTTTGGGTGAAGTGACCTTATCAAGAGTTGTAAGACATGTAATCTTTATTCGACCCAGAACAGATAATTGATAGCTGCTGCTGTGTTTCAGGGTCAACAGTGGGTTTGAGGAGCAGTTGTGTCTGTATGAGGCCATGCACTGTGAAGTGGACACGTCCAGTCCTCTGTACAAACAATACAGACTGACCAAGATTACTGAGAAGTACCCTGGTAAACACACACGAAAACTTGTACTTCTGTCTTTGTGAGGACACTCCCTGACGTAATGCGTTCCCTAGCCCCTTACCATAACCTTAACCATCACAACTACATTTTTACATGGATCATTATTTGATTATTGATTTCCAACAATTTCTGTTCCGACTTTGTGTGTGTGTGTGTGTGTGTGTGTGTGTGTGTGTGTGTGTGTGTGTGTGTGTGTGTGTGTGTGTGTGTGTGTGTGTGTGTGTGTGTGTGTGTGTGTGTGTATTGGCAGAGATGCAGCAGTTTCCCAGGGAGTTGTTTGCCGTCGACCCAGCCAACTTCAGCTCCTCTGAAGTATCCTATCGCTGCAGGAAATGCAGGTGACAGGTGCAGAAGTTTATACAATGGCTGAATGGAGGAAGGTTTTATAGTGATACTGAATTCATGTCATATGGGAATAGTCAAAGACCTTCAACTAGGAAGCTGTACTGTCTTTTTTTTATTATTATTTTTAATTCCATCTGAATTTTGATGCCAGTAACAGGGGAACACCTTTTGCTGTCTGCAAAGAGTGGTGCATTTATTTCAAAATAAGCTGCTTCACAAATCCTTTTGTTATCAATATGTTTTTGGAAATGCACTTTCCTGACTCCAGTACTTATCTCCACCTTCTCCTCTGCAGACGCACTCTGTTCCGTGGCTCTAGTATTCTCAGTCACCCAGTAGGAGAAGGAGCATCAGCCTTTGGTCACAAGAAGTTCAGTAACCTCACTGGTAAGAGGACACTACACACCGTACGTGCGGAGAGGCAGAGATACAGCATGAGGTGAAAGGAACAGGAGCATGTCAGTGTTTCGAAAAACAAACAACAGGAAGTTAGCAGCAGAATATAGACAACTATAGAAGGGGCTCACTCTCACTGTCGTATAACCTGCTGGTTTATTGGCTCACATCACTGTATAAGGATCACATACAGTCCAGACTGTAGATATTTGGACGGTTACACATTTTTTGTTCTTCAGGCTCTGAGCTTCAGCACATTCAATTTGCAATTAAATAATAGCTACTACATTAAAGTACCAAGTCTCAGCTTTAATTTGAAAAGGTTTACATCAACAGTGAAAGAACTTTGTGTGAGATATAGCCCTTGTAATACATAAAGCCCAAATAGTAGGGTTTCAAAAGTAATTGGACACTTGGCTGCTAAATGTTTCTTGGGCAGCTGTGTGTTGTTTCAACTTTAGTTCATGCACAAAAGAGCTCATACGTGTTGCTGCAGTTGATCAGAGTTGTTCCAGCACATCCCCCAGCGCCCTGTTGCTGGTTCGTGGTTTGTCCCTCGTTGCGTCTGTAGGCCCTCACTGCTGCTGACCCGGAGAGCCACACGAACCTTGCTGTTTCAGAGTTGCTCCAACCCAGTCGTCTCGCCACAACGATGAATTATTTGGTCCTTGTCAAGGTCGCTCAGGCCTTTGCACCTGCACATTTCTACTGCGTCCAGCATGTTGACTTTGAGAACTGACTGTTTACTTACTGTCAAATATATCCCAGACAGAAATGTGCCGTTGTTGTGAGATAATAGTTATTTGCTTCATTTGTGCGCGGTCATAATGTATTGGCTCATCTGTGTATGGCTGTATGTATTAATAATTTCTCTGCTGACGGAAACAACAGAATTAATGCAAAGGTATACAGGAGCATTCTGGGCTCAGATTCAGCCCGAAGCATCAAAACCCATTGGACGACATTTCATCACTCAGAAGAACAACATCCTAAACGTATGGCCAAAGCAACATCAGAGTTTGTCACGGTGAAGAGGTGGAATATCCTCGACTGGCCGATTCAATCATTTAATCTCAGTCCAACTGGGCCACATTCTACTCACTGAAGACCAGACTAAAGGCAGAGACCCCACAACAAGCAAGAGCTGAAGGTGGCTGCAGTTGAGAACATCTGATAGAGCATCACCAGAGTAGATACAAAGTGTCTGCTGATGTCTGTGGGTTGTGTATCTGTCCAATTACTTTTGAACCACTAAACTCTGGGCAATACTTATTAAAATCAATTCTATATTGATGTAAACGTATTGAAATTAAAGCTGAGACTTGGTACTTTAATGTAGTATCTATTATTTTATTGCAAATTGAATGTGCTGAAGCTCAGAGCCCGAAGAACAAACGTCTAAATGTCTGAATAATAGCAGTCTGGACAGTATGAGTAACCAGTAATAAGCCAGTAATAATATGATCCACACCGGGATAAATCCTAATCGGGATGTGGATGATACTATATGTGCACAGGTGTGTCCTCAACTAAAGTCATGTAGTGTTAAGTGGGTTTAACAAAAGATAGCCCATAATGATAAACAGTAATCTGCACCCTGAAATGAAAGTAATGTCATCAATGTCCCAGGGCAGGCAAATCCTGGCTTTTTGATTAAGATGTGTAATGAAGGGTGAAAACATAGAATAAATACTGCATCATAAAATATGGCCAGAACAGCCATGAGTGAAAGGCTTACATTAATAACACCGGCTCCTCTGGACAGCAATGACAGAGACCGTCATGTGGAGGCATCAGAGACACTCCTGCACAATGAACAGTGACCTGGATAATGTTAGAATCATAGAGGGTTATGAATAGTCAGATTATGTTCTCTGATATATTATGAACGTGATAATACATAACAGAGACGTGTGTTTGTATAAATACTAATCACCAGATGACGTTGAATGAAGTTGAATAAAGTAAAAATTGAAATAAAGTATTATAAAATTAATAGAATTGTCATCAAAGATTTTAATGAAAAGATCAGTCCCCCTCAGACGTGGCAGTGGAACCCTAATTACTCCTTCGTCATTCTGATAGTTTTATGAAGTCTAACGGGACCTGAGCAGAGGTCCGATCGGCCAGAATATCTCTAGACGCCTGTGTGGGTGGGACCACAGACTTGTAGTGTATCATAAGTAATGACACGGAATGTGTTGTTGTCTAGGAGATGTCCAGTGTACATCTTACTTCATTGAACCAGTGCAGTGGATGGAACAAGCTTTACTTGGGGTGATGGATGGACAGGTAATGTACACTTGGACACTTGGACACACACACACACTATAGTTGTGAGGACACTCTTTGACATAATGCATTCCCTAGCCCCTTGCCATAACCTAAACCTGAATCTACTCATGACCCTAAAGCCAAGTCTTATACCTTAAACAGCCCTTTGAAGTTGTGAGGACCAACTTAAATGTCCCGACGATGCCAGTGAGGCATAGATCTGCTGATCTGCGTAACCTACATGAAGCACACTGGTTTCATTATCTGCACTTACAGCATGCTGTTTCCCTCCTCTCCTCTCCCGTGTTTGTGTGTGTAGCTGCTGTGTCCTAAGTGTGGCTCGAAGCTGGGCTCTTTCAGCTGGTGTGGGGATCAGTGTTCGTGCGGTCGCTGGGTCACTCCCGCCTTCCAGCTGCACCGCAACAAAGTGGACGAGATCCGACAGCTGCACACACAGAAATAACATCACGTCTTGAGTCTCAAACAGCCCTCTGAAAGTCTGTCTGAAAGTGAGGACCGGCCCAAGTGTCCTCACTTTCCCAGAATGTCCTCATTTGCCCTCACTCCGTAAGGTATATAACTCAAACTGGTCCTGTGTCCAAATACACAATACACAATCACACAATCACACCCATATACACACACAGGCACACACACACAAATGAATGCAGTCTCTGCAGGCAGAAGAAAGTAATGTTACAATCTGTAATCCAGTATTCCAGTAAAGAATTAATGATTAAAGAATTTATCAACTTTCAGAAAAGAGAGGGGATTTTTTTTTTTTTTTTTTCCAGCTGATTTTCAAGGTCAAGAATTTAATGTGCAAGTATGACATATGACTGCTTTGCAATACACACATATTGTAAATAAAAACCTACCTGTAAATATCAAAAGACAAATTTGCACTGATCTTTTTCTGTTACTGCGTAAATTAATCTGCAGTGGTACATGTTACATGCCCCTTCATTTCATCATTGGTCAGGTTATAACAATAATAGTTGAGTCTGTGGGTGGGTGGGTGGGTGGGTGGGTAGGTAGGTAGTCACAAAGGTCACATAAACATCTGCTCTCTTTTAAATGATATTACTGTAACCTCATCTAAAACAAGGCAAGACAGTTGACATGTCATTGCACATTGTCCTTGCTCAAGATGCATCACTTATTATTTCGGCCTTTTCATGTCTCAATTCTTCCTCCCTTTGGTATTCATTTTTAATTAACAGCCAACAGAAGAGTTTGGTTCCTTCCATCTGACAGCGCAGCTAGCTTCAGATCCCGACTGAGAGAAGAACACAAAGATCACACTGTGATCCAGCTGGACAGATGTCTTTGTTCTACACTCTAGTTTCTGACAGGCAGGTGGTAAAATAAAGAGACTACATTTCTCAGTCGTAATTTAAATGACATAAAGTGTAAACATCACTTTAATCTTACAGTTGGTAAAGGTGGAGCTACTTTTCATTACTCTACATACTGCTGGATAACTTTTGAATTCCACTCAGGGATCAAAAAAGTCTTAAACTATAATAATACATCGTAAAACATAAATAGTACAAGTACTGATAAATTGTTGTTAAGCACAGTATTGGAGTAAATGTACTTTGGTACTTTACTGTTACCACCATGTGTTATATAATGTCCATCGTCATGGATGTCTGAGGGCAGGAAAATGCTTAATACATGATTGTAATAACTAATGGTGGAAAGTAACTAAGTATATTTACTCAAGTACTGTAGTTATGCACAGTTTTCATGTACTTGTACTTTACTGGGATATTTCCACTTTGTGCTACTTTATACTTATATTCTACTACATTTCATTTGGAAATCTGTACTTTCTACTCCACTACATTTATTCAACAGCTCTATTTGCTGGTTACTTAAGATTTTACACATAAAACACATGGATGAGCTTATAAAACACACTGTTAAAGATAAACTATTGGGTGCCAACCTTTTGGGCTTGTGACCCCTACAAAAAAAAAACAACAAAGAAACAAATAAAACCCTTTTTTGTATATCTGAGTCATTGGCATTTCTATCAAAGTGTGGTTATTCTTCTAAACTTCTCAGGTGGTTTGATTTGAATAAATGTTTGAGGCACACACAGGTAAAATTATCCAGCAGACCACAAAAGATTCAGTGCAAAGGCCAAAAGAAGACGACAAACTCTTGTAGCTGAACTCTGTGTATTTATCCTATTGATCATTTCACCACCCCCCAGATTAATCTTGTGATGCCTTGAAGGGGCCTGACCCCCTGGTTGAGAAGCACTGAACTACACTGCCCATCAGTATACACAGTATAGCTACAAAAGTAAAATGCTACTTGGACATTGTTGCATCAGTTTTAACAATCTACATAATGTCATACAGAGTGATGTATCAATCACAGGGCAAATTTTTTACTTTGACTTTGACACTTTAGGTACATTTTGCTGATAATACTTCTGTACTGAAGAGGGATTTTGAATGAAGTACTTTTACTTTTAATTGAGTGTTTTCACATGATTGTAATGGCTCTCTTACTGAAGTAAAGGATTCGAGTACTTCTTCCACAACTGTTTGACCTTTTGCAGGCAATGGTACAAGTTTTTAAAGATTTAGATTAGTCAAATGTAGTTTAAATGTAAATGTAGTTTTCTCATGCCTTAAAAATAACATTCATAGATATCAGCCCACAGTGAGGCAGTTATAATTGTGGTCCTAAACTGGATTAAATGAGATTAGACCACTGGCTGTGCCTGTATGACTTTGTGTGTAGTGGACCATCAGTGTGCCAAACTAGTACCAGAACAACCAGAATGGTGCTAAGAGTTTGTTATCTTAGTAATATATTTCTATGTTATTCATACAGGACATGTATCATTTAGAAAAAGTCATGCAAGCACAAAACCGCTACTGATAAATTGGTATTTCCCAAGGGGCTCCACAAGATGGCAGACCAGCTCTAGTAAAAACATCTGTCGTCTCCTACAGCGGCTTGAGAAAAGCTTTTCAACAAAGAAGAGCGGTGGTTCCGCTGCTGAACCAGTGGAAGACTTTCAATGTGAAAGAGATGCAGGCAGTGTTGAGTCTCCAGCAGCATCGACAGATAAACATGGGAGAAAGAGAACAGATGAGAAGTCGTGGGCTTCTTCGGGAAAACGTGGTAAAATATCAAACAGAAGAATTAGAAATGAAGCTCGGCCTCTGAGTAAGACCTCGTCAGTTGTGGCTTGAGCGGCTATTTCAGATTTGACAGTATTTTACAGATGTATTTCTCAGGTGTTAATCATACATCAAGACTTCTTGCTGAAACTTAACATAATGAACCAGCTGTCAGACGTAGAGTTCAGCATATAAATCCCTCTAATCCGGAGGCTTGATTTTTACTGTATCGTCCTAATGTTGGGGATGGATACAGTGTAATAATTTGTGACTCTGATAGAACATCTCCAGCAAATTCCACAAACGAATAGATTTTATCAGTATTATCATTTGTTGATGGATTTGTTTATTGTCATGATCCTGGGTTTCAGTGGAGAGTTTTAGTGGTTCTGGAAATTGTGATTTAGGGTAATTATAGAAACAGTTAGTATTACTGTTGGTGAGATGATTCATGAATAAAGTCAGTATTCCGTCCAAACCACATTGTCAGCTGTGGGCAGGTTCATTTCATGTCCTGATCCAGCACTCGCAGATCCCTTCACAGACGCTTTGGATAGTTACAGTGAGGCAGTTCCACCAGTGCAGGACTCTCACTCAGCTGTCCTGCCCAACGGACACCTGGAAAACTGGAGTGCACACACTGGAAATTTAGCGCTGAGAGGGGGAGGAGCGAGAGCAGTGGTCACCAACAAAAAGAGGGTTATGTAAAAGAGGTGGAAAAAGGGTTTCAGTGAGATGAAGTGAAAATGAAGGGGAAACAAGAAAAGACAAGAAAAGACAAGAGGGGGGTTGGGGGGGGTTCCATTTCTCTGGAAGCACTGGAATTAGGATTCAATCACGGGATTTCCCTTCCAGCTTTACACACTACTGTATTTCTCTCTCTCTCTCTCTCTCTCTCTCGCTCTCTCTCACTCTTTCTCTGTCTCTCTATGTGTATGTGTGTGTATGTGTGAATGTGTATGTGTATGTGTATGTGTATGTGTATGTATCTGTATGGATATTATCCACATAGACAACAATCTTCCCTTTGGAAGTGAAAGAAAAAAGATTACCTGAAAAGACTTTTCTGGAAGTCCAGCTCAGTGGACGTCAGTGCTACAGTAGTGCTATATGAAATGTTACAGATTCCATATACAGCATTTGAATGTCCACGTGATAACTAGCACGTAATCCACGTGGACAAATCATCACTTTAAACACTAACAACCTTAATAAACTTCAATGCCATCCTACAGTACGGATGTAATGCACTGTCATAGACAGTTTATATTGAGTATTGCTGTAGCCCTACAACGTAGCTAATCAAAGACCCAAGGCTGGCAACCCAGACTTGATCATAACACAAGTTACTTTTACAAATCTAAGACAAGTATTCAAAATATGGAAAAGGTAAAAATAATTAGAAAAGTGCCTCAGAAATGGCTGTTTCTGCTGGTCTCTCAGTGCTTTCTGACGTCCATACCCTGTCTGCGGCACTCGTTGGTTTCTACCGAAGACACCAATCTTCAAAACGGCTCAAAACTAGAGGTTTGATTTTTAAATGAAGTGAAGTAATGTGTTTGGGGACTGTCGTTTTTAACTACGGTCACTCAAAGAAGAGAAAAAGTAGTGCATTTATTGGGGATTCTTTTCAGCAGTGGCTTAACACACATGCAGCAGGACGGTGTGTGTAGGATTGAGTCAAAATAAATTACAGTGTGTGTGTTCATGACGATGAAGGAAGAGTGTTGCTCATTGTGTTTTAATAGTTTTTGGACGACCGTGGATCTCTATGGCACAGAGGGATAAGACGTATCGGGCGTTGGATACACACAAAACTTGTCAACAGGGTACATTCATTGTTGGTTTGGGTTATTTCATGGGACTGGTTGACAGTAAGAAAAATATATAGAATATCACCAGACTCACCCTTTAACACCTTATGCCAGCCAATTTAGTTCTATCACTTTCTCTCACAAAAACATAAATAAGAGCGAGGTTGGTTTGGCAATAATTCAATGAAAATAAAAAAAACGCAACAAAAAACAAGGAAAACAACAACATGAGAAACAGACGAGCATTAGTAAAACAGACACAAAGACAAGGTCACACTACACATTAAAGACAGTTCTTGTCCATGTCTGTCGCTTAAATCTCATCAGTCACTCTGTACAGTTAAGAATATTAATGGTACTTGGGATGAAGGACTTCTTCCATACAGTTTTAGTTGCCAGAGGGGCTCTATAGGAAGGGACTGGAGTTAATAGCAGTAAGAAAATGGTGATACTGTGCCATTTCTGCCTGTCAATACATACAGCTATAGTACAGCTATAGTACCCTTTCCTGGCTGATGTATATTCATTTATAACAGCTTAAATGAAAATGAGTGATTTTAAACTGGTCTGCGGAGGGTCATCCACCAAACCGAGACAATGCCGCTGCTTGAAAAACTTCCTCCTCCTTTCTCCACACGTTTGCTTCTGCTTTATGGCCTGTAGGAGCATCAAAATGAAGTGCAGGACTTAAGATGTTCCTGGTTAAGTGCTTTAAATGAGGTAAATACTGAATATTGCCAAAATTTCATTACTTTAAATAAATGGTTATGTTTGCAGTTACAGAGACGTGTTGGTGGAATGGTCAGCCAGTGCTCTAGAGATGTGTCTGCTTAGAAAGTTGACATTGACTTATTGTGGTAATAAAAGTAAGTGCAGTGATGAAGATGTCAGATGTTGCTGGAAATAGAAAATGTTCGGTCATTTCTTTTTTGTTCTCTCACGTGTTGTCACAGTGCCTGGATTTTTCCTTTAATGGCCATACTAAGTGTTCTAATAAATGTAGTGACAAGGTGCCAAGTTAGTAACAGGGGTGAAATTCTTCCTTTGTTTTTCTTTGTCATCTCTCTATTTCCTGTCTTTCTTTCCATGCAGACCTCACAATTCCAACACTGACAGGAATTTTCAGCCTGCACACTGTGTTGAAACTATGAAACCCTTTTAAAGTTTTGCGTAGAGTTCACATTTTTTGAAATTGCTGATATTAAAGAAGCATTATGGTTTTAAGCACCCGACGTATTTCTTTAATACAATACTCTGCAGTGTTTCTGCGGTCAATGATAGTATATTCAGAGCTTTACAGCATTAAATCTTAAATACTGCATGTGCTGTTACCGGTTTGAAAGAAAGTTTTTAGTCCAGTACAACTTTGGCCAAATAAACCCATTAAATACTTGTACCTTGATGACATTTCTCACACTTTAAAGGATTAGTTTCGACATATTGAAAAATATGCGTATTGCCTCGCTTTATGAGCGTTACATTACAAAATTAATATTGATCTCATGAATTTCATCCACTACAGAGTTAGAGCAAGGAGGTGAGGCAATCACCTCTGTTGAGTGATTTATTTTAGATTGGTCTACTTTGTCTACCAGAATCAAGGTAGATGTGCTTCCATTCATAGATTCTGGTACACTGTTTGATCTCTTCCAGCTTCTCCATCTTTTGGGAACAGTACATTAACTTAATTACTATTATTATTGTTAATATGATTTGTGTGTGACAACTGATCAGACTGAGTGTGTTCCAGTGTGGGTCAGTTGGTGTTGACAGTTGGGAGATAAAATCATAGTGTGTGGTACTGAAGGATTCTAACCAGTTGTCTTTTGATCTAGTTGCTCGCAGTTGTTTGTCATTAAGATTATCTCCTACATGTTTGATTTTTAAAGCTGGAATCGGGACGACTGACATCGTGTGTGCGAGCAAACGTAATGTTTAACGTCTAAATGGCAAACTAGTGGGATGTGCTATTGTGAGATTTTTTTGGTATACAGTGGATTATACACCTTTTTTGATAATGAGTTCACTTTTTCAAAACTCAGCACAGTAGCAGTCACTGAGAACTAAACTGTGGAACACTTTTCATTGCTTTAACACAAAATGCATTCAGTGACCACATCTTCCAAAAACTGTGTATTTACAATACAGTCCACTTTGCACAATTACATACTATCTTAACATAATATATTAAAAAACTAACATGGACTACATGTCTATATCTACATGTGAAACAAAACAAATAACAGTATTTTCCTGATGGAGGGGGGAATTTCACTACCACAGTCCACATGAACAGATATCCCTCCTGGACTCAGTGAATGCTGGATGCCTGGATGTATCTAGAGAAGACTGCCAAGAACGGCTCACATGTGTAAAAAGATTCTTTCCCCAGTGTCTTGCAAGTGTGGCCATAAAGTGTGATGTGAATGAAAAGAAGGGGTTGACTAGCACTGCTTTATATCTGCGTCTGTAGCTATCCTATACATGCATTAATGTCTAGTGAATATATATACACATTTGTTTCGTATTGTATTACTGGAAATACTTTAGTTTTAGAGAAGAAAGTCTGCTGAAGAATATATTGCAGCATTTCTGTGTTTCTTCTACAACAGTTGATCCTGAGTGTGACTGTGTGAAGGGTCTTGAAAAAGTGAACTCAGTTTAGAGAGACAACCAACAGGAAAAAAAAGAAAACTGTTATCTCCCCCAGCTCTCCGTAGATTTAACAGTTGTTATCTCATTCAAATGTTAGATTGCAGAAAAATTAGCGAAACAAACTCTTTTTGATGAATGTGCCTCTCTGTTTGGATACAGGAACATGGAGGAATTCGTATTCTCATGTGATTATGGAAGTTGCCAAGTGATGCAGTCACCGCCAACCTACCACCCACTGTGGTGTCACCAGTGTCAGGATGCTCAAATGTTGTTCTCCCTATGTATATACAGGGAGCTCTAAATGCATTGAGTATTCTGATTATTTAGAGTTTTCCAGTATTGGGTGTTGCGCACGTTTTAGGACACAAGATTGCAGGGCACAAATGACACACTGACATATGATGGTAAAACAATATGCTTCATTATCCTCACAAAAAACTAAGCTCCAGGCTGCATAAAGCCAGTAATTTATGAAATCAAGTGTTATTATGTAATTTACTGTGATAATTGTGTTGATGCTACGTGTCTGTTTTTACAGTAAATAAAGAAAACTCTACCCACTTGTATATACACTGATGAGCCCAAACATTATGACAACCCCTGCCTATTATGCTGTTGGTCCTTTGCATGCTGCCAAAACCACTCTGACCACTGAGGTATGGCGTCTACAAGACCTCTCAAGGTTCCCTTGGGTATCTGGCATCAAGACGTTAGTGAAGTCAGTACGGACAATCAGGATGACAGCATTATAGATTGTAAACATTAATGAAAAATATGATTTGGGAGCAAGTCAAACAGCTTCCAGGTGTTGCCAACAGATAGAACTTGGGCCACATGAACTCCTCACCACCATGAAGACCTGGAAAGAGGACAGACAACAGAAATATTCAAGAGGCAAAACTAAGCACATCATTCACATGTCTAGGAGAAAGAAACAAACACACAGAAGGAGAGAGAGACAAGGAGGAGGCTGGGACCCCTGGAGGAAAAAGATCCAGATCCAAAACATCTGGAATGAGGCACTGACAGCCAGGAGAGGGAGAGAGGTCCCAGGACAGTTGATGGTCCAGCACAGAGTGAAAAGAGGGAAAGAGAGAGTGAGATAGGCACAACGCCTGGATGTTCATGAGGGAACAAAAAATACAGAGGACTCATTGAGACTGAGATCAACCCACTGGTAATAGGTACCAGGCCTAAAAGCGGATGATCCTTCTCAAATTAGAGGTCTTCTTGCCTGCTGTGAAAAGCTGGATGTCGAAAAATGTTCCTGTCCATAAATTCATATAAAACTAAGATGCTGTTTACTGGCCCGACCAGACGATGACACTGGTTTGATGAAGTAAATCTTGACAACTGTGTATGACAACCAAGAACTTTGGTGTTACATTTGATCCTACCCTCTCTTTTGATGAGCACATTAAGGATATCACCAACACCGCCTTTTTTCACCTACATAACATAAAATTTGGTCTTTTCTGTCTGTGGCAGATGCTGATACGCTAATTCAGGAATATACAGCTGAGTATCATCAGCATAACAGTGTAAATGAATTCCATGACTGTGTATAATTTGGCCAAGAAGTGAAATATAAAGAGAGAAAAGCAGAGGTCCAAGAACAGAATTATTCCAGTTTTATTATAGGAAACACACTGTGTTCTTTCAGATAAGTAAGACTTAAACCACGTTAGGGCCAGGCCAGAGACGCCAAATCAACAAATTAGACAACAATTCCAGAGATATAGTCTAAAAATGTATTAAAACAGAGACTATCTAGGATTCAATTTAATGCTCATCTGGTTCTACAGAAAAAGCTGGAGGTGAGGAAACTATTTTGTATTTAATCTCATAAATACAAAATAGTTTTACCACAGAAAAAGTCAGACATGAGCCGTAAAGGAGCGAGCAGCTAAGTTTAGCTACGGTGTCAAATAGAAATCTAGGATTGTGTTTGATGTTACTGATTAAGCAAGAGATCCTGCACACCAGATTGCCAATTATCAGACCGCAGCTGGTCCCCCCTCAGTTTGCCAACGGAGCCAAATTATGGGCAGAGGATGCTGTGGTATGCCTCCTCCACTCCCTCCTCCAACATTTGGAATCACTAGGCAACTTCACTTCATTCCTCTTTGGTGATTTCAGATCTGCCTTCAACACAAAACAATGACACGAGATGATTAGGAAACTCCACCACCTCAACATCCCTCCACTCCTAATCCACTAGGTTCACAACTTTCTCAGCAACAGACCACAGAAAATATCATTACAAAATATCAAGACTTCATTTCTCACTTCACACAATGGTGAAGTGAGTGAAATACCACCGGCTGAATGTGAGCAAAACAAAATAAGCGGTCATTAGTTCATCAGACACACCCCATACCCCAATCCATGGCAAGACAGTTGAACAGCTTCAAATATTTTGGACTCATTATTGACAATAAACTCTTTGATCAACACATCACTGTGCATGGAGTCTCTCCTGGGATCCATAAACGATCCCAGCAGAGACTCCATGCCATATATAAACTCAGATTACTTTCAGTTGCCCCTCGCCTTAACCATCGCCAACAAAAAGTACTGCTTCCAAGATCATCTGCTTCACTAAGCCCAACCTCTCAGATATGAATGACAGAGCCATCACACACCTTACACTTACAATAGCCAATGACACTGATCACCCCCTAAATCCACACTTCACGTTATTGTTGTCTGGTTCCAGATACAGGACTTTAAAATAGGGTGAGCTCGTTTTGGCAGAAGTTTTTTTTTCCCTTCTCCCATAGCACCCCTAAACAAACTGCATAGTTGACACTGCTGTACAGATCCAGACCAATCTTTTGCATATATATACACTCACCAAGCACTTTATTAGGAACACTTGTACACCTGCTTAGTCATACAATTGTCCAATCAGTCAATCACGTGGCAGCAGTTCAATGCATAAAATCCTGGAGATACAGGTCAGGATCTTCAGTTAATGTTCAAATCAGAATGGGGAAAAAAGGTGATCTCAGTGAGTCTGACCGTGGCATGATTGTTGTTGTCAGATGGGCTTGTTTGAGTAATTCTGAAACTGCTTATCTCCTGGGATTTTCACACACAAGTCTGTAGAGTTTTAGTCAGAGTGGTGCGAAAAACAGAAAACATCCAGTGTGTGTGTCAGTTCTGTGGCCGGAAACGCCTCGTTGATGAGAGAGGTCAGGGGAGAATATCCAGACTGGCTGGAGCTGACAGAAAGGCTGGGGTTACTCAGATAACCACTCTTTACAACTGTGGTGAGCAGAAAAGCATCTCAGAATGCACAATGGACTACAAGTGCAGAAGACCATATATAGCCTGGTATGATGAATCTGGATTTCTGCTGAGACCGCAGATGGTTGGGTCAGAATTTGGCATCAACAGCATGAATCTATGGACCCAACCTGCCTTGTATCAACGATGCAGGCTGGTGGTGGTGGTGGTGTAAAGGTGTGGGGAATGTTTTCTTGACACACTTTGGCTCCTTAATACCAAATCAATCATGGTTTGAATACCACAGCCTGTCTGAGTATTGTTGCTGACCATGTGAATCCGTTTATGGCCACAATTTACCTTCTTCTAATGGCTACTTCCAGGAGGATAATGCTCCATGTCACAAAGCAAAAGTCGTCTCAAACTGGTTTCATGAACATGACAATAAGTTCATTGTACTTCAATGGCCTCCACAGTCATAAACTCTTTAAAAAATTAAAAAAATACACACTTTGTATGCCACATTTGACTCCTATGAATATTTATTTGATGCTTTTAGCCACTTTAAAGAACATTTGTGTCACACAGTCATTGTCCGGTAATAAACTCTCATTTTCTTGCACAAAAGCAGCAACAAGTCTTAGGAGGGAGAGGATTAGATTTGTGTTTGAACAAAATGAGATCTAATTAATTAGGGTGTCTGGTGGTTAAGGCGCATACCACATAACCACAAGGTTCCATGGTTCGATACCCAAGGACCCTTTTTTGCATGTTACAACCCTGTCTCTGCCCTTGTTTCCTGTCTTTCTCTAGACTGTCAAATGTTATATAAAGGTAAAAAGTCAAAAAAAAAAACCTGTTAAGAAAAAACAAGAAAAAAAAACAAACCCAGAACAACTGATCAGATTAATACAGCAGCTGTGTCCTGCTGCAGTCTGGACTGGTAATTAGAGTCATAAATAATCAGAGATTTCATGTGGATGTTTGACACTGTAGCTTTGCTCATTGTCTGCACCAGACTCCAAGATAACTTTCATTAACTTGCTTCCTGTATCCTGAGCCATTGAACAGTTACAGGAACAACAGCAGGAGAGCGAAGGAGCAACATGATGGTGGATGTGAGTCACATTCAAACCCTCTGCCCTGTGACAATGTGGTTTCTGTATCTGGGCTCATGAGACAACTACAAAGGACTGCTACTTAAAAAGCACTCAGGGGAGATCTGCTGGTCTGATTCGACTTACAGGAAAGGTGATTTTCACTAATTGTGGTCTCGGTCATTATTCCAAAGAATGCAAGAGGTTTTTGGCAGTAAACTGTGGGAGTCTGTCAAAAGTGCAATATTTGCAGATTCATGCAAGAACTCCTTTTCAACTTTCCAGAATTAGCTATTTCTGTCTTTCTATTTCTTATACCATTCTCAGTTTGGCTGCAGACAGCCTTGGCAAACGAAAGTGGTTTTCCTTGTGTGTGGCTGAAGTGTGATTTAACATCTCCTAACCTCCAACTATTTTATACTTTTCATCCAGTTTTTCATTGTTTTATATCTCTGTAAGCTAAATGAGCTGCTTGTCATTTTTGTGTTGTCTCCATTATCTTGTATCAACCACAACAACATTTTTTTTTCTGTCAATACCTGTATTTCTTTCTCTGTCTGAGACGCTCAGAGTAATAAACCAGATGTTGAAATCTAAAGTCTGGGGGACACATTAGCTCTCTCTCCTGTCTCCTTCTTCTCTTCCTCTCATCTCTCATCTCTACTCCTCTATTTCCTCTCTCCTCTATTATTTTCCACCACTTTCCACCTCTCTTCACCTCTTCTTGCTCTGTTCTTACCATTCATGTCTCCTCTGGTTTCCAGTTTTTCTTGTCTACTGGCACTGAATGTTTGGCTGGAAGCTAAAGCAGAGTCCCTGCATTTAATATATGTAACCATAATATTCAAACCACCATGACCACTTGACCCCCAAATTTTCCACTTACATTTTCACCTTTCCAAGACCAACGAGATGTTAGATGCTTTTATTGTGGGGAGGTGGAGCATATAAACCCCTTTGTCCAGCCAGGAAAAGCAAGCAAGTACTTCTTTGTTCTATACCAAGGCTGGCTAGAACAGTTTGTACTTGTTAATGGGTAGAAACACACAGCTTTAATTGACACAGGTAGCACACAGACATTGGTGTTAGCAAGCCTAGTTTCCAGTGAGCAGTGGAATGATCAGCAAGGTGTTGGCGAACAGATATTTACTTGACAGCTGGGGGTCCAGCACAGCTTTTTTCGACCAAGTAGCACTAGCACCACAGCTGCATTCAGTAGTGTCCGTAATGGATATCCCTACTCTGCTAGACCTATTATAGAGTCCAAAGATTCAACAATTTGCATCACTGTAACTACAAGAGATCAGTGTCATTCAGAGAAACCAGGTACTCAACCACTGAAAAAGAATTTCTTGCAATCAAATGGGCTGTGGAATCTTTGAGGTACTACTTGCTTGGAAGAGACTTTTTTGGAGACTGATCACAGGGCAACAGTGCAGAAGATGTGGGAAGCCAACATGAGGATTGCTGGGTTCTACTTTTCATTGCAGGCATACTACTTAATTCTGTGTCTTTTCTGTAATATGTTTTCTATTTTTATTTACTTATTGATTTATGAAGCCACTTGTATTATATATAGATATTAAGTTGGCCATATAGTGTGTATGTGCATCAAAAGTTCTAACACGCAACATATGATGTTTACATGAGGAGACAGGCTTATCATTTCCGACAATCACATCACTAGGCTATGAGAGCATATTCAGTATTCTTTGTTGTAAGGAAGATGAAAGACGGAAATGAAAGAGAGACAAATTCAAGCATCAATTCTTTATTTTTAAAAAAGTCTGGTGCGGTAAAGGGAAACTGTTGACAGGGAGGCTGTCAAACCCCCCGCACCCCTACTTCCTACGTCTATGCTCTTAACTAACATGAGAGTAGAATGAGAGAATGGGCGTACATTCCCCCAGGGTTTTTCTGCCTGTTGATTTTACAGAGCTTCAGAAAGGTTTATGACTTACCATGAATAACAGAGGCCCCCATCCAGCAAGTATCCATTGCCATTCTGCATTTTCAATCCTGTTGAAAATGCAGTGGTAACCAGTGGTTAGCAATGTTGGTATATTGCGGAATATTGCGCAATATGCTTGGTAAAAAGGCACACTGTGCAGTATGAAGGTATGAAATGTGTGTGCCACAGTCTAGAAACATGTCTTTAAAGCAAACCTGGGTAATTTTTAGTTGCAGCTGATTGCAGTGTGATCGATAATTTGATTTGGATCCTGAGGCACATTTCACCTGCTGTGTTGCCTGTTAAACTGTACAGGCTAATCTTTAGACTTGAAAGATTAGCAAGAAGCTACTGCTAAAACCACTCAGACCTACTGTGGCTCAGTCATCTGTATCGCCAGTGCTGTTTTTCTTGCTTTGCCAGCATCAGCCAAAAACATTTTAGCTCAGAGAAGTTGATGGGTTTGACATGTATAAAAAACTTTATGTGGCCCACATTTTCCTACATCATTTTCAGTGCTCAAAATAATGCACATGAAACTAGAATTACTTAAGATACTAAAATGAAAATACTAGAAAACTTTCAAAATTAGACAATATTTTTACATGTCAGTAACTATAGCCAGATTACCCGGAGACAAAATGCATAGTATGCTTTGTAAGATAGATTTAAGAATTACACAATTATGGTGAGCATGTCATATCGATCACTTTATGGGATTACACATTTTCTTATGTCATTTTGGTTTCTTCTTGTCTTAATGTCAAGTGACCCTAGTACTGTGTTCACCACACATCCTGTTCAATAGATTCTTCCTTTGTATTCAAGGCCATATTTATCTACAGTTCTGCATGAGAGTATAATGTACCAGTAACATTGTATCTGCCATGTTTCACAGATTATCTGAATGACCTGACAAAGCTTGTGTTTTGTGAGGGGGTTGTTATGGCTGGCTTGGTGTTGTGCTTCATTTTAGGGGTACATGCCTGAAGACAACACAGTGTCCAGCAGCATCAGGAAAGTCTTGGAGTTTCCCCAAGAAGACATATCAGGATGACCACTCTGAATTTCTTTGCCCTGAGAGTTTCAGCATCAGCTGACCCAACTTCCGTATACAAGAAAATCTTTACCTCATCCACAGTATACGTCATCAGTGAGCCACACTGTTGCACTGGCTGAGGGGGCTGAGTGAGAAATACTCACTACAGCAACAAATGTGTATTAATCTGCCACTGAAAAGAGTCCCCAACAAATGTGCTGTTTCCTCCTTCTTGAGTAAAATTTTTAGGAAATGAATGAAACCACACAGTATATTTGTGGCCCATTTGAAATATTTACATCTTCAGTAGGAACCAATGGACTTGCAGCTGAGCAACAGAACAGATGGGAAGTTTTGAGAGGCAGACTAACACATTTTATTCTTTGCATGAGGTTTGTTGACGATAAGAAGAATATAGAATAACGCCAGCCTTTTAACACATCAACTTGGCAAAAAAATACAATGTTACAATGCAGAATTTATGCTGCAGTGTCAGTTGTAAACCAGGAATCCACCAAATACTCAGAAAATAATGCATTTGATCAAACCATTATAAGTTTTGTTACGACCCCTTGTTACGTTTTATTGTTAGGCGACCTCTAGCGGCTGTAGTAATTACAACGGGACCAAAGGAGGAAGTCAGGTCAGACTGTATAAAGATCAACAAAGTTTGTGTCAGGGTGAGGTTGGTGCGGATGGATGAGTTAACAACGCACAGGACTTTGACACAGCAGACTGCTGTTTGTTTCCCACTTAAAACCAATAGTGTTTTTTTTAACCATGACCGTTCCACAACCTTAACTGCAAGTTTATTTTTATAACCATGAAAACGTCATGTCCTTTAACTTTTATGAAGTACTAATTTGAACCCATTGTCTTTCCCTAAACCCAAACCTAACCAAACAATTCCATTCCAAGAGTTCCATAAACTTAACTGCATGTTTATTATTGTAACCATGATGACGAAGGTCCGGTACACCACCGCTGGTATACTCTGCGTGTTGTATTTTTGTAACCATGACATGAAATGCTGTCTTAGTGGCACTATTTGAGGGGATGCTCCTATGGGTCGTATTGAAAAATGACCTCTCTGGTTTTTTAGGTTGGAGGACTTGTTGCATTTTCTCCATGTCCGTTACTTTTACCTTATCTTTCCAAGTCTGATTTTCACCCAGTTTTTTTCTTTTTCTTTTCTTTCCCTTTCCACTGACTTCTTTAGTGGATTTTCTGTTACCTCCTCTTATTCCTTCCACTTCTTTGGCTATAGTTAAACATAAATTACCTTTGAGTGAGAGTATTTATGAACCAAAGGTCATGATCTTCATGATAACCTCCCTCTTTGTTCTTTTCTCTCTCTTGCTTTCTTTTTCTTTCTTTGTACCGATTTTTAGTTCAGTGGAAGTCAGGAATGTGTATGCAGGTACCACTGCTATCTTTAAACCAGACTTTATACAGTATGTCTGTGTGTGTGTGTGTGTGTGTGTGTGTGTATGTGTTGCAAACCAAACAATCTGTGAAGTTGGAGAGATATTATCCTTAGCTTGTGTTTTTCTGGAGTATATATATGTGTGTGTGTATGTGTGCGTGTGTGTGTATGTGTGTGTGTGTGTGTGTGTGGTCCTCATGCTTTCAGACATTTAGATGAAGTGGTTTAAAAAAAGTTGTAGAGAAGACGCACTTACATTCATATTACTTGGCAAGTCTTTTTGAGTGTGCAGTTGATGTGAATGGGCATCTTTCTTCTGCATCCTGCTTGGTGGTCACCCACCCCCCACCCTCTGAGAACCACGTGTCAGAGGTTGCAGGACTGTAGCAAAGGCTCATAATCAAGTCCATGAAACAGATATATTAACTCCCTATATGCTCTCCTGCTTTGAAAATGTGTTGTTGTTATAATTTCTTTAATCATTTTATTGAATTTTCATTCTGTTTTGAGTTTACTGGGACTGATTCGATCTAACAGAGCCAAACCAAACAAAACCAGACTGGAATGAAACACAATGGCTATTTGAGATGCAGTTTTATCACACACCAGTCCATGACCCTATCTGAATCTACGCACGGTTCTTTAACATGTAGCTGGTCTGGTGTGTGTCCTGAGCACTCCCAGTTGAGGCACGCCAGCATCTAGCTTGGTCGTATTTTCCACCCTGGGATCCTTCCAGTGGTTCTGCTGCTTCCAGGAAAACTAAATCAACCCAAGAAATAATGTCCACAGCAGGCTGCACAAGACAGGCAGAGGAGAAAGAAAGAAAGAACGAGAATGGGAAAAAAGACTTGGTTCACCCGCATCTTTTTGAAACATTTTATTATAAATTAACAAACCAAAAACTTGTAGTAAAGCAATTGAAGTCAACCTTGTCTTGGAATTTTTAAAAAAAAAGTAAAGCTGTGAGGAGCATGTGTTAGCTTCAAATCTGCTGTAAATGACTGAACGTCAATGGCAGATGAAACACTAACAGTATCATGGTTAGAGCTTCCATTGTCACCTGTACTAAAGCTTATGATGGGAACATAATTTGACAGGAGTAAAAGTACACAGGCAACACGCTAAGCAGACATACATTATAAAAACACAGAGTATAGATTTTGATCAAATCAGAAAGGATTTCAAGCTTCCTTACACACTGATAATAAAGGCCTTATAGTGACGTTGTGTGCAACACTTAAAGTATGACCCTATTTGTATCTTTGGTCATTACCAGAATCGGTTTTTACCCTCTGGAGCTGAACATTGTATATCAGATAAAAGACCGATTTTGCCTGATTTTATATTTATACATTATATATAAATATATATATATACTGACCAGCCGCAACATTAAAACCGGTAACTGATTTTAATGTTGTGGCTGGTCACTGTATAAAGATATTTATATATATTTCCACTTGTTTTTTGGCTTCTCTTGTGAGTTAAGTGCCACTCTGGCTAAGGCTAAGGTGATGGTAAAATCAATCTTACTAACCCTCTTAAGCTTAAGACGTGTTTTTCAAAAGCATCATAACTGAAGATGTAGATGCAGCAGTGCAGGACTCACCACTGCTTCATTTTAGGCTTAATGTGAGTTTAAGAGTATAACATCTGCCTCAAGCAGCAGCTAAATCAATCAGAGTTTACTTTCTTAAACTTCCACCCAGGATCATGAATTACAGAGGGCAGCAAGCTGGAAGCTGTACTGTACTGCACACTAAGTTTCATTTTCATGCTGGACAATTCCAAGTATAAAACATTTCTTTGTGTTGTTTTCAACACTTATGCTTGGTGATGGATGTATTTTTAATATAGAGTAAGGCTTATAGACAGTTAAATAAGCAAAATTATCTTAAATGTATTCAACGTCATCTTCAGCACCACTGAAGCTCTTAAGTTCTAGAAATTTAAGAGCATTGGTAGAAATGCTCCTAGAAAAACCCTCTCACCCTCTAAGATTGATCGGGAGAAATGGGGCCCTGGATGGTTAATACTGACCTTGGTGTGTGCGGCTGGAGGAGCTGAGGTCGATACTAAAATACATTCACTTAGACTGATCCACAGTCGTTGAGACACTAAAAACTGATCAAATATCTGTTCAGCTGTTATCGTATTTCTTCTCTCCTCAGCTTTGTTCGGACCATCCATCTAACCATAATTTCTTCCATCTTGTGTCCATTCATTGTGCTAATACGCGAAGATGACATCATACATCATCTGATGTCCATCGTCCCATGCGTACAGTTTCTTGTCCAGCGGACAGTAGGCCAGCTGGGATGTGTGTGCATGCATGTTCGTGAACGCAAGGCTCGGCACGGTGTGTGTGAGTGTGTGTGTGTCAAAAGCGTATGTCACGTTGGCGTAGTGACGCTCCATACTGTCCACAGCATAAAGCACGCCACAAACCAGGAAACTGTTTCCGTAGCGACCACGCCTAAGACCTGTGCGGAAGCTCCGTATCGGTTGAAGGTCACGGGGGTGGAGATGGGTGAGCAGGATTACTTCCTGGTGAAAGCCCTCGGTGTCCAGAGCAGGGTAGAGTAACCAAAGGCCGGACTCATCAACAGCAAACTCCACCTGGAACCAAACAAATCCACACATTCAAATTACAAGACTTTATTGCCTTCAGGCCATAAATAATAGCTGCTTAAAACCATTCTATACACTTTTGGGAAATACGCTTTATACTACTAATACAGTAGCAGGTATTTATATTTTCTCTCTGAGAGTGAGATTATAAGATTTCCATGTCTTATTTCTGGGCCTGGAGTCAAGACATGGTTAGCGTAGTTTAGCGCTGTAGTTTAGCTCTCTTACCGGTGGTCCCGTAGACTCACTCTGCCAAAGCTGAGAGCAAGTAAATAACTGGACGCAGCAAAATTGTCTTTAATTAAATAAAGACAAGACAGAAATGGTTCAGTCAGAGCCAAACGTGGGGAAGCGGCTTTTAGCTATGATGCTGCACACAGGTGGAACCAGCTTCCTGATCATCTTAAATGAGCCCCAACATTAGCCACTTTCAAAACTAAACTAAAAACTCTGCTGTTCTCCTGTGTCTTTGATTGATTACACCTTGATATATTTGTGGAATTTGGGGCATCTTATTACTGCATTATAAATGTACTTCTGGTTAATCATTATTTATGTCTAGTTGTATTTTAAGAATCGATGGTGTCTTTAAATGTTGTTCTAATGCATTTCCCCACCTTATGTGAAGCCCTTTAATTGCCTCTGTGTCCGAAGGGCGCTATACAAATTAAGTTGCCTTGCCTATCAACACCTCTAAAGCTCATGAATTGAAATGGTGTATCTCATTTGCTTAATCTGTACACAAACAGAAAAGTAAAAACAACAATTTGTCATTTTAGCGACTTCAGTGTTGGAACTATTTCTTGGCGAACAGCAGCCAGGAACAGTGACTGAGTGTAGCTTTACAGAGTCGTGCCGCCACAGTGAGGTTCTCAGGTTTGGTTACACTGTATCTGTGCCCAGACTGACATTAAAACCTGTGCTTGCTATCTCGCAACCTGTGCTGTAGCCAGAAACACTTCACAGAGGGGCTGGGCAGAAGGATAGACTGTTGTTTGTTAATAGTTACATTACGTAACCCCCCCTAAGATTTCTGACGTACATATACATGTTAAAGAACATGTTTAGAGCTTTAGAGTTGTTGATAGTTTTAATGTTTTACTGACTTTTGGACAGAGCCAGGCTACACTAAGATAACCACCTACACTTAATGCATGACAGTGGTATTGATCTTCCAATCTTGCTCTCGTAAACAAAGCAAATAAATGTATTTCCCAGAATGTTGAACTGTTCCCTTAAGATCCTTTTAAACTTCTATTTTGGTAAAGTAACTAGTAAAATCTAGAAATATTTCAGTTAGAAATGTGAATTCAATTAACAGGGAACAAAACTACAAAAACATCTACTCCTCACTATCTGCCCTTTCGAACTCTCTAGTGATTTGCAGTGTTTTTGTTCTCCTCACTGACCTTTCATGGCCCTTGAAAGTGTCCCGAGTGTATATTCCTCCAGTAAATCAACGTGCAGTGTTTCCTGTCGAGTTAAATCAAAGTTGCCAGGCTCACATAAAGTATACCATGAGTCTTACTTCGGTTATTGTCCTGTGAGCTTGCTCCTCCAGTAAAGCATCGTGCAGTGTGGTCCAGGCAGCTACATATCTGTGTCTCAGGTCATATCTGATGACATCCCTGCTGAACGCACGGTTGTAGTAGAAAGCCCCATTAAACACAACGTGGCCCGCTCCAGTGAAACTGTAGGGCAGCTTGTATGAATTGCTCGCATGACCTGAACAGGAAGAACACAGAAAACATGCATGGAGCTGGTCAGGCTCTCAACACACAACATGACCTTTAGGACAAGTGTAACAGTGTGTATACAGTGTGACTGTATATCAAGGTGTGATTCATCAATCCATTATCTACCAAAAATCGTTTGCCCTAATATTTTACTGGCTCTCTCTCACACTGAATTACCAGTACAAATGTGACCTCTATGGATGCTAATATTTCAAAAGTCTAAATGCCTTTCTGCTTGTGTTTTGGGTTTGGTCGATTTAATTACTAAAACAACAAATTAAATAAATAACATTAGTGACATAAGCTAATGTTGGTTGTTGTTGCAACATAACATTTATCAGCTTATTACAACAAGCCTTGTGGAAACTCTGAATATGAAGCATGCTAACTTTTAACTGGTAGGCCGGCGGATGTTGAAACACAGTTGCCACTGTGAAACTTAGTAATATTTCTGAAGTTATTTTATAGGCAATGAGTTTGAAGGACCAATTCTAATAATGTATATGCTATAAAAGAAAAAAAAAGACCTTTATTCTCTAGTCTTTTTTGCTACAGCTGCATCTGTATTACTATATTACTATATTTTTTACTATATTTTATATTACTATTACTTTTAAGTGCAGGACCCCATTTCCATAAAGCATCTTAAAGCTGAGATTATTCTAAAATCCATCCTACAAGATGTCTGAAACATAAAACCATGATAAATTAAAACATTAAAAAAAAGAAGGTTTTGCTTACTAGACTTACTAATAATATAATCTGGCCGAAATGCCTTTTCCTGTTTCCACTCATTTTTTATTTGTGTGTAAATATGTAGCTAGTTCCTTTTCCTTTTTAATAGAGAATTTCCAGTTGCCAGTGGAGTGTTAATCTGATGATAAAATGGCATCACCTACATGAACTGTTGATGATGGATATATTTATAAAGCTTGATGTGGGGCTTAATTTGTGTTTAAGAGCAACATCTATCTCAACCACAAACTGAATTGATTAAAGTACACACAATACACAAGTTTACTTCTTGATATTGGGGTAGGGTGTGGCACACACACACACACACACACACACACACACACACACACACACACACACACACACACACACACACACACACACACACACACACACACAACTCATGAACCTGATTTGAAAGTGTCCATGTCTCGGAACTCTAGGAGGTTGTTGCCGTAGTGACCATTGGTGAGGTAGATGACGTTGCCATGGCCACGTGCATCTCTCATCCAGGCTCCGTCACTCAGGCCATAAGAGTTGTGCTGGACTGGATCGGAGAGGCTGGCTACTGTGTCCTTACACAGCCCTGAAAGAGCACATATGGAATGTGACGGTATGAATCAAGACTATATAACATGAGTATTTTCTTGTTTCAATTATAAAAATCCAAAAATATGTGCACTCACTAACTTATAAACTACTGCACTATATGTATCTCTACCAGGCTTTTTGGTGGTCTTTGGTTGGTCAGCTGGGCTCTCTGTCCAGCTGAGTCTGCGTTTGGGTCCCAGCCGAGACTCTGCCGTGGCAGACACCTCAATGGGAGGATCTATACTGGTATCTGAAGCTGAGGTGCTATGTTGAGTGATAGGTGTGGTAGGCTGAATAGTAGTTCTAAGAGTCGTAGTTTGTCGGGAAGTAGTTGTCAGTTTGGTTGTTGTTGGTTTTGGTGTTGTTGTTTCAGTCGTTGGTTTCATGGTAGTGGGAACTGGTTTGGTTGCAGTTGTGGGTTGTTTGGTGGTATTTGAGTGATCTGTTGGTCGCTGGGTTGGTGCAGGACTGCCTAGTCTCCTTGATAGGTCCTTGTAGTCTGGTTCTGTGCTAACAGTGGGTGCAGGTCCCGGATTCTGGATGGGCAAAGTCCTGGCAGGTGGGGGCTGGTCATAAGTCATTAAGTCCATTGAAGTATTTGCAGTTAGAGTTGCTGTAAGTGAATGAAAATGAGATTAGAGATGGCAGTTTTTAACATTTTTTTTTACATCAGCCATCAAGTCATTGTAATAGTTGTTACCATGTGACATAAAAGCAGCATATCAGTTGTAAGAGTACATCAGACGTACTATTTTTTCTTCTTCCTCTCTCATCCTCCTTATAGCTCTCTTCTTCTGCCTTATAAAAGGTCATGCCCCTGATGACCACACTGTTCTTGTCTTTAACTGGCTGCTTTGGCTCTGTCTTTTCCTTGATTGGCTTTTGAGTTCCTGTCTTATTCCTGGTTGGCTGTTGTTGTTCCAGACCATCTTGCTGTTGGTTCTTCTTCAGCTGACCTTCATAATTCTTCTGCAACAGTACAAGCAACATTCCGTCCAGTTTATAAAGAATTTGGGCTTTTCAGTTGACTTTTTGGAAAACAGAAAAAAGATGTTAGAGTCTGTCTTTGCTTCTGATCTGTTAGACACACATTTTCAAATACTAAATACCTGCTTGTTGGTGTAGGCAGGTGCTTGACTTTTCTGTCCGGCATTGTCCAAATCATTCACTTTCTTTTTTTTCTGCTGGGCCTTCTTCTCTTTCTCCTTTTCTTTCGCTCTTTCCTTCACACGTTCTTTCTCTCTTGCTCTCTCTGTAAAATTACGGGCAAAGGCCTAGAGCACAGACAGGATGACATGAAGGCTAAACATTAAACTTACAGTTAACTTTAAAGTACAATTCATATCCACAGCTGCTGTTTTTTTGTCTGTAAACAAATCTATACATCAGAAAACAAGTGAAGAATGGGCAGAGCCAGTGTCTCAGCATTTGGACGTACAACACAATACCTGTAATATACTGTATCTGCAAATAGATTGTACTTGGTGAGAACAAGCCTGTGCCAATGCACAATATGCATCAAAATACACACAGTTTATATTGGGCTGACACCACCAATTAACTGATTGATTACATTTGGTGCTCTGATCATCAGCTCTTCATTAACAAACCGAACAAGTAGCAGTATCATCTTTTTGACAGGAAGCATCAAGGTTAATGGAAAATATGGTCTTGATGGAACACTATCACTAACGACACCACATTAGGTATAAGCTACCTATCACAGTCTTTTCAGTTTCTTTATATTCATTTCAAAAAGTTATCAAGTAATGATAATACAAACTTTATTAGGAGCACTGGTACACCTGCTTATTCATGCAATTATCAGCCATTGTGTGGCACCAGTGCAGTGCATAAAATCATGCGGATACAGGTCAGGAGCTTCAGTTAATGTTCAAGTCACACATCATAATGGGGAAAAAATGTGATCTCAGTGACTTTGACCGTGGCATGATTATTGGTGCCAGATGGGCTGGTCTAAGTAAT
Organism: Xiphias gladius; assembly: GCF_016859285.1. Lineage (NCBI taxonomy): Eukaryota > Metazoa > Chordata > Actinopteri > Istiophoriformes > Xiphiidae > Xiphias > Xiphias gladius. The sequence continues at coordinate 4,152,728 of NC_053413.1, forward strand.
TCTGAAACTCCTAATCTCGTGGGATTTTCAAACACAAGAGTCTCTAAATTTACTCAGAGTGGTGCGAAAAACAGAAAACATCCAATGAGCAGCAGTTCTGTGGACGGAAACGCCTCGTTGATGAGAGAGGTCACGGGAGAATGGCCAGACTGGCTGGAGCTGACAGAAAGGCCACGTTAACTCAGATAAACACTCTTTATAAATGTGGTGAGCAGAAAAGCATCTCAGAATGTAAAACATGTTGAACCTTGAAGAGGATGGGCTATAACAGCAGAAGACCACGTCAGGTTCCACTCCAGTCAGCCAAGAACAGAAATCTGAGGCTGTAGCAGGCATAAGCTCACCAAAACTGGACAGTTGAAGCCTGGAAAAACGCAGCCTGGTCTGAGGAATCTCAATTTCTGCTGAGGCACACAGATGGTTGGGTCAGAATTTGGCGTTAACAGCATGAATCTATTGACCCAACCTGCCTTGTGTCAACAGTCCAGGCTGGTGGTGGTGGTGTAAAGGTGTGGGAAATGTTTTCTTGACAAACTTGTGGCTCCTTAATACCAAATCAATCATGGTTTGAATACCACAGCCAATATGAGTATTGTTGTTGACCACATGCATCCCTTGATGGCCACAATTTACCTTCTTCTAATGGCTACTTCCAGCATGATAATGCTCCATGTCACAAAGTAAAAGTTGTCTCAAACTGGTTTCATGAACATGACAATGAGTTCATTGTACTTCAGTGGCCTCCACAGTCACCAGATCTGAATCCACTAGAATGCTTTGGGATGTGGTAGAACAGGAGATTGGCAGCATGAATGTGCAGCTGAAAAATTTGCAGAAATGATGTGATGCAGTCATGTCAACGTGGACCAGAGTCTTAAAGGAATGTTTCTAACATTTTGTGGAATCTAGGCCGCTGGAAGAGCTGAGGCTGTTTTCAGAGCAAAGGGAGGCCTTACCCAGTATTAGTATGGTGTTCGTTCATAAAGTGCTCGGTCTGTGTATATTATTAAAGGTTATTTATTAAAGGTTTTATTACGAAACTTTCTGCCTCAGATTTTCCTTCCTGGAAATACCACAAGAACAGTTTCCTAGACTAATCCATTCCAAAAGGATCATGTATTGACTCTAGAAGTGCCTCTCTCCGTATGACAATGGCAGAAGTACGATATGTAATTTCCCTCTAGAAGTGTAGTCCAATCAAAGCCACAATCAATTTTGGGAATATTTTCACTACTTCCTTTAAAATTACCATGCACATACACTTAACAGGAAGTTCATACGTACTCCATCTACTGGCCTGCGGCATTCGTCATTATGGAGAGCAGGATTTTAGATAACCAACAGTAGAGAGAAGACAGGAAATGAGGGGAGGGACAGATGGGAACAAAGGTCCCCAGCCAGACACTAACTGAATGTTGTAGTTGATGGTCAGCGCATTAAAGGCCAAGGCCACCAGGCCACTTATTATGAGTTTGGAATGACCTTCAAGCAAAACAATAATCTAAAAATAACCAATAACCCAAAATCATGCTGTAATGTAGAACAAACTGCAAAAGGCCTGCAAGGGGATAAAATGAAGTCTTGGGATCTCCAAAACAAACAAACAAAAAAAACTATGTGAATGCTACTTATGTATTTACATACATGTAGTTTAAAATTGCTGTGAGTACACTAATATTAACATGAAGGCAACCTGGATGAATTTATCCAAATATTAAAAAAAACAAAAAACTCAGCTTTGATCATCTGGATTATGGCTGTAGTGACAGTAAAAAACACTTTTTAGAGACATTTTAGTGAATAAATCAAACTGAATGTTTGAACATTGAGGGAGGCATGTCAGCCATATACCCTGTGGAAATTACAGCCTCGATAGAGTGGTATACTGTGCACCTTTGTGTGTGTGTGTGTGTGTGTGTGTGTGTGTGTGTGTGTGTGTGTGTGTGTACAGGTGTCCTCACTTTTTCCATGTTGTCCATCCTGGTCAGCAGTTTGGTGGTGACAGAGTGGAGCTTTAACAAGTCCATTCCATACAGAGAGCCCTCCAACAAGTCGATAATAGTTGCCAGCTTAACAGACCAAAGATAAATGACACAGAAAGATGACAGGACAGGGAAAGAAAAAACAGTGACTGTGGGCTGACTTTACCTAATGTTTAAACTTTAAACTACTTCAAGAAATGATTTGTCCTTATTAGCAGCAAAAAAACGAAGTCAAAGTGACTAAGTTTCCACATCGTGTGTGTTTCTACCTTAATGTCATCCTTGCTGGCCTCCTGTAGTTTTTTAAACCTGTACTCTCCCTCACAGGGGTTGACGGCTGAAGGTGGAGCCATGCACACACAGTTCTTGCAGTCTGTTCCCTTGGTAACCGTCTCCACAGTGTAAAAATCCTGGGGCAGTGAGCTTGCGTCGCTGTCGTGGATTCGGCTGCAGTCAGAGCGTCTGATCGGTCGCACAATACAGCGACACACACAGTCGGACCCTGATGATACAGTCTTCACTTTGTCGTAATCACCCAGCAACTGAAAGAGAGGGGCACAGTTTTTTTTTACTCAGGCTGCTCAGATGGAGGGAAACTTAAAAGAAACAATAAATTAAAATTTAATATGAATGTATATCTGATACTTGATTAGTCTTTACTATATATTAGTCAGAAACACATGAATGTGAACTAAAAGAAGCATGTGTGATGGTTTGTCGCTGCAGCAGTGGTGAGCTGCCTGGGAAGAAGATAGCTACAGGCGTTTACAAACAGGCAATTTTGGGTTTGGAGCGCTTACAGTTCGAAGGATATTACATAACCAACCGCCAGAAGGATGCAAACTGTTACCATGGTGTACACACACACACACACGCACACACACACAGAGCTCTGGGCCTGATTTACCACATCATTTAAACTGAACTGACAAACTGTGGGGTCTGGGTTGTACTTAAAATGAGAAAGAAAAAGAAAGTCAAAAGTCAAGAGTCAAAAGTAAAAGACAGAAAGTAAAAACTGCTGTGTCTAATACAAGAGCTTTAAGATTTAAGGTTACAAAGCAACATTTGTCCAAAAAAAGAACCAGTGATTTGAATTCTCATGTGGTTTTTACTTTATGAAGTGGTTGGAAAATTTTGCTCCAAGTAACCACTGAGATGTGAACTGACACACAAGACTTGAGATGAAATGGGGTTTCATAGAGAGAGGGGGATTAAACTGAGCTTGGGTTGAAGCTCTGGCAATTTAATACTTCCCATCATTATCAGCAATATTAGGGTTTTTTTTTTTTTTTTAATTTTCTTCCAGCATGGCTCATAGAGAACGTCATTTCAATTCAATCAACTTTTAGGCTGAACTTTTACGCCTACTAGACTGGGAAGATGATGTGAATAAAAGAAGAAACTCCTTTTTAATTTTAAAGTAAAAAAGGAGTGCTGGCTTTCTGACCTACTGGGTCGTGGTGGGAGGTGCCTAATCGATCAGCGCCTCTTTTTAATTTGTACATTTTCTTCTACTACTTTTGTGCGTTTCCTGTACACAATTTGCCATTAAACGATTAGCGTGGGAATAAAGCTTGGCTACGAGGGAAATGCATTGGGGTGCACACCACACAGACCTGGCTAATGATGTTCTCCTGGTTGTCCAGCTCATCCTCCAAAGGCTCGGCCGCGGGCTGCTGATCTCTCCCTTCCGCACCTGCAACAGGAGCGCCTCTCCACGGGGACTGCCGCTCTCCTTCCCGCGGACTGTCCCCAGCTTTACGCGCGGAGGGAGCATCCTGGTCCGCCCCGCCCGGCACTGCTGCTTCGGCCAGCAGCATCTTCTCTAGCGAGGGCTCCGCGCTTCTGTCCGCCTCCAGAGCATCGAGTCCTCTCACAGCACAACAGAAAATCAGCAGCGAGAATCTGCGCCACATTTCGCCGCCAGCAGACAACCAACTGCTCTCAGGTAATGATCAGGTAGCTGCCGCCAAAAACGTCTGAGCAGGTCCGGTCTGACAGCGCCGAACGAATCGAACGCCTCCGCATCTAAAAGGACACCGGTGACCTTCCAAACGCTTCAAAACGACAGTCTCGAACGGCGTATTAACACCCCCGGCACTCTGAATGGATCCGGACAGCAGCTGACTCTGGGCCAGACCCGTCTCCAGTCCGGCAGATCCGCGATGCAGTCACATCCGTTTCGCTGCAACGTTCCAGACGGAGCCCGTGTACAAGCTGTGTACACTAAGGAATGGGCGGTAGCGCAGTCGTCCAGCGGAGTCAGCAGCTGTGTATGTGGGGGCCGGGCTGCGGGGAAACCACTAACAAATAGTCGCATCCTTTCGCATCTGGACCGGGAGTGAGCAGATGCGAAAACCGGACCAGCACCGATATTGGCCAAAGGGTCCGTTCAAAATGAGATACTTGTCCACTGAGTTCATTTTATTTTCGACCGAGGTAAAATTTTAAAGAGAGAGAGAAAACTATAACAGGCCCCCCTTAATTAATTGACTTAAATGTTTTAAAAGAGAATTAAATTAATGGATTATGTAAGATGTTTAGGTGTTTCAAGTGATTAACTGGATCATGGGTCTTATCTATTTTTAGCCTTTTAAAACCCCTTAAAATATCAAATGACTGAAGTTTCACTGTAAGGTATGAATTACAAAATGTCTTTCATGTTTTAAGGTATTTTACTTTTAGAAAGCCATTAAACCATGCACATATTCATTAAAAATGATATATTACAATCTCTTAATTTATTCACTAATTTTCCTCCTCAAAATCCCATTAAATATACCCTACTTATATAAAATAAGGTAAAAAATAATTTTAAGGTAAAAAAAATGTAGGGTTTCAGTTTCATACTGACCGTCTGCACAAAGTCATGCTTCAAAAGATACAACATACAGATGGGTGACAAATCAAAGGAAAAACCTGAACAAAGGAGTGGAGAAACATAATGAATGCAGATGCTTTCACACAGATGCTCTGCATGGTGCAATGAAGCAGTTAACATCCCGTCATGCTTTTTGTCATGTATAAAAATGCTGAGCAGGCACAGCTGATTCTGATTTTGTATCACTATGGCAGGAGGAAAAGATGTAAGTGACTTTGAAAGAGGGATCATTGTTGGGGCAGAGATGGCAGGAGCTTCAGTCACAGAGACTGCTCAGCTTCAATAGGAACAGTGACTAAAGTGACATCTGCATTTAGATCTATGGGAAAGACGTCAGCAAATAGGCTTGGGAACTGTATATGTAAGGAAAAATGGAGAGGAGCAACTCTCCCTCAGGTGACTGAGAATGTCAATGCAGGACGTGATCAGACTGTGTCAGCAAGAACACTCCGTCAACAATTACATAGAGAGGGATATTATAGTGGGTTTCAGTACATTAAGCCCTCATTGCAAAGATGAATAGACATCTGAGAGTTCAGTGGTGCAAAACCATAAAGCACTGGTCCACATAGATGGGGAAAAAAGTGACATGGTCATATGAGTCATCCTTCACTATAAAAATGGAACAAGAAATGGCAGACAAAATTGTAGCTAAAAGCTACATATCCAGGAGCAAGGCTCTTTGATTGGAAAGCCTATTGAGGAGCTCAAATCTTCCATTAACTTTTACTATGCTGACATGCAAGACATAAGAGGTACAATACAACACATGGTTGATAGAGTTAGCAGAGCTGAAGAAAAGGTCCCGTTTTTGGGAAACAACGTTTTGGATTTGGTGCGCCACAAAAGAACGTGGAATCTGCACCTATGTGGTCTTCCTGAAGAAGAAGAAGAGGAGGAGGTGAGAATGAAGGTGATCAGTATATGTTAAAACATAGCTCTGGGCTATAAAGAGAAGATTCTGGAAGTGATTGATTTGTTTCACAGGCTTAGCAGAAAACACCCTGCTCATCCTTCAGTTCTATGTGAGGCATTTTTGCAACATGTCTGGAGGAAGTTCACACACTCTGAATACCTGAAGCAAAGAAATCTCAGCTTTAAAGAGGATCATACTCTGGAGGATTGTGAGGAACCCTCTGTGGCCAGTAATCCAGAAAGCTTGACAGGAGAAGATTGCTTACTTTTTCCGAGGGAGAGCCTTTGTAGATAACAAGGAAATACACTAACTAATCTGATTCCTACATTCGGATTCAGCTAGGAGGATAAGTTCGGCTTTCTGCACATAACCAGATTTATAGTGGCAGTTGTTCTCTTTAATCATATTTCTGATAAAGTTCTTTTCAGTTTCAGACACATTACTAAATGAAAGACATTATTTCTTTACGCAAAAAATTTTGATGCTGACTTTTGTCAGATCCAGGAAACTCATTCTGTTGATGTGGACTATTACTTTTGGAAATCGCAAATGGGGGGATGACTTGTGGATGTCGCATGGGAATCAAAACTCATATACACAAATTCATTGGGAAGATCACCCTCATTCAAGATGACCCATATGGACACTATATTTTTATGGTTCGTTCTTACAATAACCAGATTTTTCTGATTGGCAAAGTTTATGGCTATCAACAATACTAAGGAAAACAAGGATGTGTTTGAAACTTTAATAACTAATATAATTGCTCTTTTAGAAAGATTCTGTGATATGAAGATTATTTTGGGTTGAGATTTCAATGTTACTGTAAATGTAAATGTAATGTACTGTAGATGGCCAATTAGTAAGGCATTGGCATTGAAGGAACAGCTCTAAACTGGTTTAACTTTTATTTATAAGATTTATTTCAGTTTCTACACATTAAAGATGAATCCTCCACATACTCAAATGTTAGTTACGGAGTTCCACAAAGTTCTGCTTCGACCAGTTCTATCCACCTTAGAACTTCCTTTTGGCAATATAATAAGTAAAATTAGTAAAACACTCCACAACTTCCCTTGTTATGCAGATGATACCCAATTGTACTTGTCAATGAAACCCGATGACACCAATCAGTTACCTAAACTTCAATCATGCTTTAAGGACATAAAGACCTGGATGACCAGCAACTTTCTGCTGTTAAACTCAGACAAAAGTGAAGTTATTGTACTTTACCCCAAACATCTCAGCAACATATTATCTAATGATATTGTTACTCTAGATGGCATTGCCCTGGCCATCTCGGAGTTATCTTTGATTATTATATGTCCTTTAACTCCCACATAAAACAAACTTCAAGGAGCGCCTTTTTTACCTATGTAACATTGTAAAAATCAGGCACATCCTTTCACAAAAAGATTAAATAAAAGCTAGTCCATGCTTTTGTTACTTTTAGGCTGTATTATTGTCATTGCTTTTTATCAGGCTGCCCCAACAAATCTCTAAATAATCTTCAGTTGATCCAGAATTCTGCAGCGCGAGTACTGAGAGGAAGTCCTTGATGCTCAGGCATCGTCATATCTTAAAGACCTTATAGTACCCTGTTACCCTCCTAGAACACTGCGCTCCCAGAATGCAGGCTTGCTTGTGGTTCCTAGAGTCTCCAAAAGTAGAATGGGAGGCAGATCCTTCAGTTATCAGGCTCCACTACTGGAGAACCATCTTCCAGTTTTGGTCCAGGAGGCAGACACCCTCTCCACATTTAAGAGTAGGCTTAAAACCTTCCTTTCCGATAAAGCTTACAGTTAGGACTGGCTCAGGGTTGTCTTGAACCACCTCCTAGTTATGCTGCTATAGGCTTAGACTGCCAGGAGACTTCCCATGATTCACCAAGCTCATCTCTCCTCCTCTGCTCTCCATCCATATGTATTCTTATCCCATTAATGCTCATTACTAACCTGACTTCTTCTCTGTCCCGTAGTTTTGTGCTTTCTCGTCTCTTTTCTCCCTCTTCCTGTCGCTTTCTGCAGATATTTCTGCCCCTGGTGCTGCAGAGTCTGGATCTGTGACTGCAAACCACCTACTGCCTCCATGATCCTGCTCAACACCCACTGGGTCAGTTATTATATTTAGTCTTATTATTATTATTATTATTATTATTATTATTATTATATTTATGTGGAACCTACATTGTCCTATGTTCTCTATCCTCCTGCTCTCTCTCTCTCTTTCTCTCCCCCTCCCATCTCTCTCTCACTTTCTCCCCTTCTCTCTTTCTCTCTCAACCCAATCAGTTGGGGCAGATGGCCACCCACCATGAGCCGGGTTCTGTTCAAGGATTTTAGCTCTTAAAAGGGAGTTTTTCCTTCCCACTGTCGCCAAGTGCTTGGTCATGGGGGAATGTTGAGTCTCTGTAACTATAACTATATAGAGTACAGTCTAGACCTGCTCTATATGAAAAGTTCCCTGAGATAAACTCTGTTATGATTTGGTGCTATATAAATAAAACTGAATTGAATTGAATTACATAAAAAGAAAACTGTCTTATGATTTATTTTATGAATTAGAGAGGCGTAACTGATATATGGAGAGTCAGCAATCCCAACTCTAAAGAATTTAGCTGAAAAATCAAGTCTGGCTCACTGCAGCCAAAAATTTCTGGTTAATCTCTGAATCTTTTTCCTACTCACAGTGTAAAGTTGAAATGATTCCAACATCTATTACAGACCATAAAGCCATTCTATAGATTTTGAATAATTCACCAAATAGAGTAACTAAAATGACTCCTGCTTACTGGAAACACAATAAGTCTCTCTTAATGAATGTTAATGAATCTCTAAATTTAATTACTAAAAATAAGAAAACTGAGTACCTGAAAATGGCAGAAAATGAAAAGGCTATTGGGAGATATTTTAAAATTTGAGTTAAGGAAATAATTAAGGGAAACAGGTGAAAATATTAAGAAAGATAAGAAAAAAATAAGGAAATTGTTTGATCGCTGAATTAATTTCGTAATTTCTATGATGCCAGAAATTATGTATGAGATCCAAAGAGTGCAATTACAAACACGGTAACTGAAACTAAATCAGCTATATACCAGCAAAGCCAAACAAGCTTTTATATGCTCAACGGCTAAGTGGATCGAAGAGGGGGAACAGAACTCATGAGATGAGATGTCAGCTCCGGTTCCAAAACCTGGCCCGCTTGAAGACAACAGAACACGCCCACCTCAGGTGGAAAAAAACGACTCGCACTATGACTAAACGCAATGCACACAACAGGTTCTCAACAAAAACATGGGAGAGACGAGAACTGTCACTCAGCTGCAGTAGTGCACATCTATTTGAATTCCAAAATAAATGCTTATTTACTCTTTCCAGAATAGAAGGATCAAATTAGCGAGTTGGTGTTGTGAAGTTAGAGCATTTTAAGCAATGGGGTGAAAACGAACACAACAACAGCCACAGTAGCCATTTTCATAGGAAAGGCACAGGGGTCTTTAATAACATTAACAATGGCTCATTTCCCTTGAGTGTCACAGTAAGCCATGTCAGTGAGGCAAACAAGGCACCTGGAACTGACTTAATATCACTTTTCTTTACCTGCTATGGCATGACAAATATGCAGGACACGCATTGAAATACACTAAAAATATTTCAGAAATAAACTGTTGCTGTCGGCCCAAATACATTGTGTGTGTGTGTGTGTGTAGACGTTCCACTGTCAACTCTGTCAACTGAGGCAGATTATAGTTACAGCTCGAGAAGACCAAAAATGGTCAACTCTGTATATTCAGTATGGAGATCCTGAAAAAGCAGGTTTCATTATTAAAGTTTGACAAGAACATTAAAAAAAGGCTAATGAAAGATGAGAGAATAATTGTTTACAAAATTAGTTTTTCTAAAATGCGTCATGGTTTGAAAACCTATATTTTGCGCTGTTAGTGAGGTGGAGGATCAGGCTAAAAACTTTCCGTCTCAGTGTCTACCAGCAGGTGGCCCCACCAGTGAGGCTGTGCCACTTGTGTGTGATGTTACAGTTGGTGAGACTACTGCTAAAACAAGTTTCATCTGCTGTAGGCTTTAACAGTCCCGCCCAGCTCACCACACGCTGACTTGCAGAGAACAGAGGAAATGAGCTGAGCAAAACCCTCTTGACACATGAGAGCAACTCATTTAGTTGTCATGTATTGCATATAGGTTTCCTGTGTACATAAATTCAAATAACTGACTTAAGCTTTTCTAGAGACATTTGAGAGGAAAGGAAATAGAGGCATTATGGGAGCATCTTCTTCTGGCTTGTTGGATGAGGCCAAAATCAGCCACATTAAAGGTAAAATTAAGAGTAGACTTCTTTTTCTTTGTTTTTCAGCATTCTTCAGTTTTATCTGCAGTTTTGCATACTGCTTGTTTAGAACTGTTCATGAGGACATTATATCTCAGCCCTATTTGAATATGAGTTTTCCACAGAGAGTAAGGTGGATACATAGAGAGGAAGAAAGAGAGAGGGGTTGCAGTATTATTGTAGACATTAGTTGTGTAGTAGTAGATAAAATAGCTGTTTCCCTTTGAGCCTGGCAATCTACTTTCCTTTACTCACCATCTCATGTAACAAATTTTTGCTTGATCACTTCATGGCATTTGGACTGCGAATTTGTGTTGGTGCTGAAACATTGATATTTGCCGTTTAGGTTAATTTACCCTCCACAGTGTATTTGCTCTAGATCTTGATAAAGTCCTTACTTGTATATACTGCCCATATATGAACAATTTCTAACATTGACACTGAGTGACCAGAAAACCCCGGTACCATCTAATGCAATCCAATACAAAAATGTTGGCACTATCAGAGAAGAGTTTAAGTCTACGGTCATTTAGGAGGCTGTAGGTAGTAGAGGTGTTATATTCAAGTACATTCTCTTGAAAAGTGTTTCTACATGCACGATGGGGGCAGAACATAACTATTTGTGCTGGCCTCTACCAGATAGCTTTCAGCAAAGAGGTAAACAGGAAACATGGGGGGGCATGCAACAAACCAAACTGGGTACATGCAGATATATGGTACTGGCATTAATCACCAGGCCAACAGGATGACCTTTTTTGGGTTTTTTTGTTTTTTAACTGGGATGTTACCATGAAAACGGAAATGATAATATAAAGTGTAATAAAAATGTGTTGGATTTTTTGCTTCAGAAATTCAGAAATTCTAATTTTAATCTCAAATGAGCTTTGACTTTGAAACAAAAATAATAAATGAAACAAAAACGATATGCTATGTGAGTCGCTTTGCTCATGTGTGCATTCCTATACATGCTATCAGCACAGACACATCCGGTCACTAATCTCCACCTCAAACTAGAATGTAATTACATCCATTTCCAACTATTATTATGGGTTGTTGTAATCGCTCTGTGTGCACGCATGTGTGTTTGTGTGTGTGTAAGATGAAAGCCGGGCTACAGAGTGACCCAAAGAATACGTGATAATGGCTATACACTGTAAACAGATGATAGACAGCAGATTATGACTGATCCAAACACATCAAGAGCCTCTAGTTAGGAGGGTACAGTAATCCATCTCTTGCTACCAACTGACAAAACTCATAAAGAGTTTCATTCAACAAATTTTCATTTGACAAATTCAGACACATTAAGGGACATCACAACCCACAAACTGTGGCTGTGTGTGTAGTTATGTATTTATATTTCCATTTCACTTGTCAATCGATTCTTGTGCATTTTGTTCTGTGATCGGAGAGTTAGTTCTACAGTACGCTCAGGGCCGTAGCCAGGGCAAAACTGAGGTCTAGAAGCAGAAGCATAAGCAGAGTAGGTTATTTTATAACTTTACATTTGTAGTTTTTTTTTTTTTTTAATTCAGATAAGTGAAAGAGCTGATAATGAGATCAGATGGTCAGAAGGAAGAAAAGACCCCAAGTGAAGTTTAACATTTTATCTTGAAGATGAAAAAAATAGCATAAAAAAGATATGGGGAACTGCTTCTCTCCTCTCTTTCTTTCCTGTTGCTTCATTGTTCCTCATTGCAATTATGGGAAAAGAGAACAGAGCAGGCTTTATTATTTATTAATAAATTATGCTTTGTTTGTGATGACGGTTTAGTTTAGTTTAGTTTAGTTTAGTTTTAACAGCTAACACCTAGGGTTGTCGAGTGCGCTCCAAGCGCTGTTGATTTTTTGATGCGTGTCGTGACCTTTCTCTCCCCTGACCCCTCACCCTCTCAGTGTTCCGGGACCTCCGGATTTACAAATAAAGCACAGCTTTTATGGCATTTTGAACCATTCTCTTAAAATCAGTAGGTTAGTCCCTTCTTGTGAGCAAAGATGTTTCTGCTATGGACATGAATGGGTTAAAAAAGACAGAGGCCTGAGGTGACCGACGTTAGCTAGCCAATTTTAGCTAGCTAAACTTGAGTACTGTAAGTTAGTTGATATAGCAACATATTGTAACTCTGTTGGACCACGTTGTACAGGTAACATTTATTTCGATGACCCACAAATGCCAGGTTGACCATGTTTTGGTTTCCAAAAAAGTAGATTCTAAAATGTTACTCACTGCCGGTACGCGCTCATTGTTTCCTCCATCTATCATGTGACAGAAACGCGGTCGCTTATCACTGAAGAATAAGTTCTAAAAGTCTGAAATAAGTCTTATATGGTGGATTGATACCACTGTAGGGCCTACCGAGAATTGGCTCAGATCTGCTGACTGTTCTGCTGCCTAGGTTATGCTCCATCATTAGACTAATGGACACGTCGGCAGGTGGATTCATAATGATAGAACACTTTTGTTCACAAAATAAAATCATGTTCATTCACACACACACACACACACACACACACACACACACACACACACACACACACACACACACACACACACACACACACACATAATGCAAAACGTCCACCTGGGGACCTCATAGCTTGTTACTGGGGTGAGTGTATGTGTGAGGTAATTGCTAACCCCTCAGCCTTACCCTCTGTCTCTTACCCCCTGTCCTCTATACTCATTACTGAACTCAGAGCAGAACAGCAGGGGGACTGTGGCCTGTCTCAATCCATTATACTAGAACTACCTTAAAGCTTCCATGTGCAGTATATTGCCTGAGTGGATGAAGCTGAATTAAACCATCCACTTAGTAGCGCTGAATGAACAAGTCTTCATGGAGTGAAGAGCCCCAATTTTTACCAAGGGTAGTTCCATGGGTAGTACATTACCTTCACTGCTACACTGCACTGAAACCTGAGCAGATCCATTTTGCTAAAGTAACTTAAAAGCTGCATTGACTTTCTTAGTCACTTGGGGGGAATATGTAGAAGCTGAAAACATAACATAGACATACTCTTATACAGTTGTTATGGAAAATGTGTTAGCATGCAGATGTGTGGTTGCTTGACCCCGCATTTCGAACTGTTCTCGGGCAAGATACCGAACCCCACATTGCCCCAGATGCTGTGCCATCAGGATGTGTGAGTGTGTCAATTGTTGAATGTGGCATATAGTGTAAAGTGGCCGATAAGACTAGAAAAGCGCTATGTTAGTGCAGTCCAATTGCCATTTAGTTCCAGCAAACATATAGCAGGAATAGCATTCATTTGTAGTTGAGTTTCTCACCACCCAAAGAATGTAAGCTCATATTCACTCTCCTTTTAGATTTGTTTTGGTCTCCAACCAAACCCTCAGAAAAATATCGTGCTCTTTAAGTGCCAAACGTTTCACTATGTTCACTAGCTATTGGCTAACTCTGTCTGCTTGATTGGTTGATGAGAGCAGTGAGCGTGAACCGAACCTTTAAAGTTATGGGCCTTAAAATTCACACATGAGCTAAGGGAGGCTAAAATAATCTGAGGGAACAGCTGAGGGATACTGCAAAGTTAGGTGATAATTCTGTGTGGGTTCATCAGTAAAGCTTTTACATTACACAGTTATTTTATTGTTAAAATTGTTAGCATGAAATATTGATTTGTACAGTTTTAATATTCACATTTTCTTAATTAAAGCTAAATCTACCACTGACAGTTACTATGTACCAGTGTTTTTTTTTCTGTGAGGTGATTAATTCTGTTCAGTTTTGAGTTGGGAGGAATTAAAACGGAGATACATACAGTATGACATGATTTTTTTTGTAAAGGTGCATGTGTTTGTGGGTTGTTTGTGTGTATGCAGGACTTGCGGACAGTACGTTCCAGAGCTTCAGTGTGTTTTACCGTCAGCAGTACTCTTCAGCCTACTGCGGACACTTACACCAGGAGGTGGAGCCTAAGAAAGAGGGGAGGGGCCTGTTGCTCACACACAGGGTAGCTGAACCTGCCAATCCAACTATCAGTCAGCACCGGTTTACTCTGACTACATATTCATTTGTGTGTGTGTGTGTGTGTGTGTGTGTGTGTGTACAGCCTCAGTATGCTGCGGAGGAGGTGCTGTACCAAGGCACTGTTAAGTTCTCCTGCTGGGATGAGCAGGGCAAGAAATGCAGAGAGAGGTACACTGTACTGAGAAGAGACTACAAAGTGGAGATACATGAAAACCTGGAGGTAACACTTTGCGTATACACACTTTTACACACAAAACACAATGTTCATAATCTAACTGGTATTTATCCTATTGCTAGACATTGTTGTCATATGAATTACAAGCAGTGCATTCCAGTGCAGTGAAAAATGTGATCTGGCTGCCTCCCTGCATTGCACAGAAAGAATAACATTGAATACACATGATTTTATATGCATACATATGCACCCCTTTATATTATATGTATGTACACACTTACAGAGTCATACATGCACATAGACACAAACTCACTGGCATAAAAAGGGGACTATAAGGCCTTCAGTAGTACCTTTTGTGTGGAAAACACTTTGGAGCCATAGCCACAAGTCTGATTCAATACTGTGTCAGCAGCTTTGGTTTTATCTACATTGAGTTACGGGTTATTTTCCCTACACCACATACCTCCATCCTATAGGCATCTTCATTTTTGGATGAGACCAGTCACTATTGTGCAATCTGCAAATTTCACAATTTGGTTGTTATGATGTTTGGAGACGCAGTAATGCGTGATCAAGCTATGGAGTCTAAGGAAGCCTTCCCGTAGTGTACCTGTATTCAGGATTAAGAGTGGAAGAGAGGGTTCCTTCCACCCTCACTGTTTGGAAAGAAAATAGTACACCCGAGCACAGATGGAATGACCTAGGCCCAGATCTCTGAGTTTGTTTTGTTGGAAGAATAGTAATAAAGGCAGAGCAAAAATCGTAATCTGACATAAATGTGTCTCCCCTCAAGATTTTCAGGAGCAGTGTGCATGACATGGGAGACTGTATCCTCAACTGACCTATTTGGCTGATAAATTAACTCTAATGGACCTAGGGAAGCAAGTACATTATCACATATGTGGATTTTGACCAATGTCTCAAAGCATTTCAGTATTACTGTTTACAGGGCAATTGGACTTCAGTAACTGAGACATGTTACTGGTGTTTTCTTGGGTATGGGTACAATTGTAGGTCTTTTAAAACACTGTGTCAGTGACTGATGAAAAATATCTGTAAGAGCAGAGCAGGGCTGACGTGTGCAGGCCTTAAAGGCCCCAGATGGAATTCCATCAGGGCCCGCAGGTTTTAGAGCTTTGACACATCCAAACGCTTCATCTCCCTCACCCTCTGTCACACTTTTCTGTGTTTCCACCTGTAGACTTTTAATCGTGGATGTGCCCCTAAGTTGGTCCTCCAGCCAGCGGGGGGCAGTGTGCTGACCACAGAGAAGGAGTCCAGAGCTCACCTGGAACACATTTGTGCTGATTTACTCAATGGTAGTATACACTTAGTCTTATATACTTACAGTATTTAACAACAGTGTGACACATCCAGCCATTTTAACAACCTAAATGATCAAGTGTGGACAATCTGCACTGACTGAGATTCAATTTCTCGAACACAGACACGGGTAATGTAAAAATAGACACACAAACTGTCTCCAAACCGCCCAGTTTACACAAACTTGGACTCAGTAAAACTAGATCTGTCAGTTGTCTCATCGGTTTGGTTTCAGGTTTCACAGACAGACCAGTTTGTTCAACATGTGCCTGACTGGCATGTGCAGTTTATTGTTATTAGATCAAAGGACTCGTTATTAGCGAAACTGGCATTTTTCGAAGGGTCATTTGCAGCTGGAAACATATAAAGTTTCCAAGTACAACTTCAGGTTTTATTTACTTCAAAAGCAGCTTGTTCCAGTTGTATAAGTTCTATCTGATTACTGAAGGCAACCTGAATTAAGTCAATAATGATAAAAACTGCTGTGGTTAACATTGTTCTTTATTTGAATGCTGTATGTGCCCTGGAGACTTGCGCACAGGACTTAACCTGGAACCTGTACCTTCATCCCTAAGACCTTGACCGACTGAATCTGACTGGTACTTTCAAATTTGACACCCGAACCTGACCCAAAATCTGAAACTTTATTTTTGCTTTATTTCATCCATTACTGAGTTAGTTTCCCAGTCTAATGCAACACACTGGTCAAACTCCGTCTCTTGTCATGTTTTTCTACTGGTGCAGATGATTGGAACAGTCAGAAAGAGAATGACAGAAATAACCCAACCTCAATTCGAAACCAGAGTTCCGCGACCCTGGCTCAAATCCAACATGTTCCTCTAAAGTATCTAAAGTATCTGATATTGGTTGTTTTGGAAGACAAATAGCCCATCTTGACATTTTTTAGGGCTTGTTGGGAAGTTATTATATTATTAAAAGCACGTCTAAGAGTCAAGAGCTGCTGTCTATGGTTAACATAAACCTGCTTTCATTATTGAACATAAACTACTTGGTTGTTCAGAGAAAATACAGTCAAGCCCAAATCTGTAACACTGCCATCTGTGTGTGTCTTTATTACGTGTGTTTAGGAGTGAAGGAGGATTCTTCTTCAGTGGTGTCATCTCCAGATGTGTTTGCTGTGTATCTGCACCTTCCTTACACAGGCCACAACTGCTTCCTGTTCCAAGAGGAAGCGGAACGAGATCAATTCTTGTCTGCCCTCACAACCTGCATTAGACACCGCAGCCTTGGTAAAACACTCACACACAAATTTTCTCTGTGGCTTAGTTTTACACTAATTGTGTCTCAGTATTTGAAGTATGGAGTCTAATCAGACAAAAAAAAAAAAAGACAAAATAAAGTGACTTTTCAATG
Organism: Xiphias gladius; assembly: GCF_016859285.1. Classification (NCBI taxonomy): domain Eukaryota; kingdom Metazoa; phylum Chordata; class Actinopteri; order Istiophoriformes; family Xiphiidae; genus Xiphias; species Xiphias gladius. The sequence goes on from NC_053413.1 coordinate 4,169,712, forward strand.
GTAACATGCTAAAGTTGCTCAACTTTTGGTGTAGTGCTTGACAGTACTGTCCCACAGTGCAAGACAGAGGCGAAAATGAGAACTTACGCACATCTGGAAAAAAACAACCCTTATCAACAAGAGCAGTGCTGCTGCCTTAAAGGAATAGTTTTCATTTTCATTTGCATTTGCATAGTACATTTTCAGAAACACAATTATTTGCATTCTTTCCAAGAGTGAGATGAGAAGATCTGGCTCCAATAGATCTAAGCCTACCATCTAAGCCCGATCTAAGACAGTAAATGCGTTGCTGTATCTTCTTATTAATAAATTCTGTATGACAAACCATTATAGGATGGTATCTATTGTAACACCCAGGTATTTGTGCGAAGAGACTTGTTTAATTTCTACATTGTGAACTGTCACTGGAAGCAGCCAAAAATAGGGCTTCCTTGAGCTGAAGATGCACCTGACTTCATCAACAGTAATGGGAATATCTATGTGCCTCTTTGGCCTCCCTATTTAAGTGCTTTTACAACTGTTTTATTGTTAAATGTGATTTTCCAAGTGTTGATACTATTTTTGAATATCTTTAAAATAGTCACTAGTCACTGTGGTGGTTTCATCTAGGGAACCATTATGAAAAATCCCAATCGGTCCAATCAAAGCATTTTTTAAGCCCTTCCTTTCTCTCAGGGGACCATATCCTGTCATCTCTTTCTTTTGGCTTACTTCTCTTAAGTTTTGCAAATTGGAATTAAATGCACAACATTATGGTCAGAGTTTCAGACAAGATTCTAATTCTGGATTCAAAAGCCGTTTGACATTTACACGACATTTAACCAGGATATTCTCCTTCCTTGTTGGGTTTTGACATACTGTCAGAAACCAGATAATGTACGGTCCATATTACAGTGATTTAAATCCCCCAGGACAAAGCTGGTGCATCAGGGTGTATCTGTTTATGTACACTACCTCCGATGGTGATGAACACACACAGAACATAGGCTTGTGCTTCCCAACTCCTGTGGTTAAAGGGGGGGGGGTTGTTTATCTTACACACCACACATAGTCATCTTGGACAAAAGACGACACAGTTAACGACAGTTACGACATCTAACTCTAAGGATTAAAATGGAGATAGCAGCACATCGAGATCTGATAGATAAGCTTAATTCGCAAAATGTTAAAGTATTACTTCACATTTCAGTTACAGTTAATTAAAAACAACAAAATAACTAAAAAATCACTGGAAAAAAGGAGTATTATAAATGCTACTAAAGTTTTTTATTTTAAATTAACTAATGATGGACAACACTACTTTCCTTGAAGTACATCTTGTTATGGTCCCATGCAGTATTTTTATTTTTTGCCATAATGATATTTTTTTGCTCATACCAACCATCCCACTACTGAGATGGTCTGAGGCTTTTAATGATTCAAACAAGCTTTTGACATTTCTGTAATATCAGATGAGGGTGTAAAATATTTAAACCTACTGTAGCAGAGAGCTGTTGTTGGCTGGATCTATTCTAATTTGTCACTTGTGGTAGCAGTTGCCCTAGCAACAGATACAAATATTAATGCTGTTGACTTCCTGTGTGGTTAGCTAGGAAACAAAACAAAAAATAACTCCTTTACTTTAAGTCACAACTTTGCAAAAACACGGCATGTTATATCTGCATAACCACAATTGTAACAGGAAGCAACACACAGCTGGTCAGCAGTGACTATTTTACTTTAGAGAAGGCAAAGTACAAAAAAAAAATGTTGAGGTTTGAGTTTATTAATCCCAAAGTAATATGTTACTCTTTTTTTCATATAACATTCTCACTTTATTTTTATTACTTCCTTGAAATTTGAATTCTTTAATCTAATCAACTGATGATGGCTCCCTCTGATGTCCAAAAAATAACTTTCCTTTACAGGAAACTAGTGTGCCTTTCTGTTTAATTTGTTATCCAACCAAAGGAAGTAAGGGTTTCTGAAGTTTCTTAAAGCTGCCCCAGTCGATATTTTTATATATACACTGGGTCAAATGAAAATGTTTTATTTGAATGTCACTTATAGTGACGAAACCACAGGGAATTATTACCAGCTCAGTGGTTCCCCTCAGCTCTAATGAGCAATTTAGTGTGTTTCAGCTCAATGTTTTGTTTTACAGCCAACATTCTTACTGTTTTGATTCAATCTCACCACTCTCATCAACTTTACAGCAGTGGCAGTTAGCTGTTTTCAGACCTGCTCAGCACAAAACAGCAGACAGACATAGTTAGTTTGATTGGTATTTGGTATTTAATTTGCTATTTAAAAATTAAGATGCGTTGCACCTTTAAACCTGAAACTTCAAATTGAAATCGTAAAGGGAATTATATTACTATAATATTATTATTAATCTTTGTTTACTGTCAGCTAATTTACAGTTTTCTACCTCATAAAGTAGAAAACACATCAGCCTAACACTAGTGTTCCCACACTTAAAACGCTCACATCACATGTCATCACATGACATCAGTGGGAAAAGAATTCATGTCAGTCAGTTTCCTGCTGCATTAATGTGATTAATACTGATGGCACTGATGATAAAAGGAAGTGTGCCCCGCACTGGAGGATCTTTCTGTTCCTCAAATTTCCTCCATCAGTTTAGTAAGAAAGGCCGAGAAGCCTTATGGGGAACTGGACCACCAAAGACATATTAATGGGCCACAGCAAAGAAAAAAAACAGAACATAATGTGAAAGCCAACACCACCACAGCAAGACTAGAATGTATAAATGTAAAGACTGGTTTATGTGGGATATCAAAATAAACTACAGTGTGTGTGTGTTCGCGGTTATGAAGGAACATGTCACCCAGTGTCACAGTGTGGCTCACTGCTGTATATGGAGTAGTTTTTGGACCGCAATGGCGCTCTGTGGCACAATGGAATAAGATATTTCAGGCTTATATACACAGTATTTGTTAGTAGGAGACATTCAGTGTTTGTTTGAGTCTTTTCATTGGATTTTTTCATACATAGAAAAATGTAATCACCAGCCTTCTCCTTTAAAGCCACAAAACTGCCTGATGCAATGAATGCTTGAAGAAAGAGGAACAGGAAAATAAAATACAATAGAAGAACCATTGTAAAAGTAATGTTTGATTAAATTGTTCCTGTTACTACAGTTTATCCACCCCCCTGTGAATTCTGATAGGTTTCCCAAATAATGAAGAATCTCTTTAACCAATGGGAACCTCACCCAAGAGGTCCTTGGAATATCCAGGGGTCATCAACAAAATGAGTAGTAGTTTGATTTAATAAGAATTTTCATAACGCCCAAATACAAAACAGATGGCTGATGGCTTTAATCTATGACAGAATTGATGGTTCACTTTTACCATGGTTTGTCAATATTAGTACCGCTTAACAAAATATTTCCAAACAGGTCTCTGGGACTAAATCTTGTCACATGTGTTCTAATAATGAGGATATGTATTGATGTCCCAGTTCAATAGAAGGAACAGCAGACATTTAGAGCAAAGGATTGAACATGATTTCCACCATGAACTCCTACCGGAATCATAACTACTGTAAGTCCACACTTCCTGCAGACCCCTGGTGTGAGTCATCCTATGAGAACCTGGCGTACATCCGAGCCCTCCGACTCTACCGACAGGACAAAGGATGCTATGAATCGTGGGAAATGCTGCTGGGCACCGAGGAGCAAGTCAGCAAACAAACACACACACACACACACACACATACACACTTCAGCCTTATTTCTGTCTCTGGTGCTTTCTCGGCTTGCTCAATCAACTGTGTTTTTGCATGTATAGGTGCTGGCCTCCCAGGTGATGGCGGAAGTGTTGCCATGGTTACAGAGTCAGCTTCAGTCCAGAGTGAAGGGAAAGAAGGCTGAAAGGATACGACAGTGGCTGGCAGTGAGTTAAACTAATACACCCAAAAAGGTTGAGAGGGATGTAAATGAGCAAACTGTATGTTGTGAGTCTTCTTCCCTGTTGTTAGGTCTTTCATATGTGCTCAGCTATTTACTATCAGACAGTCCCTTGAAGGCAGCATACAGTATATGAAGGCTTCATGTATTTATTCAGTTTAAAGAAACAGTTTTTCAGATAAAAACAAGCATTCTATCCCTTAAATCTAGTGGCATCTAGCCACAGAGAAAGTTTTGGTTTTAAAATATTTGCCCAGTTTTTGAGATTCCAACAATTATTTCTCAGGTAGAAAGGAAACAAAACCTGTTTACAAGTTTCCATCCAAATTTAACGCAAATTTAACTGAATTTCAAGAAAATTGTCAAAAGAAAATGTTTCCCTCCTCTACTGTTATGTGATTATTAGGACAAATTGAGATAAACAGTTGGTGGAGCTAGTCCTGTAGTTGGGTGTCATTAAACCAATGCATAAGATGACAAAAAATTAAAGGAGCTCCAGTCAAAGCTCAAACAATGGAAAACATGATGGAAATATGGCATTTTTCTATTTGTTTCATGTGTCATTTGGGGAAAGTTACAGTTGCCTCATTGCTCCACATAGATGTGATGTTTTCGTGTGCCGCCAGTTTTTGTCTCTCCAGTGGAGCAAAAGCTTAAGTGCAGCTTTAAGTTACATGCTTCATGTAAGTCATGACTGACTTGCTAAGTTTGTTTTTCCGTCTCACTTTGTCACATTTTATTGTTATGGATACACTGACTTTTCCACCACTCTTTGAAACATTTTGAGCCCCCCCCCCCACACACACACATTTCTGGTATTTCCATTCAGTTACTTCAATATGCAAACTGCAAATGTGCGTAAAAACAGGTGGATGGACACACACTTAACACACACACTTAATGAGGTCTCTTGGAATATCCAGAGTAAAAGAGACACTCTGGATAATAAGCTTCTGTGCTGACTAGAAATCATCTAAATAATGAAGTAAAATAAATTTGTTTGTTGTCAAATCATCGAGTAATCTTGAGTAAGTAAATTGAGTAATCTCAGAATATTGGGGACAGATAATCAAAGGATTCAGAAATTCAACTGTAAATTCTGAGAAAAGAAATTATGAGATTAAAGAATTCTGGATAAATATTTCTACAATAACAATGGATCAAATTACTATGTGTAATGTGAGAAGGGTCACTCAGGCGTTAACCCACCGAAAGTTAACATCCTAGTCTGCAGTTCCTCTCAGCTCTACAGAGCTTTTTAGTGTCTTGTAGCTCATTGTTTTGGTTTCATATCCCACAAGCTTTACTGTTTGGGTTCAGACTCACCACTTGTATTTTCCAGCAGCAGCAGGCAACTGTTTTCAGTGAAAAAGCTCTGGTAAAGCCAGTGTACGCTACCTGTTCAACAGCAGACAAAGTCAGCGACTAGCTGGTGAAGACAGTGGAGCATTTAGCAGCTAAAGGGAAAAATATCTTTTCAGGACTTAGTAGAGACCGAACTGATATAAAAGAAGAGTGAATACTGGACTTACATAAGGTGGCCAGGCGGACATTTTTACCACAAAAACTTTGTAAGGTGGAGTATATGTGTTGTGCTTTCAGCATGTTAAGTTGCCCCCAAACAGCCAAAAATTCAGTTGAAGAATTTAGACTTCATTCTCAAAATTCTCATTCTAACTATTTCCTGAATAATAAACACTCAATAGTTTACTCTAAAGTGAGCGGTAAATTGGGATTCAGACACCTGGGAATCATCGTCATGTTGTGTCATCACTATTACATAGCTGTAACGTCTGTGTGTCTCAAACGTGAAGAGTTGCATTTTGGGATGTTTAGCAAAAAGTATTTGCTAATTGCTAAAATATTTTTAATTCCACTGTATAGTGTGTATACTGTACAGTATTTCACACTCAGAATTTGGACACTCAAATAAAACGGCAGAGGGTAAATTTAGTGCACTAGGTATGCGAATAGGTAATGATTTTGGACACAGCTTTAGACTTTATTTCCTCCCAGTTCTGATTTGAATCTTAGAACTTTCATTTTCCAGGTTGCTGCCTCACTTTTCGAAATAAGTCGAACAACACATTTTTTCTGTTCAGGCTTAATCCATAATTCTGCATACAACAGTGTTTTACACAATTGAAAGTTTATTTAACACAACTGTGACACATTTAGTACAGCATTTGAGACTCATTGTTTAGATGGTATGCTGTTATTATATGTTTAGACTGTGCAGGCAACCTACGGGTTGGTGCTGGAGCTGATAGTGGCAAGTTTGGAGGCTCTAAGGGAGGAGTGTCGTCAGACGGCATTAGCCAATCAGGCTCTCATCAGATCCAACCTGGACCAGATAATGTCCTCTCATTGCTTCCTGGAGCAGAAAGTCAGAGGTACAGCACACTGAGCTTCATCCCCTGAAGTTTGAACATATATAGAAAATGAGTCAACTTTGACTGTTTTTGGAGTGCAAACACACAGCACTGTTAAACCTGTGGCTACAGTCTGAGTTTCCTGATTAGGGTCATTCACTCACTCAAAAACACTCACTTAAAGTGAACATATGTGTGTGTGTCTGTGTGTCTGTGTGTGTGTGTTCCAGCGTGTATATGTGAAGAAGCAGAGAAAGTGTACAGCGAGTCTGTAGCACCCTACATGTCCTCCATCCTTGAAGTGCTTACAGAAAATTTAAGTGCAGGGATTCAGGGGATGCAACAAACGCTGCGTACACAGATGGACTCAGTCTTCACACACACAAATGGAGGGACAGAGGAGACAGAGAAGGTGAGAGAGACCTTTGTGTCTTTGATTCTTCTGAGACTCTGACTCGAGGGGATTTTTTTTTTTGCAAAATTAGTTTAAATTTCTGTAAAAGTGCAGCGTCTGAGCTTACTTGTTTGCTTTTAGCTCATGGTTCTTGTTTTATCTGTGTGTGTGTGTGTATGCGTGTTCACTCCAGGCCTTGTTCACTCTTCGCTCCATCAGTCTGGATCAGTGCTACGGGCAGGTGAAGAACCTGACGGAGATTCTTGAGGACTTGAAACTTCGGTTTGGATTGAGCAGCGCTCAGAGACTGGTTCACTCTGCACATCTGGAGATGGAGCAGGTATGAACTAGTGCTGGAGGTCCGGTCATGGGCATCGGCGCTTCCTAACAAAGTGCAACATTCAACGAGCCTAGACGAAACAGTGAAAGCCTTCAGTTTGTGTCACAGAGAGACATGGTGTTTGTTGTGTGTATTTCCCAGCTGTTTGACAGCGCTGTGTACACCTTAGAGCTGTTCCTCCAATCATCGGCCAGACTGCAGCCTTCTCAAATTCCAGTCAAGATGGAGAGAGCTAAAGAAAGAGTAATGAAGGTAAAGAATTACATCTCAGAATGTCAAATGTTGCCAAGAAAATGGCATTTTTTTTTGGCATTAAAAAAAACCACGTATGAGTTCAACATTTATGGAGGAATTTCCCAGAAAATGCATTTTTAAATTTGTGAGCTACACATTTACTGCATATGGATAATTGTTTAGAATCAATGGCATTGTCAAAAGGTTTTGTGTATTTTAGAAATTTGAATGAATGGACATTCAAATAAAATAAAAGTTTTTAATATATCACAGAAATGTGTGTATGTGCATCGCAGTGCAATGTAACATATTCCTGTCGTGCTAGAATAATAATTCCTTTTGTTTGCAGAAGACATTTTCAAGTGGGGGTAGATCACATTTCAGATAGAGAAGCAGGCAAGATTGTAACAGTGTTCAGAGAAACATGTAAATCAAAGAACTGCTCCCATGACTACATCTCTAGCCCAAAAACCAGACTGTGCAGACTTTTGCAAAACACACTACTCATTTGTACTATCCCATATTATTGGTTGAAAATAATGTTTTGTGTCGTAATAAACAAATACAAATGTTCAAAAGTGATGATGACATTTGGACTCGGAGTGTGAAGACTGTGTGTGTGTGTGTGTGTGTGTGTGTGTGAGCAGCAGCTGGACTACGACAGCAGAGTTGTCCAGAGGAGGCTCTATCAGGAAGCTCTACTGGAGATCACTCTGCCTGCTCTCACCAGGAGGATGGACAGCAAGTGGAAAACTGTAAGTTAAATTCAACGCTGCAGTCTGTCTCACTGTGTCTTACTGTCTCATCTCAGTGCCGTGATTCTACAAAGTATTGAATGTGTTGTCTGTGTCCAGGAGCTGCAGCAGTTTGAGGAGTACATTTTCTCTGACTACAGCAGTTTTATCCTGGTTCATAATGTCTATGATGATGTACTGAGAAATATCCTCAGTAAGGAGATAGAAACAGGTAAACACACACACACACACACACACACACACACACACACACACACACACACACACACACACTTAAATTCACTTTAATCTTAATGTAATCATTTTGATCTGCAGTCAAACATTTATAATGCACCACAAAGTCACTGCACCATAGACATCTTTGCAGTCTTTATATTGTGTTGGGGTCTCCTTCAAGCCCTTTTGAATGTTAAAGTATGTTGCTTAGGACTCAGCACTGTGTCAGCTTGGCTCCGAGGCCATTAAGAGAACTGGCTGGTCATTAATGACGATAAATGAACAAGGGCCACAGTCATCTAACGAGTTTTTCCTCCCAAACAACGTTTCCTGTTGAATTCTGAAGGTTGTACTTGTTAAATGTTGTGTATGGTATACCCATCTCTCACAGACACACCAAATTAAGCCACTATACGGGATGTATTGGTGCAATGACATTATATCTTTATTATTACACAGGCATTATAAAGGTGTTAGGACAGTGTAACTTCACTGTATTTATGTTTGGTAGAAATAAAAACTATCTATACATGACACTGACAGAAAAAATATAAACTACCTCTGTCCCTTTTTTGTTTATCTCCTGTAGAAGGTGTGTAGCCAGGATTTCAGAAATGCTAAAGTCAAGGATCCAAAGTCCCCCAGTTTGTCCACATTTTCTATATGGATGTATTGATGGATGAATTTACTTAATTTCATTCAAGTTTCAAAACCCTCCCCACATTGCCAACAATATAATACTATTTCAATCTATGTTTGTGGTGTAAAACAATCATATTTAAGAATTTTGACACAATCAGGTACAATGTGTATTTCTTTAAAAAACCCTTAAATTACTTGAAACCGCACTGAGCCCATGACCTTGGTGTCCTCAACAGTAGCTATGGCCCTGTCCAGTTGGTCCATTTGTTCTAACTCTGAATAGGAACATCTTCTAAATAATAAATGGAAACTCAATTTCAAATCCTAATTTCTCAACTCTGCTTCAACTCTGCTTTCCTGCTCCTCAGTGGTCCAGGATGCTGCCAGTAAGAAGAGCAACAATGTCTTACTGGACATTTCAGATCTGGCCATTAGTCAGTACAGTCTGCTGGGACAGACGCCTCCTCACTCTGCACCGGGCAGCCCAGCCATTCACACTCAAGATTCTTCCTCAGCTGTGCCCAGTGAAGAATCTGCTCCTGTGGTGGAGGAAGAAGGTCAGGTAGTCATAGCCCACCCTCAGAGTGACCCAGTACTTAATGCTGAAGCCAAATCTGATACCGGTACCACTCAAAGTCCTGACCACAGAACAGTGCTTCTATCTCCTGCGATTGTAGTGACACAACAATTTGATCAATCTGCAACCGAGGAGGCTTCTTGCCTCGAGGAAATCCGTGCAGACGTTCAACTTGGAACTGACACACCATCGACGACGGTCTCAACTACGGCTGATTCTTCCAACTCAGCCACACCTGATTCTGATGCAGCTGTTACACATGACGTTGGAGCACCTGACCAACCTACTGTCCCAGAGCCCACAAATCCCATCCTAGACTCTCCTGAGCCTTCAATGTCCACTCTGTCCTCGCCGCAGTCCACAGATGTCCCAGCTGAATGTGCTCAAAGCGATCAATCTGCAACACCTGAAAATTCTGCGACCTCAGATCAAATATCAGAGGATGCTTGTGCTGTCCAGCCCCCCTGCCCTTCACCGCCACACCCATCTTGTACAGATAGTCCGATGACAATCAGTCTTGGGTCACTAAACGAGGTGATTGTTTGCAACTCCACAGTAATGCAGACGATGGCACAGCGGACTACTGACAGAGCTGTCTACTTGACGGGAGAAATTAAGGACAGCTGGGAGGTGGAGAGGGTCAAAGAGGAGAAACAGAAAGAGGCAGAAGCAGAAGAGAAGACTGAAGGAAGGGTAGATGATGAAGAGAAAGGTAGTAAGCAGGAGAAAAGAAAAGAAGATGTGGAGGAAGCTGAGAATGCAGATCATGCTGAAAAAGAAGAAAAGGAAGAACAAGTGGAAGAGGAAGAGGAGATTCTTCAAAGCCCTCGGCCAGAAGAATCGCAACCAGAAGGTTCTGCTGAGCTGCCAATTGACAGCGTGGCTATCATCAGAGAACTTGTGACTGAGATCACTGAAGTGGAGACAGTAGTCAGCCCGTCTACCAACAGCAGCAATACAGCCTGACAGACTCGTACTAATACTATCAGTCACGGTCTTTTTAAATGGAACAAAGAAGAGAAAGGCAAAGAAGGAAAGTTACACCCATTCCATTATTACTGCATCACATTTTTATACTAGTACATTATGAAAAAGAGAAAAATCTGTAGTAAACATTTTTTTCTTGACAAAGGCTTTTTTACTTCTGCTGTTTACATTTGCTACTTTCTTTCCTGCTAACACTGAAATTGATTAAATGGCCCAATAAAGGTGTTAAAACTTGTCAACGACATGTTTTTAAGGTTACTTTGATTGATTTTTTAGCTACTTGGGGGCAGCAGAATAAACTATAAACACCCCACTGATGTATCACTTTATAAAGTTGTTATTGAAATGTTATTGCAACATGTTACCAAACAGATGCCTATTTACATAGAACACAGCAACATTAGCATTCAGTTGGAGTCATATTTCTGGCCACCTGATGAATGTAAGTCAATATTCACTCTTCTTTTGGCTATGTTTTACTTAGCTCTAGTTGGCTAGCTCCACTAACTCCTGAGAAAAGTATCTGACTCTTTAGCAGCCAAATGCTCCACTATGTTCACCAGTTAGTTGCTAACTTTGTCTGCAGTGTTGCGCTGGGCGGGTATTGTACAGTGGGTTTATCTCAGCCACAATAAACCTAAACAATAAAGTTAAGGCCCTAAAACCAAAACAGTGAGCTGAAAGATGCTAAAATGCGCCATAGAGCTGAGAGGAACAACTGAGTTGGTGGTAATTTTCTGTGGGTTCATCACTACGAGCGACCCCTTTTCACATTACAATGAGAACACCATGGATAACGATGGAGATAAGTCCAGGACTTAATGGTTTTATCTGTGACACATTGTTATATGTTGTATTTCATCATTATATTAGAATTTTTGCCAATAAACGAAAGAAAAACTAATATTTAAAGAGTCTGACAGGTTAAAAGTAATAATACATTTGGTACAAAAAACATGAATGTAAAGAAAACTCCAAAGAGTGCCCATAATGTCCAGGATGTAATTGTGAACACCATAGTTATTAAAACAGTCAAATGTCATATGAAATGTGTTTTTATTAAAGGACCTGAAGATGAAAGACAGTGAGAGATGGAGAGTATCTATAGTCCGGTACACACTTCTGCTTACAGTGTCTTGTTAAGTAGCAATAAAAATCAACTATTATAAAAAACACAATAATATACATACTGAAGATTAACAATAACTTATAAAAAAAAAAACATGAACATGCATTACAATTTATATGTGCAAATATGTCTAAAAGTAATAACAGTTTGTAGCTAACTGTCACTGTCCAGCACATACAGTATGTATGACTCTCCTCTTCATTAAGATTCATGTAGTGTAGTCCATGGCACAATACTTTTTGTGGTTCGAAAAGTGTATTTATACTGCTCTCATGCACATTTATACATTCAGACATGGAGCTGCTCTGTTGGATGGCAGCGTCATGTTCATGGGAATTTCATTTGTTTCTGTAACCAAGCTAGTTGTAGTATTTAAATTTAATAGTACCTAGTTGAAGTCCTTGGTGCATTTTTTTGATTTTACTTTTCGGGAAATATGTACAGTAAATGTAGAAAATGACATTCATTATGTCAGAACATCTGTAAGATAACCTGACTTCTCCACCGTGCATGCTGAAAACTGCTGTATCCCAATTACTTAAATGTCCAAATATGTACTGAATATTTTAATGTTAGTGTATATAATTCAACATATAGGATGGTTAAATGTGCATACTAGACAGTGCACATGCCAAAACTTGCACAATACTGGTATTGTAATATTGTAGTATTGTATTATTAATATTTATTTATTATTATCATTGTATTGTTTTGGTATTGTAGATCAATCTAGTGCCTTTTCCCTATTTAAATAGTTATGAGAAAAACTGGAGCTGGGCCACTGATATAGAAGCAAATCCTTGCCATAATAATTTGAATTATATCAGAAACTGAATACCACATTTTGAAATTTAAATACCACAAAATTTCCTTGAAATATGCTGACCACTATTTCCAGGAAAAATGCTGGTGCCTGTTTTGACATACATTAGGAAAATGGAGAATAAGGAGTCCACCGATTTAGCACATCACAGTCTGTTTCCAGGTGTCGGGGAGTACTACTGCTTATGTGTCTTCAGAGTGAGCTGTGTGAAGTCTGACAAATTGATACCAGGCTGACTTAAGTGCTATCATGTGACATCAATTAAGTCAGCATTAGTTGGGGCTAACGACTACAAGTCTGAAAATTAACAAACTCGGGGGGTTCTGGAGGTAAAAAGAAGTGTGCATACCAAACCTCCAGATGACATTAGATGCTGCTACCAAAACAAACCCGAATCTTGGACAGAACTGTCGGTGGTCAAGTTGCATCGTAGGTTATGTAGGCACCAGATTTTGACAATGAAGAAGAATGCATGGAATACAAAGGATGATACAGTGGCTAGAAAAAACGAATGTGAACCCTTTAGAATTATATGGTTTTCTGTATTAATTGGTCATAGAATGTAATCTGATCTTCATGTAAGTATAGACAAACAACGTGTTTAAGTTAACAAGGGGGAATTTTGGACCATTCTTCATTATACAGCTGCTTTAGCAGAGTGTAGGTCTGGAAGTAAGTATAGGAAGTATATATATAAGGTGGACGAGGAAAGAAAAGGGAGAGGGCGAGCTACGGATAAGTGTGGGGGAAAAAACATAAATGCATATATACTAATGCTTTTGCCACTACAAATACTCCTTGTATTACTATCAACAATAACAATAAATAAATAATTACTAAATAAAGATTGTGGCATCAACGGGGGCTCCAGTGCGGATCAGCAAGGTAAGGTCTCCTGGGCCAGAGGTATTGTTATTGTTGCTTTTTGTAATCATGCTGTTACTGCCATGTTTCCAACATTTTATATTGTTTATTGTGATTGGTTTTTGGTTGTTATGACTGATATTATACAGCTTTGGGTTGCTCCAAAACCCTGATAGGAGGAAGATCTGAACCATTGCTAGGTCCTTTCCTTAACCACTCCCAGACCCCTCCCATGCCAGCTGCTCTAATCTTCTACTACGACTACGATTACAACTACTACTACTACTATTCATAATGATGTAGGATCAAACTTACAGATAGCACAAAAAAGATCACGTGCTGCATACCACACTTCCGGTGCCAAGCTAAACCTCCTTCCTCAACCATGAAGACAGCCGTGTCCTCTCTCTATGAAAGCAAATCCATCAGGGCCATACAGGATATACTGTGTGGTCCATTAGAAGATTGTTCCAGTGTGTGATGTTATCAGGTTATTTTTTTTCAACTTTCCAGTTTAAAAAGACAGTTAGAGCTGTGAGGAGAATACTAGAAGTAGTGTTGTGTAGCTATAATGCTGATAAGTTGCAGAATTCTGCAGATAACGGGATGTGGCAGTCCAGTATGAAGGGTAGGCGATCTGTAACTTGGAGCCAGAAGTGCCTGATTGGTGAGCAGTGCCAGGTGACCCGCAGGTACCTGTTAGTTGTGTTTTGTGAGCAGTGTGTGCAACTGTCTGATTCTCCCCAGTATAGTTTGCTCTGTTGTGAGTTTGTGTTATTGTTTTGGTTGAAGATGTTATTGCAGATTTGGATCCAGAAGTCAACATTGGTACTAATGGACAGGTGCACTATGTACATTTTGGATAGGAGTTTCGTTAAACCTGAGTGTTTCAACATTTTCTCTATTAACGCTGAATAATTTACACTGCTGGGATGTCTAAGTATTTTTGATAGGATGGCTGATTTTAATTGCGGGTAGTCCGGAAACTGCGTATTTCCAACACCGAACTTCTGAAGTAGATGTTGAAAATTAATTAATCCATTCATTCATTAATAAGATGTTATCTTGAATGATATGTTGAAGATGTAAAATTATTTTATCTTTCCAGGAGGTGAAATTTAGAGGTTTGTTTATTTGAAGAAAAGTCTAAGTTGTTCCAAATTGATGAGTGCTGGGATGCTGTAGATTTAGTGATTTTAAGTGCTCTCCACCAAGCTGACAGAGTTGCAGATATGGTTATATTTTGAAAACCGTGATGTCGCTTGATGGCCGGGCTGATACAAATGAGGTATGATAAGTGCGTATCTTTGCATAATGCCTGGTTCTAACCAGAAAGAGTTGGGTTGGGTGGGGCTGAGCCATTTGGTTAAATACTTCAGCTGATTCACGAGGTGATATAATTCAAAGTTTGGGGCTTCTAACTCTTGTTCTGTAAAAGTATTTTGCATAAATAAAAACATCCTTATGTAACAACTTTACATAAATGTTCTTAACATATGATATATGAACCTGATGTAAGAGTATTATAGTGTATAGTATGCCATGTAATGTAATGTAATTATGAGTTAATTTTTTTTATCCATGCTAGGAATTAATTCTATGGAATATTGAGGAATGTGATTTAACTATTACAGGCTTATAATTTTTGTAATATATTGTATTGGTCTCATATTATAGCTAGCTATGATATTCCCGTATGTTCAAGTATTCTGTGGTATGTGTTAGGGTGTTCCTTCCAATAAGGGGGTCTTCCATAGGTCTGATATATGTGAGGCTGAGTGCCTCTAGATATCGGCTCTAAATCTGTCATGGGCTACTATCAGATAAACTGACGGTACAGTTTGTTCTCTTGAATGGTATAAGAAGTGAGTCTCACTTTTGTTCAGGGGAATCTCCACTACGACTCTGCTTGTGCAGGTGAACATTCCACTATATTGTAAAATACATATTTTTTTACTCAGCTACTACAGTTTTTTGTGTTGATCATTGATGGTATTCTTGCAATTTCCACACCAGCTCCCATGTGAAATTTATACATAAATGGAGATAACTGCAAAGGGTTCACTTATTTTTTATTGCCACCATATCTCTCGGTTTCTGGTGCATAGCAGTGCTGCCCAAAAATGAATAACCGATTTTTTTATGAGTTTGATACGAATCGAAATGGTACTGGTACGCTGGTAGGCCTACATACAGCCTCCGAGAAATAGCTGTATGCTCTGACACTGACAAAAGCTTTCACCTTCTCCTGCCTACTCAGCTTTTATGTTACCAAACTAAATGCCAGCCATATAAGTGGAAGCAGATAAATTCTTGAATGGTGTTTAAAAAGTCACTTGTGTACTAAGTGCCAAAGTTTAGCTTGCTTTAAGCAGGGCTTACTGTAGCTACACTCGCTGCTTAGACCTTTCAGTACTTAAAGTTCAAGGTTCGGGTTTCTTTTTCTTTAATACTGCAAACCCACATAGACTGAGGTGCTGCTGATACCAGCTCTTGTACAGACCAGAGTCAGACAGTAGACTCAGTGCTTGTTAGCTTGTGGATATCACTCCTGATTTCTTTTGCCTGTGGTCTTTGGAGAGTCTCGCTGCAGCAAGTTACACAACTTTTACTGCCCGTTAGTTTTAGTAATTGTTATTCATTTTAATTTAAATCCTTTATCATCTCCAAGTTTTTTATATTTGCTACTCTCATAATGCAACATACATATGAGCTAGTTGAGTTTTCTTAATTTAATATTCGAGCAATACACATGTAGCATTAGCAATACTATCACAGTATATTAAGTAAAAACACCTCTTGATTTCATTAGTTATCAGCTTTATGTAGCCTACTGCTTAATATTTTGGGAGGATAATGTAGCCTATGGTTCTACTTTTTCTCAATACCAGCATATCATGTTAGTGTGTCCTGCACTCCTGTGGCCTGAAAGGTAAGCAACACCTGATACTCAAAAACGTGAAATATTCCATATATTGAGTTCTGCACCCAGTAATATACTGAGGGAAAAAAAAAACACTTGAAACCTCCGGGCACTACTGCATCGATTTAGACTCTTTCCATTGTCTATTGTAATTTGACAATGTTATAGTGAGTGCAATTCTAAAACGGTGGAGTACTCAGTCTCAGACCTCCTCACATAAATACACCCTGGTATAGTGTCTTGGTCTGCACCCAGGTTTGGACTAACCCACCAGTGTGAAAGCACCCTAAGTTATAAGGATCACCAACAACAATGTGCCAATTTTACAGTGACATAAAAAAAGAAAGTTATGTAGATTATAGTGCGTGCTAATAAAAAGGACTGTGTGTAACATTTAACCTTTCATAGGTTAGCATGTTGACACAGTGTTATATGAGTCAAACCAGTGGATCTCAAACCTTTTGACAATGGAATGTAAGAAAACATTTGCCTGTTTTTTCAGTGGATTTGAGGAGGCAACAAATATTCATTAAGACATACGAAACACATGCAAAATCTTATCAGCTTATATTATTAGAAATGTAAAGTCTGTGTACATTCTTTGAATTATTTGCTGACCCACAAGGACTTCAACATAAGATGACTGGCCAGTGGGTAAGGAAGACTTAACTACTAATTTGTTGAACATAATGGTAAATGAATGAAATGGGTAATGAAAGGTTGACTGTGTGGAACTGCAGTTTATTTAATAACTAGTTTTAAATCTGCAGTATTTGTGTTTCCGTCCCTATCAGTATTATATATTTCAGCATTTATGACCAATGTCTTACCAATGCGATGCCTTCACATTCAGTCATGTCAATGGGATTCTAGCAGTGTAAGGTCAATCTAAAGATGTAACAGTGGAAATGCAGACTGTGGATGGGGAATGAGTCTGAGATGATAGGATGTCCTGAAGCGTTTAACAAACGAGGCATGTGTGTATGTCTATGAGTACTGATAGAACGGCTGTTCGTCAGGTCGAAAGCCATAGGCAGTGGCTGGCCGTCCAGGCGAGGAGGTGGTCTGGTCGAATACATCTTTGTCATCTCTGGAAAACAGAGCAAGTCAAATAACACAGACTGTTACTTTGGTCATGTGGGAACTGAAACTGACACTGTGATTGGACAGGAAGAATAGTAATTTCATATTGTGGTGAAACAGCTTGAGGCCTCAAGGTGGTCCTAGTGAGTAAAATTTGAAAATTCAAATAATTTCAAGTCTGACCCTCAATTAGCTCAATTCAAGTGTGTGACCACACTGACATCTAGCTGAGTTAAACTGACATCTTCCTCAGGAGTCTGGATATCCATGTGTGTGTGTGTGTGTGTGTGTGTGTGTGTGAGAGAGACAATAATAAATGCCTAGTAAGCTGCTCTTTACAACTGACAGATAATATTTGCCAGTTATATAGTTGACCATGTTCTCTTCTGATTGTTGGGTTTTCTCATTGCAGATCATGTTTCTGGAATATATTAACTCACCCTGTATCGTGCGAGTCTCCGTTTTGAGCCTGCAGGTCACTGAAGAAATCTGGGCTGACTGAACCGTCTGCTGGAGTTATTCCATCTAAGGACACACGAGGATAAAATCCACACACAACAAAACATAATTTCTTCACAAGCTCTTTGGTGTTACTTCATACTAAGCAAAAAATCAACATAATCCTTCTTTTCTAAATGTTGCTAGCCAAAACTGCATGTAATACAGTGGTTTCCTTTATCACTCAGTGAGTACCTGCACTACACTACATCACTTCACCATGGCAGCTTTGATTCAGGGGTCTCATTAGAAAAAAGTCAGTCAGTCACTGACCCCTAAGGCTTCAGTGTTGGTGAATAAATAAAAAGGTCTATTCCCTTCCTGTAAAAAAAAATGCTGAAAAACAAACTTACTGGAATGAGAACAATGATCTGTAGGTGCATAAAACATTAACTACAAGTTCTTGCCGTAAACTTCATAATTCAGAATACAGAATAAAATGACCTGCAACACATGTCAATTTCTGCAGTGTGTGTTTTTCTGCATGCACAGTCCAGGGTTTTGTGTGTACCTGCACTATAGAATAGATCAGTCCTATCATTGTCATTATCATAGAGATATGTTTCAGACTCATCAGCTTGGCGACTCTCGACCATCTCCAACCACTGGTTGTTATGGAAACGGAACTTCTCTGACTGAATCTTCCTCCCCCACTCCTCATCATACTCCTAGAAGTTAAAAAAAATAGTAAACAAGAGAACAACCCACAGAAGAAGACAGGAATGTGTGTTTCTATATCTTATTAAAGAAATGACTCTGTCCTGGTCTGTTACTTCTGTTACTAACAGCTGCTACTCTGTGTCTGCATCAGCAACATGTGTTTCACTTACAGCAATAATATCGAGGGTGTTGTCACACACTTTTCTTATCTCAGCATTCTTGTCATGCATCAAATCTATCAGGTAGGCTGGAGCCTCTACAGAGAGGGTTAAAGAAGAACCACAGAAATGTTTTGAGGATTGCGGTGTGAGATTTTACGGTTTGTAAAACTTGTCTCAATTCAACTTGAAGAAGTCTGAGACTAACTAAAAGTTACTCATTAATCTTTAAATGTAGGGTAGAAAGAGTGCACTGTGGGAAGGATACGGGTGTCTTTGATGATGACGTCTCGTGTGGCTTGGTGAAAAACCATCTGGTAGAACACGTAGACAATCTGACACACAAACTCATCGTCCTCCTGTTGGGCTACATTTAACAAACAGAAGAACATGTTGAAAGCAGGTTATGAAGTATTTCTTAGCAGGTTTCACATTTAACATTTAACCCTGTTTCATATATAATATAATATAATATAATATAATATAATATAATATAATATAATATAATATATATAGTTAGAAATGAGCAGCCCTTTCTTCAACCTTGACTTCACTGGGTTATGCCATTCAAAGAAAAAGACAATGAACATCTTGAACAAAATGAGAGGAGTGTGAGTTACCGTTCAGTAGCTCGATAAGGGCAGGAATAATCCCAGATTTAGCCAACATGGCAGCACAGGCATCATCCATGGAAACTGTTCCAATCATTATCACCACCTCTAGGATGAGGTCATCCTCTGCTGAGCCTGAAACACACGCAGATGACTGAAGAGATGAACGTCCGTAGATTAAACTTTATGTTGGTGATTTAGGCTGCTACAGTAGAAGATGTCGCAAAAAAAAAGTATTATAAGTGATGAACAGAGGCTTTCAAACAACATATAAAGCACATGAACTGAGCACAGCGTGCCAAAGATAAATAAATAAACTTGAAGAAAATTTAAAAAATATACAAAGCAGTACAAGATGCTGCAAATTGTTTTTTTCCCCCGCATATATACATGTACATGCCAATAAAAACATATCTTTACTAAATCAATATATGCAAATAATATGATTGCTGTGGCTATATTAATTTGGCTTTAATAACTGATATACATGATCTCTTTAAGGGGTATTCCTTGGTTTCTTTCTATATACGGTTGTATGCAAAGGTTTGACCAGGCAAATATTTTGCGGATCACTTTGAGTTTTGAGATACCTTTAGACTGTCTTACACGCACACCATGTTTAAGATGTATATATGGGTTTTCAATGACATTCAGGTTAGAGGGCTGTGGAAAAAGCTTCAGCTTGCGTTTCTTTAAGTAGTTTGTGGAGCATTTTGAGATCTACTTTGGATCATTGTCCTGTTGTATAAGCCATGCTCTTTTCAGTTTCACTTTCTTGACTCACTTCAGGACATTTACATCTATCTTTGGAATGTTTCCTGTACCAAAGGCTGCAACACAACCTTAAAGCATATTTACACCAACATGCTCAACAGTTGTTAAGGTGTTCTTTTCATCAAAAGCTGCCCCCCCCCCCCCCCCCAATACTCCTTTTCACTTCATCTCTCCTCAGGTTTTGTTTCCAATATTAATCTGGCTTGTTTAGAGGTTGCTTTGCAGACTCCACATGTTGATTTTGTAATGAGGTTGCAGGTAAGGTTTCCTTCTGACCACTCTTCCATGTCGACCCTGTTTGTGCACTTGCACTACCAATCCTGTGTCAGCTAAACCTTCCTGTCGGTCTCAGCATGCAACTCTGTTCTCTAATTCTAATTATTACCTGGTTTGAGTCTGTCTTTGAGGTAAGGTACGAGGTTGTATTCTTTCAGCACCAACTCCCAGTCCAGGTCCGGGATGGTGAGATTGGCCAGTGTCCCCAGACACTCCAGCACCCACTCCTCCTCTTCCTCTGCACGTATCTCTGCTGCAAGGTCACCGACGTAGTCCTAAAAGAGATAAAATCAGGCAGAAGAGATAAATCAAATCACTACTACATTTTAACAACAACAATACTTGTGCAAAACCGAATCACCAAGTCATTTGTTTAACTGTTTTTGGTTTTTTGAAGTGATACTGTTATTGTGGATTTATAACTCACTATGAACAGTGGTTTGGTTGGTCCGTCATGTTGTGAGATGTTTCTGATCATCTTCATCAGCAGGCAGTCTTTCACCTTCAGAGCTCTCTTCATGAGCATCTTCAACCCATTTCCTACAGACAGAGAGACAAATAGGGGCCATCATAGGGCTGTCAACAACACTACCATGGCTGACTGCCTCATGAATTCTCATGTGGGTCTGGGCCACTGCACTGAATGCACCGCATGACGGGCAGGAGTCACACAACTGATTGAAAATTAAATGTAGGTCAACCTGAAACGGGCAAATAATTCAACAACAACTGTGTGGTAATGATGGGAGAGAGTTCACAACCCAACTCAGCCGCAGAGAGATTGATTTGCAATCTGAGCAATCGAAATAGCTCCGTTTGGAAATACTTGGATTTTGGCCAGTAGATGGCAAAATTGTTGAACCTCGATATAAAGTTGTATGCAAGCTATGTAAGCTACAGTTATCCTACCATTCCAGCACTAGCCACCTGCGGGCACATCTTGAAAATTTACACTCAAGTGGTTATGTCTCTTGTTGTATTGGTTTGCCCTCTTATGGACATGATGTGCATAAATATATATTCCAATGGTTCGACCTGTGTGTTTTTTTTCAGAGGGAATAATTGAAAATCATTTTTGGCCAATGTTGACAGTGCTACACCATCATAAAACAGAAATAAATCAATTAAATAGCATTACATACACAGATAACTCTCCACCTAAGCCAGAAACACAGTCAAAGCTACAAGACCACTACTAACAAAAAAAAGGAAGATCTGCTTGTGAAAAAAGTGACAGTAGTCGGGGGGATTTTACAGAGCCACTGGGCCATTGTATGGTTCTTTCTTGGTATTATCATAAAATATCAAGAAATAAAATATATACATATATAAATATACCTTCACACATAAGTTGTGCATTCCTCTTGTTTGCAGCCAGGTTAATGCAGATGGAGATGAGCTCAGCCTCAATTTCCTCCTCACTGTACTCAAAGAGCATTTGCATAAGCTAGACACAGATACACAAACACAGACAGTATTACCTCAAAGTCAGTACAAAAGTCAGAGTCGACACTTCATATACGTTTAGTTTGTTTACAATGATTTTCAGTTGCTGTTGTTGTACCTGAGGTATGCAGTCAGTGTAAACAAACATGCCCTTGAAACGGTCGTCGATGCTGATGTGATACAGGATTCGCATGGCTACCTGACGGTTGTTCTCATCACCTACATAACGACAAACATCAGTTAAGATATTTTTGTACTCACCTGGCAAATGGAGTAAGAGAAATTAATGATTCCATCTTACAATATTATGTAAATCAACACCTCACTGCCGCTATAAAAACAATATGTAAAGGTATCTATTAATTGCAAGGTAACTGTAGTGTGAATAAGGCATAATGTACTGTACATGTAATACAGAAAGTATATACCATATGCTGTTATATTGGTGCGTATATTTACCCAACAAGCCAGTCAGTTTAGGTAACAGTCCAACTTCTACCATCTTGGCTCTGAGCCCAGAGTCAAAGGAGAGGTTGAGCAGCAGACGCAGAGTCAGGTTTAACAGATCTTCATGGTCACAGGGAACCAGGCGAGCCAATCGTTCCACAGTATCCACCTCAGCCTGGAAATCACACAGAAACTGATTAGATTGGAAACTTACGATACTGAAACTCATTACTGCAGAAAGCAACACAATAGTTCAGAATGAGAACAAATTGAGGGTAACACAAAAAATACCCCAAAAGAACAAGAAGAATAAGACAGATATTGGAGAACACTGAATTCCAGTGCAAGCCATACTAGGACTAAAAATAACTAATTTTCACTGATTATTTTCACTGATTATTTTAGGACACTTTATTAGGAACTTCTGGCCACCTGCGTATTAATGCAATTATCCAATAAGTCAATCAAGTGGTAGCAGTGCAGTGCATAAAATCATGCAGACACAGGTCAGGACCTTCAAGTTCAAGTCACACATCATAATGGGGAAAAAATGTGATCTCAGTGACTTTGACCGTGGCATGATTGTTGGTGCCAGGCAGGCTGGTCTGAGTATTTCTGAAACTGCTGATCTCCTGGGATTTTCACACACAACAGTCTCTAGAGTTTATTCAGAATGGTGCCAAAAACAAAAAACATCCAATGAAACACCTCGTTGATGAGAGAGGTCAGGGGGGAATGGCCAGACTGGTTGGAGCTGACAGAAATAACCACTCTTTACAACTGTGGTGAGCAGAAAAGCATCTCAGAATGCACAACACGTCCAACTGCGAGGTGGATGGGCTACAACAGGAGAAGACTACATTGGGTTCCAATCATGGCTCACCAAAATTCGACAGTTGAAGCCTGGAAAAACGCAGCCAGGTCTGATGAATCTGGATTTCTACTGAGGAACGCAGATGGTAGAATCAAAATTAACAGCATGACCCCATGGACCCAACCTGCATTGTGTCAACAGTCCAGGCTGGTGGTGGTGGGAATTTTTTCTTGACACACTTTGGGCTCCTTAATACCAAATCAATCATGGTTTGAATACCGCAGCCTATCGGAGTATTGTTGCTGACCATGTGCATCCCTTTATGGCCACAATTTACCTTCTTCTAATGGCTACCAACAGCAGGATAATGCTCCATGTCACAAAGTAAAAGTTGTCTCAAACTGGATTCATGAACATGACATTGAGTTCATTGTACTTCAGCAGCCTCCACAGTCACCAGATCTGAATCCACTAGAACACCTTTGGGATGTGGTAGAACAGGAGATTGGCAGCATGAATGAGCAGCTGACAAATCTGCAGAAATAATGTGATGCAGTCATGTCAACATGGACCAGAGTCTCAAAGGAATGTTTCTAACATCTTGTGGAATCCATGCCACTACTAAGCTAACTAAACGAACAAATAAAACCAAAAACAAATAAACTAGGAAATGCACTCAATAGAGCGCAGACCTTAAACAAACAGACAGACACGGTCAATCACATAACCTTCTTGGAGGAGGTAATAAAAGAACAAATAATACTGACTGGATTCTGGTTTGACACGTCATTCACCTAATTTGTAGATTCACTGCTTGCAGTGACATATTTGGAAATTACTCGATATCCCCGTCTTAGCAATAATAACTATATACACTCACCATGTCATTCTTGTTCTCCAAGAAGATGGACAGTTTTTTGAGGAATGAAATCACCAGGACCAGCAATTCCTCATCATCCCGTTCAAGAACTTTGACCAAAAGACCAACAATGTTCTTATTCCTCATCTTCAGCTCGGTTCTTGTGTCCTCAGCAAGGTTCAACAAGAGGTAAAGAGACACTGAGAGAAAGCAAAAGAAAGAGACAGAGAGAGTATGAAATGAGGAATGGAAGGCGCAAGAGAAAATTGGAGATAATTTAAGCAACTTGTTATTTCTATCAGCATCACTTAGCTCATTCCTTGGGTACAATTAAAACAATACCAACTCTCGATTTATGTTTAAAGCTTTTTTGTTAATATTGTTAATGTTTGCTTGTGTGAAACATTACTATGAACTAATGCTGCTTTGAAACTAATGGAGATAATGTAGTAACGATTTAGCACTAATCCACAAAGTTGCAAATATGGGCGCAAAAGCCATGTAATGTATCATTCATGAAATACAAGTTGATCTGAATACACATCACAGCAAAGAAAAATACCACCTCTGGTGTTAGTGCTGCTTTGGGAGTTGAAAGGCCTGCCTACCTCTGAATAGCTGTTCCTGTTTAGCCCGAAGGCCTTGGTATTTCCTCAGAGCTTTGTCTTGGTCTCTTCTTAGAGAGCCATTCTCTGGTGCTGACTCACGTACACAAAAAAAGTGTTAAGGAACACTGTACATGCACACAGAATAAGTCGGGGGGTAAATCATACATATTGAGGATAGACATATAATTGACAAAGGGAGGGAGAAATGACAGCAGATAAGAGGATATAAGCTTTATTTTTCTTGCGTAGCTCCTCACACCACACATCGTGTCTTTTCAGCTCATGTTCCACCACGCTCATACACAACGCACCTATTTTATAATGACTCACCACTCCATGAAACTGGGAGAAACTGGAGAAAAGGGGAAGAGATGCACTAGGTTAGAGGCTGAGGTAGAACAGCAATGCATACTAACATGACAGAGGAGTCTGGTACATTGTGTGTGTGCGCTACCTGGAGAAGCAGAAGAAGATGTAAATGATGATGGTAGCCAGCTCTACACTCTGTTTCCAGTCCTCCCTCAATACTCTGGCCAGAGCACCTAGAGCTGCCTCTACACACAAAGACACACGCAGTTCTCAAATGAAGTGACATGTAGAGTTCCAAGTACAGCAGGTTGTGAAACCAGCTATGTGTAAAAATATAAAGCTTATACATACGTAGTTTATTTGAATGTAGTGGATTTTATGCTTCATTCACTTGAGATTGGGATTGTTGCTGGCAACACTTGGTCGCCTTTTTACAGAAACTAACTGTACAGCTACAGTAGATGTTTACTTCACCAGAATGTTTTATGCCAAGATGGAAGTTTCTCAAGACTTTTGTTGATGTTTGTATTATTTATGCATGATATAGCCAGCTCCACTTTAGTAAAAACATCAAAGTACAAAAGGATGATTGTTGATTTATTAATGAGGTAACGTTAACAGGAAAACCTTTTGCAACTATTGTACATCTCTTAATTTCCATTACTGATAGTAGTTGCTTTCGTTCCCATTTTATCTGAAGGCTGTACTAGATGGAAAGGTCCGTCTCTGTGACCATGTTTGGGTTGTGATCAGCTTGATCAAATGATACTGCATGTAGATATGATGCAGCTGAACAAAAAATGGCACCTACAAAAACCCACCCTTCACTGACAAAAAATCCAGGAGAGAAGAGATCACAAACACACCTTTCAATAGCTTACGCACGAAAAATGAGGGCAAAGTGTAACATGTGATAAGCTATTAAGTAATTTGCAACTGCATGAAAATGTAGGCATGAGCTCCTTTGTTAACCATCAGCATTAACAAGTAGAGTGAAACTACACCGTTGTGTAGCAGCTCCTCCAGGTTGTCAGGGTTGCGGGCGAGCTGCAGAATGAGAGCAGAGCCTCTGATCTTCTCTGGGATGCCTTCATAGAGCAGCTCAATATACTCATCCACTCTGGTTATGCTGGCTTCCTCATTTAACTGCACAGACAAACATAAACACACTGGTACTGAAAGTACAAAAAAAATTAACATGAGATTTTCAGCTTTTTGGTTTCAATCTTTCACCAGCCATACTGCAAAAATAGAAATACATAGGTGGGAAATCATAGGCCAATCTGGCTGGTGCCAATCTAATGTAAGAGCCATCACAGTCACAACAACAATGCATTTGCGCAAATTGGAGTTGTTTTTATGAACATGAGGCAGCACAGTAAGCAGGCATGCAATTTGGCATGAAACCCGACCTCCTCTTATCACGAATACAAACATAACAAACAGTGTTCCTGGCTTAAGTTGGCAGAACTGCATTCAGAAAATTGTGGAAAAAAAAACTAGTCCAATGCACGTATGCTTGTGTCCAGAGTTAGAGAGCTGCAGAACCTTCATGAAAAATACAGAACAAAATTTTGCAAATGCTCTCTGAGAACTGAGATCAAACTGAAACGGCTATGAGGGAGCAGGACACATGAACAAACAGGCAGAGTCAGTCCATGTTGTGATCTGTTACCTCCATTCCTTCAAACGGTGTCAACTCTCGGGGTTTCACAGTTCTTTTCTCTTTCTTCTCCACTGGTGACACAAAACCACAAACACCCAGTAAGCTTTGACTAATTTATTAAAGGGCGTACAATTCTATTACATACTATACTTGAATCTTCTCATTGTGTATTCACTGATGTCTACTAAACAACATCTACATGGCTAGTGAATGGACTGGGAAACACTGCTTTAACACTCCTCAGATCTGCCATCCCGTGCCCTTACATGTTTAATTTTGCTGAAATGTTTGCAGCCTGCAGACTTTCTCTACATTTGCCTACATTTGAATGTCCACGTTGAGCAATGTTTACGATTTGTACCTCCCTCACTTTGATGTTTTGTGTAGGTCATAGAAAGGATAGCATTCAACGAGACATCAGCTAATAGTGACCCCAGTGAGAAACAAAAAAAATTTAAAAATTCAACAAACTGAAAAATGTTTATGAAGCCCTTTAAGTAAAGCTTTACGTATACTAGGCTGACAATCTGACCTGAATGTGGTGTCAGCCTGGATGACTGCAATAAAGCTATTATGTTTGCGATCAAATTTTGATGGTGAAAACGTGGATATGTTTACACTCCACACCAAGGGGGTAATCTTGGTGACATGACTCACCTTTGCCCTCTACTGGGGATGATTTCCTGTTCTGCAGGTAGTAAAGGAGCTGCTCCACCTGGGGCAAACGGGAGGAAGGGATGAGCTTACACTCCTCCACCACTTTCTTTGCCAAAGCTCCCACATCTGTGCTAGGAGAAAGACTTTTCACACGGATACTGGAGGGAGAAAGAGAGGAAAAACAGAGGGGTGTCAGATGTAGGGTGGCTGTCTTCATCCACTTCCTCAGCTTTCGAACAAGTTTGTAAAAACGCAGGCTTGAGTAAGTGAAATTGAACACTTAGTTACGTTACTTACATTCCTGCAACAGAATTTAAGACCATTTCCAAACCTGAAATGAAGCTGAAAACTAGCCTAATAGACTAGACTAAGTAAGCACATCTGATGAATGTTTCAAAAAAGTATAAATTTGGGCAAAAATATTGTGAAAAAACTTGTTTAATTTACTGCAAATTGGACCATTATCTATATTCATCTAAGTATTGGCATGTGGTGTAAAGAACCCTGTTATTACAGGATGAAGTCCTCTGGCAACTGCATTTAAGACTTAGGCAGATATTTTATGAACCAGCTGGAAACACATTTGTGCGACTAGTGTCAGCTGGAATGAGACTAGTCCATACCATCTAAGCACGCCAATCAAATGACTGATAATATGTCTAACTTCTCCTGTCCAGTCTAAATGGACAGGAGTAACAGGACACTGAATAGAAGCACCAGCCTAAATAAAACTAATCCAATTCAAATGAGAATAAACATAGATGAAAAGAGGTAGAGGACAAAAGAACCAATGGAGATCTGAGGTGGATGCAGAGAAGGAAGGTAATACAAAGAGAAAATCAAATGTGACCATAAACAAAAGTTCAATGACAGGCGCAATCAATTACTAAATTTCAATTCAACTAAAGAAAGCGATAGAGAGAAGAGATAGACCAATAGCACAACGTATGAAAGAATGGGAGTTGTGTGTAGAAAATCAAGCGTATACTCACATTTTTTGTCCCTCCTTGCGCTCGCCCAGCATATGACCGCCACTCTCTCCCAGTATAGACGCTTCCACCTCATAGTGGACCACAAGGGCCTTCTCCGTGGGATGAACATCTAAACTGCCTGCAGTCACTTTGCTTTGGGGCAAGATGAACAGAAAGTTTAGCAAGCAACAACTCAAGCATTAAATCTTTGTTCCGTAGCTTTGTAAACTCAATCACTCAATCTGGAGTTTAAATATAATACGACCATGTATTTAATTAGAGAATATGAAAAACAAAATTAATATTCTGCTCACCATGTCATCATCACCATTGCTTAACAAATTACTGAGAGGTTTTGTTTCAGATTTTAATGTTTCTATTTGCATATTTTGTCACAGCAGCTTACAGAGTACATTCAGGGTCTTACTTTCTAATTGTTTGGGATCCTCTAATAAGACTACCTACTCTGGAAAATTGGTTACGTTTTTGTTTGCTGATTTCTGACGGCAAAAAAACCGATGCTCCGCAGGGTGAAGTTCTTCTGCTTAACTCTAGCATGACATTTTTGTGAATGAGGCTGTCGGACAGACGAAGCGGAACAGGTCAACCTGTATGGCGATGTTACGGGTGTTGCCTTTGCTAGTGATCCAGTCTAACGAAGGTACATCTCCTCGCGAACAGGTGGTATTCATCGGAGTTTGCGGAGTCCCACCCGAATCGCCCGGTAACGATCAAACGTCACAGTGAGAGGCGAGCGACTTTTGGGACAAGGACGCGAAAAATATTCTTGCATGAGGCCCAGTCCCTCTTTCAAAAAACATGAATTTAGGCATCAAATTTGTCTCCATTTCCACGTTTCAAACTTACTTATACAGACTTGATGTGTCGATGAAGCAACTAAGAAAAATATACACAATATAGATAGAGATACGGTTTCGTTTTTAACTCTCATGCCTGTAACAAGTAAAACACTGTCGTCATTATTTATCCATACACCAAAACAATAACAATAATATATTGAAAGACACGCCCAGGCAGCGACATACAATCGGCTGTACTGGCTGGCTAGCTAGCGGGCTAACGTGTTTCCTTAAAGGGTCAGACAATTATAGAGCATTATTTAGCTCAACTCACAGTGTCAACAACCAGACAGCAAGCAAATTCGACATAAGATAGCTAATTAGCCAGGCCGTTCATCGGTCACCGTTTCACAGGAGCTTGCCTGCCTGTTAGGTTAGCTGTAACCCAGATATGTCCGCCTCCCTTCATTGAGGAAACGTAATGCAAAACCGCCTTTAACAATCTATCGGTTATAATGCCGTTGTGTTTACCGGTGAAAATATACCTTTGTTGAAGAAAAAAAAGGATATTTATTGATTTTCATGGTCTTGTGGGGAATTCGGCAGGGTGTGGAAATTAGCCACACAATACAGGTTGATTCCTTTCACTAATTCGCAAAGAGAAGCTCCCTAATTTGCATTAGTTAGCGCAGTCTTCCACAAAAGGGGTCTGTTGGGGAGAGACGCGATTGTGCTAGCATGCTCCCTGGCTGTACAGTGTGATATCTTTTCAAGTGCGTGACCTACTGTGGATAACACATATGCCGAACTGATGGGTGGTTCACAGCGGTTTACAAAAGTGTTTGAGTCGTTTTACTCTTTGCACTCGCGTCTCCTGACGAGCAAGAAAACATGAAATTGCCGAACGTTTGACCAGTAATTGGTGTGAGCTGCATGCAATAGTACCGCACGCACCAGTGCTAACAATATACGATATATACGATGGGCGTTCTATGACAAACACTCCTTGGTCTTATCCAGGTTCTTTATACATTTTATATAACTAATTAACCTATGTTAACACACAAGAGGCATAGGAGGGTTAACCCTAGCTACATAATGCTCTTTTCCTGCAAAAATATTGAACCAAATTAAGGTTACAGCCATGTTAGCGTTGTTACTTCTCACCGTTTGAGGTAGCGCGCGTCATCCTGCATTTTCCTCAAATTGAATGTTTCAGATTTTAAATGCGCTTAATGGCCTGGTCACATTTAACGAATCTCTCAAATCACGACCATGGAAATCCGTGTGCGAATGACTGGCACCACTGTCAAAACAGCGGGAGTGGACTACAAACATGGAGTTGTTCCTTCGCCATTCTTCTTCTTCCCCGAGTGCATTTCCGACAGGCTTTACGCTGCAATTTGTAATGTTGCCCTCCAGTGTTATTGAACTAAAGGAGTCAATTTTTGTTCATATTTGAGAGTATGATCCAGTTTTAAAAAAATCAAGAAAACTCAAAATATCCCTCCCAACTAGCCGATTGTTACGCCCTAAAAAAAAGCAATGACTTCATTGAAAAGGAAGAAACTCCCAAATCAGACAGCTCTTTAAACAGTTGTTGACTTTCAACTCTGTACTTTCTACAGCCAAGAAGAACATAACGCGATTTTTCTGGACTCCCACGTGAACATAAACCACATGCATGCTTGCCTATTATTTTCAAACAGCTATCTAGGCACAATGACCTAGTCATGACCTGTTCACGATGACTTCCTCTCTTCTTTTAGAGCTGAAATATAACCTTTCCCTTTTCACCGTGTCTTCCCTCCACTCCTTCTGCCACTCATTGCTTGAAAATTCTTTGATGGCGCTGAAGGACTCAGGTCTTCCGCCTTCAGCCTTTAATCTACATTTTCCCCCACGAGAGACTGCTCAGCTATTTTATCTGCAACTTCATTGCCCAGTATTTCCTGAATGCCCTGGTACCCACAAAAAAACTGTGGAGGATATTAATAATCTTCTTACATTCACTTGCTGTTTCTTAAATATGAGGATTCCAAGAAGTCTTTTCATCCAACAAAACCACGGGAAATCTGAACACCTCGACTCTCTCAAGTGGGGACCCTTACATACTAAGGTTTGTGCCTTCCCGTTCTTCAGGATTGTCGCTTAAGGTGAGATTCCCAGCTATCGTTTCTTCTCAAGCCACGTACAAATACCGCCGCGGTTTGAAAGGATTGGCATTGCATCATAACCAGAATCTTAACCATGGTTTATCATGACACTTGACAATCTACAAACCAGCACTGTTTGAACCGTGTAGCAGATTGAGAGGCAAACAGATTTTAGTTATGTGAATGGGTAAAGAATGAGCCCTTAGCGCTTTCCCGTCATATCAGATGAAAGGTAAAAAGTTGGACCTGCTGGAAGACAAAGAAAAGACAGACAGAAAGCGCTTGGGTAAAGCCATCTTTATTTGGAGAGCTATGATATGACTGCCAGCCAGCATTTCAGCACATACTTTAAAATCACCATGTGATTTACACCTAACTGCTTCTAGATATAATCCACATTCAATGTGTGCCGGTGGATGTTATACTACTATGTGTGTTAGTCTGTACATGCAATATATATGCTTTCTTTATTTGTGAACCTGTTATATCCCTTCTCCCTGTATCCTCTTTCTCCGCCTGTGTCCACTCCCATCTACCGCAATTCCTCCTTTTCTCCCTTTCTCTCAATTATCATCCTTTCTCTCTTCCCTTCTCCTTCTATTCCACATCCCCTCCCTCATCGTCATCATCAGCACATGCTGTGAAGTCTTTCTCAGGTAAGAGGCCATACTCATTGAGAAATGCCTCCACATCCGTTGCAAAGAAGTCTTCACTGAAGTGTTTGGTAACAGCCAGGAAATTACCCAGTAACTCACCCGCCTTGTACACCAGCAGAGCAGGAAGAACCTGAAAGGATATTAACAGGAATCCAAATTTATTCCTAGGTTGCCTCTGAGGTTGATCATTTAATAGTTTAATGTTTTAACTTTAACTTTAAAGTTAGTATTATAACTTTTTTCAATAACAAGGAGTTTTTTTTTTTTTAAGTAAATGCTATTCTAAATTCAACAGTATTATTACATCTGCCAACCAAACTATTGATTTTTGCTATCCCAGCCTCCAAATTAAGGGGGCAACTGAAAATTAAGCTGCATGTAATATGTATATACTTAATTGGTCATTTAGTTAGTTTCGTTTATTATTTTTTTGTAGTTCCTTTTGTATCTGTGAAAATTGTCAGACAAGTTCATTAACAACAAATTACAATTAAAGACAAACCTCCAGCAACATAATGCTCCGTGGTATATCACAACAAAAGTGACAATTATATGACGAGGATTACAATGGTTAAAATGCTTATAGTTATTTAGTTATTGTTGCTGCACCTGTCAAGCTTTCCATTCTAGCATGGTGCAGTTTGCAAGAGGTGTTTCTGTCATTTAGCCTACCCTCATTGAGATAAATGATCATTCAGTTGAGTCAACACAAACAAACATTTACACTTGTGCTCTTTTGCTTCTGGTTTTGAAAAGGTGAAAAAAGACTTTTTGGATACCAGGCAGTGCTCTTTTTAGTGCCATATGAACACTGCTTGGAAAATCGCTATTCATTGGGAGGGGTTCAACAGTCAACTAACCTCTCTTAACCTCTCAGTTCCTCATAGCACTGCGAATACAAACTCTGTCACCATCATTACTAGAAATTATACTGCTAGTACTACGGCTCAGTGTCCCCATGGGGATTAATGCGATGCAATTAATTATTAGTCTAGAATATTATAATTGACCTTTTTTAACAGTTTACTAACCTCAGGGGAGAAGCGCTCAGCAGCACCTGTTGTCACAGCATCGATACGACAAAATTTAACGCTGGAGTACTCTGAAGCCAGACAGTCCAGACATGAGTTCATCTGTTCACAGCCTGACAATGGACAATTAATGCATGCATAACTATTAGCAAACAGCATTGTGATGACCCATCCAATGGGAGTACATGGATATTTCTGGAGTGTATGTTGTAGCTTCTTACTTAATCAATGAGACTATACTGTAGTTGTAATAGTTAACGAGCTAAGACTTTTACACACACAACAAAGAAAAAAAACCCTTACCTTTGACACTGTGCTGGTAGATGTGAACTACCACCAGGGTCAACCGATGTTCCTTCTCTATGACTTCCAGGAAGGCTTCTCCACTCTCAAGCTCATGGACTGCTTCGAACTTAGGACCGAAGCTCAGGCGCTCGTGCATTTCCTGCATGCACTGTTTTCTGTAGCGTTTCAGGCAACGCTCATCCTCGTCTTGGATCAGTTCGTACTCCTGAACACTCATCTAGAGGTGAGGAAATATGTTACTGCTTCGCCTTTTTTCTTATTAAACAACGTACAAACAAAGTACGGGGTCAGGGCAAGCCACAGTAGATGGTTGCTGTGTGTACAGTATGTTTTTGTTTGTGTGATTCTCTGTGTCAGTGTCTCTTGTAAATGTTGGTCACTTTGGCTTTGTACAAATTCCCCAGACTGTGATTTATTCTTCTGTTGTACACATCTTTTTGTTTTTGGTGGCAAATAGCTGAGCAATTATGGTTGGGTCTGTTTTATATTCTATAAAATAAAATATGGTATATTTTACTCAGTGTGCGATTCAGTGAGTGTTTCCATCCACCTTCCTGTTGAGTCTTTCCTTGTCATCCTCTCGATGACTGGACATTTGTCTTAGCAGCTCTCTCTTGTTTTGAGGGATGGTCTGATCCACACTGTCCAACTTAAACTTTCGCCAGTCATTAATGACACCTTTTGGACCTGTACGCACATAAAGAAACAACCACAGTAACATTACCTCATAAAGACATACTTAGATATAATGTACAGTTGAAACACCATTGAGGTTGGTAAGACCATCAGATGCACACTGATTAATGCCTCAGTCAAACTCTTCACACAGACACAACATTCAAAGGTTTGAGTCAAGATGGTGCATCTGTTGTCATGACTTACCAAAGGTACAAAATACATAGTGAGGCTAGACCGCCATCTTAGCAATGAATGTCTACTTCATCCTTCTGAGTTATTTCTCTGACCTGTGTGATTGGCAGGCAAGTCCTCTTCTTCCTGGGTAGGGCCAGACATCCTACTAGTAGCCTGCAATACACAGCACACACACACTGAATAACCTAAACAGGCACATACACAGAGCAGTCCAGGTGATGTGCTCAGTGAGCGCGATGTTACAAGTCCATCTTAACGCCAACTCTCAATGTCCAATTAAACTTGTGTATATATTGCCAAAGAAAAAAATAGTCCCAGGAATAGACCTGGCCAGCACTGTTTTTGGGGTGAGAGAATTTTGGTTTAAGTCCGGATGAAAGGCCAAAACAAAGAGGAAACGACCAGTCCTGACTATCGTCAACATTTTGTGTGTGCACATATGCATGGGTCCATAGAGTTGTCATAACCGCTTATTATGATCCAGGCTGAGGTTTACTTATCAGATTATGTGGAGATTACCAAGAGTCCGACATGTACACATGCCTAGGACATTTTACTATATATGTGCATGTGTGCAATGTGACATCATTTGACAGCTTTGCCTGTCATTCTTTCTACGATTTTGTAAGCCCAACAAGTTTTATTCTATTGTTGTGATCGTGAAATTGTAAGATTAACTTGGGTTCCTTCCCACACATGACATCCCACACTCTCTTTTTCTTTTGTCAAAGTTACCAAAATGTGGTATGAATGCATCAGTTAAATTATAAATAAAACAACCACTGTTACAGTTAGGTGTAGAGTATGCACTGGTGGTCTGAGTATTAAGGAACACACTCATGAGGAAATCACTTCTCCCTTGGATACAGCGGTAAAGGCCTAATTGAAAGCTATTATGCTGATACAGCTGAGCTTTCCTAATCACTAGCTGCCACTGGCAGCTAATTAGTTCATGTTATCAAAGTGATATATCGCTTGCATTTTTTTGGGTTTTAATCCATTCAAATGCAGTTCAGAAAGTGGACTTTAACCCTCCAGTGTAATGGTTTTAAACATGGCATAACATGATTTAGTATAAGAAGTATAGAGGTATAAAGTATAAGTAAAGTTTATGTACTTAAAGTATAAGTAAAGGCACTGTATAACATATGCATATCAACAAATTATTTGACTAAAGCAATGATCGTGCAAGCATTCAGTGGGATCCAAAGTCTGAAACCACTTTCTAATGGGAAAGTAGTCTCATACTTTTTGTAGTACTGCAACAAAAAATATACCCCGAAAATATTTTAGTAGGAATTTGTTCCGGACAAACCACGACTGCGTAACAGTGTTGCATGAAAACAAATTCAGTCTCTTACAGAGGCGCTTGAGTGTGCAGAAACTATATCTGTAGCTCCAGTGCTCACCTTTTTATGAAGAAAAAACACAAATTGCAGCAAAGACACAGATGATAGAGTAAAAGACATACCATACTGAAATCTGCACGGTACCTACCTAAAACAGCCAGAAAAGGTTACCTTTGTGTCTTGAGTGAGAACTGGTGCTGGTCAGCTCTTAGGCCGGTTGGTTTCTTACAGCTTATTGATTTTGTTCAGTCTTTGTCTGTTGCATCTACTTGTTACCTTCTATCAGTCTAGACATTCACTGGGTAGTGTGTCCACAACAACTCACAGGAAAGAGGGGAACACAAGATTAGAAAAGGGGTGGGGAGAGAGCTGAGGGAGTAAGCTTTATCTTCACTGTAATCCTCACCATCAGTGTCACTATAATATGATGTCTAATATTAGTTATAATACCAGGCTCAGTGCTGTGGATTGATGACAGCAAGGTAAACAAGAAGGAGAACAAATTCCCAAATATGCGAGAGATAAACGTATTTATGGTGACTGACTGTCAGTGTCAGAAGTTCCTATTAGTAGCCCTGGTATAATAAAATTATATTTCATTTCATCAGGCCTTTTTGCTGGAGTCTTTGCTTTGAAAACACCTGTAACACAGTTCTACAGAGGTTAATACAAATCCTGGTTATAAACTGTAAATAAATCTCATAGATAAGTGTGTTTTTGTCCTCATGTGAGGACAAAAAGCAAAGATTTTTGCTTCAGATTGAATCTGTGCTGAGTTACCATTATGAACATTCTTAGCAGTTGTATAAGGTGCATTCAGAAAGTATTCAGACTCTGTCATTTTTTTCACATTTTCAACGTTTTATGTTGCAGCCTTATGCTAAAATCACTTCAATTCTTTTTTCCCTCATCAGTCCACACTCAATACCCCATAAAGACAAAGTGTAAACAGTTTTAGAAATTTTCGTAAATTTATTGAAAATGCAAAATGGAAATATCACATTGAGATAAGTATCCAGACCCTTTACTCAGTACTTAGTTGAAGCACCTTTGGCAGTGATTGCAGCCTTGAATCTTCTTGGGTAGGATGTGACAAGCTTTGCACACACACCTGGATTTGGGGATGTTATGCCATTCTTCTCTGCAGAACCTTTTAAACTTTGTCCAACCATTTTCAGTTCACTCACAGAGTTGTCCGTAAGCCACTTCTGCATCGTCTTGTCAATGTGCTTAGGGTGATTGTCCTGTTGGAAAGTAAAAGCTACAGCCCAGTCTGAGGTCCCAAGCACTCTGGACCAGGTTTTCATTAAAGATATCTTTGTACATTGCTCCATTCAGTTTTTCCTGAACCCTGACCAGTCTCCCTGTCTCTGCCGCTGAAAAACAGCCCCACAGCTTGAAGCTGCCACCAGCATGCTTCACCGTTGGGATTGTATTGGGCAGGTGATGAACTGTGACTGGTTCCCTGGAGACACGACGCTTAGAATTGAGGCCAAACAGTTCAATCGTGATTTCATCAGACCAGAGAATCTTGTTTCTCACAGTCTGAGAGTCCTTTTAGTGTTTTTTTTTTGCAAACTCCAAGCCGGCTTCATGTTTCTTTCACTGAGGAGAGGCTTCTGTCTGGCCACTCTGCCATTAAGCCCAGATCGGTGGAGTGCTGCAGGTATTGTTGTCCTTCTGGAAGTTTCTCCCATCTGCAAAAAGGATCTCTGGAGCTCAGCGAGAGTGAACTTTGTGTTCTTGGTCACCTCTCTTACCAAGGCCCTTCTCCTCTGATTGCTCTACAAAGAGTCCTGGATGTTCCACATTTCTTCCATTGAAGAATTATGGAGGCCAATGTGCTCTTGGGAATCTTCAATGCAGCTGAAAGTTTTTTTTCAAGTGTCATAGCAAAGGGTCGGAATATTTATGTCAATGTGATATTTCAGTTATTCCTTTTTAATAAATTTAAAGAAATTTCAAAATTCGTTCATTATGGGGTACTGAGTGTAGCTTGATGAGGGAAAACATGAATTAAAATTATTTTAGCACGAGGCTAAAACATAAAATGTGAAATGCTTTCTGAATGTACTGTAGCTACTTTATCTTACAACCTGATTATCAACATTTGATACTGAACCACTGCAAAACTTAATAATTTGTGATATTGTGTAAATACATTAATTAGGTTTCTATCTCAAAGTAGCTGTAGACCAGCCTTGAGCACCCATCAGTGTCCACTGGTTTAGCTGAATGGTAACTATTGCATATTGACTTTGTGAGCAAAGTGAAAAGTTTTTAAGAAAATATGCGATTTAACCATCAGTTTCTCTTGAGGTGCATAGCTGATATGTGATGACATCTTAAATTGTGCTACTTCTACACAATATTTATGACACTAAAAGTTAAGTAAAATGTCTTTAATACTTCTAAGAAGGTTTTATTTTTTCTTTTGCTTATATTGGCTGTCTTTGCAGTAATGAATTTATGTAAAACTAGTTCAAGTCAGCTGACAGATATATAACAGCTTCCATATATTATGAGAGAGGAAGTTCTAGACAACTCTAGTATGTACATCATTGAATAATTTATGTAATGTAAAAGCAGTATCAGAATTAAAATTCAGCAGTTTTGAATTTTGGTGTTATTTGGAGCATGTATTTGTAACCTAGGAGGAATTCATTATCAATAAATTTTGGAAAACTGTCAAAGTGCCACTGTTTGGCCAATTTGCATCAAATTCAGCATGCTGAGTCTGGAACACATACTAGTTGTGCATAGCAAATGGTTTATACCAAGAGATGCAGCTAAATATAGGGAACATGTGGATATAAAGTATTTGAATGTGTGATATATACATTATTAATAAATATACAATATAAAAACAACAACAACAATAATAATTATTATGATAATAATAATAATAATAATCTAACCAAAAACAGTAGGGTTCCTGAACAAAAACAATAGGGCTCCAGCACCATTGGTGCTTGGACCCCTAATCACTATCCTGTCCTTCAGAGGGGATCTGAAATTCACAATAGTGCTACAGTGCTGCAGACACTGATGTCATTAGCTGATGTCTGTAAACTTGAAAGAGGTTTGGGATCCGATATTGTCATATTCTTCAGACAACTCGGTAGGTAAGCTTTGTCTGAATTCATATCAGGGCTAGAGGGAGCGTTGTGTCTCTTATTACACGAGTGGATCAAGTTAAAGGTAAAGTGGTCTCAGACTTTTGGACCCTACTGTACCTTTTCATGACAGTCGTAATAGCAAATCTCAGGGCCTGTCCTGTCTCATGATTTTGTGCTGCCTGTCTTTCCTGTGCTCTAAGGCTCTCTCCTGTATCTTGCTTCACTCTGTGTGGATATCTTCACTTTTCTGCACACCTTCCTGGCTGAACAACTATTAAGATTATTCCTCTGAACTGACAGGAATCATATAAAATGTTAATAGGAAAAATATCCCCCAAAAAAATCACTTTTATGGTAATCTTCAAAATAGGCCACGACTTCAGCCAGGACCCCTGACGCAGGAAAAGATGGTGGGGATGGCCAAATCATTGTCTGGCTGGGGGCCCGACTGGGCATCGTTCGAGGCACAGGTCAGTGGAGGCTCTGGGTCACAGGACCGCAGAGGGTCAGGGTCACTGGGCTGCTGAGGCTTGTGGTTGCTAGTCAGCTTCTTTTCCGTGACCCATGTTTCCTTCTAGGGGCTCCAACCCCTAGATATCTTAGGGCAATAGCCAGGCAAGTCCAAAAGGAAGAGGACTGCTCAAGGTCTTCAGAGT
Source organism: Xiphias gladius (assembly GCF_016859285.1). NCBI lineage: Eukaryota > Metazoa > Chordata > Actinopteri > Istiophoriformes > Xiphiidae > Xiphias > Xiphias gladius. The sequence goes on from NC_053413.1 coordinate 4,208,664, forward strand.
CAGGATCAGTCAGGAAGCTGGTCATCTTTGGAGCGGGAAAAAGCAAATGGCTAGCCGACTTGGGAGCAGGCACAGGCAGGAGACTAGCCGACCTGGTAGCATGAAACAGGCAGGAGGCTATCTAGCTCAGGAGCAGGAACACGCCGGTAGCTTGCTTGGGTGCAGACCTGAAGACAGTGGACGCAATGCTAACCGACTTGGGTGCTGGCTGGAGGCCGGCAGGCCGAAGGCTAGCTGACTAGGGTGTAGGCTGGAGGCTAGCTGAATCAGAAACAGGCTAGTGGCTAGCCGACTGGGAGACATGAAGCTTGACTGGACATGTGGAAGAGGCGAAAGGCTTAGGAAAAATGGGACATGGAGCAGGGCTGGAGTAGAATTTTCATCCCAGGGTCAATGCTTGGTCAGTTTGTACTGTTGGAACTACTGGACAGCAGCACAGGAAAGGTGGACCCAAATGCAGACACACAGGCAGGTTGATGCAGTGAAGTATATTAATAAAGAAAACAAAGCTTACAGGAAGACTGGTGGAAAAACTGGAATTCAGGCAGGTTGGCAAACAAGCACAACAGGATACTTTTTTGAGGAACACAGGGGAACATAACCAGAAATGAAAACAGACCAACTGACAAATACCCCATTTTACACTTGATACTGAAATGCGTTTTGGGTGATCGAATAGCAATCGGACAGTGCTTGACCACATGTAAGTACAGATGTAAATACACCTAATATGCACTGAGGATGGATTGTGATCCGATTAGCCAAACCACATGGACGCATTGTGACCACACTGAACACAAGTGTAAATGCAATTACGTTGCCCGTCCACATACAACAACTACATGGGTGGAAAAACGTAATCCCGCACAACTGTTCCAAACCAGCAAGGTAACAGCTAGGCAGCTAGCAGCCATTGGCCAGTAAACACACAGATCAGACCTCTCCTCAGTCCTCAACTATGGACGTTATTCAAGACGCTCGTGGATGGAGTTAAGATGAGATCAAGTGTCCGTTTTCAATTTGGTCCCATGAAAGTATACAGGCAAAACTTGGCAATTCATATTGCAGCCGAAACACTTATGAGGCAATGGCTAAGCAAATGGGTGACAATTGCTACAACCGGTCCTGGCTGCATTGTCAATGAATAATTAAACAGATGAAAGTGGTATACAGAGAAGCCAAGGACAATAACGAGGAAAGTGGCAGGGGCAGGGCAACTAGTCCCTCCTTTAATGAACAGGATGCAGTGCTGCATGTGTGTGTGTGTGTGTTTGTGTGCGTGTTCGCTCTCGCGTGCGCGCTCACTGCTCCTAGCATGAGTGTTTCCAATAAAGGTTGACATTTGTTGGTTTGAGTGAAATGTCTCAACAGCTATTGAATGGTTGTTCTAAAGATGCTTTTTTCTTAACCGTATTTTACTCATGTCCAACATGTTAGATTTATTTACATCAGTGTTCTGCCTCCTGTTCCTATGCAAAGGGTGTGATGCAGTGCAATGCAAGCTTGTCATTTCTTGTTACAGATTACAAAGAAACTGGAGAACTTGACTTGATGCAGTTTCCAAGGCGTACTAAACAGAATAATTGTAATGTAAGCACAAGATTGCATAGAGGCATAAATTGACGTCACAATTTTACCTAACATTTCTAGACGTGTTGGCGTATATATGCGGTAACAGGGTTAATGAAATTGTGACAGCTCTCTAGAAGTTAAGCCAATGGACCCTCATTTGGTAGTCAAGAATCCCACATATGCCACCAAGTCCTGCGTTGTATTAGTAATTGTAGTCATCTATCCAGGAAGCATTTTCACTTCTTTTTGGTCTATATAGTTAAACTTGGTGAAAAAACACACCTTACCGTCGACGATTTACATTCATTTTATACAGCAGTACTAAACCAGTAATATATTTTTGGTCTCTAGTATGCACTTGTCAGCTGGTTTGTGAGTGTCACGCAAGTTTTGCTTAGAAGAATGAAAAAAAAACCATGATAATGATATTTTTTTCTTGGCTCTATCTACAGTTTTTTTGTTGATGTTAATGCTATATGTATATGTAAATTGTGGTCCTTGAGATTATTGTGTTGGGTGGGTCGACAGCATTTTTGGATGAATTACATGCTAAAAGTAATCCCTTAATGTGGGTTGTATCACTTGTAAGCTTAATTGCGTTTTCGTTTAGATGGTGCATGAAAAATGGCAGTAGTTCCTTAAGTTGAAAGCATCACTGTATGAACTAATATTATCTTCCATTTTAAATTTATAAATTCGCATTAACTACCATATATGGAAGATATATTCTGGGAACTATTTTAAACACATTGCAAGAACGACAATGAATGAACATGCTGCATTTGAATTGTGTAAATTCATTGTGTTTACACTTGAAGTTATGTCAACTGCATTTAATTGCATATATCTATGCCCATCAAATTTACTCAGCGGTGTTATATAAAATGCTAGTATTGTGTATTTATATAGACACAATGTCTCAGAGGGTTTTTCCTACTGTCATGTTGGGTCTCACATGCTGCATATTATGTATGCTTTATTTTAATACATCACATATGTTTCTATACTACGTTGACATTTAAGGCAAGGTCTGTAGGAGGTAACCCAGACAAATACAGTGACAATATGTAGACAGTAAAAGGGCTAGGGGCTGAAGCCTAAACTTCGTAATCCTTGCACCCCATTGAGCCCCTACCTAACAACATCTATAATAAAAACAATGCCAGTTTATAATTTATAAATAGACTGAATCATTTATTTCATGACAGGTAAAATGTGGAAGCTATTTTTTTCCCTCTGATAGAGTCAAATTTTGGACATTTCAGACGGAATGCGTTCACTGTGGTCATTCAGAAATAAGGGGATGCTTCAGACTAAAGGGATGTGCTTGGAAAGAAAACATCCTGCAGCATTCTGGTGTTTTACTAATTGTCCTAGTGACTGAATTGATACCAGTCATGATGAGTATCAATTTTTATTTTCTTATATAAATGAAATTATAAAATATACATAGGTACATTTAGAACTGGATGAATGCAGGTGTTTGTAGTATGTCACGTTACTTCCCCTGCTTAGGCTAAATTGTAATGACTGAGAACTGAATATTAATCCATACAAAAAATAAATACATGTGTATGATTGAAGTATATTTTTCATATATTAATGTAGCACAGTACAATACATGCTGTGATAAAGAGGGTTAAGATAAGCACGTCAAGTAAAAGATGGGTAATCTGCTTTTACTTTCACCAGTTTTTTGTATATTGCCAAAATATAACTGAAGACTTTCAGACTTTACTCTACAGTAGTGCCATCTGTCCACACCAACTGAAATGAATGATTCAGAACTACATGGGAAAAAATGTACATTTCTTTATATCAATTTCAACCTTTCTGTCCTATTCACTGTGGTTATTTCCATTATACCTAAACCAATAATTCATTACTTTTTGTCATCCTTCCTTCCTTGCATCTCCAGCTCAAAGAGACCTGTGCCCCTTCTTTGTTTGTTTTATGCCAGAAACAGCAGGTCCCCTGCAAACAGAGACAACTGTCCCAGTTCCAGGTGTGTATTATTTTATAATTGTATTTTCATCTCAGCATCTGTCTATGTAGTGTCCATCATAACTGTTGTAAATCCTGTCTGTTTTAAAGATTCAGCATAATGTTCTCCTCCTCTAAAGGCGATGATAGCAGAAGAGTGGTGTGTAGTTTTAGCACACCAGTTTTGGTTTATCTAGTTTGGAATAATAATTCACGTTTAATATTCAATGTAGTGTCAGAGGCACGTTTATGTTCTCCTGAGAGGTCTGCAGTGCCCAGTCAACCTCTACTGCAACTGCCAATCGCACAGAGAGCTCAAAGTATTTTTTGAATTGGTTGTGTGTGCGCCACAGAGATAGAACAAAGTCACGCACAAAATCTAAATAATTTACTATGTCTCTATTCTTGTCTGATGAGGTCTGCCATCACCCAGGCCATCAATTGTCCCCAGTTGCCCTACTCCACAGCTTCCTGGTTATGACCATAATGTCAGTCGGTGGAGCTGCTCACAGCAGCAGAAGATCGAGGTGAAGACAGACCTGGAATATATGGGTCTCTGGCCAGACTTCATCCCTGTCAGACAAAGTAGTGGACGACACTTTAGCATCAGTAACAGCTACCAGAAATAGCCTAATCACTATGTTGTATCTTTGTTTTTCGTAGATATGGGACAATACTGGCACTTATTTGATGTATTACGTAAGTTGGATTGGGGTTTTTCCCTCATCTGGGCCAGAAGCAGCAGTAGTAGCAACAGCTGCAACAACAGTCAGACCAAAAGAAGGTACTGACAAAAACTCGTCTTTCCTGTGGCCAGCCAAAGTCGAGGTACGAGAATGATGGTTCTTCCATCCACTTTCTCTAGCAGCAAGGCCCTGTCAAGTATTTCTGCTGCTCCACTGAGGTTTTTAAAGCTTATGGTGCTGAAGGTCTAACAAACTCCCAAATGCCCTTCAAAGGGGTTCTTATTATTCCAGCATGCCATTTTCTACTTAGTATTTTATACGATTTCTGTCTTTTATGCGGCCCTCTGGATCAAAATGAATAAAATATTGTATTTCAAAATTAGTCCTACAATTTGGAATCTTTCTGTATATATAATGAATCACTTCACCACAGCTTGACCCTATGGTGGATCCTTCTACACCCAGGATATTTTTTATTGTTATTTAATTCTTTCATTGTTATTTTGGCCTTTATCCACCCTGAAGCCAAATTCTTACTCTGACAATTGGAAAGCACATTGTAAACAAAGGCAGTAATTATCAACTATTCTCAAGATGTTTCTGTGGCTACTTGGGATTTAAGGAAGATGCGTCACTCTCATGTTGTGTCCCTTTCAATACCAATGAAAACGTAGAGTGGTGATGTCATTAGGAGCACTCACAGTGAGTCTACGCTCAGAATCAAACTTATAGTATTGTCTAGAAGTTTTGCCCATATTCACTAGACTACATGGATAATGTACAGAAATTAGTGTACATTAGAGGCACGAGTGATAACAGTTTTTGCAGGGAATATCTTACCTCATAAATGTGACAAAAAATGATGTCTTAGAGGTAAATATGCACCGTATATGGTTTACGCATCGATAATTCCCATTAGGAATGGATCTGAGAAGTGTTTGGAAATGATATTAAATCATAAACTTCCACAATGAGTTCTTGAAGTTCTTTTGACACACATGAAGACTTTTGTCTGAGGAAAAGGAAAGGGAAAGGGAATGAAAAGTGGCTCTCAGGTCCTGGTTCGGGTAATAGCAATAATAAAATCAAGAAGAAAGCATACAATACAACACCATTAAAAACTGAACTACGTAAACAAATACATAAATATAACAGAACTAACTAATAACTAATAATATAAGTAACAGATAACAGTGGAACGTCATTCCATTGAACATCAGTTTGATTAGGCTGTTTCCTGTGTGATTCTGCATTTACCACGTTAGGCAGCCGGGTACATCAGGTACTTTAAATCTGCCAGAAGAAATTCACACCGCCACAGAACAAAAGGAGTCGCCAGTCATCATCAAGGCTGATCATAGAAAGTTCAGTTTTATCAAAATACACACAAATCACAATCCGCATTAAAGTGGGCCAAACTCTGGCACCAGCTTAAGAATGTAGAGCATACAGGCTTGTCGTTACAAACTTCATCCGGTAGGTGTCACTTTGTTTCTGAAGTAAGAAGGAGCTGCCCCATATACAGCAGCTTGTTACATATTGTTACAGGAGCAGCATGGGCACCGCTCTTCCACTATCAACACACTGAGCATACTATTGCAATTGAGGCAGCATCTTCCTCTACTTCCACTCCTGGTGTTAATGCGACCACCTAGACTTCTGCAATACTGCTTTGTTTCCGATATTCCCGACGTAAAAAACTACTGCCGCCACAAGCAACCGGTCTGATAATGTGACTTCTTCCTTTGCCTCTTTTTTCCATCACTTCTGACAGCCCACTGATTACCAGAACACTCTTTGTGAAAGCTATCTCTACACAACAGACACGTCAATCTCTGCGAAGTATCTCCTGGAATTACCTCACAGGGTCAGATACGTTCAAAACACAGGGCGCAGATGTGCCTCATGTGCTGGCCTACCGGTACAACGGCTTGGGGGGGGGCTGTCAGACCCTCAGAGACACATGAGCTCGGAGCCACCAACCACGCACATTTTCCTCTTTACCCCTCCAAAGGACTCAACTGCTTCTCTTGCTTTGGAATCGCACTTATAGGTTTCTATTACATAGGTACTGTGTTAAAACCATACCTGGACATCAACGTTTTGACACACTGAAGATGGTGCTCCCATGGAATAGGCTGCACGTGTCGCGTCGGCCTGATACTGTGCGTGTAAGAGCCGTTTCGGTGATGTAGCCGATCTAATCAAAAGCTTTCCGCTGATGTGAATCCACGTGCACTGGAACTGTGCCCACTGACACCGCAGGGGTGAAAGAAATTTGGCCGCAGTTTCTTTATGTAATTTCCAACCAGAATGCAAGGGATCCTTTGTTTTTATAGTGGCCTTTTTAATTGCTAGTTAGTTTCAAGTTGTTGTTGTTTTTTTGTTTTTTTTCTGACTTCATGCCTCATTTAGAGCACCACAGCATAGAGAAGGAACTTTGTGTTGAGAGATTTAATGATGGTAGTGGCAGGATAAGAAGCAGTAGTCTACTAATGATGAGGTACGTTCAGTAACAGTTGTGAGGCAGTGGTGGGCGGGTCTGTGCTGACAGGATGGAGAGAGCATGAGAGAAGGAGTGAGGGAGAGACGGGGGAAGAGAGGATGTGGTGAAGTCCGACCAGAGGCTCAGGACAGCGAAGCAAAAAAAAAGAAAAAAAAAAGAAAAAAGCCAGAGTCGACAGCTCCGTTTTTACTACTTTTATACCGGACAAGATAAAAACGTGCGCGAAAGAGAGAGTCGGTACAGCTCTGATTTCAGCCAATCAGAGCCGAAGGAGGCTTCCTAACCGGGTCCGAACCATGCCGGTCAGACGGGGCCATGTGGCGCCCCAGAACACTTTCCTGGACACCATCATTCGCAAGTTCGAGGGACAAAGTAAGTTACCCGCGAGAGTGCGTGTGCGTCTCACTAGAATGATTCTAGAATGAAATCATTTCTATAGAGCTGTTTTTCGTTTTACCAACAGACCATACAAACAAGAAAATGACTTAAGTGGTCTTTGTTAGTCTATATCTACAACGTCAAAACATTGTTTCTGATTATTTGATTCTATCATGGCTTGTCGGAGAATTCAGAAAGAAAAAAAAAATGCCAATAAGGCAAGGGTTAATTTAGAGAGCACCATTCACACACGAGGCAATTCTAAGCGCTTTACAGAGGCCTCCGAATGCATTCAAAGTAAGACTTTAAGAAGACATTCACCTGCATTTAAAAGACAATAAAAACAGAAACAAAGGCAAAATCCAGCAAATAAATAGTTCAATAAATAGTCGAAGATTAAAAAGCATTGACATATTTCATTTATTCGAAAGTGGCAGCAAACAATTATGTTCTAAGCCCTGATCAAAGTGAGCTGAGCTGAGTTTTAGCAGACCTCAGGTATTCAGGAAGCTTGTCCCACAGGTGGGGAGCACGGAAACTAAAAGCTGCTTCACCTGGCCTGGTTTTGATTTTGGGAACGCAGAGTAGACCTGTCCCGGATGACCTGAGGGGTCCAGATGCTTCCCAACGTACAAGTAAATCAGAGATGTATTTCAGCCAGAGACCATTTAGTGCTTTATAGACGACTAATAGGATTTTAAAATCTATCCTTTGACACATGTGAAACCAGTGCAGTGATTTAGGGACCGTTCTAATGTGCTCCACTTTCTTGGTGTGTGTTAGGACTCTAGCAGCAGCGTTCTTGATGAGCTGCAGATGTCTGGTTGCTTTCTCACTAAGACCTGTGAAGACACCATGACAATAGCCTGCTGAAAATAAAGGCATGAACAAAATTTTCTTGTTTAGACCGAAATCCCTTAATTCTTGCTATGTTTTTTAAGGCAGTAGTAGGTCGATTTTGTAATTGTCTGTATGTGGCTGTTGAAATTTATGTCAGAGTCCATAACTACATGTAGATTCCTGGCTTGAGTTGTAGATTATAGTGCCATTGATTCAAGGTGAACACTGACTTTTAATCTTTCTTCTTTGGGGCCAAAAAAGGATTCCGGGCACATCCACTCATTGATTTGTTCAATGCACTTATGGTAAGAGATGTTATAGTAGTCCATAATTTGAGCGAGGGGAGAGCATGTAGATGTTGAATACAAGAGGCCCGAGAATGGACCCTTAAGGAGCTCCAAATGTGATTTTAATTCGCTCAGATTCATAATTACCAATTTACACAAAGTAGTCCCTATTGTAATTGCGATTTGAACCAATTTAGCACAGGGCCAGAAAGTCCTAGCCACTTTTTCAGTGCGTGGAGGGGTATCTTATGGCCAGCCGTGTCAAATGCAGCACTGAGATCCAGCAATAACAAAAGTGAGATTTTTGACCGGTCACTGCTCAGATGAATGGCGTTCAAGACTTTAACTAGTCCAGGCTGTGTTGTGGTCAAAATACAGACTGAAAAGCATTAATGAAATCGCTTTGCACCAAGAAAGCGTTAAGTTGCTGAAAAACAACTTTTTCAATCATCTTTCCTGAAAAAGGTAGGTTTGATATGGGCCTATAGTTATTTATTACTGAGGCATTCAGATTAGAATTTTTTTAACGGGTTTTAATAAGTGTGGTCTTCAGGGCCCTTGGGAAAAGGCTGACTGAAGAGAACTATTGACTATGTGTTGTACATGTGATGCTATGCAGATTAAAATATTTTTACAGGAGCTTGCAGGCAAAGTGTCAAGGCAGCAGATAATAGGCCTGAGTTGTTGAACAATTTCTGTCAAGGATCTATAATCTAGGGGGTGAAAATGTGCCAAGTTAACTAGAATAGTCACAGGCGAAGGCCATTTTGCCGGAGATTGAGTTAGAGACTGTCTTATCCTCAGAATTCTATCTGTGAAAAAAGATGCAAAGTCATTGCGTGACTGGGTGGATAACAGTTCAGGAGGGACCGATGTTGCGGGGTTTGTCAGTCTGTCAACGACAATGAATAGGGTGCGTGCATTTTTACTGTTTTTACTAATAATCTCGGAGGAAAAGCACTGCCTTGCCCTTTTTAGTTCCAAGTTATAGATGCAGTCTCTTTATAGATATCATAATGAACCTGGAGTTTGTTTTTCCTCCACCTGCATTCTGCCTGTCTGTACTTTCTTTTTTTAGCTTTTAAGTGTGTGGCATTCCTCCATGGTGCTTTTTTTTGTCACCAGAGTCAACTACGATCTTCGTGGGGGCAATGGCATAAATAACATTCATAACTTTAGAACTGAAACTGCTTATGAGATCATTGACAGGAACTGAAGGCAGAGCTGGTGTGGGTGTAAAAGCCTGGATGAATAATGTATAGGTTATATCGTTGATATAGTGTTTTCTGATTACCCCTGTTTTAATTCTGCTGGTGTCAGCAGAGATGGACATTCGTAAGGGGCACAGTAATCATCAGAGAGACCAACATCAGTCACCACAACCTCAGAAATGTGCAGACTTTTGGAAATAACTAGGTCTAAAATACATACCCTATTACGTGTTGAATCTGTTACATGCTGGCGACGTCCAAAGGATGTACAAACGTTCTTTAGCGCTGCCATCTTTGGGATTATCAATATAAATATTAAAATCACCCACTATAACAACACTGTTAAGATCAATACAAACGGCAGACAGTAGTTTAACAACCCCTAACCTTAACCCTAAGAGTTTGGTCTTAAACACCACTCTAAAGAAGGTCACTTAATTGGAAGGCAGGACATGACACCAGACAGCACAGCTCTAATATAATTAATTAAAATTTAAGTTAATTAATAGAGTGTTGGCGAATGTTAGGCATCCACCGTGTGTTGGCAGGGAAAAATAGAAAAGTAACTTTGGGACTTCTGCTGCCTTATTTTGTTGGTGTGCTGTCCATTGTGCGTGTTCAAGAAAAGTAAACAATCAATGGTCTTTCTCTCTGTTACATATTGCATTAGAAAGAGGGAGAAGTCATTAATTGCCATTTTAGGTGTGAAAAAGATGCTTTACGCTTTTAATTGACTGGAAATCACAGAGATTTTTGGAAGTATTCTTATAATTAATACTATGTATAAGTGAATTTATTGAAACAGATTGGCTGTCATGACTGCACTAAATAACGTCATGCAGTGTCAGTGACTTGTCCTAGAAACATCACAGTAGCAAGCATTAGCTGATCCTTGTTTAATTAAAGTTTAAAAGTATTTGGATGAACAAAAGAAAACATGCTTGTCGACACTGTCACCAGTGTGTCACAACTGTCAGACAGAACAGTTTACATCTAATGGAGTTGACAAAAACCCCACACTACTGCATATAACTCATGTTCTGTCACTACCATCCATCCAAAGTCTCCCAGTTTTATTGCTAATACCGAACAAATCCTAACATTAATGAAATACGGTGTTGACACCTTAAGGTTGTGACCCTATCAGTATCGATACTATATGTATCAAATATGAAAAAATTAAAAAAATCTGCTATAACTAGGGAGGTGGTATTTCATTGTTAACAAACAGGAATTGGTTAAGAGATCCTCAAATTGTCACCCTGGTAACCTTATGGTTAAGGTGCACACCACATAGCCACAATGTCCACAGTTTGACCCATGAACCCTTTGTTGCATGTCACACCCCTCTATCTCCCCATGTTTCTGGTCTCTCTACATTGACTGTCACCAATGGGATGGGATAACCAACAGCAGCTTAACAAGAGTTTCACCCTTATGAACCAAACCTCTAACCCCAAGAGGCATTGTTTCCAGGATATCTGCCACTTCACTGCTGGATTTGTATCTGTTCTTTGAGATAAACATGGATACTTGGAGTTTCACATTCTCTACGTTAAGCTCCGGGTATAGATAGAGATAGTTGAAGACCTTTGAAAGCCCCAAAAGTGCCATTTGGGCTTCCTATTCCCACTTTTTCTTTAATATACAAGGTGTTTTCATTTTGTGCATTAAATGGAACATTGTATAATCTAGAGATAGACTTACTTATTGAACTGAAAGCCGATTCCAGGACTTTACAAAACTCAGATTCTGCTGATGTTAAGTCTGTATGTCTACATTTCTGAGTAAAATAATGTCGTATTTAAAGATATCTTAAAAAAGTCCTTGGGCTCCAGGTCATGTTTGTTCTGTAGGGATTGAAAACTTTGAAAGGTAGGTTGTGGAGAAATTCTACGCCGTAAGCAACCAACTGAAGAGTTTTACAATGTTTTTATACCACTTGAATCAACCACCTTCTGCCATATTTGACTTGACTGCAACATTGGGGCCAACCCTATAAACGTAAATGTCCTTGACAGAGTGACTGACTGACTGAGTGAGTGATAAAGTTACACCAGCGGTCAGCTGAATACCACGTACCTGAGTGCTGACCTTACACCATCTGTCGACTGGCTGAGGGTTGGAGTTTCCCCTTTGGTCGTTGCTCTTTCAAAATGAATTGACACAAACACTTTTTATTGTGTCATCAGGGGAGCGTTTACAGGCAGTGTTGCCAACTTAGTGTCTTTGTTGCTAGATTTACTGACTTTTCAGACCCCTGTGGCGGATTTTCTTTAAAAAAAGCAGCTAACAACAAATCTAGCAACATTTTGGACAAACCTTATCCACCTTACGTAGAAGAGAGTCGCAAGTTTTGCCCTCCGAGCGCAAGGTCAGACTTTCCCTTCACAGGAACACCCCTCTATGTGTCTCATTCGATTGACTGCACGGCAGCTGACATGGATGTAAATGTGCTTCTAACTTTCTCTCTCAGTGATAATTTTATAAGTCAATGTAGCTGAAATCAGAGCAAAGCTATTGTCTTTAACTGTGTATGTTGATTTTGTCAGACGATGTCTCGGTAATGAAATCAGGATTTTAGCAGTGCAGCACAGCAGCATGGAAATGGCTTGAAAGTGACTGCTGGTCAACATGGAGTCTTAATGGGTCACTATTTCATATTTGTTCTGTTTTCTGACAACAGAAACATAAAAACATGTAAATTAGAACATATTTATTGGGAATTAAGATGTTTTAATGGACTGTACATGCGAGCACAGACAGTAGAAGACAGTAGGAGAGAAGCAAACAGATAAAGGGCGGTCCAGCCATATACTAGGTTTTGCCCTAGTCTTGTTTCAGTTTGAAACTTATCCAGGGGTTTTTATCTCTTCCAATTGGCCTGAAAGTCCTCTATCTGCAATTGTAGCCTGTAGAGGAAGATTAGTGGCCATTTCAGCTTTTCAGCTTTAATTCCTTCCATCTGGCATTATACTCTCTATTACACCAATATATCAAAGGAGCTGGCTGTGAAGCGTGGAAATAGTTTCTTAAACACGAAGTGCCATTCGTCCTCTTTCTTTTCCTAAGTGTAAGGTATTAAATAAACATTCTGGTTTCTTTCCTTGCCAGACAAAGCGAGAAATCTATTTGTCCCATTACCTAAATTGACTATCATTTACCTGTACTGGTAAAGGCCAAAACAAATAAAGTTGAGGGAGGATGTTCATTTTGATTGTGGTTATCCTCAAATTCAGACTTAAAAAGTGGATAAGATTTCATCTGTGCAGATCTGCCTTTATCTTTAAATATAATAGTCCATAATTTACTGGTGTTAATTCTGAAAGATCTTTCACATTCATTTTACTTTTGAAGAGTTGGAGTTCACATATTGTGCTGCAGACTGCATGTCTGCAGTGGTCTGTGTTTCGTTCTACAGTGACTTGTTCAAACACTGTAGCTGCCCATGTACCTGTGATGATAGAAATAGAGCAAAGAAAGTTCTCCCTTTCTGAAAATGGTCTAGGAGACCATGTCAACTTTACCCTCACTGTTTGCCTCATAGACATGAAGCAAAACAATAAATGTTGCATATCTGCAACATTTATTGTAAACTACTGTTTAGGCTCCAATTTCAGCAGTTTTATATTATATAGTTTAATATATCATGAATCAAGTTTATCTGAGCACCACGAAATTGTATTGTTTCTTTGTTGTAGTTAAATCATTTTTGCATTTTAATATAAAGTGTTTTTAAATGTAACTATCAAACAAGAAGTAATCTTATAACTGTCTTTAAAACAGAATATGGAATGGTCATTTCCTCAGTCATTCTACAAAATAGCAACAAGAAATCTATGCAACATACACAGAAGTGCATAATACTATAGAATAAGAATTTCTTTAGAAAACTTTTCTTCATTAAATGAACTGGGTTGATGATGACGATTATGTAGTTGGCAGCCTAATCTTACATCCATACAAAGCAAAATGATGACTGTGATTGTCATTGCATATTCATGTTGGTGTTCTGCACTTTGTATTACAAGTTGTGCAATTGCAAAATACTGTAATATACTCATCTATAGTCTAAATGTGTAGCATTGTGTAGCACTGCTCTATGTATCTGTAAGAGCAGTGACAAATCTGTTCACTAAGCCACTGTTAGACATCACCTGCGTCCCTATAGTTCTACCAGCTGTTCTCCACTCTGCTCTCCTGAACTATTTAATTGCGTTTCCTGCAGATAATACAATAATAAGTTGGTGTGTAATGCTGACAAAGTAAATTTCCCTAATGACTTTCACTATTATGGTATTTAAACAGTAGCTCGAATGTCAAGTTCAGATCTGTTGATTAGGTTACGAAACTACAGTGTTTCATGTTGCTAATATAGACAGAGAAACAGCGTGGCTCAAGGATTAATCCATCTTTACTATATATTTTACTATATTCATGGGGTCTGAAACCTGGGAGCCTACTATACTTGTTCGGTCCAACAGCTTTGTTGGGACAAAAATGCTGGATCCCACAAACTTAAAGGGGGTTAAGACTTGGTTTTAGGGTTCAGGTTAGAATTAGGTTTAGGTTTGGGTTGGAGTTAGGGTTAGGGTTCAGCATTAAGGTTAGGGTAAGGGGCTAGGGAATGCATTATGTTGATGATGGATATGTGTGTGTGTGTGTGTGTGTGTGTGGTTGTGTGTGTAACTTTAAGCTTTGTACTCTGTGGATATTTTGCATTTTAGTACTTTATTTAAGACCTGTGGGAAGTTGTAAACATCTTTGCAAGTCTACTAAAGTTTGTGTGTCCTCCTTATCCCTCCTTTCTTCCCTTTCCTCTTCCTCTACAGATCGAAAGTTTATCATTGCCAATGCACAGGTGGAGAACTGTGCCATTATTTTCTGCAATGACGCTTTCTGCGGCATGTGTGGTTATACGCGGGCTGAGGTGATGCAGAAGCCCTGCACCTGTAGCTTCCTGTATGGACCTCACACCAGGAGACCAGCGATGGCCCAAATGGCTAAAGCTCTGCTGGGAGCAGAGGAGAGAAAGGTGGAGATTTCCCTCTACACTAAAGATGGTATGATTCTGTCAACTCTGATTTTCATAGATTCAGTCATCATTTGTATTAATTGTGGCAAGATTTTACTTACCAGCTTCATTTATGAGATCTGCTGCAGTAACAACCTCAGTGGAATGTGTGACAGGAGGAGACTGGCCTTCACACAAACTATCTAAACTTTCCATTGTAAAAATGTGACAGCTACATGATGTCTTAACTTTGAAACACTGTAGTTGTGTGCCAGGATCATAATGAGGGTTTTAACTTTTTATATCCTAAAAAGTAGTTTACACAGTGTTGTTAAGTGGTATTTGTTTACTTCTCATGTGATAGTGTTTTTCATCCTGTTGGACTCTGTTCTATGTAGTTGTGTCTCCAGATCTCATCAAATATCTTACTGAGTGGTGTTGACCGGAGCTATAAACTATAAAACAAGACCTGAAAACCTAAAATATTATGATAATAATAATAATAATAATAATAATAATAATAATACTTATTATTATTATTAGTAGTAGTACTAGAAGTAGTTGTAGTATTTGCTAAAAGTGTGTGGAGCTCTGTGGAGCAAGTGTGGTTATACGCGGGCTGAGGTGAAGCAGAAGCCCTGCACCTGTAGCTTCCTGTATGGACCTGCAACCAAGTCGTTGCGAGTGAACAACTTTGACTCTACTGTATGTACAGCTACTATATGTAAATGTTTAGTGTCTATTGCTGTCAGAAGAAAATAGTGTTGTCCTGATGTCTTTGTGGTCTAAGACACATACCACGTGACTGCGAGGTCACTGGGAGTGTGTCGTAGACCACTACGCCCGGGAACCTCAGTGTTTCCATCCTCCTGTCTCGCTTCCATCCTCTGTCCTGGAGAGCTGTTCTAGCTATTGTCATTAGCTTATTTTTTAAATAGACATTTCCAACTAATTTTGTTTTCACCTGGCCCTCATCCTGCTGCATGCACAACCTCCAGTTTTTAAAATGATAAACTATATGTCAACTATAAGCCAATGAGTTATCACTGCCTGTTTTTTTCAACAGTTTACCTTCATTTGGGGCCTCTTCCCTTTGTATACATAACGTCCAGTTTAAATATGAGCCAATGTAACTTTGACTAGTATTTATTCTACACTTGAGTTAAAATACAGTTCATAATTTAATATTTGGTCAATTTAGGTATATGATACTGGTATGTTATTTTGTGTATTTTGTCAGCAGCTAAACTCGTACATATATATAATTTGGACTAGAAAACCAAAATGAGAATGCCTAGATAACTTCAAGCATGAGCAACACCCTGAACAAATGCAAACGGTGGATGGCAGCTTTGCTACTAGATTTTATTTCAAAACCCCTATTGTATTGTCCAGGTACATTCTACCTGGACCAGGGACTACAAATGGAAATTAGCTAGTAGCTAAAGCTGTTACAATACACCTTTTCTCTTTGTATTAGATTGTTTTTTACACAGGGTTCTTTACAAATAAATTTAATAAACTGAACTAAATTGAACAACACTACTACTTTGACCACTAGCAGGACCAAAGAAGTTAAATGGGAACCGAAGCTCATTATCTAGCAGTTGTAGGGATCTGGTAGCAGTGAGGGCAAAACTATTGCATATTGAGTAACACAGTTTCCGAGGCTCTGTGACTGTGCCCTGTTTGAATGAAGTCCAGCACTGTGATTGTGTTCAGCAGGACATGAAAGATAGAATAATGAAAAAATCCTGTTAGATGCCAATGATTTCATGACACATTATTAGCTTCTGATGATGCAAAGGGGATTGGTTATTGGTTATTTACATGTTTGACAGTACATTAATGACTAATGAATTGAGGAGAAAAACACATTTACAAACTGAAGATTTCTGCAGCACTCTGAGTTCTGCGGTACAGTTTCACATTCCCTCAGTGTCTCTGATGCAGTAGAATATTGTAGAGTCTCTATTAACATTTAATCTATCATTTTAGCAGCTCCTGACTTGCATCTTTGTTATTTTTTTATTGTTATTTTTTTATTATGTTTCGATTATTCCCAGATTTATTGTTTTTGCCTCAAGATGAGCAGGCCAGAGGGTATGGCCTTAACAGACTGAAGATATGACAGGGCGGAATTACTACTGGTTCATAAGCAATGGAGGTAACTGACAAAGCACTTTTAGTTTTACTGAAAGTCAGGATTTTTGCTCACCATGATGAGTTTCTTCGGGGCTTCGACTCTGTTGTATTAAACAATGTTTCTGATTACAAGAATGAAAATAGAATGAGGCTGATTATTAGAATGGTTAGATTGTAGTTATACGTGTGCATGGAGGATTTCACTGATATTTCATAGTGAACTCAGCACTTGTAATTACATACAAGTCTGAAAGGAATCTGAAATAGTAATAAACCCCATCAACATAAGCATTCGTATCACCTGGCAGAAGAAGTTGAAACAATTAAATGGGATGTATTATGCTTTTGTGATTTTCTCTCATTTATATACTGTCATAATTTTGTATATCCATGTTAAAATAGTCAAAAAACAAGGTGAATGTTTGTTGAAATGCTCCCTGCAAAGCCAAAGTTTCAGTCTGCTCTGAAGGCTTCGTTTTGACTTTTTTTTTATAACTTTCCCAACAAGCTGACACCGGCTTGTCATGGATGTCCATAAACAGACCTTATGTTCCGGGCTCAGCTCCAGCACCAAGTACAGGCCGTGAGGGATTGCAACGCCAGTGACTAATGATGTGCAAAGCAGTTCTTTTCAGTGTCCCAAATCACTAAAAGCAAGTCACAAAAAGTATTCATTCAAAAGATTTGTTCACAAAATTGTTCAGTGCTTGAACGGAGCTCCGACTGTGTAGTCCCATTCACTGAACTGAAACACGGCCAAATGGTGTATAGTCCTCATGATCCCCGGAACCAGAAATACTGTTGCATTGACAAATACGCCAAACTCTGTTTATAATTCTTGATATTTTAAAAGTTTCCTCGCCGAATACTAGAGATGAACGCTGGTTTTGAACGCCTTTTAAGTCTTTTAACTTATGCACAGTTTGGCATTACTCTTGCACTTGATGGGCCTGATTCCAGCATTTTGAGCCGCTGACTATCACTCAGGGCTAACGTCAGCGTTGCTGTGCATGCTCAGTTGTATCCCGGCCAATCGCGCGCAGGGATACAACTGAATATGCATTTATTTGCATTTATGCCTGGTCTATGCATTTCGACGAGGTGACTGGGTTTAGCTACGACCACCAGGTAAATGGCTAGGATTGTCGTTATCCTGCTCCTGAAGGGAGTTCCTACATTACTGGAACAGTGTCGAGCGCTGAACTGTAAGTATATCGCTGATGTGTTTTTTTTATTTGTGGCTTATTATCATCAGCCTACACATAAAGAGCTACATGTACTGTATTTCTGTGAGCAACTGTGATTGGCTTGTGTTTATACTGAACTGTGCATGCAGAGACGATAGCTTGGTAACGCCAAGTCGCTAGCTAGCTGGTGAGTTTGTGCACTTCACAAACTATTTTAAACACGTATCAGCTTTTATCAGCTCCTGTCAGTCTTTTCACAGTGTAAAAGTGGGAAGGCCGGCCTTCTTCTCTTCCTTCCTCTCATTGCTGACGGTTGCTCTATTAGCATATAGCTATTGATATTAGCCGCAGAATAACATTAGCTCTTACCCATGATTCTCATTTTCATGGTACGACCCTGAAAGAGAGTTTAGAAGTACGATTACTGAGTGCTACAGGAGCATGTATGCATGAATTTGTTAAATGGTATGTTATTGTTTTTTCAGCTGATTCTGTTCTGCTGTTACTGATCTAAATTTACTGGCATGACATTAAACTACTTATAAATGACAGGTAACTTGTGTGTCAGATAACACTGTCCAGCAGCAGATACTGATTTTTAATGCAATATGACATTATAACATTAGTCACTTGTAGCTCAAAGAGCCATTGATACTGAGTAAAAACCCGGAAGTAGCCAATTTCTTCCTACTGCATTGTTACACTCTGCTGTGAGAAAATGGGTATGCTAGGTGTGTACTTGAAATAGATTCATGTCTTGAAGACACATCAAGATGACCACACTGACTTTCTGCCCTGAGAGTTCCTGCACCAGCTGACACAACTTAAGTATAATAGAAACCCTTTACCCAGATGTAGGACATGATCTGGACTATTAACATAAAACTTATGGCCTTTCTACATAATGCAGTATACTGTATATACCCACTTTATATTTTCCTTTGCTATAAATAATATGCTTAACTTTTAAGGAACTTTTAATTTTTAATTTTTTTTTAATTTTTAATTTTAGTAAGTTAAGTCCTGTGGTATTAGAGAAATAAATAAATTTATTTCACAAAGGTTTTATGTAATTAAACTTTTTCAACAGATGATATGAAAAACGTCTTTGGTTTCATAAATGGCTAAAAAGGCTAAAAATCTGGTTCATTAAACATAATGGCTAGAAAAATAATAAAGAAGTTCTTTACTACTAATTCTTTACTACTAGTAGTAAATAGTAACTAATTCTGTTTCACAGTCTTATCCTGGTTAACTTTGAGGTATTTGCAGGTCATCAAAATATTAATATCATCTAAACAGTCTGTCTGATTGGATGGTGGCAGAGTGTCAGAGGGCTTGGTGTGAATGTAGAGTTGTGTGTCGTCAGCATAGCAATGGAAATTGAGGCCATGTCAATGATTTATGTGTCCAAGAGGGAGAATATAAATAATGATAGTAATGGTCCAAGAACTGAGCCTCGGGGGACACCATGGGAAAGGCGGGACGTGGAAGACCTGACGCTTCAAATGGACACAAACTGTTTTTCTAGCTGTGAGGTAGGACTTGAGCCAAGATATTAGAGGGCTGGTGACACCAAGTAGTTTTTCTAAACGGTTCAGCAGGATATTAGGACAGACTGTATCAAAACGTTAGTGAGATCTCACAGGATAAGTATGTTGAGGTGACCAGAGTCCGCAGCTATAAGCAGTTCATTACTTACTTTGGTGAGGACCATGTACTGTGTTTTGTCCTAAAGATTGAAACTCTTCCCATAAGTTGTTGTTTGACAAATGAACCTCAAGTTGGCTGACTACAGTCCGCTAGGAAAAACTAAGTTTGGCAAGAAATAGGAGAATGGAGATAAGTCAGTAGTTGTTAAGGTCCTCTTTTTTTTAGGAGTTGGGCAATAGCAGCCACTTTTAGACTGGAGGGAACAGAGCCAGACTGAAGGGATGCATTAATGATTGGGGTCAGCAGGGGGCAGAGGACAGGCAGGCATTATTTTATCAAAGAAGTGGGCATGGGATCAAGAAGGCACATTGGTCCTGGAATTTGTGACCAGATCAGTTAATTACTGCTCATTGACAGGGGAGAAAGCCAAAAAACAGCTAACAGGGAGGGGAAAAGGGGTTAATATGATAACATTAAATTTCATGGACATATGATGTAACTGCTGGTAGATGGGAAAGATTTTGTTCAGTCCATTTTTCTATTTTGCAGTAATGGTTGAATAGTAGACGGTCTTAGCCTTGTTCGCTGCTTCCTTCTAGGTTCTGACATGATCTTTATATGCTAATGCATGTCCAGTTAAGCCGGTTTTCCTGCTAAGATGGTCTAGTTGGCGACCAGTGGCCTTCATACTATTTACTGTACTATTTATTTTCTGTATTTACTTTGATTACTTTAGTACGTTTTTTAGGTGTCTTTGTTTTGGCGATAATTACTTGACTGTTACACATTTTCTGTTGTTACATATTGTACTTTCCACCACCACATCCTAATATTCATCCTAGCATGCAATTTTGAGGTCTATATTGCCGTTATAAACTGCTATTAAGCAATTAACAGGTTGAAGTGGAATTTTATTAACTGTTATTTTATCATTTGAAACTCAAGTATGTCCTTTAAGTTATACAAGCTGACAAGCCTGACAAAGGCTCCTCTTGGCCCCAAATACTTTTTCCACCGTCC
This sequence comes from Xiphias gladius, assembly GCF_016859285.1. Taxonomy (NCBI): domain Eukaryota; kingdom Metazoa; phylum Chordata; class Actinopteri; order Istiophoriformes; family Xiphiidae; genus Xiphias; species Xiphias gladius. The sequence continues at coordinate 4,229,146 of NC_053413.1, forward strand.
TCGCCCAAGCAGGAGAATGTTTATATTTTTCAGTTTTTATTTGAGCATATCAAAGAATTAAATAGGCAACTACATTGTTTACAAATGACTTCAAAGTTGTCATTTGCAAAAACTAATTGGCAAACCTTGACTTATATGACATGATACCTACACAAATTGATTTCTATTTTTTGTGCATATAAAATTTACCAATTTACATACATCACTATATTAAAATTCATGTGCATACAATCATCACTTTAAAAAAAAAAGTCTATATTCATAGGTTTCTCACACTCACATACCTTTCCAGTATGTGACTATTCATAGTAAGCACAAGAGTAACATCTAACATACAAAGATTACCTATAGGCCTTTTATATCCATCTTCCGTTTTGCATCAGCAGACTGTTACTCCTATCAGATGTCTCTGCCAGGTTAGGAGCTATTGTACCTACAGTCCTGGCTGAATTTATTGGCATCCCTGAATTTTAAGTACAGAATTTAGAATATCTTCAGACAAAAATGCAAATTTACCAATTTTGAATAATCAGAATATTTAATAAAATGTCCAAAGTTTTTTGTTGTTATTGAAGAACAGCCAAAACAAAATGCTTTCATATAGTGAAATAAAGAATAACATGTATGCTTGACACAATTATTTGCACCCTTTTGATGAATTTGAATTAGTTCCTCAAACAAAATAAAAAATAAGACTCACCTTTGCTTAATTTTCAGTGTTCACATGACCTGAATAAACCAATGAATAATGGTTTTACTGCATAAAAAGGGGCTGATTGTTTGCAGTTTCTTTTTCACAATGATAAAAACAAGAGAACTGTCTGAGAGCATCAGAAATGTTATTATCAAAAAAATAATTCCAAAGGCTAGGGGGCAATCGCCATAGAGCTTGAAATCCCCATTTCAACAGTTCATAATGTTATCAAGAAGTTTCGCAGTCATAAAATTGTTAAGACACTTCCAGGACGTGGTGCTGAGAAGAAACTCAATAGAATTTGATGTGGTTTGTGGAAAAAACACCACGCAAGACATCTAAAGAGCTTCAGGCTGACCTGGACCTCCTGATCTGGAGTGGTGGATTCAGCCTGTACCATACACCACACACTAAACCAGGTAGGGCTGGATGAGGGAAGGCCAAGGAGGACAACACTATTGAAAGAAAGGGTCAAAAAGGTAAAAATAATGTTTGCAAAAACATTCATAGATGAGCCACAGTCTTTCTGGGATAATAGTCTATGGACAGATGAAACCAAAGTAGAGCTCTTTGGGAATGCAGTGCATCAGTTTGTTTATAGGTGACAAAATGAAGCCCATAAGGAAAAGAACACCCTACCTACAGTAAAATGTGGTGGAGGTCTTGCTGCCTCTGGTACTTGAAACATTGGATGTATCAAAAGAATGATGAAATAAGATGATTACCAAGGCATTTTAGAGGGAAATGTGTTACCCAGTGTCCGAAAACTAGGTTTGAGGACAAGGTCTTGGGTCTTTTAGCGGGACAACAACCAGATGCACACATCCAGCAGCACAAAAGAATGGGTGCAAATGAAATGATGGACTGTTTGAAACTTGCCAGCAATGAGTCTTGACCTAAATCTCATTGAAAATCATTTGAGAGAGCTGAAATCTGCCACTGCAAAAAGGGTTCCTGCAAAAGCCTGAACCCATATCAATGAAAGAGTGGCAGAAACTACCAGTAGACAGGTGTGAGAAGTTTCTAGATGGGTACAAGAAACGTTTATAGTCTGTCATTGTTGCCAAAGGTTCTGCAGCCATAAAATAGTGAAGGGTGCCAATCATTTTGTCAGGGGTAGATTTTGTGTTTGTATTATTTCACTATAATGGAAGGTTTTGTTTTTTAAAATTTTCTTCTGTTCCGTAACTTTGGACATTTTACTAAAATATTTTGATTATTTAACAATCGGTTAATTTGCATTTATTTCTGAAGATATTATGAATTATTACTTATGACTTGAAATTCAGGGGTGCCAATAATTTCATACATACCTAAAAACTCTGTTTTGCCCCCTGTGTAATTTAGCTAAATTGGAGGACGAACATGTAACTAATTAAATTTTAATATTGACATTCTACCAATTATTTAGCCATTATGACACAGACAACTTTCTGTTCCAGTAACATTTCACCAAAAATTAGTATAAACCATTGGGTCACCTTAGACAAGCATGACTAATTCAGATGAAAATGACATTTGTGACAAGATTATCATTACATTTGTCAACTTCACACAGTGCTTTGAAAAAAAAAAGGATTTTTATTTGAAGATCCTGCAAAATAACTGAAAACACAGACAAACTGAATTATTTTACAGTGGTACATTAAAGTGTGATAAGTAAACTTTTTAGTACAACTCACACTAAATATCTCATGTACCTAGTGTATAAAGCATGTTTTATAAGACACTTTTCATGTTTTGTTACACAATATTTTCAGTCAGCATTGAGGCTTTTTTACTTGGGGGAAAAATTCATGGGTCCAGGTCTTCTGAGTTGTCAACCCCCCCCCAAGAAAATTTTCTTCAGTGCTTGGCAGAGAGGGCAAGGAGGCTCTGGGAGGTCGGTTTTTGACTGTCCGCACACCTTGAATAATAATTTATTACAATAGTGTTATGATAACCTTTATGGGCTTTTATGGCAATATGTCAAGCTTTGGACTGTTAATAAGCTTGTTAAGGTTGAGTTGTTTTGATTAAGTGAACACTAGCCATCACAATTTGGATGTAATGTTAGGTGTTAATTTTATTTCCATGAAGTCTGATGTTAGCTAGCGTACTTGTTATTCCAAATCCCACTGGAACTTAACATTAACTTCACATTATTGATGTTAGGGCTCTGGGATCACTCGTTTAACTGTACTAACCTTACCATTTTACGGACAATTACAATGTAAGTTGAGCTCCTCAGCCAAAGTCCCAATTTAATATTAGCCCCAGGTTTTTCCTTTTCCTCTATGGTAAGATAATATTAGCAAGGCTAATACTGTCATAACCATGACTAAATTAAACATTTTGTTTTTGGATTTGTTTTGGAACATGAGACTAATTCATGAGACAATGATGTAGACATTAAGCTAAAATGGACCCACGTTACTTATGTAGTTAAATGGAACACTTGTTACAGTAGCCATATTATGTCGCTTGATAAGGGAAAATGGCAAACTCACTGAAAACAACAGTTACTGTTCATTCTTTTCACCAAAGGATCAGAAATAAGATTTATTCTCTGCGGACCATCGGTGTCTATGCAATCCAAACAGAAGCTGTTGAGATATTTCAGCATGGTCTAAAGTGACCAACGAGTGACCAACACTGCCATCCCTAAAGCCATGTCGCTGGCATGGCTAAAAATAAACTCATCAGTTTTCTCTGGTAAAAAAACTATGTATTTAGAAATACTTAAACATCTTTGTCCTGTTTTTTTTTACTCCAATTTACTATGTTATGTTACTTATTGACTGACCACTAATGCCAATATATGATAGATACAATAAGCAGATAGTATCTTCCCCGCTGATGTTTTTTGTTCAAGTTCTCAGCTTCACTTGTAGGGTAATGCGTGTCAGCTGTGGGTACTTAAAGGGAAATTCTTGCTCCCTACAAACTGAATCTATTTTCATAGTTTTATCCATTAATTTTATCGGTCATAACATTCTACTCCAGGTCAGTCACTGAGATCTGGGAACACAGTACTAACACAGTACTGACATCACTAGTAATGATTATATTCTGGACTGGTGGTATTTTTAAGACAGGCAATCAATGCCAGGTCATCTGCGTACCTAATGAGGGTGCATGTGATGCATTTGTGTACAGGGAAAACATGATGGAAGATAACATACACCTCTGTGGTCAGAAAAGATGAGATTGATAAACATCTGGGAAACACTTTATTTTCCAGGTCCTGTATTTTCCAGTTATTTCCTGCTAACTTTCTTCATAATTTCCTAACAATTAGCTGGTATTTAGCTGTAAATTACTAGGATATTTTCAAGAAAGGCCTACGCAATTTGCTACTAATTATAAGGGAAATGGAGAAAGCGTTAAGTGATACAGTTATTATGTACTCACTCATTATATTCCAGTAAACAAATAGGAAATTATGTAGTAAGTGAGTGAAAAATAGTTCATATACTAACATAAATATCCATCAGGGTTTCAAAAATTCTTAATTTGGATTTTTCGGGACTTTGAACTACCATACATTATAGATCCGCTTTGTAATCGGTAACTATTTATGCAGTTGGTATTTATGTTGTAAATTGTTGGAACTACAGACTGACCTGGATATTCCTTAGTTTTGTGTTTCAAACTGATATGATAATAAACAAATCAAACCTACCCCATGCTATTAAATTTCACCCACTCAGTAGTTATACTTAAACATATTTCTACCTTATCTCCAAAGACCGGGCCTGTAAAATAAAGTGCCTAATTTTGGCAAATTTTCTATCCAATTAAGAATTAATAATTCTTCTTAGTCTTTCTAGGAAGTTCTAATGGACGCTGATGGCAGTTCATGAACTGTTTTTTCGCTTAGCTACTGCATGACCTACTGGAAAAATGCAGGTTACCCTGCTGCTGATTCATGTCAGTCATCTCAGGAGGACGAGAAGGTTGACTGAGGAAATGTCCATGAAGCATACACAAACATAAGTGTTAGCTTTATCCGAATGCCTGTGAATGAGAGTGAAATTCTCTATGCCTCTTTGGGGTAAATCTGCAAACTGTGTCGGGTCCACGAGTTTAATTTGTCTGAGCTCGAAATTCTTTATGGATTATATGTTCCATGCAGTGCTAATTGTGTCAACGAATACTATAATGAAATGTATTACAATTTTACAATGTTGAAATAATAAGCCTATCACATTTCATTAATGTTATATCTAATCTTAGAACAGTTTTGTGGATTCAAATGATCCACAATGATCCACTGAAAATTAGACAAAAACCAGCAACCAAATGCTTGGGACCATGAAAACATTCAAGCCAGCACATGAACATTTAAGGAAAGGTAAGCCAACAAGCGCTGTGGATGTAACATCAACACTTTTAGTTTTATCAATCACAATGCTGTCCTAAAATTGTATCAGGACTTTTTCTGCTGTGGTAAGTTCCAGTTGATTCAAAGCTAATTACTCTCTGCTGCTGTTGTCTCATAGTGAAAGCTTTGCGTTAGCAAATCAAATCAAGGCTTTTATTTGCTTTTGCTTTTGTTTGCTATACCTTTGTGTGTACAACAAATAATTTTCCAGTACGTGAACTCAAAAAGCTGGCTGTTTGAACAATTACCACACTATGGTAAATGGTGGGGCTATTAGACAAGAAAAACACAGAGCAGTCAAATAAAGCAAATCAACCAAAAAAATTTAAAAAGCACAAATGGGACTAAAATAATAACTAAAATGTCTTTGTTCACTTTTGGTTTTAGTTTACTTTTTAAATGAAATTCCTAAAAGGTTACTAAAGATAATTTCATCAAAAAATGAATTGCCAAAATTAACAGTGGTTCTATTAAATTACATAGTAGAGGGCTTGAGGTTTGGTCAGACTGAATTCAAAATAAAGGCAGATTACAGAAAAGTGGGGTCAGCAATTCACTAACCATAATGAAGTCATTGTCCTTGAAAAATATATCCTTTTCAGCACCATGCCATAACTTTTTGGATTTTTTTTTTTTTTTTTTGCATTTTGCTGAAATTTGGCCAAATCGTGGATCAGATTGTGGAAAGATCTGCCCACAGGCTGTTGAAATCCCAGCACATACTAGCCTGAAAATATTGTATTGTCTGATCAGCCTAATGTCTTCTTGACTTTCACGTACCTTTGCACACACACACACACACACACACACACACACACTCTTATAAAGACTGTGTGAGACTGTGTGAGACTGTGTGAGGACACTGACAGGCTTTAGACTTGGAAATGCAACACACTTCATGTCCATTTCTCAGCTATGATAAACACAATATTCAAAGATATCAAATTACATTAATGCATTAATTGCAGGAGTCTAATTAATTGCATTAATTAGACTGCTGAGGTCACCATGTAAGAATAAGAGGTTCTGCTTCAGCGGAGGATGAGCATGATGAGATGATACTATGTGCTGAAATAAGGCAAGAGATATTTCACAAAGAATAGTAATATGAATGTCAATGATTATACAGATTTTCCTTCTCTCAGTTGATCCCCTTTATTTTTTTTTTTTTTTGTTTTTCTTTTTTTTTTTAAAAAATATAATATCCCTCTGAGAAATGAAAAAAAAATTTCATTTTGATCAGAGGGGAAAAGGGGAAACCTGGAAACCAAAATAATTCCTGACCTGCTATAGTAAAATACACCAAACATAGTGCAAACATAAATGCAAAAGACCATAAACAATCACTAAACAACAATATACATCACCTTTCTTCAAGTTGTTGTGATAAAGATCTATATATATTTTGACAGTGTCATTGCACAGGTAGTAAAATGATTTGTCTTAGGTTTAGGGGATTCAATCACCAACAAGTGTTAGGGCTGCAGCAGCCAACTAACAGGCCTTCTAATGCCCTCAGTTCTTAATTAACAAGAAAGGAAGTAGCGCCCACATAAAACCTTAAGGCAGTGAAAAAAAAAAAAAATCCTAATTAGGGTTTTTCATCAACTTTTACCACAATCTTAAGAACATTGACCTTAACCTAAGATTTTCTAAGTCAATGAATAGAGCATTGTCTTCAGCATAGTTCTTGACTGAAACATCCTTGACCTCAGTTTTATACAGCTACAAAACCAAGCTCCATCGGAACAGTCGAGCATTGGCACACTGAAACTTTGCTAGGAAAGCTAATGGGCTTTGGTCGACATAAACCTCAAAATGCTTCATTGCCGACACCAATGCTAAATCCTCTTTCTCAGTGGTTGAATATGACTGATGATGTTTGTGTAGGTTTTCTGGCATAGCAAACGATTGGAGCTGTCCACCAGACATCTGCAGCAAGAGCAATTGATAAGCAAAAATCATTCTCATAATAATCTCTGTACTCACTTCACAGCTACCTCCAACAGATTGGTCAGTGGTGCTGTAATCACAGCAAAGTTGGGAACAAAATGCTGATAAAACCAACACATATCTAAAAACTGCATGAGCTGTGTTTCGGTACGGTTGGTTTCGGGGATACAAAAGTCAACAGTGGCTCTAGGGAACACAGTTCCACAGTGCACCTGATGATCATCATTAAATACTTTTGTGGCTTAGCTGGAGAGCAACTATAATCCAAATATGGTCTCCTTAATCCAACCACTACATTGGTACTTCCACTGTGCGCCACCCTCATGTCCATCAAATTCCTCAGCTGCATGTTTGGGTCACTTATTTCACATTCATTCAAATACATTTCTGTTTCATATGAAATGACAACCATAAACTGCTCCATTAAAATACGGTCTTTAACTTTTTGTTAAGTGCAGAGTGACAGGAAGTAAGTCTCCAATCTAGTGTTACTTCTTGTTTCAGTTCATCTAAATTCAACAGATAGACACAGACAGAAACAAAACCAAAACAGACAAGTGATACCTGTGACAGTGACAAAGGGCTGAAGTTATTATGAAGCTAAAATTTAAAGGGGAACTCAACTTTTACACATGAAGTTCCAGCTAGTCCTCCAACTTAAATGACCATATAGGTTGCAAAATAGGAGCATTCCAGCGGCAGCGAACTGGACCTCTGTTGTCTTGGCAACAGTATTAAACACATGCTTGAAGAGGTACTGCATACTTAAACATGTTTTTTGAACTGTAAACTAAATGATATGACTGTACTGTGATGAAACACATCAATGCTGCCATTGATATTGACATTTCGTTCCAAAGTTATGAAAATCAGCATTTCATCTACTGTTTTGAATCATCCTGAACCTTGCAAGGCCAATGCTGACATAGTCAGCTATTTGGGACTTCCTTAAGTCATGACATTGAGACTCATCATTCACAGGAGTGTATGCTATTTTTTTTGCTATCCCTTTACGTAGTATTTTTCAGTTTCAGCGAAATGGTTCGGAATTGTGCTTTTGACGGCCGTAGAAGCGTCACTGGACCACATTCTTTCCTTTCAGACCCTTATATGGCTTGGTAGTGGCTGCAGCTGGTAGAAGGTCCCTCAATAGCAACACACTGCTATGACATTTGCAATCAGCATTTTTCTCGAGTGCTATTCTAACTACATGCATAGTTCAGAGAGCTCCAGCTTCGGGCTTTACTGACTCTGCCCTCTGCTGGTTATACTGATGTACATACCCAAATTAACTTCACACCTTGTGATAGCCCACAGTGAGATGTTTCCATCGAGTGGCCATGAACCTATAGCTCCAACCACTGTCGATATACTGTCATGTGTAACTCAGAAGACTGTGCTGGTTGTTGTCAAGCCCCCAGGAATTAAGTCTGGCTGTGAAGTGATTTTGGAGCTGTGGCAAAATTGCCTGTTTCTATGGCTGTGTGCAAAAAAAAAAAAAAAAAACTCCATTTGGAGGTAATAGTTAAATGTCAGATTAGTGTATTGCGTGCAGAGAGCCATTAGCACTGAAAATCAAGAGATTTTACAGTTAGATTACCTATCAGGAGGTAGAAAAGCTCTTTGGCACACTTGGTTCCAAATGGCTAAAATGGGGAGGCCACCTAGTACTACTCTTACTAAAATGAATGTAACAATGTTGTGCTTAATTTCTTTTGCACCAAATTGGTAGAGTTGCAGTTTAGAATCTTTCAATAGCATCAGTGGCAACTGAGTTGTTGTTATAAAGGTAGTTATTCACTTCAATTTAGATATTTGTCTAGGTGAAAGTAAGAATTTCACTAAAGAAGGATACAGCATAAATGAAAGGAAACCTGATAAACATGGTAAAAACCATTACAGGATAGTCACATACAAAAACATAAGACAATCAGCCCTCAGTTGAACGATATTAAAAGTATGCTGTGCTGGGAACTTTGAACTTTATAGTATGTTGCTTCAACAGGACAAAAATAAGAAATGAGTTGGAGACAATTGAATTTTAATTAAAGTATTTAAATTATAATGCTAAACAACCATTTACACAAACTGCATGCAAGGACTTTGTGTACTGTCTGACATAGCAACTAATCTGGTGAGCCCGATGTCCAAAGCAGTATCTTTGGCCATTATGAGTATTCTTCAGTATATGGTTATCCATGGTTATATCAGTTCGGCCTGTATAGGAAATGTAGATGGCACTGAGTATGTGCAGGAGCTGATATTACGAGTAGCCAAGTTGAGGTGAAAACAAGTCAGTCACAACCTGTACTGCATAAAGTAAGTTACACTTTGTCACAGTAGTGATTTTATACCACCTGGTAATATACAGAGTAAGTTAGTACGTTAGTAAGTAAGTTAGCTTGGTAATATGCAATAGAACGCAAATGCTTTTGTTAGTGTCAGACTCAGATTGTAAAGGCTTATTTACACAGGAGGCAGCATTTCTTTGTTCATCTTCTGCCAGAATTTAATAAATTATTAATTTTCTTTGTATGAAGGTGAGAAACACAAGCAAATCCAATGATGCCTGACTCCAAAACTGCACTGCGTTACAAACAGATCCCATGTCCCAAGTGAGTTAAGCTCCACCATCAACTGTCAAGAAATCCAAGCTCAGAGCTCACTGCGGTCTAGCTCCCCAGTGCTACTGGTGTGGGTGTTAATTTTTGATATATCATATTATGTATAACTAATCCCCAGGAGTCAGGCTGCTTTGTCATGAGGTTTAATGGAACATTTAGGCATGGTTAATAAATACTAATGCTGTTCCCGAGGTCAATAATAGCTGTTAATATCTCAGATTTAATTATAGGTCACATTTAAACTGTGTGTTTGTGTGTGTGTGTGCGTGTATTTGTGAACGTTTGTGACTCATTAATCAATAGGAAACAATTGTTCTGCATCACTAATACTCTATAATTGAAGACATAATAAATGTCCAAGGTCCACTGCAAATCAGTGCCAACCAGTGTTTAATGACGTTCGTTATGTATGTTAAAGGCAGCAAGGATTGTCGAGTCCAGACTGGAATTTGACCGATCAAAGAATGGATATATATGTGAGAATGGATCCATTGGATATTGCAAAGAAGAAATTGAAAGAATTCAGTATGCATAATCATGTACAGGGAGTTAATACAATGCAAATGCAATACAATAAAGGTTCAGCTTGATTTCTGAAAGAAATTCTAGTTTTAAACCAATAATTTATCTATTTACCAGTGTCTTAGGGTGTTAGGTAACAGTCATAATTACGCAAAACCCAATAAATTACTTGTTAATGTGATTTAACTTCTTACTTTGCTGCAGTGATGTACAGGTGTACTCCAGGACACTGTTGGGTGTGGTTACAGGTTACAAAGCACACTTTGGACCACACTCACCAATGATGTTTGCTGCAGTTAGAGGTGAAAAGGGCAATGCTTTGACGTTACTGGGTTTTCATCAGGCCTTGTGGTCAGAGATGAAACAGGCTTGATACAATCAATCTGAGAGGGCAGTGAAACACTGCTTTTGAGCCTGCTATTAAGTTACTCTTTAATTTGCAAAATGTGCATGTGCAACATTGTACACAGCAAGGCTATTATGAGCCATTATGGCACACAGTGTCCAGATTTTCCACTAGGTTTTGTGACCAAAGTTCAGACAAACTGACTTCCATGATGCACTACTAGTGGCATTCTAGCACTGATACGAGGCAGCTATTGCCGAGCCAATGTGAATGAAGAAGTTACTTTTCTGCATTTCTGAAATGTCAGAGTTTTAGCATTCTGTTTTGTAGGATTGGTGGTGTTTTACGTAATGTTTTACATAAATATATTACTGCTGTCCTCGGTATAGCCTTTAACTAACCAAAAAAGAAGACAAAAATCACACAGTTAAGTGGAAATGACTGACAATAAATAAAAAGGGCCTGCCACTGCAGCAGATGCAGCATGCATTAATAAGCTACTTAAAGTAGTAGTGTAGTAATAAACAGATGGGTGACAAAATAAAGGAAAACCCTGAAAAATTAGTGGAGAAAAAGGATGACAATGGCCCCATCCATAGGGCACAAGGGGTCACTGAATGGTTTGCTGAGTAAAAGCAAAAGTTGGCACTAGATGCTTAGATTCTTATCCATCATGTAATACCTCAGGGAAACATCTGATCAGTCCCAATTTCATTCTGCAGCATAACAATTACCTCAAACATTAAACCAGTCATAAAGTGCTATCTTTAGCAATGAGAAATGCAAAGGAATCCTGCAACATGGTGATGGTCTGGTCCCCACAGAGTCCTGATCTCCACTTTATCGAGTCAGTCTGGGATAACATGAGGAGATGGAAGCAATGGAGACAGCCTAAATCCACAGAAGAACTGAGGCAAGTTCGGAAAGATGTTTGGAACAAACTACCTACCAAATACCCCAAAAAAGTCATGTGGAAGTATACCTGGGAAAATTGGTATTAAAGGCAAAGGGACGTCAGCTTCTTTGCTTTTTCATTTTCAGTGTTTAATATGACCAGGCTACACAATCCTTCCACACTGCCCTCCTAAAATGGTTTTTATTATTTTTGAACTGAATGAGCACTCTGCAGCTGCAACTGTGACAGGGATTGTCAAAAATAGTAGAAGTAGTAGAAGTCATTTTAGCCAGACAAAGAACCTGTTGATTGATTAATATTAGTTACCTTATAAACAACCCATAATGGCCACACCTGATGCACTACCTGAGATATCTAACCAACAGTCCGACAGTTTAACCATGAAAGTGATCTCTCCTCAGCCTGAACCAACTCTAACCACATATAGTGCAAGACATATGGTACACATGACGTAAACCACAGTTTACAATGTCAAAGCCATGAGCTTTATGCTTCCAACCATCCACCCTGGCTGCTTCCCTACAACTTTACTGTGGAATAAGAAAATGACATTTGCTGTATTTGAAGTCAGTGAATAGAATCCTTGTAGTCATTCACTTCCCAAATGCTCTTAAAAAGACAAGGGCACTGATTGTGTAATGAGCTACTGCCTGAAAAAATCAGATGCTAATTTCAAATTGGACATAAAGCACACCTCAAATTTACCCTGCGTTTAATCTTCTGTGGCTGTTCTGATATTTTGGATCACATTTTGGACAGATATATAATACAAAATATTCTTATAGAGGACAGGCAGTTTTGTAGTAATAAGCTATTTGGGACAACTTAAAATATCTTGGAATATAAATTCACACTTTCTTATTTTGTAACATAATAATTTTGTTCTTTTCTGACTTGTGAGATTATTCAGATCCCTTGACATTTTGCACACTTGATTGTAATGATTTAATTGTAAATGGATAAAACATTAATTTATGCCCATCAATCTATGCTCAACAACACATAATGACAAAGTGAAAACATGTTTTAGAATTTTTTTGCAAATATATTAAAAATAGAAAACTGAAATATCACATTTACAAAAGTATTCAGACTCTTAATTTAGTACTTTGTAGAAGCCCCTTTGGCAACAGTTACACCTTGGAGTCTACTTGGGTAAAGCTCTACAAACATTCCACATTTGGATTTGGTCAGTTTATCACATTCTTCCTGGCAGAGCCTCTCCAGGTTCGTCAGATTGGATGGGAAGCATCTGTGAACTGCCATATTCAGGTCTCTCCACAGATATTCAATGGGGTTTGAGTCTAGCCTTTGGCTAGGTCACTCAAGGACAGTCAGAGACTTGTCCCAAAGCCACTCCAGTATTGTTGTGGCTATATGCTTTGGGTCTTTGAAATGTGAACTGTCACCCCAGCCTTAAGTCAAGTGCACTCTGGAGCAGTACCTCTCTGTATTTGGCTGCATTAATCCTTCCCTCAATTCTGACCAGTCTCCCTGGGAAGGTATTAACCAGGTGATGAGCAATGCCTGGTTTTTGTCAGACATAGTATTTACAGTTCTGCACAACAGATTTAATTTTTGTTTCATCAGACAAGAAAAACTTCTTCTTCATGCTCTCAGAGTCCTTAAAATGCTTTATGGCAAACTCCATGCAGTCTGTCACATGCCTTTTACTTCTACAAAGTGGCTTCTGTCTAACCAATCTACCATAAAGGCCTATTTGATTGTATGCTGCTAAGATGTTCATCCTTCTGACATGTTCTCCCATCTCTGCAGAGGACTTCTGAAGCTCTGTTTGAGTGACTGTTGAGTTCTTGGTCACCTCCGTGGCCAAGACCCTTCTTGCACAGTTACTCAGTTTGGCTGGATGATCAACTGTAGGAAGATCCCTGGTGGTTCCAAGCGAATTCCATTTTACAATTATTGAGGCCACTGTGCTCCTGGGAACAATCAAGACTTTAGAAATGGTTTTATACCCTTGCCTTGATCTTGATCGAGTGTTCCTTGGATTTTGTTGCTTGGTTTTTGCCCTGACATGAAATGTGAATTTTTGGGCCTTTTATACACAGGTGTGTGACTTTCTAAACTATGTCCAATCAATTCAGCTTGACACAGGTGGACATCAATCATGTTCTAGACACACCTCAATGATAATTAAAGCAAAAAGGATGCAACTCAACACAGCAAAGGGTCTGAGTAAATTTGTAAAAAAAGATTTTGGTTTTTCATTTTAAATTAATTTTCAAAAAATGCTAAAAACATATTTTCACCATGTCATTATGGGTTATTGAGTGTAGACTGATGGGTACAAATGGCAATGTTATCCATTTAAACCTAAACACAATAAAGAATGAATGCTATCTGAAGCCCCTGTTTTTGTGGTAATGTTTTTAAAAAAATCTGAGCGTTATTTTTTTTAGATATACCCCCTAAAAGCAGAGATGGTATGGTACTCTGAAATGCATATCCATTTCATATGGCATAACAGATGAGTGACTGCAAAACGACCCAAGTTACAGAGGAGTTGCTACTTTGTAAATGAAGTTTTGCTGTTCTGACTTTATTTTTTCCATAAGTAAAGAAATATTAAAAAAACAGAAGTATCTGCAGTCTGATAAAGGACATATGATTTATGAAAATGCAGAGACATACAGAGAGGCAAGAAGGAAACTGGAGGAGAGAAAGGATAGAATGTCAAGGAAGGAAGAAAGAGGATGGTGGAGACTGACTGAATGAGAAACAGATTGAGTGTGTGTCGGTGTGTGTGTGTGTGTGTGTGTGTGTGTGTGTGTGTGTGTGTGTGTGTGAGTGTGTGTGAGGTCTGAATAATCGTTTGGCTCTTTCCATTAATCTTTAATCCGCTAGTTTATCATTTCTTTTGGCTGATACAGTGCTTATGCTCTAATGAAAACTATGATCCTATTTCTCTCATTGTCCCTAAAGACTGGCACTGACCTTCACTCTGACCTCAGCGCACACACACACACACACACACACACACACACACACACACACACACACACACACACACACACACACACATACACATTCTCAAACAATAATCCAAAACCAAATAAACCACCATTATCACAGTTACTGCAGTAGTATTTCATTTGTAAAACTGTTCAATAATGCTTCTACATATGAAAATAATTTTATATTTTATTTACAGTATATGCTGAGAAATATGTCGAGGGGATCCTGTAGAACCTGCCAGGTGTTGAAATATAGTCTTCAAGATACTTTTGAAACAAAAGGTATATATAATCTTGACATACTGTACGACCCATTTCATGGCCCATTTTAATAAATATTTAGATGTCTTTCACCTGCAAATAATATATAACCACGAGGCTATGCTGTTATCAATGGCTCCAACAAAAAACTAAACTTTGGAAAAAAAGAGAGCAAACTCCACATTTACATTTAATTTATCATCTCTCTGCATACGTTCTGTGCCTGCAAAGAAAGCCTATCCCAGCCAGTAATTTGACAGCATTGTTCATTTGTTCTAACGCCTAAAAAGACCTGTGTTTATGTTTTCCTGACAGGGACTTAGTGGTTGTGTGAGTCAGAACTTCTGTCTGTGGGAAACAAAGGAGAAAGAAGCGTAACATTGTTACAGAACCACAAAATCTTGGAGGTCGGAGTGGATGGATCAGCAATGTGATTTTGGAGACTGTCCTCCCAAAAAAATGACATCAGTCATTTCCACAAGTTCCCCAAAACAATATTTGTTTATGTTTAAGTGACGAGTGACTCTTGTCCGTTGGGAACAAAGGAGGAAGTCAGGGGACATTACTATAGAGCCAGAGAGTGGGGGATGGATGGGTCAACTAAATGTGGGACTTTAACCCGGGAGACCACTGTTTGTTTCCTGTTTCCTACCAGTAGTCAGTGTTGGTTTCTTCTAAGTAAGATCACAATGGTTTGCTAACATTAACCAAGTGGTTATTATTGTAATTATGATGACGAAAGTCCCCTAATCTTAAAGAAGTACTCATTTTAATTCAGACTACAATGTTTACGTAACACTAACCAAATTGTTTGTTCTGCCTAAACCTACCGAGCCTGAACCACAATGGTGAGGTAAGGTAAGGGTTGAAATGGTCAGAAAATTGATTTATTTTTGAAACTGTGGCCCTGTCGAAAGTGGCATTATGTGGGTCTG
Source organism: Xiphias gladius (assembly GCF_016859285.1). NCBI lineage: Eukaryota > Metazoa > Chordata > Actinopteri > Istiophoriformes > Xiphiidae > Xiphias > Xiphias gladius. The sequence goes on from NC_053413.1 coordinate 4,244,738, forward strand.
AAGTACATTGACCAACAACATATTTGTCATTTGATTAAGAGAACTTGTGACATAGGAGACCACTTTTGCATCTTGTCTTTCCTAGCTTTAACCAAGTCCTTAACCAGGACGAACCATGCCACTGCTATGAACCATAGCATGGATGACAATGCTAATTTCACTTGGAGATCTTCATTAGAAGAGTGCTCCACTGATTTAGAATCACACTCCTATGACATTGTCAGATTCATGATGGACAGTTGACAAAATAAGGACCAAAATCAATGCAGCAGAACCAGAGATATTGTCTTTTTTTTGTTTTAAATTTTCTTCTTCCTGGTCAAACCTGGAAACTATATGACACACAATGCAACACAACTGCCAGCATTTCGGTTGCAGATAGGGTTGTGGTATGCTGGTAGCAGCTAACGTAACCTTGGGCCACCTAGCCTAAAGCAGAGATGAGAAACGGGCTACAGAAGACGACCCCATATATACTTTTTTCATTTTCAAACCTGTTAAGCAATGCTGATATAATTTGAGGCCATTTTCAGATTTATCAAAAGGCTTTATACAACTTTTTTCACATTTCTAGTAGTAGTTGCCCAAGACCTGTAAACAGGCTTTGATGTGTAAAATCTGTGAAGTTCCGCCTTAAAAGATGTGTTTGATTTGGTTACAATGGATTGCAAATTAGCTGTTGTATAATCATAAAATATCAAATTCTGAAAAGTTGTGCTGGCTAATGCTTGATTACTACACGTAATTAGAGGTTCTATGTCTTTGAATTAGAGGTTTGGTGATATATTGCTGATGTATTGCAATAGCCTAATTTCTCCCTTAGTTATCACTGTTTCATCTCATATCATACTTAATACTTAATTCATGGTTCTGGTGATATTGCTTCAACTTAAGAACTTTGCTTCTTTCACATTAGCACACTCATGGTAGGATCAGTAAACTCAGAATTAACAGAGCCTGTTGATAACCAACGTCGTGATACCAATTATCCAGGAGTGTTAGGCTCAGTGAAGCCGGGTAACCCAAAGAGAGCCAGACAAACACAGGCCCCTGATGGTCTCTAAGACTGATCATCTAACTCAGACAGTTCATGAGCAAGTATTTGTTTTTTTTTTTTTTTTTAACTGTCTCCATTTTGTTTAGATTGCTAGTATGATCATCCACTCAGTGAGCCTCTTTGTGGATCTATGTTGAATCTGATCACTAACCCATAACTATTCTTGTATACCTCATCGGATGTTCCTGTGCCTTGCTGCTGCTGTCATTGATGAGCTTGTCTCTCTATTCCCCCACCTGCATTAAATCCAAACAATGACGTGAGAAATCAGTCTGAATATCGAGTTCTTCGTCATGATCAGCCATTAATCCAAAATGGAGTCAAAGTCTGTTTTATTTAGTAGAGTTTTAAAATCTAGTCACTTCTGATTAAAGTCACTTTGGTATTCAAAAAGGTCAGTAAAGCTCATGACTTAGTCTCAATATCAGTTCATAGTTTGAGGATTATGACATTGGAAACATGCCTAGCTATTTTGTCATTTTAGTGTGTTGGTGTGTGTGTGCATGTGTGCATTAGTGTGTATGTGTGTGTGTGTGTGTGTGTGTGTGTGTGTGTGTGTGTGTGTGTGTGTGTGTGTGTTCATTTGTGTTACCTCTTTGGGAACTTTTTCCTGTATAAACACTGACCTTGTTGGGACCAGTAGTCCTCATGGGAACCAAATGCTGGTACTAATGAAGCAAAATGTCATTTTATGAGGTTAGGTTAAGGTTAAGGTTTGGGTTAGGCCATCCACAATGGATGGAGGTCAATCCAACGTCCTAACAAGGACAGCTGTGCAAATTATTGTGCATGTTTGTGTGTGTGTGTGTGTGTGTGTGTGTGTGTGTGTGTGTGTGTGTGTGTGTGTGTGTGTGTATCTACTCTGCAGCAGATGGTCTTCTGGTCATATCATTGTGATATCATAATTAAGGTAGAATAAGTTAGGATGTAGCTATGTTAATCCAACCTGGCTGTCAATTTAGTCTTAACACTAACCCCCCTCTGCTGTCTCTGTCCTGCGCGCACACACACACACACACACACACACACACACACACACACACACACACACACACACACACACACACACACACAAAGACACACAGCCTGCTGCACTGCTTTCTGTCTATCCATCCGTGAAATCTTGTTTCAGTAGAAGACAGAAAACGTGCTGTATGCATAACCTTTTCTGTTTTGAACTGAATTAAAGATATATAAAGAAATGATGACATTAAGTCATCCAATCATTACGCTGAAAGTAGCATTTCTCATATGATTCAAAAACTGACACATGAATACATCAATACTCACATACTGTCATGAATAATATAGCAAATCAAATAAATTCTCCTGCAGTGTTGTTGTTGTAGTAAACATTCATAGGTCAATCTAAATTAAGAAAAATATACACTGATAAGTGTAATTACCAGCACTTGTACCAAAGTCACATGAAATACCAGATTCTGACTGGCCAGAGGGTGTTCATTAGTTTCACATAACCACATAGGCCTTATATGGTGTCATAATCAGTCACATCAAAAGCTTCAACTACATGTAGTAGTTGAAAGCGTAAAGGAGCATCTTTAGCAGGGTTGACAAAGATAGTGTCAACATGGTGATTCCATTTAAAGTGTGTATTTCCCCAAAGTTTTTACAAACATTCATAATGTTCGCTGCTGGCCATGGTATGAGCAGGATAATCCATGCTGAACCATTTGGTTATGAAAAATATTGCACAATGCTGAAATGACTGATGTGAAGGAGCGCAGGATTTGCCTTCACAGAGAAATAACCGTATGGCTCATCACAAATTATTCCTTAGATAAATACTGATGATGTGCAATATCCAGATAGAATGTAGTGTAGGACTTTAAAAATTTGACACTGTCAGCATTTTACGAGTGATTTACGACAGAGATGTCAGTGTTTACTGAATACACCCTGAGTATACTTGTACATCACTGCAGCAAGGTGAGAGCTTAGACCACTGGAGGTAAGATAAAAATATTTCAAAAAAGTTACAACTGGCAATTTGTTCAAGTGGGAGAACAAAGGTTTTCCTGTGCTAGGAGACAAAAGTTGTAATCTTTGAATTCCAGCAGTGTTACAAAGCCCGCAGGCTACTGAGGGGATTTTTGTAACCTGGATTTGGCCTTAACACTCTCTGCCAACTTGCAACCAAACTTTGGCAAAAGAAGGGGGATGGGGGAGGGGGATTATCTTCTTTTCTATGAACTACAGATCTGCAATAAAGTGAACTGAATCAATAACAACTGAACTACACATATTTTCTCACTTACCCCTAGGGGTATCAAGCCATTCAGATAGTTTCAGTTCAAAGTGTGAAATTTTAAGATACCACTTCTCTGAGATTTTGAATCTACCTCTTGAAAATCTGTGGGAAGGTCCAAAGATCAAACTTGACTGAATTTCCCCACTCGGCCTGACAAAGCCTGAGTGGATCTGTACGGAAGGGTGAATATACTTCTCTCTTACGCACTGAAGCTTACTCTAAGAGGGCCAATATAAATTAACATTTATTACTGTACTTATTACTTCTCAAATGTCTCAGAAAAATGATTATGTTGGCCATGCTCTTCCCTCCTTTTCTGTAATTTATCCCTTGGGCATTGCATCACTACAGTGAAACTGCTGTGTTCCCAACAGTATGAAGACTCTTCTCTTCTGTTACAAGATTATGGATATAATTGAATATACATTATGTAAAGCAGATTTCTATCTGGAAAATATGTAAACTTTTTATTGAAACAGACTCATCAGGTGAATCAGTTCACTGATTTGACCAAATGACAGTCATTAGGGACGGATTTAAATAACATAGAATGGAGGTTGACGTAGACTTTTAAAGACTTCAGCTCACTGAGATATAAATTGTTTTAAAATGGTGGATATGTCAATGAGTGTATACACTCAGATGATATAATGAGCAGCACAGTAATAATTTTCTGTCTGGTGTCACCATCTAGAGGAAATATTCAGAATTACATGATTATACTGACTTACTTATTCCTTTCCCAAACAGAAGCTTGTCACATGTCATGTCAAAAGGGAAATTAACTCTCTTGTCCATTCTTCTCTTTTCTGCGTCTCTCTGTTACCGCAGGAGTGTGTTTCAGTTGTGAAATAGATGTGGTTCCAGTGAAGAATGAAGATGGCATGGTCATCATGTTCATTCTCAACTTTGAGCTACCTACTGACCCCAGACCAACCAACAGCTCTCCAGCCAGGGAGCTCAACAGAGTGCTGCGTATCCCCTGGCTGACCGTGGGTATGTTTAATTCACAATGTCATCAGTGAGTTCATAAATACTGAGGTATGAATGATGACATACATATTTTTTTTTGATAGCCAAACTTTTATTACACATGAATTTAATTATCATTATATGACATGTAAAGGCTGTGACTGCTTCTAGGTATTAGCTCAACCCTTGTTACAGACGTACTGTACATAATTAGTTTGTTTGTACTTTCCCAAAGAATGCATATTATGTTGTTTATGTTACCAGATGATCTTCAGATATTTATATTTGATTAACTGATAAATTTTTATTTTCTAAATGTGAAGTAGCTAAATTTAAAGGGGGAATTAACAGTCAAGACTTAAACTCTTATCAGGATAAATTCTTAAGAGTTACTTGAAAACTAAATTCACTGCAGTGCATTTTATTACTAGTTGTTTAGACTCCTTTGTTGAGGGTTTCAAGACTAAGACTAAGGATTTAAGACTATTTCCTTCTCTTCTTCTGATTTCCTGGTATCAGCTTTAAAAATCTGGCAGTGTGACATCTCTGATATGACAACCTTTGAACATTGAGCATATAAATGTGCACCCCTTCGCAGTAATAACTCAGTTAAATCTAAGTTTACTATCAGTATTTCAGACATCCATTGAGGATGAACGTCCATAAATCCACTTGGAATTCAAAAGACCCTCCCTATTACGTCAGATCAGCCAGTGGCATGGCTGCTTATGTGTTCTCCTACTGACTCTGTCCTACAAATAATCTAACTAATATCACTGCAGTACTTTATAATATCCAGACCGGTTTGTCAGTTGGACATTGTCTTGTTTAATTTTATCGGCTTGGTGAGTTAAGGATAGCATTTCCATTTGGAATTGTATTTATTTGAAGAAAAAGAGAGCAAAGAGAGATCGGGCCTATTCTACTAAATCAAACTGTGCTCTACATCTGAACTGAAAATCATGCTACTCAAAGTAGGGAAACTGGATGAGGATGTCATCACATCTGCACAGGTATGTGACCTGATGTCACAACAGAAGTTATTTTGTAAGGATCTACTCCAAAAGTAATAAAAAATTAAAAGACTTCATTCAAATGTTCAGGGATAGCTTCAGTAAAAGACTTGATGATGTTTTATAGAGTATGTGATCCCAAATCAAAATCAAATTATATTGTGAGATGCAATAATGTTACAACAATTATCTAAGCCTCAGCATTATGGATGGAGAAGACGATTACTTTGAGAATCAGTGTCATTGAAACAACTTGATCTTTGAAGGAATTCCTGAATTTTTTTCCTAAAGGGGTCTGACTCAGACAAGAAGGTCAGACATATAATTTTGAAAATTTGAAACTTCAGCAAAAACAGTTAAGGATGCAGCGGGCCAGCAAATCTGGAAAGCTCTCTGGCAAAAGAGAACCAAAACCAAGACCAATAGTGGTAAAATGAATATTTAAAGTGTCTGTCTGGTAGATTTGACTTTTAAGCATAAGGCTCTAGAAGATGACTATAGATTATAAATATTGTTAAAATTTCCTCATACATATGAATTCTGTTGATACAATTGCTTTGAAACAAAATTTTGGTTACATTAATCTAGTCTTTCAAAAACTTTTTTAAAGCTGTTAATAGTGCTAAAATGTTCTGGGACCCACATTCTAAGCCAAAACAACTTTTATGTGGTCATTTAGATATTAAAAATATTGTTAATGTTTTTCTCTGAGACATGCTTAAAGGAGTCAGTTCCATCTGTGGTTCTTGACATCCCCAGGTACATCTGTTTGTAGCTAAGGACAGGAGAAATGGCAGAAGGGGTGGAATGTGGATTTATACAAAAGACACTTTTGTAAGTGCAATCTCGTACAGTGGAAACAGCCCAACAACTCTGAATTTACGAGGTTGGATGTTACTATTTCCCCAAATATGTCCTTTATTATAATAGCCCTATACAGACAACCATCTTCTGACAGCATGTTTTATGAATACTTGCATACCATTCTCAAAGAATGTGATTAGAAGAAGGCAATAATCCTCATGGGTTACTTTAACATAAATAGATGAAAACACAATCTAAATACAATAATCAGCTGGTTTATCTGACCATAATGTGACTTTTATGGTATCAAAAGTTACTAGAAAAAGATTAAAATAAATCGTATTTCATCCTTCCATCCTTTTTCTGCTGCCCCTGAGGGGCATGGTAGTAAGCCTACTCCAAGTGCACAAAACACATGTAGACTGGATGGGCAAACTCCCATGACCCCTCCAGTAACCTTGCAAGGTTAAAGAGGTGGTCCACTGTCCACACCCAGGTCAGAATCTGCATTGTTCCAGCCCCCTGGCATAAGCTTTCCTTGGGAGGCTGAGAAGTGTGTTACTCCGATAACTGGAGTACACCCTCCGGTCTCCCTTTTTAAATAAGGGAACCACCACCCCAGTCTGCCAGTTCACTGACACTGTCCCCAACCTCCATGTGTCATTGAAGAGGCATGTCAGGCAAGACAGCCCAACAAGGTCCAGAGCTTTCAGCATCTCAGGGCGAATCTCACACCTGGCACCTTGCCAATCAGGAGATTATTGACTACCCATTCCATTGCCCGACAATATCCCCAATCAGAGTCAGCAATTCTCCTTTGCTGAAGACAGCCTGGGCCAAGCTCTTCTTTCCCTTCCTGAGTCGTCTAATGGTTTACCAGAGCTTCCTTGAGGCCAATCAGAAGTCTTTTTCAATAGCCTCCCTAAACTCCTCCAACACGAGGTTTTGGCACCTATGACCACCGCAGCCGCAGCCCTTCTGCCCTGCCGGTACACATCTGCTGCTTCAGGAGACCCCTGGGCCAGTCATCCCTGAAAGGCATCCTTCTTTAGCTTGACAGACTCCCTCACTGCTGGTGTACAACAGTGAGTTCTTAGGGTTGCGACCACCTATGTCCTTCTGACCGCAACTCCGAGCAGCTGCCTCCACAGTGGAGGCTTTGAACATGACACAAATCACACAGATCTGATGATACAACCAGAAAGTTGATCTTAGGCCTAGGGTGTTTTGGTACCAATTATATAAACCACCATATGCTTGAACATGGTGTTCATTATGGCCAATTCAGGATGAGCACAGAGGTAAAATAACAAAGCACTACTTGGGTTCAGATCAGGCATGATCTCTCAATCACTTCCCTCCAGCTTTCTCCATCATTGCCAATGTGAGTGTTGAATTCTCCCAAGAAGACTATAGTTCTCAGCTGGTATTCTTTCCAGGATCCCACCCACAAACTACAAGAAAACTGCATTCTCCAAACTGCTGTTCGGTGTATAAGCACAAACAACAGTACGAGCCTTCCTCTTAGCAACTTGCGGTCGCATAGTGACTACCCTCTTGTTCTCCAGGGAGAACTCCAAAACAGCGGCACTCAGCGATATGCTAATGAGTATCCTCACACCTGCCCGGTGTCTCACACCCTGGGTAACTCTGGAAAAAGGATAGAATCCAGCCCCTCTCAAGGAGTATAGTTCCGGAGCCAGTGCTGTGGGTGGATTGAGCCCAACTATGTCTAGTTGGTACTGCTCCACCTCCTGCACCAACTCCAGCCCCTGCCCTGCCAGTGCGTTGACACAAAATGAAAAATATTTAATTAATTTTAAATGGGACCTTAATCAGAGACTGCAGACTCTTATGAAATGTCTTAAATGGTATTTTGATCTGTCAAGGATTTGGATTTCAATTTTCCAAGCCAATCCATAAATATGACCCCCACTGACAGTTAGTAAATAGTATTTCGAATTTGAGAGGTTTCCCCAGCAATTGTTGGGAATCTTATAACCTTTCTCAGTAACTCAAAAGCTAAATATGCTCATGGTCTGGATACAGTACTTTTGAAAGCTCACAGATCCACATTGTCTTTACCAATTTCACATCTGATTATTTCATTATTTGAACTAGAGTTATTTTCTAATGACTGATGAATGTCTGATGTTGTAGTTCCCAAATTGAAATCCGGTGATACAACTGAGGTTGCAAATTATCAGCCCATAAGCGTCCTTCCTGTTATTTCTAAGGTTGCTGAAAGATCGGTAGCTGATCAGCTAATTTATGAGAATCAGATTAAGTTTTTTCATCCTTTACAGTTTGGGTTCAGGAGTAATCATTCTGACAAAGCAAATTGCTACTTAATGGAGTGTCTTCAGTAAAAATTAGATAAGGGTGGTGATGTTAGGGCAGTGTGTTTAGTTTTTAGACTCTGTTAACCATTTCCCTGTCTAAACTCTCTGATCCTCTCAAGTATAACACTGGAGTCCCCTAAATTTCCATATTAGGACATTATACTAATACTGTTTAGTATTTATATTTATGGCATACCTTTAGCTTGTCGTGAAATAAAACAAATGCAGAGGATGCTGTTTTGTATGTTCATGCAACTAGGAAACAGGAAGTGGCTGTTAAATTAAGTGACGCTATATCAAGTATTTCTGAATGGCTGACTGCATCCTCTTTGCACCTTAACATTGGTAAACTTCTGCATGTATTTTTCTAAAAACACTGACTCTGTCAACCTGATGTACTAGTAAATGGAAAAAAGTTATTGATACACAGTTAAATGTGCCAAAAGTTGGGTGACCATTCTTATAGAAGCCCAGCAATCATGTTAAGTGCCCTTTCACTAGGCCTCGCAGTGGTTATCAGACCATGCCGTCATAAATCTGCTTGGCTCAATAACAGATGGCACTGTTCCCTGACCTGAAGTACTTTAAAACTTTCCTAACATACTTTTAGGCTTTTTTTTAACTCCCACCTTCACCCAAGCAAAAAGAAAATACTTGGTGGCTTAACCCAGCCTTATATCTGCATTGTATCTGCTTAGGCTGAGCTGCCGTGACTGGCCCCACTGGCAGTTTCATCTGAATGCCATTGCCCACTCAGTAATCCAATCACCGTCACTGTATAATTGGTTCCACTAATATCAACAATAGCCACTACTTAGCAATCTGTTTCAATACATTATTGCCCTTGACCTTGTCTTACCAAATGAAGGAACATGGTATAAAACTGAATTTGTGTGTGAGTGTGGGAGTACATGCAAGTCTACAGGGTCATCAGGTTGGCACCCTCTCAATAACTGGTGTTTCGTTTAAGTTGTCCCCTTGACACCGAGAAGGCTCCACCTCCCTCTTTACCTGCACCCACACACTCAACACAACCCTCTGTAACAAGTTATATTCGCTTTTGAGTACAATATCATCAATTACCAGTATTTTATCCAACTAAAAACCTGCTAACTCCATGTTAAGCTAGACAGCATGATCCTCCCAGCGGCAGCATGCTGCTGAACCTCAAGCAACAGCCAACTGATCAACCTGAACTTCCTTGTCTTAGCAAGTAACAAAGCATCCACTCCTATCTACCTGACTAGCCCGCTAAGCTAATTAGTTTGCCAATTAGCATGCCAGCCATGCGGTAAGCGAACCAGCATACTTCTTGAGCCACTTAACAACAAGAAAAACTTAAAATTGCTCATAATTTAAAATATCTTGTAGTTTAGTTTTAGATTCAAATTTTACTTTTAATAAATAAGCTAAAAAGGTTACCAAAATTAAAAAGTTTTGCTTATCTAAATAAGATGTATCAGGTCTTATCTACCGCTAGGAGGCTGAAAAATTGTATATGAATGCAATGATTCTCTCACACCTTAGCTATTGCGTGCTGTCCCATATAAATAAAGATACCAACAAACAAATTAACAAATAGACACCAAATCTTGACCTTGTCCTCAGCAGAAATCCAGGTGAATGTTGTCTTTATGTTTATATTTAGGCACTAAACATAACCATGAACAATCCTTATTTAGTTAAGGTTGGGGAAAAATCATGGTCTGGTTCAAAGTGACTTCGAAACCACGTTTATTAAAATTTAACTAAAACCACATCTTTCCTTAACTTCCCTAACAGCAAAGTGCTTTTGTTGCCTAAACCTAACCACAGACGGGAGTCAAGATGCAAACCATGGTCTCCGGTGTTACAAGCCTGGACTTTGTACTTCCGTCACTATCCTGACCACTTATCTATGTGTCCAAGGCAGTTGCTACCCAATTTTAGCAACAAAATAAAGTAGAATTGTATTCCACCCTTTTTTTCATAATTAGATTAAAGAGTAACTGAACCATCACTGTCTTTCTCTTGGGCTCCACCCAGCTTGGCGGCAGCGTCTGCGCCTTCTCCTCCGGTCTCTCAGCCCCACTTCAGGTGTCCTGTCACAGGATACAGAGCTGGGTTCTCCTCATGCTGAGTTCCTTCCCCTCGGTCATGAGTCTGTGGCCCTGGACAAACTGCTGTCCCTCCCTGAGAGACAACAGCTGGAGGAGGCAGGAGCTGGACTACTACTGTGGGACAAAGAAAAGGAGGAGGAGGAAGAGGAGGAAGAACGAATGAGAGGAGGGGGAAGAGGAGTAGAGAGGGTAAGCTTGGCGGCACCTAGGCGAAGGAGTGAGGGAGACAGAAAGAGAAGAGAAGGAGGTGATGCTGCTGGGGCTCTGGTGAACACAAGAACAGGAGGAGGAGGAGGGGGTAGAAGAGGGGGGGGTCTTCATACAGGTCTGCCCACAGCTCCTACCTCAGCACCCCCAACACTGGCTCTGCCCCTCACCTCCTCACGTGCTCCACCAAGGTAATTAAATCTTTTCATTTTCTATTTCTATTTTTGTTATTGTGATTGTATTAACTTAATCAAATATTTGACTGTTAACCCCCATTTGAGCTTTTAGAAGCAGTAATAACATACTATAATGTAGTATATTTGGCATCAAATATAACTTCTCCTATGAAGACATATTTTATATAATTACAAACTTGTTTTACTATTGTCATTCATTGTATGTTTATTCAACAGACTCCATATTGGCCATATTGGAAAATATGTTACATGCACTTGTATCTGCTTACAGCTACATTATAGTGTGTACTGGACCGTTTAATATGTTATATATAATAAAATGTTTATATACTGTTTAAGTACTCTCCAGCACCTCATGAGAAAATATCTGGCTCTTCAGCTGCTAAATGCTCCACTACATTCACCAGCTAGTCGCTAACTTTATATGTCTTTGTTCAGTGGGTTTATCAGAGTTTTATCAACGAAAACAGCTGCTTACTGCTGCAGGAAATTAGGTTAATGAGAGTCAAATTGTAAAACCGAAAATGATTATTATGGTCATTTCATTCATTCATTCATTTATTAATATAAAGCAATTTATGATACTGGTCAGTTAATTTTGAAGAGAGATTTCTTCGTTGTCAGTAGACTAAGAATGTTGTGAAAGGAACCTACAATTAAAGGAAAGCTTCCCGAAATATGATGGCGGAAGTGTTCCGTATGAGAAACCAAACTGGCACTCGGTAAATCAATTCCTGAATCCAGCCCTTTAACTAGATCTGCACCAAAATCTTTTGGGTTCTTCCCTGGCCCAGGCCTAATTCCTCCACCAAGTTTGGTGCAAATCGGTTGAGTACTTTTTGCGTAATCCTGCTGGCAAACAAACCAACAAACAGACACGGGTGAAAATGAGAACGTCTTTTGTGGAAGTAATTATAGAATATACAATTTTCATAGGTTAGTTATAATCTGTTATTTAATACATTTCATACATTTAGTGATTAACAGGTAACTACCATGAAAGTTCTTGTTTTTGTCACTGCACTAACAACATTTACTAGTTTGTCCAAGCATGTCACGGTTTTGGTGTATGGGGCAACAGGGAAGGTGGACCCAAATGCAGACACACAGGTGGGCAGGTGGGTACAGTGAAGTACCTTTGATAATGAGAATGATGATGACTACAAAGGCTTACAGGAAAGCAGACAGACAGGCACAAAAACACCAGGAGGTCAAAGCAAAAAGGGAGCAGGTGAGGCACAGCCCAACAGGTGGGAGGTCAAAAACAGGCAGGATAAAGACTAAGACAGGCTAATTGTTGACTTATAGTGACATCACTGGCTTTAGTGTTGACTAAAAATAGACTAAAACTAACAAAAAATAAAAGGACTAAAATAAACTAAATCAGGTGCCACACACTGGTGTACAGTGAGTTTTCAGAGCTTTTTCACTGGAAACAGCCACTTGCTGGAAATGAAAACAACAACAATGAGAGTAGTGACAAGGAGCCAAAACAGTAAAGTTAGGTGCTCGGCAGCTAAACAGTCAGCTGAAGCTCACTATAATGCTCCATACAGCTGTGGGGAGCTGCAGATTTTGGTCATAGTTCTCTGTAGGTTCATGACTATAAGCAGCACCTTTCACATTGTCACATTGTTTTCACATTGCCATCGATGCATTGTTATTGTAAAAATATCAGTTATTGCCTCCTTTAAGCCCTTGTCCAGTCAAAAATGTGACTTGCTCATTTTTCCGTCACTTGGATGTTTTACCTTCACTGTGCAGAATGTTGTATGTGGACAGTTTGGTGCTAGATGGCTGTTTTTTGATCAGTGCAATCTGACAAAGAACAAATATTATAAAATACAAGAAAGGAGAGAAAGAAGGGGAGAGCAGTGGACAATAACATTAATAATAATAATAATACCACATGATAAGGCTGACTTGAGTTTGTGAGGTTGTGATCCAGATTGGGCCAGACAGAGGCAGCTGAGGAGGGCTAGCTGGGTCCACCTTAAGGTTTTTTCCCCTCTTATCTTTGCTCTGTTTAGGCGTCTGAGATGCTTACAAGGTTCGCCACCCCCAGACCTTTAGAAGGCGGCTGCCCCGTTGCAGGTCACACTTCTTGTTCTGTCCGAAACTTTAGGTGTGTAGTTGAGATCAAAATGAAGGCTGAGTACGAAGATGGGCGTAGTAGTGACTGTTTTAACTTTTTCTTTCTTCCTATCTTTTTACATATCAAAATTACATCCTTTGTTTAACCACTTACAGTTTCTTTTTCAGCCACTATATATATATAGATGTGGTTGGCTCGGTGTGGATATGAAAAGGCTATAAATAAAATGGAAAGGAAAGGAGGTCCAATATTAACTGGTCAATCCTGGTACTGCCTTGTGGGTTTGACATCATTTGTGTGTCAAAACGTACTGAGACTTGACACCCATTTTACAATTGTACAATCTGTCTAGGAGAGAGGAGAGAAGGAGAAGCCAGTGTGAAGATAACTATCCTTTCCACATCAACCCCCCTTCCAGCAGTTTCGATGGCAGGTCTGGGAGTTTAAAACATTCCTCCTCAGTGGATGATATCAAGATTGGGCAGAGTTACTGGGAAAAGAGGCTGCAGTTGAGACACAGCTGTACCGGTGAGCATTTAATCCAGTTCAATCCCCCTCCTGGATGATGCGGATTGTGTTCAAGACCCTGTCTGAAAGTGCTCCAGTAAGCCCAGACCGTAGCATCCAAATTTAGTAATTGAAATTAAAAAGTGCTGCTTAAAGTTTTCATCTCAAAAAAGAGAAATAACAAAAAATCTACTTCTGGTCAAAGAGAGCTCATTTAAAACATTAACAATTTAAATACTTTACCTAAAGAAAAACTATATAGACCATACCGTACAAAAGAAGCCATTTAACCAAGTAAAGTGTACAATGAAGCACGTCTGCTCACTAGTGCTGACTCTACCATATAAAAGCACAATACTTACCTTTTAATGTTATATGATACATTTTTCCTTTCACTGGTTTATCACTACGGCTATATACATACACTGTTACCTACATACTATGAGAAGTTAAAAAAGGTGTCTTCTTCAACGATTTCTATTCTTACCTCTTTGTTCCTTTATGCAATTTTCTAGTAGCCAATAGAAAGAAGAAAAACAAAAGACGTTGATGAACATCTTAAGAATCGTCACACGTACTGCAAATACCTAGTAGGTAACTTGCACACTGTGCCTTAATCTAAGCAGCAGAGGGCACCATCTTAAACATTTAACCTACAGTACATGTGCACAATGGTGTTTTTAGGAGGAAAAAAAACAGTGACTGTGGTCAGATCCAGGATCAGAAAACTAAACAAATGTACAATTTGACAGACTGCGCTGTTTCACATTTCCCACACAGTTCAACAAATGTAACACAGGTGATAATCTGAGCACCTCCTCTTTCTGGTTATGCTGCTCAGTTTGCACACACTGTCAATTTGGGTAGCTACTGTATGCTAGCCTAATCTTACTGCGTTGTCTGGATGACTGCTACTGCTTTCATGTTTACTAATCCTCTCAGAAGACAAAAGTAGTAGTAGTAGTTTTTTTATTTGTCTTTTCCATATATATATATATATATATATATATATATATTTAGTTCTTTTAGATCATGTTGCAATAAATGTTAGTTTTCACTCAAATGTACAATGCAAGCTTTTACAAGTCTTTTATCACACAGCTATGACAGAAAAATAATTAAAATAGGAAAAATGGTTCAACTTAGTTGTAATAAACTGAAATGACATTTGGTTTTGACAGTGATCAGTTACTGCGTACAGTCATTGGATGTCAAGCTGAACCTAGTGGAGTGAACTAGTTGTTGGTGGAATTGATAAAAAAAAAATCTTCACAACCTGCCACAAACCATTTTTACCTGCACAATTAAATAAAAATTAACCCAAATGGGCAGAAAACTGACTGTAGATTTTCCACAATGTGTATATATATATATATATATATATATATATATATATATATGAGGAATACAATTTGCCAGAAGTGAAAGCTATTTAGCAAAAGAAACCCTGCAGCACTCTCAAAGCTGGAGACACTGGAGGCTTTCAGACTCAAAACATCACACTCAGAATTCTGCTGTTAATTCCGTTATAAATGCAACAAAAGTTCTCCCCTCTTCTCTCTTTTAGCTGGTATGGTAACCATTCGAAAGAGCAGTGTGCCAGTTGGGACATCAGACACTGATTTGTGCCGTCGAACCAACAGCCAGGTAATGCACGCACACACACAGATAACAGTCAGTGTACACACATGTAGAAACATACACAAATTTATCCCTTCACGTTTAAAAGTTCCTAAGTGTTAAGGGACCAAAATAAACAAATGGTGTGAAAAGAAAATTTGCAGATGCAGCAAATTATAGCAGCATAAATATCTGAATTACTGTTTCTCACAGTGGTCTCCCCCATGCTCAATCATATTTCATTTTCTACATACAGTTTTAATGGTTACACAGTTTAGTATTACATCAATGACCAAAACCTTCCTAAGCTTAGGGTTAAGGTTCTATTGTCTAAAATGTGGGGCTGCTTGACAGTTACAACATAGTTACATTTTTTTGCTCATACAGTAAGAGTGGGCAGTTGATTGCAGATGGCTTGTAGTTTTTTGAGTTATCCTCTTTAGCCTGTAAAATGTCATCGTCACCTTTTCCTCATTGAATGATCCTCTAAAATAAGATCATTTCCTCTATCGTCACAGGCTCTGACCTTTGACGTCTCTGTTTGGGTTGCTGGCAACGTTTGAAGTGTTTTTTTGCTGCACTAGTAAATTGCTCTGCATTGCATCATTACCCAAATGCCTAAAACTCACTATAATGTGTAACTTTTATCAGCAGATTTTAACACAGTGCATTTTTTTTTTCTTTCGATGTGTTTGTGTGTGTGTGTGTGTGTATGTGTGTGTGTGTGTGTGTGTGTGTGTGTGTGTGTGTGTGTGTGTGTGTGTGTGTGTGTGTGTGTGTGTGTGTGTGTGTGTGTGGTTTGTGCACATGCAGCAGATAACCCAGAGCCCACTGGACACAAAGACAGACGCTATTATGGCATTACCTCCTGGTGAAATCAGACCTCCTTGCAAACTGATCGACAGAACACACCATGTCACTGAGAAAGTTACCCAGGTTAGTAGAGATGACTTTTTACTCTAATGTTTATTTTCCAAACTAAGGCGGCCAGCTGTTCAACCATCCATCCATTTTGGGCTGTTTATCCAGGTCTGAATCATATCGGCAGCAGGCTAAAGTGCAAATGATACTTTCCACTTTCTTTGTGACATAGAGTAATTTTAATTATCTACCCATTTCCATGTCCATGTCCATGTCCACTCAGACCATCTGCAAGTAGATTCAATTTTATGACTATATGAACTGTAAGCACAAACCATATGTGCCAACAAACGTGTGCATGCATCCACAGAGTAGACACCCAGTGTGGTATTGGCAGATGTGTTTGCATCAGCTGTCCATTTTGGTGTCTGTTTTGGAGTATATTCGTAGATGTCCTTCTACACAGCCACATGACCAGCTCTTCCTGGTGGATCCTGATGCTCCTTGGCCAGATGGCATAATCCCTCCAGCATGTTCTGGATCTGCCTCTGGGTCTCTTGTGGGTTGGTCATGCCTGGAAAAGTGATGTATTTTATGATTAATGGATTTGGTCAGTTTCTTCATTTTTGTGTATTCTGTAAAGGAGTCTATCTAATGTGACATGTTTAGTTTTCCCCCACGTTTCCCGTTCAGGAGAATGGTCTTCTTGGCGACAGTTAGAGGGACGAGTATAAGATTTATATTGTGTTTGGGGAGTGTAATTGCTGATAAATCATGTAATAAGCAGAGTTGTTAGCTTTCCATGTAGCCTTTTACTTTCTGATTTACTCTCAGTCCTTACCCTTCTATGTGAGGATGAGACGTTATCTGGGTCATCAGACAGAGCTCCAGGGTCCTGTAGTAGGGGAGCAAATCTGTTGTCTAGTTGCACACTCGGTTGTTCAGGAGGTATGTTGCTAGTTCTCTCTTTCGCAGCTGTCCAGGGCTGTGTCCTACTCTTAACAGGAGTTGAAGAGGATGATAATGCAGGCCAGCTGCTCGCATCACAGATCCCAGGGTGCAGGGCTGGGCTTGTTACTTAAGGGAAATTATTTACTCTTTACTCTTAGGCTTTCCCCTGAGAGAGTTCCAGGGAGGGATACCACTTGAAGATTTATTATCCAGCAGACAGCCCTCCTGTTTCTTGGCATTCTTGTTGGTGCTAATTAGCTTTGTGTTAGCATGCTCCTGTCCACTGTTTTGAGTCCATGGTAAAATTGTGTCATTCCCACATAGGTCATTTACCTTCATGTTCACTTGTAACCGGTGAATTTTGGTTTCCAGCACTGCTATCTTCCGTAGAAATTTGTGGAAGTCATCAAAGGAGAAGGGGGCATCAAAGCTAATTAGCTTTGGCTTAGTATTAAGTATCCAGTCATGCAGTGCAGGCTTGTGCTGTTGGTAGGCCATGTAGTACTGAGTAGCTCATAAAAATGTTGCAATGTAACAATAGTCTATTATATCCACAAAAATTAGTGAGTCATAGTGATTTATTAGTATCCAGGAGCTGAAAAAAACAAGAACATCAGTAGAAATATGCAAGCAGAGTTGAGAGCAAGCAGCAAAATGTCTGGACACAAGAGGGACAGAAGTGAGGTTTAACAGGCTAACGTTTATTAGATCACATGGCCATCTCTGCAGCCTTCTTCAGAATTTATTGGGAGAACAGTCAAGGACTCTAAATTTTTTACTCATCCCTATATTTCATTTCAGCTTTCCCTTGTTATGTTTACTGTAAAAAAATGTCATAGAAAGGACTGATGTTGTGTTTGCCACATAAAGGTGTGTCACTGTTGGGTATTTATGATTGAATATCACTCCACAGAGCTCTCGCCATAGTTTTTTTTTCTGCTACAGCAGCTCCCATCTTTGCATCTTAACAGGAAGCAGACCGTAAAAATTTAAAATGTCATAAATGCTATTAAGTTAGCCTATGATAGCCTATAATTCAAATTTAGCAGTGTACAATGCACATTTTTTCTACTCATGTGTGATATAAATACAGTTTGGAGTGTTAAAATAATCTAAAAAAAAAAACCAAAATAAAAAAATAATAATATTCCATAGCGGTGTACTTACGAGGCGCTTATGTTAAATGCTTGTTTTTGTGGTCTTTGCAGCAAATCTGTCAAATTTGTAGCTATAGTAATATGATTGAAACAAAGTTGAGATATCTAATTCCTTGCATTGGTTTTGTTCAGAATCTAACCAGGGATGGGAAATAGTTGTAGAAGTTTGGTCCATCAAGTCATCAGTTTAATTCTATATTTTTTTTCCCAGTCAGTAAAGTTTTGTTAGTAATGAATCGAGGGGGGGGGGGGGGTATTTGAATCATTTAAAAAAAAGTTGATTTATTTTTGATAATATTCTCATCTTCGTGACTGCATTTCTTCCAATTAATGAGATTTGTTGTTTCAGGCATCTGTTTACGTTATCTTCTGTTCTTTCTATAAGTGGGTTAAAAAATTAAATGTAGCAGCTCTGATAGCTTTGGGGAAATATTAACACCTAGGTATGTCATTATGCTTGCTGAAGGAGGGAGGGGTAATGGTAGGGCTGCCGGATTCCAGCTCTTTTAGGAGAGTGATAGCAGTGTTGATTTGGACCACTGAATGGATTTTGAGATTTACCGTCTGAAGAATATTCTAAATTGGTTAATAGTTTCTGTTGGTCCTGTAAGTAAAGTAATATGTAATCTGAGTATAAACTTAATTTATGGTTTACTCTGTTGAATGTACACATTTTATGTGATTATTCTGGCACACAGATGCAGATAAGGGCTCAGTGAAGATTGTGAAAAAGAGGAGACAGAGGGCATCCTTGCCTTGCCCCTCTTTGCAGTGTGAAAGTTAATGATGTGAACCCGTTAGTTGTGACTGTGATCTTTGGTGAGTTATACAGATGATGAGTTGATAAATTACCTACATTTCTGTAACAAATAGAAATGTCCAGTTGACTCAATCAAAGCTTTGTCTATATCTAATGATACTATTATTGTTTCTTTGTTGTTCTGACTTACCTGGAGAATTATGTTGAAGAGCCTGCATGTCTTATATGCACGTTTTGCTTTGATAAAACCTATTTCATCAGTATGTATTATAGATGGAGTGACAGTTTTAATCCTGGAAGATAATACTTTGCTGATGACTTTCATGTCTATATATCTGAAGCATGAGGGGGATTTCCATACTACTGTGATGTTAACAATATTCATATGTGGTGGGATTTTATTGCTTTGTATAGGGTCTTCTTTCATTCTTAGAAATGGCTGAAATAAAAGTCTCATCAAAATATTTTTATACGTAGATGACATTTAACTTTACTTACATGACCCACAGAAAATTTTAACCTGAGTGTCATTCACATTTATATTTATATATAATTTTTGACATTATCAGTGTATAAAATATGCAGTATAAACAGGTTTTACAACTGACGTGAATTGTAATGATGTCAATTTATAGAAGACAACATGAGGAATAGTTTTTATCTATCAAACTATAAAGGTTTAGAGTGTATAGTCTTCTGAAAAAAACTGTCGATCTTTGCTCATCTTGGTGGTCTTGGTCTACCCAACTACAACCACAGGTTCAAGGAGAGAGTCAGTGTGTGCATGTGTACTAACATGAGATGACAGCACATGATATTAAACTTGATTCTTGTTGGGAAATTTGCTCATTACAGCAACAAATAGGATTCAGCATGTTGAAAAGGACACAGAAAAAGAATATGATCGTTTTCTGTCTTGGCCAGACCACTTGTGTCACGACAGATGTAGTACTAGTAAAATTACTTGGTTTTAGATATGGGGATTCAGTTACCACTGTGCCTTTTGACTGTACCAGCTACTTTGCTACAGCTAAGTAGTTGCTATTGATAGTTGATATTACTTTGATGTGTGTGAAAGAATTGTGATTCAAGGATCTGGTTTACCGGCTCTGCTCCCATTCCATCAACACCAATCTCACACAAAAACACACACACACACACACACACACACACACACACACACACACACACACACACACACACACACACACACACACACACACACACACACACACACACACAAACACTGCTGACACTGCAAACAACACAGCTCACATGAGTTGTCTACTTTCATCTCTTTTCTTCACAACTTTACCCCCTCACCACTCCTCATTTTTTCCTACACAAGGTTTTTGTTTTACTTCTTTTGCCATCCTTTCAAATTGGCATAACACTGCATTCGCAGCATAACAGGAAGACAGGTTAAACCTGCATTTTTTCCAGGAAGCCCCCCCCCCGAGAAACAAAACATTGCTTCTATACCAATGTCCAGCAATCCCTGTGTATAACTGTGAAACACAGTTTTCATGTGTTTCAGTTGTATTTAGAAATATTGAAATTATTAAAATTATTCTGACCTGTCTTCAACCATGTTAATTATTTAGATGATGGCAGCTTCTCTTGCTACCCTCAAATATGGCTTACTCCTAAAAACTGACTGAGGGTTTTATAGACCCTGTACACAGGCGATCCAATTATTCTGGCTGATTAGACCTCTGCTCAGGTTGAAGCTAGGTGGAATACATATTCAGACAACTAAAATATAATCATCTTTTGTAAACTGTACACTAGATGGTTTTATATAAACTGTACATACTTATATCATAAGTCTTATATAAGATAGGAGATAGAAAGATATATTGGTTTCCTGATATAAACAGCCAGCGTTGCTTTTAATCATATCATCTAATGAAGCACACCACTGAAATGTAAGACAAAAAAGCAAAGAGCAGAGGTTGTTTGATGGAGTTTGATAATTGGAGTCAGACGATCACACTGCATTTATTTTCCAGCTCCATGACTGCTGTAAAGGGGCAGCGTCTCCCTCACTGTTCCCCAAGCTCTCAGCTATTTCAGTTGGAGGGCACTGAGTTACATGGGAGATATTTATGGTGTGGGGGAAAGAGACTGGTCTACATGATTAATGAGGGGTCACCCACTGATGACCATATTTAATTTGCCATGGCCAGGAGCATTTTGATGACATCATTAATGTCCCATGATGCGGTGTAAGGACAACTGAATAGTATAGTAGTACTCTTACATTGGTGCTTAGACAGTCTGGGTATTTGTATTTGTATTTGCTTATTTGATGTCCCACTTTGTCTCGTAGTTTAACTTCTGTTCTTGAAGTATGGTGAAATAAAAAAGCAGTAAACTATCTGTGGAATTAGATTTTACATTAATTTTTCTTCACTCTAACTGCAAACTGATCATCTGAACCACAGCAGAGGGACCAGTACAGTGACATTGTCAGTTTTTGGGCAATTTACTTCCTTTATTTGTTTTTTTAACACAACGAGAATGTCTCAGCCACCAGTTTAATTTGTGAGGGCTTTGAGCTGGCATGAATAAGGAACGGTTTAATTGATCAATAATGATTTGATCCTTCATGATATCATTTCTCTCTCTTTCTAGAGAAAATGGAAAAGATAGGAAAAGATAATGATGTCATTGTAGAATCAGTGCAGGTGACTGCCTTCAACACTGTTCATGTCGGTGTGTATGTGTGCATTTCTGTCACATAGGTTAGGGTTAGGCTAAGTCTCAGGAATATGAATGCAAATCTGTGTAATGTTTCCCAAAAGTGACCTTGATCAAAATGTGTGTGTGTGTGTGTGTGTGTATGTGTGTGTTTTTTGGGTGTTGATTGCATAGGCTATTGTTAATTATAATTAAGAGGGCACATGTTGAAGCTTGAGGCACTGCAGTGGAACTTACCCAAAAATACCTGTTAATTTACACCAGCAGAGTCACTTCAGTTTACCATCACTGTCAGTCACATGTAAAACTGAATGCAGCCAATGTAAGCCTGTTTGTATGAGCAATTGTCATGCAGTTTTTGCACATAACAATAACATAGTTGTGTTGTTCTATGAAGGGCTTATTCCTAATTCTTTTTGGGGAAGCGCAAGTCGGAATTTGAGAGACCAGTTCAAGTAAAAACTCAAACCCTTTATGCTGGGACTACATGGTATTTTTCTCTGATAAAATGATCACTTTGTCAAATTAGGTGACATAAATTCTTGCCATAGCTTAGAAATATGACAGACTACACGTTGGAACCTGACAAATCATAGTTTCCCATCTTTCATGACTTGCATGATGTCATCAGAAGGGCGTGCCAGGGACCGGCTTCTGGGAACAAGATGTAAACACAGAATGGAGTCCGAAACGGTCTGTGTGATACTGGCTGTCTTGTGTCTCAAGGAAATATAAGAAGGCAGGCTGGTTGTTGCCAGAGTGCCACAAACCTTTCTGCTGTTGAACAGGTACACCTATCAACAGCAACATCATCATACCTCTTTCGTTTCGCCATCTTTACAAGTGTGCGTGGAATAGCACTCTGTGATCCTATTGGTCATGGAAAATATCAAGAGGAGGCAAAAAATTCTCTCATGCTAGTCCTCTGGGACTTCGTGAGGCATCCCAGATGCAATGTTAGTTGTCGTCCACTATGATACATTGCTCGGGATAAAAAAATAAATTCCTGACGCTCTCCATCTATCAGCTCGGGCTATTCTATATATCGTATAGTCTGAACCCGGCATTGGGCATGTCCACATCAAGTCAGAAGCCTTCAGAAGGAAGCTGAAAGTCAAGATTCAACTCTTACAGGTCTTGAAACGATAACCATTAAAATGATATCCAGTATTTAACATGAGACCAAGTCCTTTAAGTATTTAGAGCTCTAATTATATATTGAAGGTGTGGGGGCATTGATCCAGTTTTTCTGGGTCAAAACATGAGACTCAAAGAGAGTTCTTAGGGTTTCAAATCTCAAGTAACTCAAAACCGAGTCAAGTCTGTAGCAGTGGTTCTTTGTAATGTACTGTCATGCAACTGATGTTTGAATGGATAAGAGGCATGCAAAATTGGAGAGGGAAAAACAAAAACACCAGTTTCCAAAGTGGCAACACTCTGTTGGTATTTTTTCCTGGAAGTTTCATAAAAAGCATAATCTGGGTGGGAAAAGATATTAATGCAAATTAGTTGTCCATGAACATAATTTTTAAGAGAGAGGGTTTTTTACTGCACATAGAAAAACTGCCAGCTCTACCACCGTTGTTTCTTTTTTATTTTAGCATATCTATCAATCACTTATCACGTAACACTATGTTCCTTTCAAAGTCAGGCACTATTATTATTCAGACAGGAAATTACAGGAATAAAACCTCTAAAACAACAAGCTTTGGACTACCTTTACTCATGCTGTATCTTCCACACCACAAAACAAACCATATACTCAAAATCAATGGTATGTGAGTTCCTTGAAAGGATCCTGTGGCCAAAAAGTCCCTTCATAATTAATTGCCAGAGCTCAATGCCAGTAAGATGAGCAGCAGAGCTTATTCCGATTGTACTACCATGTAGTCACGTCTTTTAGCAACATACAGCCACACATCTAGAGGATACCTACACACACACGTACAGACATTAGTAGACAGTTGACCCCTTAATGGCACTGTATTAACTGCATTTTATGACAGTACCCCAAACAGCGTACGAACAGAATAACCCCTAACTCCAGCACTGACCGAAAGTAATTAAAAAGATGGCAAATTGTGAGACATTATTTGGCAGTTGTGGGGTAAATGCAACTTTGAGATGAAGGTGCTTGAAATGACATCTTCACCGCTACAGAAAACTGGAGCCATGACAGGAGTCAGTGTTGTCAGCCTGTGAACTGCCAAGTACTGTCAGCACAAGAACTACGAGCGAACCTCTTTCTTCACATATCTGCTGTTTGTAAGTCCACCTTTCTGGATGCAGCATGTCTTACTAAGACAACCAAAGTCTGACCTTGTGGATGTGACAGTGGCTGTGTATTGTGTGTGGTGTGTTACTTATGTGTGTGTTTTTTGAGAGAGAAAAATTGCAGCATTTCAATATATCAGATATGTATACACACTCTCTCTCCCTCCCATCTAGCGTGTAATAAGAACAACACACAGTGCAGCAACCGTGATAGGTAATGTTGACGTTGACTTTAAATTTTGTTCTGCAGTGATCTCTCTCGTTTTCAGTTTGTAGTGTTCTCAGTGACTGTTGATATGGCTTTCCCTTATAAATTCCATTGATGAAGTAAAATGTGTTTATCAGTGAAACCCTGTGCCCTCTCCATAAGCATAAAAAAGCAAATGCTTAGGAAAGTTAATTCTTCACTTTGGAAAGAGAAGCTTGTCAAAGTTTAGTTAAGTTCACTTAATATGAATTAGAAAAAAAATTTACGTAATTTATAGCACAGTTGGATATTTGAGAGTGATACTAAAATCAATATTTGAGAGTTTAGTGATTGAAATATGATACAATTGGCCTTTCCATGGTGGTTGATTCTGAAAATGCTTGCCTTGTTTTTAGTGAGCTCTTGGAGCTTATGGAAAGCAAAGATGTTCAATTATCGACATTTATGTTTATCTTGTCAGGTGACCATCTTTAAAGAAGTGGTTCACTTCATGTTTCAGGGGGCAGCACAGGAATTGGCCATTTCAGACAAACAAAAGTGCTGCATTAAAAAAATGGAGCTCCCTCATTCAATTCAGTGCGATTACCGTGCTGCCACAGAAGGGGTGCCGGTGCTGTACAGAGATCTGTTATCATATCAACAGCATTTTCAGATTCAGCTGTGTTAGTGTGGATGTATTCTGAGAGAAAGAAAGACGAAGGAAATTGAGAAGTGGCCCAGATGGGGGGAGCAGAGAAAAAGTGAGCTGGAGGAAGCACAGAGGTGTGTCACTGTTTTTTTTTTTTGAGGAAAGGTGACATCAATCTAGTCCTTCAGCCAGACTTTTCTCATGAGAGAAAGTAGAACGAGAAGAGTAATGATGAATGGAGGGGAAGAAAAGATGATAAGGGAGGAGAAGAGGATTATAGCTTATCCTCACTACAACTATGGTTAAGTACCACTGGAGAGGACAGAGAGAACAGAGACAGAGAGAGAGAGGGCAGAAAGAGGAGGGGAGAGGAAGAAAAAGAGGGGTTGAGGCCAGTGGAGGGGAAGAGAGCTATGTTGCTTTTAGATGTTATATGGTGCTGCTTTCTTTTGATTTTGACTAAATTTTTTCACAAAGAGCCATATTAACTTATATGTACTGTATATACTGTGCACACACACAAACACTTGCAAAAGACTTAACACCAACATCTCCTAAATTCCAACATTGCTTGTTCAGCCCCGCACTGCAAACAAGCTGATTGATTGAACCAGCTTCTGTCAGGAGGCAGGTTGGAAATAGAACACTGTGGACATGTTAACACCATTCCCAAAATCCATAAAAGTAGAGGAGAAACAGCTACAATTCTAACATGGAACAGCACCCGATAAGCATGTTACAGCCTTTAGAAGAAGGACCAAAGGTTTCTTTTTTGCATGTTTTATTCCATTTTCCTACAAATTATGCTTATCATCTACCAAAAGGTGTTATGGGATTTTAGATTGTTGAATGTTTTCTTAAGAAACAGACTTATGTCTCTGAAGTTTGGACATCAGCTGGCAGAGCTGAAAGTTGCTTGAATTGATAATCCGCCACATTGAACATCAGATCTGTATGTATGTATTTTTGTCAAAGTTACATATCATATGTGCTTTGTAATTCAGTGTGAGTGCAGACTGATTTTAAAAAAATGTCTGCTCAGGAAAACTACACAATAATCTGTTCATAATCTGTAGGATGATTTTTACTGCAAACCTGGTAGGTAGGAAAAGACGCCTGGCTCAAAAATGGTGACACCCTGGTGGCCCAGGGGCCGAATGTCCCTTGGAGACATTGCAATTCATGCAACGTCCCCGTTGTCCTTTGTTACGAATATTCAAATATAACTGAAGAGTTTGACTTCTACGCATTGATAAGAATCCTAGAGACATTTTGAGGTGAGAAAGTCTTTGACAGCATAAAAAACACTGATAAGTTTTCTTTTAAAAACTCAGTCAGTCAATTTTGAAAGTGAGAGTATGTTTAAGGGCTTTTGAAAATAAATAATGGAACTAGCCTTTTGTTTTCATTTGGATGACAAAAATAAAAAAAAACAAACTTAAAAACTTGCCATATGCCATAGAAAATAATTTGCAGTAATGTAATATTTAGTTAATAGATTCAAACATTGCGACATTTGCATTCTATTAAACACTATTGGCCGTGAAGATTTTGTCCTCGTTGACACCTTCCTTATGGTCTGAGTGCCTCTATAATGTGGATGAACCTCGGATATGATAATGCCCCTCCTGGTCAAGCTTCTCACTGACAGGTAACAAGAAGCCTCTGAAAATGAAGTTAAGGGAGTTAGGCTCTAGCTCCACCATGAGGTTCACATTTGCAGTTTTGAGTGAAACCTTTTAATAAGGATTGGATGGATTGCCATGATATTTGGTACAGACATCTGTGTCCCCCCCAGGATGAATTGCAATCACTTGGGTGAGCCCTGACTTTTCATTTAGCACCATCATTAAGCCATTCTGCAGCAAAACTCTCAAAGCAAAAACTGCTTCTTTAAGAGTCTATGCAGTCTATTAGACTTCATGTTTTACAGCAAAACCAATATTTGCATTTCACCCGCATACCACAAACCAGCACATGATTTTGAGCTATGACCTGCAATCACAAAAAGTCTTGTATGATAAAAAAATCTAATTTATCTTCTTGTGGGAAAGATGAAACCACAAGTAGTATTTATGGCCTAAAAACTGAACAGCAAGTCTTGTTTGAAACACATCTGCCATTTGTCTTATAGAATACAAATACACCACTGTACATGATGGAGAAGAAAGGAGGGGGGAAGAGGGAGGAGAGAAAATAAGGAGAGAGACAAAGGGGGGAGGAGAGAGAGGGAGTGATGGGATAAGAGAGGCTGCATGGATCAGTGTGTGGGACTGAAAGTGCTGAGGAGGAGCAGTACTAAAGCTCACCCAGTCTGATAGAGATAAAAGAAGGAAAGATGGAACAAACGAAGAGATAATCTTATGTCTACAGATTATATAAGTGACTCAGTGATCCCAGAGAAAAAGAGACACGAAGAGAGAAAGGGAGATGTCAAGGAGTACTTTGACTTTAGCTGAAAAAAAATCCTACAACAAGCAAAGAGAAGTGTCTTAACTGCTGCTGCTGGAAGAGTTTCCCTGCAACTTCTGCTCTGATAAACCAGCTACTGAAGACTAATGTGGATTTACTGATCACTTCTGTGTCTTCTTTATTTAGGCTCCACACTCTATGAACACAGGACTTCTAATTTTTCTCAGCTTGAACTTTGCCCCAGGAAGTGAGATCAAGCTTTGCTACAAGAAATGTACAGATTCCGATTTCTCGTACAAAGGCAAAAGATCTTTTTGGAATATGCTCCAATATCAGAAAACAAGGCAAAAAAAAACTTTTATTGGATAAGGTAAAAATTATATTATTACATCAAGGATAATTACTTTTTTTTCAAATAAGAACTTTGTCCTATCCAAACTTGAACTAAACTAAACTGTTACCCAAGAATCTAAATCGAAAGTCAGGTGACCCTAGGCCTATTCCATTGGAAGTTCATGACCTACATTAGATAAAAACTCATGACAGCATTGAGGTGAGGGATACAATAATCTCCACAAGGCTTCCGACAAGAAGTGGGTCGAGAGTGACAAACTCTTAGAGATACAGGTGGAAGGAAGTGGAAAGACAGCTAAATAAAAGACGATAAAGAAAATTGAGAGACACAAATTTTAACAGGGAAACTGTGATGGAGAAGGATAATGAGGAATGAGAAAGAATAAGGTAGAGAAGAAAGAAGAGGAGCAACTTGACAAACTACAAAACCCAAACGAACGGGATTTATACAAACATCTTTCCAGCATCTGAGACAGAAGGAGAGAAGAACAAAAAAGCTGGACAGACAGGGGAAAGGACAGACAGATTGAATCACACTTGCAACAAGTGTTGTAGACCATGTCTTCAGTGAGTGGCCCAGACAGTTGTGTGTCTCAGGACGGCCAGTCAGGTTTGGGCAGTGAACACAGAAACACCAGAGTAAAGAGAGCTGCCCGCATCTCCTCAATAGTAGCTCATGAGGTGAGTTGAAATGTGTGTGTGTGTGTGTGTGTTTAATATTAACTGTTAACTTTTATGAAAATATAATAAGACATTATATAAGATATTAAATATTTTTAAAGTCCATTCAAAAAATTATTAATTTATTCATCATTTGAAGGGTGAACAATAACATTTAAGTGTAATTAACCGAGTATATGTATTCCAGTAGCACAATCCATACTATTCAGTTGTAAGGGGAGATGTAATGTTCATTCATGGTTTAAAAGGAAAGCTACAGTTATTATTTGGGTTTTATTTACGTAGGTCAGGCCATTAGTTCAAGGGGTTATAAAAACAACATACTGACCAAGTTAATAGCTGATATCTGGGAACATGGCAATATCACTAGAAAGAAGACTGACAGGTTAAGAAACACAAGCAAGATGATCAGACAGGTTGGAAACAAAGTATTAGGTCAGTCAGATTTATTTCAAAGAGAAATTAAAGGTGAACAGCAAAATTATGACTGAGACTGTCTGCTGTCATCACCCATCACAGTTTAGAGACCCTGCAATTACTGTTTTTCTGTGAAATGAGGGATTATTAGCAACATTCCAGTTTGACCTCCAAATAAAGATGATAATCTGGATAAACTGTTGGTGTCACCAACAGTTTCCAGATCTCAGCAATCTGAGTACAATGCTGTCATATCTGTTAACAATGATGGGTTTTATCTTTATAGTTTTGACCAAGTTGTGAGATTGTGCTTTAATACTGTCACTATAGTAAGAGTCACTGATTTGTAATATTAATCACCAACTGACACTGCAAATGTAAATAAGGGCTTTTAAATACTAATATTAAAGATGTTTTTGGTACTTTTTTTTCTATTGAGGATCGTTTCCTCTTCCCAGTCCTCCATCCAAGTGCTCAGTCAGACTCTTGACCGTCCTTGACTGCTTTCCCTGGTTGCTACTGCTGTGTAGTGCCCATCCCTTGCTGGAGACTGTCACGTTAGATCCCAGAGGAGTTTAAATCTGCCAATGATTAATTACACTGCTCTTTCCCCAGGGTCTACATGTGTGTGGGTATTGTATATTTAAATTAGTATACTACTACAGAACATGACCCAATTTCATGTAGACATAGGTGCATACATTAATCTAAAATGGATGCTGGGTTTTTTTGTTGTGTCAGCAGTTCACACCAATAATTAAGGTTTCCAGTAACTCTAATTTTTTTTAACTAAATTATAAAAAATTAGGTACTAGTCCGGAATGACTAAAATAAGATAATTTCCTCAGAGTTAGATTTATGATAATGTAACTTATGTAACTTCATTATATATATATATATATATATATATATATATATATATATATATATATATATATATATATATATGCATATATGATTTTTTTTTAGTTTCTCAATATTTAAGAAAGAAAATTATTACAATTATTAGCCCATTATGAATAAATTATTAAAATGTATTTTAGGTTAAACACACAAATTTTGTGATCCGCCTTTACTCAACAAATGAAGAGTCCCTCACATTAACTCTATAAAGGCCTCTAATTCTTTAAAAGAAAATGAAATGCTACTACAACATGTATTACAACAGATAATAGTAAACCTATTTTACATCATTCATGTGTTCATTATTTGTAGTAATAGTAGTAATTTTTATTGGTAGCATTGCAGTTAGTATTGTAGCTCTTGGAAACTTGAATAGGATTTTGAAAGATGTCCTTCAAAGTTTCAATTTAAGCAATTCACCACTGCCATCAGAGTCCACACACCGTTGTAAAGGTACACGGTCACTGTTAGATTTGTGTTACTGTAGACAATCCATAGAAGCTGTGGTCTGTAAGAGATCATGAGATGGGTGGTGTAAATAAGATGCACCCCACTAAGACTGTGGGCTATGCTGTAAATGTCACATTGCCTACTGTCAAATTGTCCTTTATGGGAGCAGAAAGAAAATATATGGTTGTCTTCACTCTGCTGACACAGTGGATGATGGATGAGAGCAGGAATAAACCGTAATGATAACCAGGGATAAGAATGTGTAACCAACAAATTACATTCCATACATGTTTTCGTTGCTCCCATAGAAAAATAGCACATCTATAACATATCTATATAAAATATCCTTTTCTATAGAAAGATATTTTGCAGCCTGTGGATACAACTGATTATCAATTTTAAACATACAATTGCTTTACTTGACATTTACCTGTTGGGATGCATTCTCCGGTTACCTAATGAGGTAACCGTAGCCTTTGGCCAGGAGCAGATGTCATCAGGTGGTACCCAACCACAGTACTCTTAAGTTAGTGGGCCAGCAGTGGTTGCCAAAACACTGCCCTTCTGCTACTGGCTTCCAGCTTGTCTCCTCTCACACCAGCTCGTTCTGCCTCCTCCTCCATCCTGTGAGCTGCTTGTCTCTAGCTCCTTTCGTCCAGGCTCAGCACTGACAACACACGCCATTTTGATTTGTCTGGAAAATCGCTGCACAGGGAACAACCGTGATTGCCGTCCCTTGTCCTTGCACTCCTGAACTAAGGGCTCGTATTTCATGGCCTTTCTTTTGTGGGCTTCCTCGCATCCCTCCTCTCACAGCACTGTCAGCTCAACCAGGATTATTTTCCAGTCTTTGGTTGACCACAATACAATGTCCGGAAGGAGGGTTGTGTGCACCACCTCTGGGAGCTGCAGCCTCCTTCCCACATTGACCCTAATCTTCCAGGACCTGGCAGTTTGCAGCAGATTGGGCTTTGATCTTTTGGTTGAGAAAGGCCTGGCTCCCTCCTTGATGAAGGTGATGGCATTCCTCAAGTCCTTGCCAGCTGGCCTCTTCTTGCATCTCTCCCACTCTAGTGTGTCAACAAGAGACGGAAGCATCTTCTCATGGCACCACTTTTACCAACCTTGATGTTTTACACACAAACAGTATATGTGCAAGTGTCATCTTTTGACCACAGACGTGGCAGTGTGGGTTCTCTCTCAGCTGCCATCTATGCAGATGTTATGGCACAGAAAGGGTGTCATTCATGGATCACAAGGAGGAGGAAATTCAGAGGAGCTCTGATTTCCACAGCTCTGCCGATGAGATTTTGCACTTAGATCCCATTTTGTCCAGGCACCTTGGGACCCTTGTTCAACTGCTTTTGCCATCCACTTCTTTTCCTCAAGGGTCCATAATTCATCATCAACCATGTCTCACCTGTTCCTTGAAATTGCGTTTCCCCACTGCTGGCAGTTTGGAGACCTGAGGATTTGTTGCCCAACGCAGGGGTTGCTGATGATGTCTCACAGCTTCAGAGAACTCACTACCTGCCTGCGTTGGCTGCCCACTTAGGCCCAGATCCGGTTGTGACACCTGCTTGCTTTAACAGGTTGTCATTGAAGTCTCTCAGACTTGATAAGGCTCTGCATTTAGTCACCTTGAATTCTCCCACAACTGATGACAGGGGGAGCTGTAGTTGCCCAAATCGGATGTAGAGGCCCACCAAAGAGAAGCTTGGGGGAATTCCTAAGCATCTCTGCAGGTGCTTGTTGATTTTACCCCTGATGCCCTCTATAGCAGTTATGGGGAACTGAAACTGTGAAAAGCCAAAGAAGCCTGGGCCAAAGGTTGTGCTGGTACAACCAGGTCTTAAATTTACCTGGGAGTCCAGTTTTTTTAATCTTCTTCAACCATTTATCAGTCTGCTGCACAGCATTGGTGACATTGTGCATCACTGGGGACTCAAGCAGAAGTGCTACACCAAAATGTGGTTGATATTCCATTGCCCATTCTTTGCTAGTGAAGCAATGCCTGGTTTTACATCTGACACATCTACACAGCCTGCCCCTCCCAGCCTTGCAGTGGGGTGGGGCCCTCCGGGTGGTCCCGATGATCGACTGGCCTACTGACGTGGCGGGATTTCTCCCAATAGCCAGTCCAACTTTGAAACACGGGCCATTGTCAATGGGTTTGTGAGAGAGAGGGAGAGAGGAAGAGAAAGAGATTGGGGCAAGGACGGAGGGTTGAGTGAATCAATGCATTGTACACAGTTCTACAATTAGGCAATGGTGCAAAACATTACATTAGAGATATTTTTTATTTGTATTATGAGAACTGTAAAAATATTTTTGGTTCATTATGAAACTGTGGCAGGAAAAATTAGACTGGCAGGCTGCCACAGTCTAGGTAATTAATGGGAAACACTGCGTTAATAGTGCTAGCACCTGCAGCCATGTCCACACGCCTTTGCTGAATGTGGTTAAGCATTGCTCCGGTCGAGTGATTATATGCCCCTTTATTCTGACACAGCCTCAGACAACGTTATTTTCATTTTCTAGCTCAAAATACTGCCAAACTGCACCAAAACTGGATTAATGAGATGGCTTCTGTCCCACTTTCCACCTTACTTGTTTACAACATCCGGGCCCTAGCATGGCAAGAGGGGGGCTGCTGTCTGCTCGGGCTGCAGCACCAGCTAGTGGCGGGTGGCTGCGTAACATTTTCGATGCAACAGTTAATTCGCGTTGTACATGAATAAAATAATAAAAATTAGGTAAACCGACTAGTATTTCTGGTGACGACTTGTGAGGGTAGCAACGTTTAATCATTTAGTTGACTATTGATGTACATCCGTAGTTCAGACACAGTATTGAATGTAGGCAACTTATGTTTTGGCAGCACTCAGAGACCAACACACAATCATTGTAGTTTCAAACATAAAACAGAGGAAAATAGACTTGCAAGGTCATGGTTACACATTTATAGCACAAGTTAAAAACAAGCCATTACACAGCTTATGTAGAAAGCTGTATTGATTGAAATAGAAGCATATCTGTTCTGAAAGATGTGTGTGAGAGATGACTGACGAACACAGCTTAAAAGCCTCCTATGTACATAACCATTGACCTGCCCCAAAGTACCAGCAGATCTATGGATGGTCTTTGCCTTAAAAGAAGAGTTTTGGCATGTATCTGACCAAATTTGAATATTTAATTGTGATCTGCATTTTAAATACTTTTTATTTTAAATCCCAGTGAAATGTAAAGTGAGCAAAGAGCATTTACTGATGACTCAACAGGAAGTTTTTTTTCCTCAAAAACATCAGTCGCCTACAGTTCAACTGTGTACCACTCTGCAGTATATTTTTGGTTACTGTAGTCCTCAACAGTCAAACACAGAGGTGACAAAGGAAAAACATGAATAAATGAGTGTCAAAACATAGCAAATGCAGTGTCTTCCATACTGGACCACCACTAACTGAATGGTTCTGATGAGTATGAAAGTGATGTGAATCATATGCCATGGCCTTTACAACAGATCTCAAATAAACTGAACACCAATGGGAGATTTTAGAGTGATGTGTTAGACATTGCTTACCATCACCATTATAAAACCACCAAATTAGGGAATATTCCTGGAAGAAAGCTGTTCATCCCTCCAGTAGAGTTCAACACTTTGAGAATCTATAAAAAGGAGCACTGAAGCTCTTCTGGAAGCTCTAGGTGGACGGCCCCTTGTAAACACACTGTATATTGGCTTTTCTGTAGTTCATATGTTTTTCTGCCTTGTGGGACCACAGACTAGGCTCATACAGCTGTAAATAATGATTGGGGTGAATGAACAGACTAACAGATCTATTTCTCTCTCCTCTAGGTTCTGTCTCTGGGGGCTGATGTGTTACCTGAGTATAAACTGCAGACTCCCAGGATCCAGAAATGGACCATCCTTCACTACAGTCCATTCAAAGCTGTGTGGGACTGGGTTATTCTGCTTTTAGTGATTTATACAGCAATTTTCACCCCTTATTCTGCTACATTTCTACTGAGGTTGGTGGAAATTCACAAAACACTGATGCTCACCTGACCTACATGAGTTAATTATGAAGATGTATGGTCTCTCCTGCTGTCCTTTAAAACTACTGCTAGAACTGAAAGGACTGGTGAAGGTGGACACTTTTAAGCAGCTAGCATGTGAATCTAATCTGCAGTTTGAACCTGAAATGTCCCCTTGACCATGACCTTTTTCTCCTTTTCCTCTGCTACCCATAGGACAAAAATTTTTGCCTGACAAATTTTAAAGAATACCAGAATTGTTTGAATGTCCACACATTTGACTTTAATATAGGGGTTGAAACTTGATAGCGCATTATTTATTGGACCACATAATTTTGGAGGTGTGGACAAACAGGTGCAGACTACCAGTAGTTGTCCACCACTGTGCCACTCAACTGAATCTCAGTATACAGGAGTTTGTTTTCGCAAATGAATGGTTTAGAAAATATATAATAATAAATAAAAACTAACACTATAACAATTTAAAATGTTAGAGAATTACGTGTGCAAGAGTGTTTTAATCTAGAAGATGAACTTTATAAACAAATGTCAGTACTGGGGGCAAGTCTGTAAATGTGTCCTAAGTTCATTCTTATCCTTCAGATAGCATTGTTTGTTTTTCATCTTGCAGTCTAAATAATTTGCACTGTTGCTGTCATGTTTTTTTTCACAGGTTTCATTTTCTCCTTGAACAAAACTAATTAATTTTTTTGATGAATTTTCTTTTAGTGACCAGGAGGAAGCAGCCATGCAGACCTGTGGTTACTCCTGTTCCCCCCTAAATGTGGTAGATCTTATAGTGGACATCATGTTCATTGTTGATATCATCATCAACTTCAGGACCACATATGTTAACTCCAATGACGAGGTGAACTGATCTCCTTGTCTGCTTAACTGATTGATTAGCTCTACTAACTTAAATTTTTCTGTGTGAATGACTGACAGTTACTACTAACTGACTCACTAGCTCTGTCACAGTCTGCCCCTCAGTCCCCCTCAGGCCCTGTCTCCAGCCCCTGCACACTTCTCTCAGGTTATGTTTGTCCCTTCATCTCCCCAGACCTACCATTCTCCATCAGCCCACCACACTTGTCCCAGAGATGTCACTAGATATCTTTCCTGTCTTCAAGTGCACTTTCTCACCTGTTTCCCATTTGCAATCACCTGAGCGTCCCTGCCCAATCACACACCTGTTCCCAGTTTACTCATCACTCTGGTTACTATTTAAACCTGCCACTGTCAACAGCTCCTTATTTGTTTGTCTTTTTATGTCCTCTTGTATTGTTCCACATGCTTGCTACCTGTGCTTTGTAAGCTGCTGTCTATGCCTGCCTACCTACCTGTGTACTTGCATGGCTGCTTGTCAACCCATCTCCCCATAAGCCTTTTTTCACCAATTAAAGCAACTCCTCTGCATCAGTCTGTCTATGTCTGGATCCTCCCTGCTTGTGCTGCTACCAGCAGTTTTGAAACTAAGGTGTTCTTTGTAAATTCTTAATTTTTTTTTAAGTTGCTGTGTTTGACCTACTTTGGAATGGTTAATTTGATTTGGACACATTAGACTGATACTTTACATGTCAAAGTCTCAATGCTAATGAAATACAACCAGAATTGTACCACAAAATACTACAAAGCTAAAAACTAAAGAGTCAGTTTAAGAGATTTATACCTATATTGTCATTTGACAAGTTTGATATTTTGAGTTCAAACTACACTCTTTCCCGAATTGCAGTGATTTAATCATGATGATACATGTGGCTTACTGATTGTGCTTTGTCTACTCAGGTGGTGAGCCAGTCTTCTCGGATTGCAGTCCACTACTTCAAGGGCTGGTTCCTCATTGACATGGTGGCAGCCATTCCCTTTGACCTCCTCATCTACCGCTCAGGAGAGGCAGTGGTTAGGGGAGGAGCAGAGGGAGAGGTAGGGAGGAGGGAGGTAAAGAAGATGATGAGGGTGGGGTAATAACTGGGGTAGAAGAAAAGGAAAGACTGTCAGGATTGCAGGGAAGCAAGGAGTAGGAGACAAAGGAGAAAGAAAAACATCTGTAGGCCAGACACTAATAACCTTCCTTATTTATTTGATGTTTTTTTTAAATCATTTGTTCTCTCACATTACATTTTGATCCAGTCAGAGAAATATTGCTGCCCTCTTTCTCCTCCTCCTAACAGACCACCACACTGATTGGTTTACTGAAGACAGCTCGGTTACTGAGATTGGTTCGTGTAGCCAGGAAGTTGGACCGTTACTCCGAGTATGGTGCAGCTGTCCTCTTTCTTCTCATGTGCACCTTTGCCCTCATTGCCCACTGGCTGGCCTGTATCTGGTACATTACTCTACTTTATCCTGTATTGTGTAACCTGCACTCAAATTTCACCACTTTAATAGTATACTGTAAATAAAATGTACATAGGTAAAAGTATAAAAAAATAAAGTGTACATTACACACTGAGACATGAAGCCTAAACTAAGATAAAAAAATTGTGAAAAGAGATAAGTAATAAGTAATTCTTTTAGAAATGACATGATTTTTTTTCTGTACTTGATGAAAATAATTCGAAAACTTTTTTTCAAGCATCAGAGCAATGCTTAAAATGTTGCATCCCATAGTAGAGAGAATAGAAGGAGCAAGTGTTTGTCTTCCTACCCCAGGTATGCGATAGGTAATGTGGAGCGGTCGACCTCAGCTGGGATCGGCTGGTTAGACACTCTGGGCGACCAGCTGGGGAAGCCATACAATGACTCCATCATCGAGTCGGGTCCTTCCATTAGAGATAAATATGTCACAGCTCTGTACTTCACCTTCAGCAGTCTGACCAGCGTAGGCTTCGGGAATGTCTCCCCAAACACCAACTCTGAGAAGATCTTCTCCATCTGTGTCATGCTTATCGGCGGTAAGTTCTACAGATAACCTGTTAAGACTTTTTGGCCATATCATGAAAGCAATTTGGTTTAAAAAAAGAACTGTTTCTGAATGTTTATTTTTTGACTTGAAGCTTACAGTAGCATAGTTTAGTCAGAGACACCAATGTCAAGGAAATGACCATTTATAACAAATGATGTAACAAAGAATACAACAAACAACAAGGTTTCTGCTGGGATAAGTAATACCAAATACCAGAAAGCTAGCTCATCAGTAGGAGGTTGAGGGAGCTGCAGCAGCAAACAGTGTTGGCATGAGCTGTATACCTGCATGAATATGACTGGACATGACTAGTTAGCTGGTCACACAGCTGTGAATGAGCCATGTGATTGTGAAGCATGAATCAAACAGCTGATGCAAATCAGCTCATTCGAGCATGACTTCAATGCTTTGCCTGAACTAACGCTATGCTTCATTTTGTCCTGGTCTATCTGTGAGGGTGCTTTCAAACCTGTAGTTCAGTTCATTTGGTCCAGACTAAAGGAAAATATGATACACTGTTGCTCTTTAATTCTGATCAGTGTGTTCACACTGACTTTTTATAAATGCACCAAGAGAAGTAAACATTAAGTTATACACACTGACGGATAACAAATTGACTCAACAGTTTTGGCGACTGTTGTGCTGCATCATCAGTGCTTCATGAAGCCATGTTGATCATCAAATTTTAGTGTCACAAAGCTCACCAAGAAATAACTCATTATGAGTATTATTACTATTATCAGACTGCATTATGAACAATGACAAACGGGTAGAGACAGGATGAAAAATAGGCAACTTGGACATCGATGCAACAGGAAGATTAAAGAGGGATTGCTATGTCACACACTTTACTCAAAGGGAAACCGTTTTTACTAAATGAATTGCATAAATGTTTTTTTATATGCACAGATTAATTATAAGATTGCTTAACAGTTCAGAACCAGTTGATGGATTTCATTGTTGTTTAGCCTTTGCATTCATGCTAAAATTGCATAACTACTGTCAAAAAGTACTATGGTTGGTCTGCTTTCAGACCACAAATGAACTACACCAGAGTCGATATAGAAGTGGACCAATACCCTCCTTTTCAGCTGGTGTTTGATCTGTCGTTTCCAGAGTCTATGAATGGTATGATGTTTCAGTTTGTGCGGAGAAAACAATGGCATAAGACTGCCCAGTGAGGGGGATTGTGACATTAAAGTTTAGAAGTACCTTGAACGACCATCACTAAGCAGAGGAGGTGGTCTACGCCACCACTTATCAGCCACTTACAGTGCAGTCTTGAGATCCCTCTCCAGGCAGCTTGACACCCATTCACACCATGACTCGTGTGACCCGGATGGCCGCATGGGTCAACGACTCACATGTGACCTCAACAACTGTCAAGTTGTTAATGACCCCGTAAGAGGTTATATGCCTGCGACTCCCCACCGTCAGTTAGAACTGAAGAGGCCTTTGAAATGGGAGGTGAAACGTCTTCAAGAACCTCAAGCATGTCCAGTCGCCTTCGTATAGCACTTAGAAATACCATGACCTGGATAACTGAAAATCTTCACAGACATCCTTACCAGCTGTTGCCTGTGATGCAGTTTTGTTGTTTGCCAGCTGAAAAGAAGACAGCGAAGACGATATTTATCTGTTTTTACCTGTTCAGGTGAGCAGAGGTCTCTAAAAAAAAAAAAAAAACACTAGTGTATAGCCAAGTCATGTTCTCACAAAACTAGCATTTTAAAATTTAGATCGCTGGGTGTAGATGTAGTGTAAGTTTAATCATTTTCAATCCAAACCCTTCCAAAGAAAAAAAAGACTCAAAGGTCAGTGTTTATGTCTGAATTTTATTTTTGTAACGGCACAAAAGCCTCTGAAATTATTTATAACTACCTAGAAAGTTATTTGGAACCTTTTAATATGAGGATCAGTTTTGGTTTATTGAGCTGTCACTTTTTTCAAAAAATCAAGTTTGAACAAATTCTGTTTAGCATGTGATTCTCTCCGATCATTCAACGGCAACCCAGGAAACTCTAAAATACTTCGTACAATTGACATGTTTTGTTTATTCGAGGGTCCTGCCCCCTCCTCACAGAGTAACAAGCTGAAAGGTGACAGTTGTTGTCATGGTAACATTCATATAAGGCATCTCTAAAAGTCAGTAAACAGCTTTACTTTAATGCCTTAATAAAATTTCCAGCTGCGGTGATAAAACCAAAATGCTTCTTATCTTGACTTGTCAGGTGGTGCCGTGATTATCTGTTATGCGCGGGTCACTACCTCCCTCCATTCCGCTTTAGCGAAGAGAACACAATAGCTGTTGTGTTCTCTTTAATTAGTACAATACTAATAGAACAAAGCGGCATGCAACCTACTCTTAAAGCTGCATGAACTTTACACCTAGAAAAAAAAAATTGCAGCTTTTCTCCATAACAACATTCTGAATATCAGATGTAGTATGTCGACAGTCAATCAAGATCCTCCCTCCATGGCTCCTTCTTATTGCCCCGCTCATTAGTCCGTCTACTCTACTATCACTATGGAAGATCTTAGAAAGGTCGTACAGAACCCTTAGCAGTTCCACCTTCTCACTTGATCCAGTTCCCACTCAATCCTTTACATATATTTTCAATTGCCTGTCTGCTGATGTTTTGACCAGAGAAGGAACACCTCTTTGCAATCTCTCAATTTGCAACGGTCTAACCATCATTGAAGATGCCCAATCTAAACCCTTCCACAAATGCTGATCTACAGCCAATCTCCAGTATTCCATTCCACAGCAAAATCAATGAAAAGACTTGTCCATAAGTCATTGGAAGACCACCTGACTGTCAACATCGGCTAAGATACATTCAGGTCAGGTGTCCATATTGACCACAACACTGAAACGGCTCCTTTCGAGGTAATAAGTAATAATACAAAATTACAAAATTTTAATCATTGTCTATAAAGTTGGATAAGTCTGACCCTCTTGTCCAAAGTGAACCTTCATGAACTCTTGGGTCTTCCCTTTTTTCTTCTTCTGGTTGGGCTAAATCAAACATTGGTGAAGCAGCTTTTGGTTTCCATGGTTCCAGCTGCAGGAGTACCTCGCCAGATTGTTTTAGATTAACATGGTTTAAATATTAATTAAAATATTTGACTCAAATTCTCCCATTTGTATATTTGTTTTCTTTTATTCAAAGTTTATGTATACATAGTTGACTGTATATAACATGCTTTTATGTGTGCACATTGAATCTACCCTGGAGAGAAATGTGCTGTACAGATGTACAAAAAGTTTACTTTGCTTTGCTTTTCAATAGATGAGTCTCAGAGCTCAGAGTCTCAGGGCCAGATTTAAAAAGGCTTTTGCACCTGTTTCTCTTACATAGATGTATAACAATTTGCCCCAAACACATGTCGTGTATTTAGCAAACAGTTGTAGTAATCTTCTCATTGCATGTGCAATTAAGGGAGCAGCATCCAAAAAACCGCAGGAGAAAATCTTAACATAGGTCTATTATGTATTCCGCTGGATTAACTAGAGTCATGCAATTTGCGACAGTTTTCGCAGAGAAAATTTACCGTTTCTGAAGACAAGGCAACCAGGGGGGCATCATTCAAACCTCAAGGAAGGTTGCGATGGGGGAAAGAAATGTGTATTAAATATAGGCCTATCTATAACTGAAATCCAACTAGGAGAGAGAATGATGAAGCAATTAGGCTATTATTAATGAACACAATCTATAATTACTGTAATGCAAAAAAATAGAGGATGGGGAGCTTTGCCTTGAGTTCCTCAAATTTCAATTTAATCCCGACCATCAATCAAGCATACAATCAGTACAAGCTGCAGTTAAACATTTCTTTGTTTTCTTAAGACACTGAAGTGAGGGTTTGGTAGCATTTACCTCAGTATAAACATCCATGTCAACACCATCTCCACCTCCACCTCTCCACTCTGAATCCCTGCTGTGCCACCCTCTCTCCCTCTGTCCACCTGTCATGGTGCCTTGTGTGTTTTTGTTTGTCTTTGATTTTTATTATATCACTGATTCTCCTTTGCATTTCCCATGAACATGTTTAATGCTTCCTAATGTATTAATAATGTGATATATGTACATGTATGCTAAAGATTAGGAAATAATTTAATGAGTAATATTTTGAGTTAAAGCTTTTCCCAGGTGTTGTTGAACCATGGCCAAAGTAAATATTTTGTACTCCAGATCACTGCATTATCATTTTTTTCTGAGCTTGAGATCAAAGCAACCTCAACCACTTAGCTGTGCCCGCTGAGCACTCCTTGACTGGCAGAAGGTGTCTGGTTTGCAGTCCTAGGCACAGTCCTGAACCTGACTGCAGCCCACATATGTGTTACACCATTTTCTGGCCCAGTGTATGAGCACTAAAGCACTTCTGTACTCAGAATTCTGATTGTGAACAGATAAAAGGATATATTTCATTGCTGTTGTTAACCTTGTGATAGCTTTTTACATTCATTAATGATGATGTAATGCATGCCTACATGCTTTGTATTGTTATTCCTTAAATATTTTTAATAATTTTTTTGTTGGTTTATTGTTTTTCGGAGTTCTAATGAACAACTAGATGATCGACTATTAAAGGGGCTACATGTAAGTTTTTGCTTTTGCTACACAGCTAATGTCATTGTTAACAATCGTTTACTTACTAGTCCAACGTTGCGAGTTCAGCATCAAACCTCATTCCTTTACTCGCCAAGAGCTGTTTCCAGCGGTGAAAAAAAAAATGTTAACTCTTGTTTTGCCTCTATTTCTATCACTTCTTTTCTTCTATTGAAGCATGCTAACTAGCTACCCCTGGCCCATCCAGTTTCTCAATATTACTTTGCAATAGCGAGTCACTGTAGCGTCCAGCCTGCAATCAGTCCAACATGAGAGGATGAAGAAGTAGCGCTGCTCAGAGGGTGTATTCTGACCTCCTGTCTTGTAAACTAAACGATGGCTGACCAAGAGTTTGGTAAGCGACAACCACCACCACCCGCTCCCAGCAAGACACCACCTTCGACAGCAGAGGAAACTTACATATAGCCCCTTAAACCCTTTATTTGAATAAAAGGTAAATGATATAACGTTTCTGCTCCTGTCTCTTCTCCAGCTCTGATGTATGCCAGTATTTTTGGTAATGTGTCAGCCATTATCCAGCGGCTTTACTCTGGCACGGCACGTTACCATGCCCAGATGATGAGAGTTCGAGAGTTCATCCGCTTCCACCAGATCCCCAACCCTCTGAGGCAGCGGCTGGAGGAGTACTTCCAACACGCATGGTCATACACTAATGGGATAGATATGAACGCTGTGAGTATGGGAGACTCTCAGGTGATCTAACAATGTCTCTGTCAGCCATATTGGAAGTACTTAGCTTTTGGGCTCAGCCGTTACATCAGAATTGAATAGACACGGTTAT
Source organism: Xiphias gladius (assembly GCF_016859285.1). Taxonomy (NCBI): domain Eukaryota; kingdom Metazoa; phylum Chordata; class Actinopteri; order Istiophoriformes; family Xiphiidae; genus Xiphias; species Xiphias gladius. Next base: position 4,287,037 of record NC_053413.1, read on the forward strand.
TGCAACCCTGATTCCAAAAAACACAGTGTAAAACGTAAATAAAAACAGAATGCAATGATTTACAAAACTTTCTTGACCTATGTTTAGCTGAATACAGTACAAACTGATAAACTTTGCTGTTTTTTTTGAATATACACTCATTCTGAATTTGATGCCTGCAACACGTTCCAAAAGAGTTGGGACAAGGGCATGTTTACCACTGGTTCACATCACGGAACTGAGGACACTAACTGTTGAAGTTTTGAAAGTGAAATTCTTTCCCATTCTTGCTTGATATATGAGTTCATCTGCCAGGAGACCCTGAGTTATTGAGCAGCAAGAACGTATATCAACCAAGAAACAAATGATGATGATGATGATGATGATGATGATAATAATGATAATAATGATAATAATGATAATTATTATTATTATTACCTAAGACAGGACCATTTAATAGGTTTTAGGGTCCAACTTTAAAGTTACTTAAAAGGGAATTTAAAGAGGAAATCTTACAGGAAATGGACAAAATTTCAAGCCCTTAATTAAGACATTTATTGTTCATTCTTGGAATCACAGGACTTCAAGGTCCTATTAGGGAATAGCAAACTATTAGTTACAGCCTATAGTACTGACTGGTCTAATGGATGGAATAGTAAATGATCCCCAGTGAGCTGCTGCCATTTACCGAGGTTGCAATTAAAGTACAGTTATTCAAAAGAGGCCGAATCAAGTCATAAGCAGGTATGACAGGCATACCTGCTTATGACTTGTGATAAGCAGATGATAGGTTTTAACATATATGTTTTCACCAGCCAGTTACCATGAAAAAATGCTCCCAGTGTCATTTCAGCTGCTGACTGCAAACAGTTAAACCAACTAGCAGTTTGTAGGGGTTAACAGGCGATACAGAAAGTCTATGCCTTCATTTTGATTCCATGCAGCACTGACAAAAACACACATATAAGATTAGTTTACTAAGGGATCAAGTTTACAGTGCACAGGTCTTTAGTCAGAAAGGAGTCACACCAACTGATGTATATGTGCTACTTGGTATTAATCCAACTGTGTCCTCTCTTTGTGTGCTGCATCCCTAACTACAGGTTTTAAAAGGTTTCCCAGAGTGTCTCCAGGCAGATATTTGTCTCCATCTCAACAGGTCACTGCTGCAGAACTGTAAGGCTTTCAAAGGTAATGAAAATTGGATTTTTTATTAATGAAATTAGATGTCATGCATTTACAGTGTTGCAAAGTAGGTATATTTACTCAACTGCTGTACTTGAATGCAATTTTGAGGTTGTTGTACTTCACTCAATTATCTCCATTTATTGCTACTTTTTACTACTACTCCACAAGTCAAGTCAGCTTTATTTATATAGCCCATTATCACAGTTCACAAATTTGCCTCTGGGGGAAATTTGGGGCTTTACAATCTGTACAGCAGACGATGCCCTCTGTCCTAAGACCCTTGAAGCGGACAAGAAAAACAAAAAAAAAAAAATTTAAAAACCAATTAGGGAAAAAAATGGAAAAAAAACTCAGGATGAGCAACAGAGGAGGGTTCCCTCTTCCATGGTAGACAGACATGAAATAGATGTTGTGCATAAAGAATAGAACAGCATAATAAATTACAGTATGGACAATCAGGATGATAACAATATAGATACATTGTTAAACAAATGAGCAATATGATGCGGGAGGACGTTGAGCAACTTCCAGGTGCTGACAAAAAGACAGAGAGCCTCACGACATCCTGTCCACCATGAAGACCTGGAAAAAGGACAAACTACCCAACTACACAATAGGCAAAAACTACAGTCAACGTTCACACCAAGGAGAAAGGAACAAACACACAGGTGAAGAGAGAGACAAGGACACACATGCACACAAGGGAGAGAGGGGGAGACGAAAGGAAAGGCTGTAGCTCCTAGGGGATGAAGATCCTCCACAATATCTGGAATGCGGGACTAATAGCCAGGGGAGAGAGAGAGAGAGAGAATGGACAATGTTCCATCACAGATCCTGTGGGAAAAGAGGACAGGAAGGGAAAAAAGGGAAGGGAGAGAGAGAGAGAGAGGCCTACAGCTTGGAGGCTGATGTGCTTGAAGGACAACAAACAGAGGTTTAGAGAGATACAGTGGTTTTCAGAAAGTTTACAGTAATCTCGCCGCCAGGACATACATAGGCTATATTGTAAGCACTAGGGAGACCCACTGGAGGGATAATGGCAACAGATAAAAGGAATGAAGAAATCAAAGAAGAGTAATTAACTGAAAGTTAAGGGGGAAAAAAAGGTTTAAGCTTTGATTTAAAGGCCTCATCAGTGTCAGACTGTCTGCTGTCAGCAGGGAAGTTGTTCCAGAGGAAGGGGCACGGTAGGAAAAGGCCCTTCCGCTTGCTGACTTCTTTTTAACCCCGGGGACAAACAGGAGCCCTGTAGCCTGAGAGCGGAGCGCATACGATGGAATATAAGGTTTAAGGAGAACATACAGGTACAGTCCTGGTTGAAATTAATGGCACCCCTGAATTTAAGTACAGAATTTTCAGAATATATTCAGAAATAAATAAAACTTGATAACATTATGAACTGTTGAGAAAGAGATTTCAAGATCTTTGGTGGTTGCCTTCTAGTGTTTGATATTGTAATGTTTTTTAATAACAGCATTTCTGATGCTCTCAGACAGCTCTCTTGTCTTCGCCACTGTGTAAAAGAAACTGGAAACAAGCTGCCCCTTTTCATGAAGTATAACCATCATTCATTGGTTAAATTAGGTCATGTGAACGATGAAAATTAAACACAGATGAATCTTATTTGTTTTTTATTTTGTTTGAGAAAATAATTTAAATTAATCAAAAGGTGGCAATAATTGTGTCAAGCATACATTTTATGTTTGAATTTTTTATTTGACTATATGTAAGGATTTTTTTTTGTTGTTCAACAACTTTGAACATTTTATTAAATGTTCTGATTATAAAAAAATTGGTTAATTTGTAGAATGAGTTCCAACAATCAGTGAGTTTGTTATGCTTACATGGTTGAATAGCATTCTGCAACCCCTGCAAAACATAACAAGTCCATTCAGCCTTTCTTGTCTCAGTATGCTCCTCACAGTTTTCAAACACTGGCTCAATGGCAGAAAGGTCATGCATGACTCACGAAAGGCAGAAGTTCCCTAGATGACAAAGAGAGACGTTTCTCTGGACATGAAGCTCTGCCCTCCAGTGGCCATAGACACACCAGCAGCTTCTTCTCTGCTGAAGCTTGGTTCCTTCCTTTTGTTCCATTCCCAAATTCTCTCGTTTATTATAACTTGTTTGTGTGATTTTGTTTTACTATGTACTGGATGTCGACTTGAAATGTAGTGAAATATGTATTTCACTACATTTAGATAAAGAATACTTAATTTTTGAAAATATTGGAAAAAGTACAAGTAAACATACAAAGAGATTTGTAATTTGTGAATTCCCCCGCTGCCAGCCAGTAGATATGTTTATATCGGCTTTGAAAACGGATGAAAACGGTTTCCTTTAATCACAGTTATTGTGATTATAGGAGAGACAGTGATAAATCAGTATGCATATTTGTATCTATAAATAGGATTGATTCTTACAGTATCTGTTGTCCACAGCTACCTAGTATTATATGAAAAGCTTCTTCAGATCCTTAAATCCCTGCAGCCATTTGATGAATCTGCAGCCTCCAATTTGAGATTTAAGTCGCACCAGAGTGCAGTGCCAAAACCCACTGTGTTTACCTTTGTTATGTTATGTGCAAACAACACTAGGCCGCTACCAAGTAACTGCACCTACATACAGCTGTTTCAGAGCGATCAGACCAGTGTTGTTATTGGCTGAGGGTGTTTTTATTAATCAGCATACCCTCGGATTTATATTCACCTCCACCCAGCCCATTTGTGCTTTGCGCTGCTGCACATACACAAACCAAAATAGCAGGTGCACTTGGAGACGCCCACACAGTCAATGCACCCAAGCATTGCAACACGTTCTCACTCCCAACTTGACAAATATGGAAACTTGGCCCTTTAGCGTCATTTATCAACGTGCAGGGTACATTACAGCATGAATGAAGTGCTGCATTTATTAACAGCAGCAGAGTTGCCAGGAGGTGGTTGGGGTGGATGGCAAGTGTAGAAAGTGCACAACTGTCACACCAGAGACTGGTTAGGTTTAGGCAACAAAAGCACTTTCTTCAAAATCAAGAAAGATCATGGCTTTGATTAAATGTAAATAAACACATTGTGTCTGAAGTTGCTGTGAAAATTTTTTCTGTATGAAACCAGGCCGCAAACCTTTCCCCAACCTTAACCAAATTATGTGAATGCCTAAACAGAACCATAAAAAAGTCTAATAATGCTGTAGTCACTATGAGTGGATATTTGTACTCCAAGATTAGATATTTTGGTTGAAAACAAATACGTTGTCTGTGAACATTTTCCTGATATGTTCAGTATCAACATATTTGTGACATGCTGAATACATAAATTAACAACATTTCTTCATTAGCATTATAAAAAAACGTAATCCGATCGCAATTATGTTTAACGTATTTGCTGTTGCAGTTCAGTCTTAGAGAAACATAATATTTAGGAGACACGTCTCCTATTGGACTACCGTGCACATTAAAAAAATTACACCAAAGGGGGACCCAGTTTGTTAAAAAGTGACGCCAAGGGGTCCTGACCAAGCGTCCCTACGTGATGACTTGGGAGTGACACTGTGTTGGCCCAAGGCTTATCTTACATTGGTCCTTGTTATTGCTTTATTAAAATAGGGCCCTTAATGTGATGTGATGACGGCAGAGTCTTTAATGAGTTTGATTAATAGGTCTTCCTACCAAAGTTCACATGTAATGGAATGTAATCTTTTGTTTTGCAGAAACCTCAATAGGCCCATTGATGTTGCATTTGTTGTTCCCCATCGTCGCATGTAGGATTCTTTCCTTTTAGTTTATTAAATACCTGTAGCTATCACATATGTGCCTTTTCTAACTGAAAGATGTGCTGTGTGTAATTTATATGCCTGTGGCACTGCAACGGTAACTTCATTAATTATCCATGATCCCTAATTATCCCAAAATGGTGACAGGATTGGTCAGGATCTGATGGTAATTGTGTTTTTCTACACGTCAGAGAGGAAATGTGCTCTACGCAGATTCAAAGTTTAAAATCCAGTGCTGATGTTAGAGCTCTGACCTATTGTGATCTGCACAAGATACACAGAGAGGATATGCTGGAGGTAAAATACTGTATGTATATGTGCATATAAACACCAAGCACATTTTTGAGCACACCATACTAATACAGGGTAGGACCTCCCTTTGCTCTTTGAGACTCTGGTTCATGTTGACATGACTGCATCACATCATTTCTGCAGATTTGTCAGCTACTCATTCATGCTGCCAATCTCCTGTTCTACCACATCCCAAAGGTGTTCTAGTGGATTCAGATCTAGGAACTGGGGAGACCACTGAAGTACAATGAACTCATTGTCATGTTCATGTGCAGACTAAGCTCAGGTCAGGTGGTACACACTAGAGGGTGGGCAGTGTCATTTGGACCTCACAGTTGGTCTGCAAAATCAAAATAAATGTGGTCCAGGTCCGTGGGAACGACTGTAAAATAATCAGCATCTGTTTCACATCTGGACTGGGACTGGGCCAGATGCAAAAAAAAAAAAACAGATCTGCACTGGTATTGGCCTTTTGTGCCAAAGGACACTGGCCGTTTTACAGCTGCATTCTTCCAAAATAATTTGATTTAGTATTGACTCATAATGTGTAAACAAAAGTGCTACACATCATTTGTGTAATTTTTCTACACATTCTTTATAAGTGTGGCATTTACTTTTTTTTGACAGATTGGCAAATCATTACACGTTGACAGAAATTTTAGTGCCATGTAAATCATAAAATAAACTAATAAAAAACCTTTTAATTTCCTGCCACGGACTTCATATTTGAGGGTGTTGTATTATCGTGTTTTGAGACTTAATGCTTCATGGAACTGAACTTTTTGCCACTGAAAAATGACATGGCTTCTCTTCTCCAGCTCTGATTAAAGGGTCAGTATACCCAAATTACGAAAAAGGCTTATTTTCTAAATAGTCTCTAGTGGCATCTCTCAATGCAGATAGTTTTGAATTTATTCAACCAAGTTTTTGTGATATCTGTCTCCGAGAAGTCTGTCTGCACCTTTGATACAAGTGAATGAAATTCAATTCGTGGTGCTCATAACATTAAAAAAGCACTTCAAAAATTAAATAGCAGCAACGTTTTCAAGGAGCAGTGCCTAATACAGAGGGGGCAAATGGATATTCCACAGAATTAACTGTGTACAATTTCAAGATAAGTATTTAGTAATAGTCCCTATGAAGACTGTCTAAAATGATGTCTATGGAAATGACATTCACCTCACCATTGTATTGGGGTGTAGACAGAAATCTCCAATATCTTTCTACTGAAATCTCAAATCCTGGATAAATAAAACCAAAACTTGCATTAAGGCTGTAGCATTTTTAGCAGAGGTGTCTGCCCCTTGCCTAGCACAAGCTTAGTTCCACCGGAAATATGGTATTGTACCTCCATTAAGATTATACATCATTTAACACAAAACCTGGATAAATAAAATAAGAACTTGCATAAACCCTGCTGCTCACCCTACGATGTTACATGGCTAAAACTTGGATTAAAACACTGTGATAGTGTAGTAATGTGTCTTAAGTAGTGATTACTTAAGTATGATTACTGGGAGGCCGACCCCAAGAATCTGTAATGCCAGCAAAACAAGTTCAAACTGGTTCTGTTGGTGAAGGGTTGGTCATTGATTATTGATTTAAGTCTATTTATGTGGCTTAAATAAGCATGAATACAAGGATTAATAATTTATTTGAATAAATTTTCATTTGTAGATGTTATGAACACTACCAGTGAAGGGCGTTTTTACTAAGCATCTTTGGTCTGTGTCTCAAAATTTAATAACATATAACCAAATTGTTTTTATGTATTTATAACCACAAATATTCTTTCTAATATGTACAAAAATTGAATGAAGAAGGATTTGAAGCTGCTGTTATTTGACCATGTCTTGGTCCACATACTGTTTACTGTATATATAGTATAAAATAGTAGAAACCTAGTTAAAGAAAAGAAATAACTGGTTCTTATAGGATTTGACCAACATTTTGTAATTGTTATGGTGTCTAGGATCCACTAAGGGCTGTCTGAGGGCCCTAGCCATGAGGTTTAAGACCACCCACGCTCCTCCTGGTGACACCCTAGTCCATGCTGGAGACCTGATATCAGATCTGTACTTCATCTCCAGAGGATCCATAGAGATCCTCAAAGGAGAGGTGGTGGTAGCTATACTGGGTAGGTGCTTGTATGAGCCTCAGGCATATGCTATCAGCTCCATCTAGTGACCCAAGTAAGACTCGAGTAGAGTCAGTAATGTCTCCTATATAAATAAAAGAACACATCAAGATTACTACGTTCATGTCAATAATATATTTTCTTCTCCTGCAGGTAAGAATGATATCTTTGGGGAGCCCATCAATCTGTATGTTCTGCCAGGAAAATCCAGTGCTGATGTTAGAGCTCTGACCTATTGTGATCTGCACAAGATACACAGAGAGGATATGCTGGAGGTAAAATACTGTGTATATGTGTATATAAACACCAAGCACATTATTAGGCACACTATACTAATACTGGGTAGGGCCTCCCTTTGCTCTTTGAGACTCTGGTCCATGTTGACATGACTGCATCACATCATTTCTGCAGATTTGTCAGCTGCTCATTAATGCTGCCAATCACTTGCTCTGCCACCCAAAGGTGTTCTAGTGGATCCAGATCTGGTGACAGTGGAGGCCACTGAAGTACAATGAACTCATTGTCATGTTCATGAAACCAGTTTGAGACAACTTTTACTTTGTAACATGGAGCATTATCCTGCTGTTGGTAGCCATTAGAAGAAGGTAAATTGTGGCTATAAAGGGACGCACATGGTCAGCAACAATACTCAGATTGGCTGTGGCACTGAATTGATGATTGATATTAGAGGGCCCAAGGTGTGTCAAGAAAACTTTCCCCACACCATTATACCACCACCACCACCAGCCTGGACTGTTGACACAAGGCAGGTTGGGTCCATGGAGTCATGCTGGTGATGCCAAATTCTGACCATCAGCAGGAATCCAAATTCATCAGACCACACTGCGTTTTTCCAGGCTTCAGCTGCCCAGTTTTGGTGAGCCATGAGTGGGACCTGACGTGGTCTTCTGCTGCTGTAGCCCTTCCACCTCAAGGTTGCACATGTTGTGTATTTGAGATGCTTTTCTGCTCATCACAGTTGTAAAGAGTGGTTATCTGAGTTACCGTAGCCTTTCTGTCAGCTCCAGCCAGTCTGGACATTCTCCCCTTTCTGACCTCTCTCATCAATGAGGCGTTTCCGTCCACAGAACTGCTGTTCACTGGATGTTTTCTGTTTTTCCACACCACTCTGAGTGAACTTCTAGAGACTGTTGTGTGTGAAAATCCCAGGAGATCAGTAGTGTCAGAAATACTTAGACCAGCCCGTCTCGCACCAACAATCATGCCATGTGCTATGTCAAAGTCACTGAGATCACATTTTTCTGATGTTTGATATGAACATTAACTGAAGCTCCTGACCTGAATCTGCATGATTTTATACACTGAACTGCTGCCACATGATTGGCTGATTGAATCTTTGTGTTTTCAGGTTCTGGATATGTATCCTGAATTTTGTGAATATTTCTGGTCCAACTTGGAGATCACCTTCAATCTCAGAGATGTATGTTACTCATATTACTGCTACCCAATAATTATACCAGGTGGATTTTATGACATGTCAATACTGCATTGGAGATATCTTGAATTAGAATTTTGAGCAGTCATAATGTAAATGTAAATGTCTGAAATAATGTAAAGTCAAAAGTAATTTCAACCTTATTGTCAGGATTTAATTAAAGATATCTTATATTAAAACATATAACAATTTAAAATATCATTGATGACATAGTCTTTATGCCTTTAATGATCTCGGTTATGCTAGAAAGGGATGGTACTTACAATTTGTTGTCCTACAGCATCAGACGGTTAAAAGTGTTTACAGCTGATAAAAATGAGAGAGATGGGGGGGCTATTACACTGTCCAACAAGTTCTGATGGCGTGTACTGGTGCCTTTTGTTTTTATATACATTTAGAATTTGGCCTTAATGGAACTCAATGGAAATATCAGAAATGCTTTGTCACACTGTGCAGTCTTCGTGGACCACTATCTTAAATTGGATCATTTCACAAACAAATGTTGAATGAAATGTTACTGTATCAATATTTAATGATACCACTTCTCTTTACCTTTGCATATTGTTCCCTCTCACTCTCTGTCTGCAGGTGAATAATGAAGCTGTAGGTCTTCTGAGTGAAGAAGACTCTGATTGTGAGGGATTCAGCAGACCTCAGAGGAAGCACAAATGCTCTTCCACTCACACAGGTAGTACTTCACCAGCACAAACAGCTTATAAGGACAGATAGCACCTATAGAGATGCACTGCAGTCAAGGTGGATTGGGACCACAGAGTTGATTTGCCACTCACACCCCCTTACATCAGGGAAGAGAAACTGGCTCCAATTTTATTTCAGTCTGGGCCAAGAAGTCTACAGTTTCTTTACAGAGCAGTGGAGGCACACTGATGTGATTTGGGTTAAAACTAAAGAAACAAAATAAGTTCAGAGGCTTAAAACGTTAATGGAATTGAATACCCAGAAATCTTGTTTACAATAGGCTGATGATGAGGTCAATTCTGGTTATTGGCCCACTAAAGAAAATTCTTTTTGCTCTAAAGCAGCATACCTTACAAAAAAAGTGATGTACATTTCACGTGTATCTAACATGATATACAGATTTTAAATGCCTAAATCAATCACAGTGAAATACAGTTACATAAAAATTAAAGTGAAATACAGTATGCATTATTATTTATATTTACTTTTTATGTATACATTTACTATGTCATAAAAATATTTTAAATTATTATTATTTAGCCTTTTGTTTTTAATAACTGAATAAATAGTTATCCATTGTGACAGGAACTTTCCATTCCACATTAAAGAATCTATTCACACCAGAGAAAACAAACTGAAGATGTGTATTGCATTTCTGTGTTGCTGTGTTACAGAGGGCAGTATAGACCTCCCTGCTGCCTGCTTAGCTTTCATGAGAAGGTGCAGGGCTGCTCTAGGCATTTCTCAGTCTGTGTTATCAACCCACATCATCGGTCACAGCCCAATTACTGAACCAATTCAAAGTCCACATCTAGACAAATACAAATGAAATGACCCATAGTGTTCTTGCTCCACCTGTTTTATTGATGATACTTTAATAGCTGAATTATGTGGGTAGGTAAGTATACCAGAATTGGCTCTGATGCCTCCATAGCCTTTGATAAAAAATTCCTTTTGGAGATGAAATGGGATATCAGACTTGAAATATTTGTTGCTGCCATATTAGTTTGTCTAAAATTAAAATTAAGCTTCGTTTTTTATGGACAGTTTGACAACAGTCCTGAAAAATGTCTGCCATGTTTCCGTGGGCTTCCTCACATTTCTGTTTGTCCGGGCTCATAGAGCATGCATGTTAGAATCCTTCTCCAGTTGAGCTGGCTGAGAGCATGCATGTCTGAAGACTTCCGTTGTCCGAGCTGGCTCCCTTCATATTAGCCTCACACGCGAATGGCATTAAATAAAATAATAATACGGATCTTCAAGACTTTCCAAATGTTACTAGACCGAACGGATCAAATTCCGATAATAAAAAGAGTCCTTTCTTGTCCTTTCCACTACACCAAAATTTCTTCACAGTCCAGCACTGTTGCTGGGAGCTTGGCTGACACAAGTTGTTGGCAGCCATCACGGACAGCTTTTCACATTTAAAACAGTTTCCTGTGGGCCAGCTGGCTCTAGAGACACGACTATCTACTGTACATTTAGTTACATTTGTGGTCAACTTTTTGCTATTTTAAGAGATGTATTGAGCTGCTGGAAGCTGTACAGACAGACACTGTGAGGAATCTTCTGGCCTGAGTTCTCGGTAAGTGTTGACACCTAAGCTACTTAGTGTTAGCTAGCTAGTGTTATCTTAAAGTACACAGCTGGTTAAATGGAGGCAGTTAAGCTAATGCTAAGAGATTCGGAGCATCAGTACTGGACTGATGCATGTCGCAGTGCATAACATTACTACTATTAATGAAAACAGAAAGTCAGAGGGGCACCTTCTAACCAGTTTAAAAAATTACAGAACAAAATGACACTTACAGTAGACCTCTCCATACAGTTACTTTTTGAGATTTAGCACTTTACAAGTTAGCACTTTTCTGAAATTTGACTGTGTATTTAGTGGTATTCTGGTAAAAAAATAAATAAATAAATACTTAGCATTCAGATGGACAGAGACGAATTGGATTATGGTGTAGAGTGAATCTAGCATATACCCACCTGTATGCATGTCAATACAAAGTAAACCCAGTCAGCAGCTTTATTGACATTGACTTTTTATAACTTCTCTTGTAAATTAGCCCATCCCTGTCCAAACAAAAGATGTAAAATATTTTAAAAATGTAATGTGAAAAATAATTTAGAGTGTGATTTCATAAAACATGGTCTTTCAGTCAACAGGGTTCAAAATCTGGATGATGGAAAAGTTGTTGGTGACCATCAAGTTCAGCATCAGTGTGGATGCCAGCCTCCATTGGTTTAGATGTCTTGAAATAAATTCTCTCCTTCTTGCTTAGCATAAACAACAACCTGGGCCACCTGAAAAATGTAAAGCTTGTTGCATAAAATGAAGCAGGAGAGCTGCAGGGCCTTCCCCAGCTGTTTCCTCACCATACAGAGTAGATTGACCAAACATGGAAGTGGGTGAACAGTGTGATGGCTAACTGTGTTTGTGTTGATGGCAATATTATACATCGCTCTAATATAATGCCTGGCATTGAAAACGTATTTTCCAACAAAACAGCTCGTTTTCAATGATATTTTTTAGTGCCTAAAATCTTAATTCTAATACGGATGATACTTGCTTTAGATTTAAAAAACAAAAAATAGTTAGCTAAAATTAGGCCCAATTTTCATACCCTTTGTAGTGTTTTTTTTTTTCCTTTGCATTATTTTAAAATGTATCTCACAACATCAACAGCCATGCATTGTTCAGTGTTATGACCACTCCTCTCCCTTTGTCAATACACCCAAAGATGGTTTCCATTCCTCAGTTTTGGCAAAAGTTTCAAAAGCATAGTGTGTGGCTTGGGGGATACCGCCGTAATTTTTTATTTCTCCTCTCCTAATGCTGGTGTGACTTTGCGTGGCCTTTGAAACCCTACATCAGAATCCTTCAGTTTGACATAACTCAGTGAGTACAGTTTTGGGTGAACATGCTTTTTGGGAATCTTACCATGCTTCATGCTGAACATTTTACATCAGTAACAATTTACTGATTATAAACTAATGCTATCTAAGAGACTGTAACATACCAACTCTCTGCAACAGAGTTTGACGGGATTGTGTCGAGGCACAGATCTGAGGAAGGCTACAAAAAAAAACTTGCTGCGTTGAATGCGCCCAAGAGCACAGTCGCCTCCATAATCCTTCAATGGTAGAAGTCTGAAACAACCAGGACTTCTCTTAGAACTGGCTGTCTGACCAAACTGAGCAATTGAAGGTGAAGGGCCTTGGTAAGAGAGGTGATCAAGAACCCAATGGACACTCTGGATGATCCCCAGAGAGCCTATGTGGAGATGGGAGAAGCTTCCAGAAGGACCACAATCACTACAATACTCCACTAATCTAGGCTTTATGACAGAATGCTTCTTTCCAGTGAAAGCCACATGAAAGCACCCTTTGGAGTTAGCAAAAAAGCACCTATCTTCTCTAGTCTGATGAATCCAAGATGAACTGTTTGGCCTCAATTCTAAGCGTCATGTCTGGAGGTAACACAGCTGATCACCCTTACCACCTGCCCAATACCATCCCAACTATGAAGCATGTTAGTGGCAGCATTATGCTGTAGGGTTTTTGTTTTTTTTTTCTTTTTTTCTCAGTGGAAGGGATGGGGAGACTGGTCAGGGTTCAGGAAAAACTGAATGGGGCAAAGTACAGAGATATCCTTAATGAAAACCTGGTCCAGATTGCTCAGGACCTCAGACTCGGTTGAAGGTTCATCTACCAACAAAACAATGACCATACAGCCGAGACAACGCAGAAGGGGCTTAGGGACAATTCTGTGAATGTCCTTGCGTGGCCAGCCAGAGCCCTGACTTGAACCCAATCAAACATCTATGGAGAAACCTGAAAATGGCTGTCCACCAACGGGCCCATATTTGCAGAGACGAATGGCAGAACATCCCCAAATCCAGGTGTGCCAAGCTTGTCACATCATAGCCAAGAAGACTCAAGGCTGTAATCGCTGCCAACTGCTTCAACTTGCTTCAACTAAGTAAAGGGTCTGAATACTTATGTCAATGTGATATTTCAGTTTTTCATTTTTAATAAATTTGCAAAAAAAATCTAAAATTCCAATTGATATGTCATTATGGTATAGAGAGTAGATTGGTGAAGGAAAAAATTAATTTAAAAAATTTTAGCATAAGGCTGCAACATAACAAAATTTGAAAAAAGTGAAGAGGTCTGAATACTTTCTGAATGCACTGTAGGTCAAATGTCACAAAGGTGACAAAATTCAACCCTCCTGGGGGTTAAGAGGCTTGAGAAAACAAAAAATAAAATATTTTTTTAGCTGAATGTGGGTTATGTGGGTTATTTTTCCCTGTTTTACCTTAAAGAAGTATTGTAAATGCACCAAAATGAATTTCCAAGAGGGCCCTTACAGACACTAGCATGATGCCAGGGTGTTGACAGGGGTAGCTCACTCCTGAATTCAACAAGGTCTTTGAGTAGGGTTTATAGGGTCATTGAGATCAGAGGTGTGGTAGTTTAACAGAGAGAGTGATTCCTTATTCATTAATTACATTCATACTTTTCTCAAGGGTAATCGGGAAGCTTCTGGATACCCCTCTGAAGCAGTAGATCAAGAAAGCAGAGAAAAGTGTATCACAGGTAGAATTAAATCAAACCCTGCCAAAGACAAATGGCTAAACTGCGTCTCAACAGCTTTTGGAGAAAGCTTGCGCAGAGAAGAATTTTAACCCAAACTGAAGTAGTCAGTGAGCTTTAAGATTTTTTCTGGTACATGTTAAGTGGAGTTAAGTGATTGTTGTATCATTCCCCCTGACAAAGCGAATAATGTACTCATAGCGGCCTTCACCACCGCCTACAAGCGTCTCAAGTTGTACTGTTTTATGGAACAATTACAAGACAGGATTTTCTTATATGATACCAACAGTTTGATGTATGTCACAAAAGAGATTGAGTTTTTCCCAAAAGTTATACCAAATACTAAAAACCAACCAGGTAGTGCTACACATGAAGGGGATAATGCAGACCCATGAATGCTGTCAACAGACTGACTTTAATAGCATCAAAGAGCTCTGAGAGGTGTACACTGAAAATTCTGATTACAGCATCATTGTAGGCCCTCAGCACAACATTGTGTGTGATAAAAAGGGGTTTTATCTTACAAACTTGTCTGTTCAAAAATAGTTCAGAGTGGTATATGAGAAGGGACATATCTTATCAAACTTTGCCTTTTGGTTATTAAAAAATAAAGTCACACTTTGGTTTTATGGAAGGAAATTATTTTGATCCTAAACTGTGGGTGACTTTTTCCTATCTGATTTTTTGGACCCAACGGTTGTGGAAAAACCTATTTTGGAAAAAATGTTTTGCAAAACTGTGAGGATGTGTTTAGTACCTGATAACAATGTGTGGACTTATACTTCATTTCAACCCATGTATGTTGAATTGCAAAAAATGAATAAAAAGATAAAGTTTTTTCTCGGACTACCTGATTCTTCGAAGATGAAAACCATTTTCCTCCTAATCAAAGCGCTTGATTATTTTCTGATTATCCTGAAGTTGTGAGAATCATTGCACAGTATCGTCGTTCCAAAAATCTTATAAGCATCATGTTTTTGGCACGATATATTTTTCACCAAGGTAAATATAGTACCATTGTGAGCTTAAACAGTAATTATGTCACCCTGTTTAAAAATCCATGTGAAAAGTTACAGATGTTTCCTAGACAGATAGTCTTTTTTATGGAAAGTTATGTTGATGCTACTAGAAACACTTAAAGCTATTTCATGATAGACTTGACTCCAACCCGTCTATAACAGTTCAGACTAAGAACAGGACTATTACCTGTTTCTTTGCCTAAGATAAAATAAGATGCCTAAACATTTGAAAAGAAACTTGCTGTTGCCTAGAGTGCTTCTTTCTAGCTCTCTGCATGAGTGAAAGGCTATATTAGCTGTTCTACCGATCTCTTTCATGCTGAATGCTAGATCGCCATTAAACTTATGAAAGTAGAAACATCGCCATTTCTACCAACCAATAAAAACATCTTAAACAATAGAAGAAACACATCAGAATGAAGGCTGACAAAAATAATAGCCTAAGTGAGAAGTGGAAGGTCATATCCCAAACTGGGGGTTTAATACCTCTACTACTTGCTGCCCTGCCACTTGTGGGTAAACTCGTCAAAAGACTCATTCTGAGTATGTTTTTATAACTTTATATTACTATATCACTACTATAAAATTTTTCTATAAATAAAATGGCTGCGCAGAAAATGTATCTGATCTCTCCTGAGCAATCGTCTACAAGAAATGCATAATATTTCTGAAAATATCAGACAATAGGGAAAAAATTAGTTTGATGATAAAATGAGAGAGATTCTAAATGCAAAAGGATTATTACCCGATGAGAAAAATAAAAAATACAATATACTCGTACAAAGAACCTTCTGAATTAAGAGGAGGCTGACAGTAAGGAAATCACCCTTACTCTTCCTAAAGAATCTGAAGTCGGAGATGAAGAAAGAAGAAAATGCTCTTTTCAAAGATGTACTCAGGGACATTAATCCTTGTTTTCAAAAGAATACAAACTTTATTTTGTGTTAAATATTGAGCTCAAAAGGCCAAGTGGAAGGAACAATAACGGTGAATTTATCTTTCAATCAAAGGATCGACATTTTCAATTTAATGAAACATGTATCAACCTCCCATATAATATCGCAGAGTTGCAGACCAGTAGGTTGGGATATGTTATTTGAAAGCATGGCCTGAACTGATCATACCTCTTTCAACCATGCCTAATCATCAAGTACGTCAGCAAATTCTAACCCTCAAAGAAGACAATGAAACCTCTCTGAGTAAGAGGCGCGGAGATGAATCAGATCACAGCCTGACTGGACTTAGATACCGGGGGCAAAAGATGAAAGAGAAAAAGAAGAAGAATATAGCTCTTTCCCCTCAATGGTTTCAACATTAATAAATATTCACATCTTTTCTGAGGAATAAAGATGATGTTTTATTTACAGTCGGAGTTTAGATTAAAAACAAATAAGGTGTATCCGTGCTGAAAATCCACACGTCGATACAGAGAGGTAAATCTGTAAGATGTCCCCCTGTAGTTGTAAACATATTGTAAAACTCCCTGACTCACTGGTGATCGTTAAAATTGCAGTTGGAAAGCTTTGGCAGGAACCTGTCTGCTGTCCTGACACAAGGCTAAGTATTTTACGTTGTTGAGGATGAAACTGAATGGTGACAATCACTTCTTCCCTTGAAGGCTTCATGGTTTACCATCACTAGTACTATATATTTGGGCATGGTCCCCAGATATAAGGGACGTGGGCTAGAAGGCATTGTTTGAGCTTGTCAGTTTAATTCTCAAATCCAGAGAGTTCAAAAGAAGTCTCTCATAGAAAAATATGTCAGAGTGGAGAGGGCCCAACAGCTGAAACTCTCTCGACTTGGTGCTCAGCCGACTTCTTTGTACTAACCCTCTATAAGGCCCGTTATTAATCACCACAGGTATAGAACTGACTATTTAACATATCTTCAGGAAAGTTTGACAGGGTCTCAATCATAGCTCTGTACGGATAAATGGCGTTGGCTTGAGATATCAGTCTATTCCCCAGAATAATCTCGCATTAGCTCCAAATGGTATTCAGAGGATAACTGATGACACCCACAGGGGCATCCTGAGCCATGTTCATACCATCAGCATTGGTAATTTTCAGACAAAGATGTAGCAAGGTGTTGTTCAAATCTAAATACTTTTCTCCATCTCCAGGAATAAAAAATTCAATTTGGCCTTTGTCTGTAATGACTGATATATACACTATATATAGTGTTTTTCTTTTGAAGACAGTGTCATCTGCACTGAGAATAAATCCAGTTCTGTCATGGTGCATTTGGCCAATTAATCACGTAAAAGAGAAATGTTTTTCTCATTCTCTTCCCTAAAATATATATCACTGGACCTCCTAGCAGACTTCCTTCCTTTAGGCTTGCTTTTTTCAACTGACTTTCTCTTTTTGGAGTCTCTGCATTATTTACAACCAGTAACATGCTGTCCAGGCAGTTCTCTTTGTGCTAAAACTTATTATTATTGCACAGACCTTCAGCGCATATTCTAGAGTCTACCACCCACATCTTACAGTGTACATATTGAAAATATGAATCTAATACATTTTTTAATCTTGAATTTATATCTTGAATCTAATAATTAATTTTGTAATGCATTTAATTCATTTAGGGATGCATAATGATTTGCTTAGAACTTAGAAAGACAAAGTTTAGGACAAAGTTTAGGACTTGGACTTGATGTTTTCTTTGACCAAGCGTAGCTGTTAAATGTGTATTTTGTGCTGCTTACACAAGGGCCTACCCCTTATATGAAAGATAGAAATTTGTCCCTCCGAATATTTGTATTTACCAGTCATCAAATGCCTCCAAAAGCTAAAAGTAAGCTACTTTTCTTCCCTCAATATTCAATGCTAAAGCGACTCCAGAACACATTGAATGGTCACTGAACTACTTCTGCTTCATATCGGTGTTATTGTCATCCGGTGAACTTAATAGCTGTGCACGGCTCACAAGCACTTTTTTGGTTACTACACAGGTGAGACGCAGTGTGTTTAAATTGCAGCATATCTGATACATGTTCATTATAAAGCAGTGTGTTACTGTTGATAATGTTGTTGATGAGTACTTCTGGTTGGATTTCTTATTCATATAATCCTCCAGCCTTTTTTTTTTTTTTTTTTTTAACTGGGTCTGTAGTTGATTTGTCACTAAACTGTGAACTGACCAACGTGTCACTGTGCTGTTGGTCAAAACGTATACATTCTCACAGGTGGCAGCTGTGTGAATTGGAACGTGCATTGTCTGTGACACATTGTCCTTACCAGCTTGTGTCCTGTGTGTTCTGTGTTTTACTGAACATCCAACATGTGGTTGGACACAGTATTGCATAGTCATGCAATATCATCAGGGAGGCATCTGATCAGTCCCACATTCATTCTGCAATGTGGCAACAACCTGAAACATACAGCCGAAGTCAAAAATTGGCCCCAACAGAGCCCTGATCTCAACATCGTGGTTTCAGTCTGGGATTACATGAAGAGACAGAAGACACTGAGACACCCTAAATCCACAGAGGAACTGTAGAAAGTTCTCCAAGATGGCTGGAACAACTTACTTGCCATGTACTTTGAAAAGTTGTGTACCTGTGTGAAAAAAAACTATATGAAAAAAGTGAATCTAGGAGAGTTAATGCTGTTCTAAAGGCACAGGGTGTTCACAGCAGTTGCCCCCCCCACCAGAAGGTTTCACCTTTGGCGCAGTACTCAATTTCTCTAAATTTAATTGATTTCTTCAGGTTGCAACCTCACAGTGATTGTGTGTATATGCCAGGTGACACCATCTCAGCAAAGAGACAGAAAGCTGCCAACAGATGTAGAAGAAGACACAGTAACTTGGAGAGGCATGACAGCCACAACAAAGATCATCATAAACATACACTGTAAGACTTGGTATTTTGTTCACCTCCAATAAAACATACATTAATCAGTTCTTGTGCTATAATATCCCCCTTTACAAAACACAACTCTGAACTAACTGCTTCTTTAGATATGGCCCTGTGTTCTCCAGTGAGGATGAAGGGGAGGATTCAGAGGTGACCAGCCCTGCTCAGACTTCCATAATTCACACTGCCGCGACAAACAGTACCAGGTGTTCCAAGACTGGCAGGAAAGAGAGGACCTGTAACCTTGTCACAGGCAGGTGTAAAGATGCATTCCAGGCACATGAGATAAATGAGATCAAAAAAGCTGTGTATAGTGTTGACAGCTCCACATGGCTCTGTGTATCTCACTGTGTATCTGTGTATGGACCTGATGCATTCTCAGGAGTGTCCAACATCTTTACATTCTGGGGCTCAGAGAGTCGAGAGGAACACACATACCAGGAGGTTCCCTGCTCCCACAGTCTCCCCTCACCACATCCTCAGCCTCCCTCTGACCAGCTCCCTTGCCTACCTTCCTCCTCCCACTGTCCCTCCAGCCCTCCTCCTCTCCCTGCCCCTCTTCCTCCTACTACCGTCATCTCTCGGAGGCAGGAGTTGGAGTTAGAGAACAGGCTGGAGGCACTGCAGCAACAGATAACCAGGTGGGTCATAGGGCTTTATCACACTCTTTATCAGTAATGGAGATTACTTTAAATGTATGATAGATTTCAAGTCAAATACCACAATACCAGAAAAATAGTTCAAACAGCTTAAACTCTGAATACAAAGGTTGGGTGCACTTTTGATAATTCAGTTGTGTGCAAAAAAGTTGTAAGCAAAATTGAAAAAAGGACCGGAGAGTAGTAATAGTAGTTCACCTTTACTTGTACATGTGCATGTGCAGGAAAGCCACATATCACACAAACACACAGCAAAAAAGATATGTTATATGTGACATAGTGTGGGTGCATAAGTTAGATGGATCATGTGTAAGGATATGTTACTTCATTTGGATATCCTATCTCAGAGAAAACCTACCCCTATAAGATCACACCACAAGAGAAGCCTTTTACTTTACTTTACTTTACTGGAATCATCGTGGTGTTGATATATGGTGTGCATTTAACTGTTATTGTAGCTAATACTTTAGAAAATGTGGTAAACTAGCATAAAACAAAGACCAATACGCTTTTTTTTCATAGCATGATTGAGGAATATCTTATTAGGGACTCCCATTAATCAAGAACAAAACAGTGATTGATGGGCCGCAAGTAGAGAGAGGTAGAAAAGAAGTTCACCAGACATCCTAAACCACTAAAACAAGACAACAAAGAGAGTTTTTCATTTATTGGACTTGACTTGGTCTCGAACATGGATTAGAACATGGATGTGTGAATGACTGAGGACTGAGGTGTGAACCGCAAGGCTGTTTGTGGTTCACACCTCAGTGAAAAATTCCTCCTTGGGGGCTACTGTATTAATGCCAATATTTACTATAAGGAAGCTTACTAATGTGGCAAGATTTTTCAAAACATTTTAAATCAGTAAAATTATAACTTTTAGATAAACATTAAGTGAATTTTTATATTAATATAAAATCAATAATAAATCAGACTGAATCAAATAATAATCATTAAAATTTTATTATTATATAGTATTATTAAAAAATTATCTGTTGTTTTTGTATCAGATCATGTACCATGAATCTATACTCACATTCTGAGGATGGCTACAAACTATGGTCCAAATTCGCAGTGCAACCCCCTACAAAATTTTTTACGACCCACCAAGTAAAACTCTGTAAAATTGTACTAGAGCTGTAATTTTTTTGTTTTCGTTTATTCCAATTTAATTTGTTTTTAGCCAAAGCCCAAGAAGAGTGAAGACTATTCATTTGAAAAGAAAAAACAGATTCATCTACAATGAAAGGTCCAGATTTAAGAACCAACTGCAACAAAAGTCAGTACACCCTTCATTAGAGAGACTCCATTCAAAGGTGTTCTGTTGGACTCAAGTCGGGACATACTTGGCCAGGTCATAGTTTTACATTTTTTCTACTTTAAAAACGCGTGAGAATTTTGCAGTGTGTTGAAAAATTCCTCTCTTGCCAAGCTTCTTGAGACTGGAAGTCATCTTTTTTCTTTCAGTATTTGGGTATTCAAACTTTTATTCACAATGCATATAAATGTCATCTCTTCTACATCTTTTGCACACATACTGACCCATATCAGCACAATCCCACCTCTATGTTTAACGGTCTGCACTATGCGGCCACTGTGGTAGTCCCGGCCGAACATGCTGGACCCCAGCTGATCCAAACAAATTTATTTTGGTTTCATCTGACCAAAGAGTGTTTCGCCAACATTCATCAGGCTTATTTTCATGTTTTTTAGCAAAGTTTAATCTTGCAGATTTGTGCCATTTTCTTCTTAAAGGCAGTCAATGGAGATTGACTTCATGCAGTGTTCTTTGCACTGTTTGAACAGTCACTGAAACACCAATTTCCACAGATTATGCTTGTGCCAAGTCAGAAGCACTTATCTGTCTGTTTCAATGCTAGGTTGCATAAAATGAATTGTGCATGGTGTCATTTTCTGAGGACGGCCTGTGCGCCTCCTGTTATTGGTATCATGGCTCTTCCTCCTAACCACTGCTGGGACTGCGTTTCACCTTATGTTCAGTAGCCTACTGATGCTCTTGTACCCTCTCTATCCTTAATGAAGTCTCACAGTCTGGTTTCTTATTTGTTCAGGTTCAGCTCCTTACCATGTGGAGCCATATTGCATTATACACAACCAAGGCCAAACTTGAGAAAGCTGTGGTGTTTACAATTGGAAATCATAGGTGTAAGTCAGTTTTGTTACAATGATCACAGTTAACCTGACTTTTGTTGTAGTGATCACAGGTGTACTCACTTTTGGTGCATTGAGGTTGTACTTCGGAGCCCATATGTTTTTAGATGTTTAAGAAAAAGTTTTTAATTATACACAAGATCAAGTACCTTATAATTCAACTTGATACAATCATTTTAAGATGGTAAAATGATGGATCCTTTAACATTTTTAGTAATATCGCACAGAGGTGTTTTGTTGTATACTGTAAACACACATACACAAACACATATAAATATCTATGTATATCTATATATCTATATCTATATATATATATATATATATATATATATATGCGTGTGCAGGCATTGGTTTTTTCACGAATGTTATTTTTTAATTAGCCTCAGACCTTTACATGATGTGCCTACAATTACACCCCTTCAACTTTAAGTAGATTCAAAATGTCTCCTACTTCACTGAAAAGTTCACTTTTCAGTCTTGTGTAAGGTTCATCCTAGACCATGACTGGCTTCAAACTAGTTGTGATGTCACAAAATCCTGTTGGTAAATAAACTGAGATTCAAGGGGAGCACATTTTCGCCTTATGCAGATGAATGTGAATACAGCCTGCTAGTGTCAAACGCCACACATACATCATTCCTCACAGTGAAGGTCAAACATCGAAATGATGCAAGTAATGAGCAAAACCCATTTTTGACTGGAGGGGGCTACTGGCTAAAGCAGTAGTCCACAGAAAAGTAGTCAAAGAAAAAAAAATATTAATAGTATTCTCATCTTTTATAAAAGGTCAAAGATACAAGCTTGTGTACATGAAATTTCTGTGGAGACGTTAACTACGACTTCCAAGGTGTATTATGGCAGCAAGCAATAGCTGTAGATATTGAAATCTACAGCTTAAATCAGTTAACTTTTAAATTCTGTCATTTTTGATAGAATTCAGCAGCTATGGCGCCATGTTAATAGCTGTAACAACAAAAGGTTGTGAATCCCCTACCGTTCTGATTCGCACGTCTGATGGGCTTCTTCTCCATAGCAATGGCATAGCAATGGCGCCAATAGTTCATGGGTATTGTAGTATTTACACCAATCCACCATGACAAAATGACAGGCAAAACATGATATTTCAGAAACCAAGTTTAAATTCTAAAAACTTGTGGCTATAATATAAAACAGTAGGCTTGTTACATTATCCAGGAGCATCATGTGTTTCTGTGTTACATTACATTAGATTGTTTAAAGAAAAAACTGAAATGGGAATACAGAATGAGGAGAAAAAATTTCTGGAACCAGCGGCCCCTCCAACTTAACAACTCTGCTTAATGCTACTTGTATTCTTTAATTCACTTTAATGGTCAGTTCAGTCAACTAAAATGTCTTTTTCATGGAAGTTATAATGAACTGTTATGACATACCGATCTGGAAAACAACAAGTTAAAAAAAATATTTTAAAACTTCGATTATCTTCTTATTTTACGTTCATGTGCAGTTACCACATGACATAGTAGAGAAAGGGAAGAAAGCATGAATTTATCATTGTCAATATCAATATTTATATAAATAACATTTTCTTGGGTTAAGAACAGGTGTATAAAGAGACCATACAGCATTGCTTCAGTTCTTTTTTTGTGTAGTAATGAACAAAATGAACACTTTCAGTTCAGCAGAAAGGTAATACAGCAACTTGGCTGTAGAACAGATTGGTTAACAGCTAGGTGGATTTACAGACTGGGTTCTGTACTATTATAGACTAACAGTCCGATATATCTCAATACCATATCTCTATAAACTCATCTACCTCTATGTATTTGGATTTGTGTGTGTTTTCCAGGTTGGAGTCTTGTATGTCAGCAGACATCAGGACCATCATGCAGATACTGCAGAGGCAAATGCCAACAATCCCACCTTCCTACAGCACCCTGATGTCCACACCTAACGCACCCTCCTCCCCCATCCTGTCCTCCACTGTTGCCTCCCCTTCTGGCACCCTAACCCCTGTCTCCCCCACAGACAAGTCACCAACCACCAACCCCCAGCAACAGCAGTCAAATGAAAACCAAGATCAAGTCCTTCAACAACTTCCAGAATCTAATTCCCTCAGTTGTGGTTCCTCTGTCCTCCATCTTAATGCCTCACCCCCTCTCCTCCATTCCTCATCCCTTCACACTTCTTCATATTAGTCAGTTTTCTTCCCCCAATTTATCCCAAAACACCTGCAGCTCTCCACCCAATCCTCAAAACTCCCCCCGGCTTTCCTCCTCTGTACTTACGTAGACAGGTGTGTGGGCATGAGTTTTTCTTACATTCACTATCCCTACCCTCAACCCTCTGTCTCACAGATACTGTAAGTCTTTTAGAGGCATATCAAATGAAAGTAAATTTGAACTTTCACAGGAGGATGGGATAGTTAAAAAAAACTCAGTACAGTCAAATTCCAAATATTTTCAACTGAATTCTGAGCAAAAATAAATAAATAAATAATGAGAAAACACCAACAGTCAAGACAATCATGTGGTCCAAGTCAAGAAGGCAATTTTTTTTTTTTTTTCAAATTTTGCCTTCTTACCAGAAGTCTTAGTTTTTCCTCAGAGTTTTTTTTTAAACATTTTTTGCAATGTGTGTTAGGACAGAACCTTCAAAGCAAAAATTAGTAGCAGCACAACTGCGTATAAAATATAAAGACTTGACACGGTCACGATTCCTGTCTCAGCCCTCTTTATTTTTGCCATTCTGCCCATCTCCTGCCACTCTCCATCTGCCCTCCAGATGTCCTTAGACTTTTGTCACTGTCTCAGTCAGCTGATTCCCCACACCCACCTGTTCACCTGTCTCTCATTCCCTGACTCCCACACCCACCTTATCTGTTTGCCATTCCCCAATCAGCTCAGTATGTAAACCAGCTGTCTTTCTCCAGTCGTTGGCCAGATCATCGTATCATTCGTGTTATGCATTTCTGGACTTCGTTCTTGCTATCCTATGACCTGTTCCTGTTCCTACCTGCCTGTCTGGAAGCCTTTACTATTACCATCTCTTCCTTTAAAATCAGTGAACTGTTCCTGCCTGCCTGGTCTGTGTCTCAATTTGGGTCCCCTTTCCTGTGCGACAGTACGATCTGGCCAGTATGGGCTCAGCTGACCACCTTCAGTTCAGCCTGCCATTTTCCTGGGTGGATTTTGATTTTACCAAAGACACTTTTTTTAATTGAAAGCCCGGCCTCCTGGGGATGCCTGCTACCTTTTGGAAGCAGGACCCTGAATTCTCCCAAGAAGTGGCTTTTTACAGGTCGACATTTAATGTCAAACCTGCTCCAGATCCTGTTCCTCTTGAGCTGGTCTCTCCAGTTCTATAGCATCCTCAACCACCTATACAGCCATGCTGCATGTTACCCTGAAGTTGGCTAGCCACCAGCCTGCTACTCAGTTGGCTAGCATTGGGCCCGCCTGCCTCCCGGCCAAGAAATCCAAGAAAAAGACAGCTTCCCATTGGGCTAGCAATGGGCCTGCTAGCCATCAGTCTGCTTCACAGTCAGCTAGCCTTGGGCCACCTAGCCTCCAGCCTGTGTCCAAGTTAGCTAGCATTGGGTACGCTAGCCTCCAGCCTACATCCTAGCCACCTAGCCACCTATTAGCTTTTGCCCCTGAGTCGACTAACCTCCACCTTGCACTCCAGTTGGTTAGACCCAAGCTCCTCCTCCCTGCGTCCTACCTGTTCCTCAATCAATTAGCCTGCTTCCTGCTCTTGAACAGGTTAGACCCTTGACTGCATCCCAGTCGGCTACTCTCCGGCCTGCTAGCCCAAGCCCTCATCCCTGTTGGCTAGCATTGGGCCTGCTAGCTTCCACTCCACTACCCCAACCCACTAGCCACCATCCTGCTCCTGCTCCTGATTCGGCTAGCCTCCTGCCTGTTCTTGCCTCTGTGTCAGCTAGGTTCTGCCTGATCCTGCCCCTAAAAACCCCCAGCAGTCACCAATCCTGGGGCGCTCCTTGCCATGTTCAGAGGGGATCCTAATGTTACCTCCTTAGCTGACACTACCAGATCATGAGTTAGCTGGCACAACCAGCTTCCTCTGCAGTCCAACTGCCTGCCACCCCGCCAGTGCCCAGCCAGGTCATCAATCTGGCGTCATCAGTCTGCCTGCCCTGCATGCCAGTTGCTGGCCTCTGCTGACGTCTTTGGTTTCCAGCAGCCATCCACCAGATGGGTTAGTACTGAAGGGCCTCCTGAGTTTGAGTTGCCCTCCACCAGCTTCACACTTTGGCTGCCGGGTCCCTGCTCTGGTCGCCAGTCTACTGCCTGCCCTGCATCCTGCCTTGTACCCCAGTATACTGCTCGCCCTCCAGAGGGGTTCCACCTTCACTGCCAGCCTCCTGCTTGCCCTCCAGAGTGGGTCTGCCCACAACAGAGCTATCACCACCCTCCAGAGCAGTTCTGTCCAATCCTGAACGGCTCTGCCTACAACGTCACCGCCACCATCCAGAGTGGCTCTGCCTTTCTGTCCTGTCTTCTGATCACTCCCCAGAACAGCTCTGCCATCTGCCCTGCCCTCTGAATAGATCCTGCTTTCCTGGGTTTTGTGTGCTCTGCATACCAACAGACAATGTTTCATCTTGACTGAAAATTTGCACATATATTAGGGCTTTATGAATGAAGTTCATAAATGCACAAAGAGGAGAGGAAACAAAAGCTCTCCAGCGATCAAGTTTGTGCATATAAGGTATTTCAGTTCTGACTTTTTTCTCCGATTTTTGAGGTTGATCAACGCAAACGCAAACCCTTGTCTTCCGCTTTATTTCTCAGATGTAGGGAAAATAAATCTTGAGGCAGCTTGAATGCATGGAAAAAAAATGGAAGGAGTGGAATGGGTATATGTTCATTGTTAACCTGGTTAAGGCTGGGAGTTTGTAGTATCCTTTCTTTGTAATAATATCTGTTGTGGTATTTGAGATACCTAAATATGCTAGCTGGAGTCCCCTGATAGACAGCAGGTATTGTGGATAATGATATAAGTATGATGTACAGGTAGAAATGAAAGTGATAATATGAGAATATATTGTTTTTTTGCTCTTATCTCATATTACTGTACATCAACATAGAAGCCAAATCCTGCTCAGTGATAAATGTAGCAGAGTCCAGGCAGCCAGAAATCAAAATGCGTTCATCCACAACTGTTGAGGTAACTCAGTTGATACAGAAGTAACACATGCTGTGTCTCAAATTGATACTTCAGTTAGTACGCTGACATGTAGTACACCATGTACAAAGTATACTTACTGGCGTAGTGCATGAATTTTTACAGGGGTGTTTTCTGTAATCAAACAAGGCCATTGTGCCCTTGTCGGCCACCAAAGCCATACTAAAACATCTGTTGGATTATGATTCACAGTACCAATTAACATACCAATGAACATGCTACTGACCTCTATCCAGCAAAAGTATAGAGGTACTTAGTGACAAAAAGCATTTGTGTAGACATGTTTAACTGACATTTGTATGGTGCAGTTTGCACTGTTCACATGTTTTGTGGTCCCTCCCCTTCTGTTTACGTGGCCAAAATGGTGATTGTTTAGGATGAGAAGTGTCCAGCGCTGCACTCAACTTTTTGAGTGCACAATCTGGGTACTTATAGTGCACTGCATGTTGCCACACCTGTCACTGTAAACAAAATTATGCACTCAAAAAGCAAGTGTGAGTATGGAAGTATGCAAATTTGAGACACAGCAAGAGAGTGTTTGGATGTTAAGGAGATAAAGACGCACCTGCACAGACAACCAGAAACCTGGATAATTTCTTATGATCATGTATACAGGGATATGTGTAACCAGGTTTCTTGTGTTTGATGTAAATACCATATTGTGAACATGAACAACGTAAGGTTCAAATTGTGCAAGGGGATCTTATCTACTCAAAAGTATAACAAAGGCAGAAAGGAATATGATTGGTCCACAGAGGGGAGCAGTGAAGTCACAGTATAGGTGGGAATTCTGGTTTCAGAAAAAGGGGGAACTTCCCTCTTTAAAAAAAAAAAGAAAAGAAAAAGACAACCATTTTGTGGAGGTGAGTGGTATTCATTTTCTTTTCAGGCTGGTCTCAGACTATGTACTGTATTGCTGTATTTCCATGTGGCTAACATTAGTTTTACCCAGGTTACCCATTCTTAGGTCTACCATGCATGATTAATTATCTGCTAGACTTTGAAGGCTTTGCTAACTTACAGCAAAGTAATGCCCCCAGGGCAGGATTAGTCACTGTACCATAAAAGTAATGCAGCGTTTTAGTTAGGAATAACGTTTTCGTTTTGTTTTTTTACCATAGGGTCAGCCTATTTTGCACTGAATACTCTTGCTCTTGGATCATAAATTGTATATTGAGTAATATACACCATAAATATATTATAATATCATATTATGATTCTATACAGTAAAATTGTTACTTTGCATATTTTTGACTACTATAGTATGAGCATGTATATACTGGAAATGCTGCTCTTAGGGCAGATGCATTGTACTGAACATTACTCATGATACCCCAAGTATAAAATCTACTGTCATTTTGCTGTACTAATGTATGTGTTCAATGCCATTTTATTGTTGTTGGGCAAGAATTTAAAATTACTCTACATATACGGTATTACTGCAAGTATAGCTCTTGGTGTATGATATCTGTTATAGCTAAGTAACTTGTTGCTTTAATGTCTGCCTATTGTACAGCTACTGCTATGGAAACAACAATGTTCTGTATCATTCATACTCATACATGCAGTATTTAGCTAAAGCTCTGGTATTTGAGTGAACACACTGGGTGTGCAGCTCTTGAGGAAGTGGGAGTACTGTGGTCAGCTAGTCAGCCCAACTCATCATGCTGCCCTCCACCACCTTTTGTTTATGGGACCTTGGTCCAGATTGCTGGTATTTAAGGTTTGGGGAGAGTTGCAGTTTGGTGAAACCTACAGGGGGAGAGGTTGGGAAGGCAGTAATTTACTCAAACGCATGTACACTGACATTGCTTGTTCTGTTCTTTTCAAATTGCTGTGTCACTGGTTTAAGCTCTACTTTGTGTGTTTATACCTCCCTGTGTACTTGTGCTTGGACCCGAACCATTTTTTTGGCCTTGTTGACCACCACCCACAGCCCCCATTTTCGGTCTTGTTTCCAACTGCTGCTGTTGTTAACTGTTAAGGGAAGAAGAGGAAACAGGCAAATACAGTGATTTGCTTGTTGGTTCTAGTGGTTCCCATGAGAGGTCTGAACACTGAGGGAGTGGGAGGGCTGAAGAGGGTAAAAGGCGGCGTACTCCCTAACCAGTTTTTTTTTCATCACAGGCCCCGGTAGAGGGAGACAAGGTAAAATTTCCCTCCCTGTGACATTTCTGCCTAACTTACTTCTCTGGGACAGGGGTGGTCTATGAATTTAGACCTCATATACCCTGGGTTAAAGGGTTGGAGGGCTCCAGATTGATAGCGGTTAATTGCCAATTTGGGGAGTCTTTGGCCCTGTTATCCATCTCCTCCCTTATGCTAAGCCTGGGTCCCGTATACAAGGTTATTTTATGTATGGGTTTAGGTTTGGGCAGTTTTGGAGTGGAAATCCTGCCCCATCCCTCATGTTCTATGTCATGAACACTGAAGTTTAGTTTTCCACCCTGACAGTGTCAGAGTTTGGAGGCCAGGCATTGTGTCAGCCAACCTGTTTTCTTCTTGCTGGGGCAGTTGTGCTGACAGGTGACACTGGGGAGACAACAGGTCCAGGAAGGAACACCTTTATAATTAAGTGTTGTCTCCTCTCTAGCCATTCTTCCTCTCCATAAATGCCTCATGGATGTTGCTGTATTTGCATTGTAAGGAAATTTCCGACACCCTTTGCCGCAGGAACTGTACCTTACTAAGACTAGAGATATTGTGATGTACTTGTTGGAAACCAGGGCTCACAATAAATTCAGACACTGCAATCTCATGGCCATAGCATTGTCCCCTTGTGTACTCGTTATGTTTTTTTACCTCTTCATCGTGCTCTATGGCTCAAGTGACTTACCTGCAGTCTGGTCTTAAGACTTTTCTACTGCATACTTTTCTCACTGCATACAGAACTGTAATCGCCACAGTGTTGGCAATATACATGTTGACAGGCTGTGAGTGTCCAGCAAGGCACTGGGTTGCATGACCTGTGGCATAAGACAAACAAGTATAAATCTGATGGCAAAATATGTAATAAAAAAGAACGTCTGTGTAATAATGTTTGTTACACCCTCACTTAAATTCGTGATTTCAGCACAACATTATAAGCATATCTCAATATAATGCAGCCCACTACAGTGTTACCCAGGCTGAATGATGACTATGTTGATTCAGGTGCTTAGTATTTTTGATAAGTGCAAAAATAGCAAAAGAACAGCTTTAGAAACAGGTCTTGTTGCGCTCTGCTGTCTTGTCTCTTCTTCAGTGAGACTCAGGTAACTTGCTCCTGTGCAAGGATTACAAAACCGACATTACAAAGTCACGACTGCCACCTACTGGTGAAAACATACTGTAGGATTAATTCATGCTCATCAAATGTCATCAAAGGTCGAGATAACAAGGTTTCATTGAGCTAAGGTTAGCACTGAGCTAATGCAGCTCAATGCTAAATATTCAGGAGGATGCTAATAGCTAACTGATAACTTACCTTTGCCAAGTTGAATGACGTGGGCAGCTTGTAGATTTGCACATCTTGCACCCAGCATCTCCCTGACTGGAGGACGTCTTTTCATACTTTCTTCAGATCCCAAACA
This sequence comes from Xiphias gladius, assembly GCF_016859285.1. Lineage (NCBI taxonomy): Eukaryota > Metazoa > Chordata > Actinopteri > Istiophoriformes > Xiphiidae > Xiphias > Xiphias gladius. The sequence continues at coordinate 4,317,634 of NC_053413.1, forward strand.
AGTTCCTGAGACCCAATTCAATACATGTTTGATTGTGAAAATCTTGAGCCGGTCCGGTGTGGAGGGGTAAAGGAATGCAAGGATAATTACTTGATATTATTCAGACCAATGATTAGCATGGAATCTGCCTCTAAAAGGGAAAATTGTGACACATGCCCATACTGGTACTGCTTTACAAGCCAAGGTCCTGTTTTAAGGTTTAAAGTACTGTCACACTTAAAAACCAGAGAGGCAATTTGATTTTTTTGAAATCCCACCTCCAACATTGCTAGCTAATTAGTGTGACAAAAATTATGATGGTGAATATTTGAATGACATTGATTACTTCCATTTAAAATGTATTCTTCTCAGTGGCAAGAAGATACTAGTCAAGGAATATCAGCTTCACCTGACATGTATTTTGGCCATATAATAGACCTGTTTATGGTGGACCTGTTTGAACCACTAAACCATCTATACTCCTTTGCTGTGGTGAACTAACTGTAATGACTCAATAACAGAAGCAATGATCTTTAGGGGGGTCTAACCTTCCCTAACCCTAACCCAATGGCAAGGTACCATCCAAAAATACTGTTCTGTTGTTCAGACTGAAATGTAAACACCCTAAGTTTTATTTTATTCAGCTATTCATATCTCATACTTGACATGAACCAGTGAAGAAAATCATACGAGCAAGGCAGCTAATTCAAAGTGTGATCTACAAGTTTCAGGCACAGGAGATCAGGGGTGTAAAATTTTCAAGTGGTCATAAGCTCCATTACAGTTACCCTGTGGAGTTTTAGATAACTGGTGGAACTATGGACCAATGTATGGATGAATTAGTTCCTGTTTTATTTTAGTTTTATACTCTACTAGTATGTGCACAAAGATGCACACATACTAGCATGAGCATGTAAGTGACACAATATACATTCCTGTCAACACTTTCACAGTTTTCTACTGATTGACAACTGGTGACAGTACTACACCAAGAAAACAGCAATTACTTTTACTGACCTGTTATGTAAACATGGATGTAAAAATGCAGTTTAAAAATACACAAAAATCTGCTTTGCAAATCATTTATGAGGAAGAAAATATTTTCAGCACATTTTTTTCTTGATCAAAGAAATGTGTTTTTGTGAGAGATACTAGATGTGGCATTATTTGTTTGCTTGCAAGAAAACTAGATAATATCTTTTAGATCATTACAATGTCTTAACTACTGTCAACTTTTCATTCTCTATATTCATCTTTATATCCAAATGAGCATTTACACTGGTGACAATGATAATGACTGAGGCTGACCAGGCTTGAAACTGCTTGATAAGCCTCAAATTCTGTTGTATGACTCAATATACAACTACAGCTACCAAAACAGCTTTAAATTAAAGCTTGATTTACTTTGTTTTACAAGTTGAGTGCAGACTGAGACATTAATAAATTAGACCTAATTAGGCCTTTTAGAGGCAGATTCCATGCTAATCATAAATTAGATTTTAGAAGAATTAGAAGGACTTTAAAAAAGAGATGTTTAAAGGAAATGTAGAATTAAAATAAAAGACAAAAATTATCCTTACTCAGTAAGAGGAAGTGACAGAAGGAAAAAGCTTTAGGAGGGTCTAACCCAACTTAACCCTAACCCTTTGGAAATGTTCCATCCTATTATAAGAAATCAACAATAATAATTTAAAACTGGTCTATAAATTCTTACAATTATTTTAAACTTCTCATCAGTTCATAAACTGAGATGTAAACAAATAAAATGGACATGATAAATAATAATTACGTAAGTGATTTTTTTTGGCCTGTCCTTGAGTGATTATAAAAAACCAAAACAAAGCTTTAGAAATGGATTTGGATGGAACATTTCCTGAAGATTAAAGTCTTTCCTACTTTTACAATTCTTTAAAAGTTGTTTTTTTTAAATCAAGCCATGTGTCAACAGAGTTGTAATACTAAAGTTTACTTACTTTATGTATATACTAACAAACAAGTTCCACAGGTTCCACTGATTCGCTGTCCTTCTAGCTGCTGTTATAATGTCCAGCAGGTCCTTGACTGAAGCATCTGACACACAGCTTAGTTCTCAGCTCCGCTACCTGTAGGTACCGGGTCAATTTCTGGGTTTTTGAAGTTTTGCACAGCAATTAAACTAAGTAAACAACACAAAGCCTCTTTCACCACATCTAAATCAGCTGCAAATGTGTAATCATGATTGTTCAAAGTTAAAAAAAAAAAAAAAACACTCTAAACTACATTAGAAATGTGACTGCCTTAAAACGAACGCTGCACTTCTGAAATGTCTCCTGTGGACAAACCTCTGACGGAGCTGCGACTGTTTTTTGTTTGTTTGTCGATTTTTTTTTTTTTCTTAATGAACTTAAAGAAAGACAGTATACAAGAAAATGAAAGCGATGGAAGACTTATCATTACTCAGTAAATGTAACAGAAGCAAAGGGCTTTAGGAGGGTCTAACCCTCCTTCATCCTAACACTTAAGAGATGTTTTATCCAAATATATACCTCCTGTTGTTCAGACTGAAATGTTATGATACAACAAGACACTAATTTATAAGGAAATTTAACGCTCAGTGACACACTTATCATTGACTATTTTTAAGTTATCATCATGTAAAACTTGCATACAAACTAGTCACCCTTTTGAGAATAGGGTTTTGGCATTTTAGTTACCACTTCAGCAAAAGTACGCTAAGAAGTCCACAAATGCTCCATTCTTAAAAGAAAAACATGACTACGAAATACTGGAGTAAATGCCAAATAAAAGGCCAATGTCTTAATGATTTCTGCCACCAAAATGTTTTGTTTTTTTATATTGGTGGTATCCGTGAAGCACTGGAGTGCAATGCTGATGCTTTCCAAGGATTGTGGCACTCAGAGAAAGAGAAAGAGGGAGACAGAGTAGGGAGGGAACAAGAAGAGACCTGAGAACGTGGCCCCTTATTTGGAGTAAAGAAAAGAGTCAGGCTTATAACATCTTGCTTTTAAATTCAACTACTCATGAGTTATAATACTGACGTATGAATAAATCAAATTGGCATTATAAATAATAACAATGGAAGAATGTCTGACTCTTGTTCTTGAATCACTATAATAACCTAGACACAGCAGGAAAAAGAAATTTGAATAGAACCTTTCCATAAGACCAGTGTTGAAGCCCTTTTCATCTTTTACAGTTTTCAAATTTAATTCTTAATAGGTGTGGAAGAAAAAAATAGTATTTGGTCCTACAGTATTACTTATCTATATACTAACTGACATACTAAATTCATCAATACATTAGCTACAAAATCATTTTTTTTTCCGTGAGATAGGGAATGAGAAAACTTTATCATTACTTATCTATATGTTAAACTTACCATTAATTATCAACAGCCTAAACTTAACACTACTTATCTATATCTCAACTAATGGTTATTTATCTATATTCAAAACATATCACAATTTATTGATATCTTAAACTTAATATAACTTATCTATATCCTAAATTTATAATTAATTTTTCTAAATAATAAATGATTTTTGTTAGATTTTCAAAGGAGGAAAAGAAAGAGTTGAAGAGAAAGATATAGAAATGTGTGTGTGGCAGTGGAATTGCCACTAAGTCTATATATACTATACCTGATGGTCAGGTAGGCATGGCCCTGTACCTGTGAAGGATCTTACATCTCCCAAATGTGTGGAGGATCTGTCTACCATCCCCATACTTCTGCCATGATTTTGTCCGTAGTATCGGGTGGAACCCAAACAGGCATGTGCACGATAGGCACGCGCGCACTGACAAAATAAAGCCTGCGTCGTCATTTTGGTTGAGGAGGGTCCAGGAAGTCACTCTGCCAACAGAAACACCAAGACTTTTCACAAGTCTTGTCATATTTTCTTGGGGGGAAAATATCCATCCACATGAACATTTTAATTGTTAAATGATGTAATCTCAGAATGTCTACTGAGAATCTTTAGTCAGTGATTTCCTATATTTGTAAGATTTACTATAGGCAACCTCCACAGAAGGCCGTGTGTACATTTCAGCAGTGTTTAGGATGGACTACTCACCTCCTGCTGGGCAGCTTCCTGCCCTCCAAGCCAGAGGCGGACAGCTGAGGGCCATAAATCCTCTCTGGCTCGACAGGGTGCACCTGTGAGCCAGAACTGGCTGGGGGCCGGACCTCCTCTCTCCTGCTGGGCGGCAATGTTGTGTATGATCTTTTTTCTGGAGGCTCTGTGAGGGCTCTGGGGCTGCTCTCCAGCTCCCTCTCCCTCTTGTTGTTTTCCTTGTAGAGAGATGGAGAGAAGGAGAACAGGAAGGAATAGTGTGTTATAAATCTATGTTTAGTGTTAACGGATCATCAAGCTAAGACAGGGCAGTTCTGATGGTCCAAAAAAGTAATATCACTTTGTAAAGCTGATAATACTCTATAAGTTACTTTTGTCGTGTACCCACTTTCTACACTTTTGATTTTTTTTTAATTGACTAAATAATGCATTCAATTAAAAAAAAACTTTGTTGAAGAGTTTTTCTTCATAATACTTCATAAAATTTTTCAATTGAAACAGTGTCTGATATTACATTAAGATGACTAGGGCTGTCCCCTAAAAGTCACTGACCCCGAGTCTCATTTTGCGAGTCGACTCATTGCACTTTTTTTTTTTTTTTTTTTAGCTGCGTCATTGTTCGCAGAGCACTGCAGGAGCAAAAGCATGGCCGGCTGGAAACTTTACAGACCGACTCTCGCCTCAAAACGCTGACTGTCAGAAAAGTCGGTTAGAATACTTCTGAACCAGACGCTGGCACAGCCTCCGCTGCCGCCGTCCGGTGGTGCCGAGTGTCCGGCTGACGGCAGTGTCAGCAGCCCGGTGGGAGAGACGCTCTGCGGTGCTCTACGATTTTATGAGTGAGCTGTGAGCAGGACGCACACTTTTACTCTCTGATGTTTTTAAGTCACAGATGAACAGTGACATTTAAACCTCTTACTGGTAAAACGTGAGACTAATGCAGGTTTAGTTTAGTTAGTTAGTTAGTGTGGAGCTGCTTCTCTGTCGGTGAGATGAACTGACACTAACCAGGTGGGGGAGTGAGTGAGTAAAATATTTCTCATTTTTATAGGAGATAAGCGGTATAGAAGAAAAAAAACGCTTGTTGAGTAAAAGATCTCGTTTATAAAACAGGAATGACTAATTAATACACCGAAGATGATATTTTAAAATGAACAAACATTTTATGTGAAGAGTCGCCGAGAAAAATCCAGCCACAAAATACATTTACTGTTCATTGTCAATCTGGGAACCTTCAAAACCATGAAGGCAACCCTTTACATCCCAGTTTCAGATGAACCAGTGGCTTTAGGTTTTTTTTTTTTTAACCTTGTTATTAAACGTGCTATAGGGGAAAAAAAATACTATTGTTATTATTAATAATTTTCTATTTCCTGCTGCACTGAAAAGTTCTGAAGTTTTCTTAACTTAAACTAAATGCATAATTGTTTTATTTATCCCAAACAGTGTTTGAAAAAAAAAAAAATCAGTAAATTTAGTCGTTCAGTTATTTATTTTGCACGGTTATTTCTGTCTTAACACAATTTCAGTTGTTTACAATGACGTTTTATTTATGTAGTGTAAATTTTTGAATTCAAGCTCTCCAGCTTCAAAATATGAGAGGAGACTTGGAATAAAAATGCTTCAAATGACTTCAACGGATTTTAAATGATCACTTCGTGTTTTATTTATTTTTAATTATCTACACTAAAACCTGATGGATATTCACATTAAATTCATGAATTGGAACTTTCCACTCTCAGCACTAACATTAAAGTTAAGCTAGCTAACGAGCGACTTCAGGTACATTACAAGCTAATTAAGCAAAAAACAAAACAAAACAGAGGAGGCATATAATAATAAAAAATAAAAAACATTAGAATGATTTTAAACGTTAATATTCTTACCTTTTCCATGTTTAGGTGTTAACTGATACGAGGTCAGTCACTGGTCCTTTTGGGTGCCTTGTCAGTGTTTAGTGGTTCTTATAGCTGCTAGCTAGCAAGTTAGTGAGGGGTCAATTTCGTACAGAAGGGAAATAATGGCGGTGATTAGATCATCCTATATATATGACCTATCCTGTAGAAACCAGAGAATGCCAAGTAATTTCGTCGTCAAATTGGGTAGCGGTAAAGTATTTATTTATTTTATTCACATTTTATTGGAAAATGAAAACATGTCTTGCAATAATTTCACCCATCATTCATTCACTAATTTTAAAATATTTTAATATACTTTATAGTGCATAGACTGCTTTTGGATCGATGTATTCTCTGTGATATGCTTAGATTTGTTTTAGTTTAGTTTTGTGGTTTGTTTTTTATTTTCAGTAGCATCTTTAAACTAAACTTGGAGCAGAACCTTGAAAATGGTTCATGTTGTAACTGCAGGTGCATTAACAGTTTAATGGTCTCTGTCAGCCAGTCCCTGTATCCATTTAGTTATTTCATTCAATATACTTATTACCTTTTTTTGAGGGGAATGGAAGTTTTTTCCCCTGTATGTAGCTGTATGTCTGTATGTAATGTGGTGACATTTAGCTATGTAGACTTATTAACTAACTCCCATATTTGCTAATTCCCCGGGGACTTCCTTCCTAAAATAATTCCATGCCATTTACATCATTCCTTCCAGCGTTGATCTGCTGTCTATCTGACACCCTCCACCACTGGTGAAGGTGAGGGTGACAAGCATTCGGGTCATTTTGGTTGTGTGATGATGGACCCAGGTTGTCGCAGTTAGAAAAGCTGACATGCTGCGTTTTGGAAAGACATCCAGGGCTGGTCACTGAAGTCGCTCACCTGAAGTCATTCAATAATGATCTTCCAGGTATTTGATTACTGATGAAGCTGCTCTGACGAGTTATGGCCACTAGAAGTCGCCGTAGGGCGTGAGTATGTCAAATCAACGACTCCATTAGGGGAACCAGAGTGTTATTGTCTCCACTTAAACTATTCAAAAAATACTTATAGGCCAAACCTGCATGGGAGTGCATCACAGGATGAATGTCTAAACTCCCAAGCTACAAAACATATAATGTAAAGATTTCCTCTGTGGGGTTCAAATCAGACCAAACTTTGCAAATGTCTCTGTGTAGGAAACTCTGTTTATGTGAGTTTAATGATGCACTGGATCACTCCTGTGTTCCTAACAGGCTACAGTCCGCCTGTCAAGGCACATGAACCTGACAGTGAAGGTTCTTATCCCTGATAATCAGTGCCTTTTCCCTTTCCTTTGACTATGCAGTTCAGGCTGCGCATGCTTACTGTGGAGATACAGAACAAGACAAAATAACAGAAAAACAGAAATAAGATTTGTTTTTTTGGTTTTGGTTTTCTTGTTAGTGCGATTACCTTTTTCAAGATAGAAATGGGGAAACACAGTCATTTCCCCTTTCTAAAGGCCCACAAAAAACCAAAAAATCTGAATCGCTATTTTGTCCTTTGGTTTTCAAGATTGAATGAAAGAACTAAATGAACAGACGATACGCAGACTGGTTTCATTAGTTTTTTCTCTAATTATTTTGATCAAAACACAACATAAGTTCATTTTGAGGTTCTTTTGCTAGGAACAGGTCATTTGGATCACTGCATTGAGTTGAGCCCTGATTTCTCCACAGAAGGTTTTATAAACAAGTTTCTACACTAGAAACATGAAAAACTGGATGAATATGAAGGAAAACATGGACTCTTATGAGTTTTTGTAAATATCTTCTCAAAACACAGCATATGATCACGTTGAAGTTCTTTCACTACATTAAATCATTCCGTTAAGCTGTCATTTCTACTGTATTCACCTGTTAGTAGATCATGGCATCCTTAGCTGAAAAAGAAATTTAGTTGACTTACTTATTTGACACCTAATTTCATCAAGGTGTACTTTAAGAAGTGGTTTTGCAGTGATTTAGTGTTTGTGTGGTCCAGTTTATTTACTGGCTAAATCCCTTTTTTTTATTTGTTACCTCACTTCAACCGAACTGAAACTGGACACTATAAATGTAACCTTACACATTTATCCAGCGAACTGCTCATTGACCTGGGCTCCGTGTCCAACCAGCTCTCCATTCCAACATGAAAGGCCCAGCTTGTCCTTATTTCCAAAGAAATTCTTTTCCTGCAACTCCTCTGTGATACCCTCACCTTCAAATTGCTGCGTCCTGTTTCCAAATCCTCAGAGAACCCACATTTAAAGACTTCTCCCTGTATCGATATCATTTTGTGAAAAACATCTTTAGCTAAGTGTCCCACAGGGACTGGAATTTACGGTTGTCATGGTTACAGCGTCACCTACTCAAAGCTCTAAAGATCAAGATTAAACTCTTGTGTAAACCGTTATGCCTATATTTTTTTTAGTGTCCGCCCTATGCAGTTTAAAACCCCCTAGTTACAGGTAACTGTCTCTTTTATGTGTTTTGTAAAACTTGAACCCTTATACCTGAATAAACAATATCAGTAGATAGACATGACAACTCTGTGTCTTTGTTAAGAATGTATTTATGGGACAATAAATACTCCTATTATAAATATATAGTTAAGGGCTTTTCAAACAAATGCAAAAGCCATAAATGACAAGAATGTTTTCAAAACAACAGTACCATTTTTGTTGCATTTTGTGTTTTTTGTTATCTGTAATTTTACTGATAGTAAAGTAGTCATTTCATTACCGACAGAGTCCTTATCATTTTTCTTGCTGCTTGTTTTGCATATTGTATTTTATTTGGTCAATATGAAATTTCTTCGTGTGTTTTATCTGGCTCCAGCACGCCATTAGAGACAAACAGCATGAGTGTCAAACTCATTTAAAACTTAGACATAATGAGGGAGTGTTACAAAGTGAAAAACTTCATGGGAAAGGTAACTTTCTTTTCTCCACATGGTAAAGAAATGCCTGAACTAGTAGAAAATCAGATTGTGAGACTTCATGAAGGATAGGGAAGGTACAAGAGCATCAGTAGGCTACTGAAAATAAGGTCCCAGCAGTGGTTAGGAGGAAGAGCCGTGGTACCAATAACAGGAGGCGCAGTGGCCGTCCTCAGAAAATGACACCATGCACAATTCACTTTATGCAACCTCGCATTGAGACAGATAAGTGTTTGTGACTTGACAAAAGCATTATCTGTGGAAATTGGTGTTTCAGATGGTGCAAAGGACACTGCATGAAGTCAATCTCCAGCCTTTAAAAAGAAAATGGCACAAATCTGCAAGATTAAACTTTGCTAAAAACATGAAAATAAGCCTGATGAATGTTGGCGAAACACTCTTTGGTCAGATGAAACCAAAATAAATTTGTTTGGATCCGCTGGGGTCCAGCATGTTCGGCCGGGTCTACCACAGTGGCCGCATAGTGCCGACCATTAAACATAGAGGTGGGATTGTGCTGATATGGTTCAGTATGATTGCAAAAGATGTAGAGGAGAGGAAATTTTTATGCAATGTCAAGAAAAGTTTGAATACCCAATTACTGAAAGAAAAAAGATGACTTCCAGTCTCAAGACGCTTGGCAAAAGAGGAATTTTCCAACATGACAAACAAACTGCAAAATTCACACAAGAGCCTTTAAAGAAGAAAAAAGTTCAAACTAGACCTGACCTAAGTATTTCCCTGACTTGAATCCAACAGAACACCTTTGAAGTATTTTTTAAAGCGTAAGGTAGAGCAACAAAACCCTCCAGCAAAGAGCAGCTGAAAAGAATCATCTGTAAAGAATGGCAGAACATCTCTCCATAGTTTTGTGCAAGACTGGTATCATCCATGCCCAGGAGATCTGTCACCCAAGGCTGACAAACAAAATATTTAAAAAATAGAATAATATAACCTCTCTAATGAAGGGTGCACTGACTTTTGTTACAGTTGTTACAGTTACAGTTTTGTTACAGTTTTGTTGACTGTTCATTGGGGTCCGAGCAGTGTTGCTTGCTGCTGGAGCCCTATTGTTTTTGTTGTAATTTTTATTTTTTTCCTTCTTCTACTTCTTCTTCTTCTTCTTTTCTTCTTCTTCTTCTTCTTCTTCTTCTCTCTTCCCCAAAATCTTCAGGTGGGTTGCAAATTCCACCCAATACCCAGGCATATATAATGACACTCATTGACCTCAAGGTGACGCTGTAATAATCAAGTTTACATTTTCGCAGTTATCTCAAAAATGGCCTGGCCTAAAGTCAACATTTTTTCATCATTATAATATCTCCAGTCAATCTCCATTTAGTCTTCTCTCAAAATGTCAAATTTTTTGCAATCTGCTTGGACCCTGATTATTGCTTGCAGCTATATTTATAGTTGTAATAGTCAAACATTTCTGTTTTTCAAATTAATTGGCTTTATTCTCCTTGTGGCCCAGCTAAAAGCAAATACAATTGTATTGAATGGACAGGATTTTTAATTACTTAACATTTTAGTGATATTGAACAGGGGTGTATATTTCTTAACTTTGCAAAATCCCCTTGTATTAGCAGTCTCATCCAAAGCAATATTTTTACGAGTGTTTCTGTTTGCCCGGTACATATCCCCTAGTTCAACAGTTTCCAAACCGGCATCATTGTGGCATTTGCCATCAGAACAGCTGTCTATGAATGCAGCAGTTTATATATACAAAGTGGTTCTGTGGTGTAATGGTTACTCTCATCACAATAAATTTTGTGGTTTTATTAACCACAAAATGGCCAATAAAGAGTAGGTAGGGCACATTACTGTTTTCTGTCATTATGTCTCTCTGGTGAGCTTACAGATATGTCATATTTGACAAGCGTACTGTATTTTAGCACCAGAGACTCTTTTTCCATATAGCCTACTGTTTATTAGTAAGGACTGGAAAATGACAGTTATATAATCTATGGAACTAAGCTGAGAAGATGTAAAATGTACAATATAAAATCCTTTTTGATTATTAGTGCCATCACTGCGATGTGTTCATACATGTAACAGTATATGTCCCTCAGTAAACAGGTTAAAATTATCTTTCAAAACAATGGTGGCATTTTGGCATACCAGTAGTTTGTGAACATTAGTGGAAGGTTGCATGTAGCAGTGTCATGGTGTTCTTGGGTATGCATGCGTATGGGTAACAGTCGGGATTCTGAATCCAGCAATCAGAATTCAAATTTCAGAGGAACGTGATTTCAAAGGTGAGGCAGAAGAGAAATTTCTAGTCTGAACAGTAATCTGACCACTGGAGAATAGCAAATTAAACAACATCAAACCAACAGCAGTCAAAATGCCTAGTAAAAGCAACATGATCCTCAAGATAAATAAAGTTAGTTACTTCGGATACATTTCATCTGGAGAAAAAACATCTGACCCAGAACTGCGATCATAAAAGTTGTGCTGTTTCCTGTAGATCCCATTGTGCAATCCAACTGAGCTGATTTTGAGGGGGACTTTTAATTTGAAAAAGAAAAAAAAATTGCAGGACCCATTACCGGAAGTATCACATTAGCATGACACGGAAGAGGAACTGCGAATCGATGTGTTTAGCGTGAACGTGAGGAGAACTTTTAATGTTATAAAATTTCCCTTTTTCATACCACCTTCAAACACCAGCGAATTCATCCACAGTATTATCGCGGTCCCAAACTCCAAGATGTTTAACAGACAGACGAGCCTGTGGATGGGTGATGTATGTTTGAAGTCTTATTTCTTTCAGTGCGGGTACGTTAGCTTAGCTACGCGTGCTTGTTGCTAGCTAGTTACATAAAGGTAGCAAGGATACGTGACCTCAGTCGTGAAAGGCTCGACTAAACTCTGTACTAGAGTACTTCGTTTGTGGAACTTGGAGTAGAACCTTTCCACAACACTGAGTAGTAACGTTGGTGGTCATATGAGTCACCAAGTGTTGACCCAAAGCTCTTCTCCCTGTAGCAAGCATTAGCCAACCAGTTTGATTCGAGCTAATCGGTAAAAGTTCACATACAATATATATAACTGCAGCCTGATGCATTAAATAACGTTACACATGAAATGAGCTGCACTAGGAATTTTTGGAAGTCCCCTAACTATAAAAATTTGCAAATGTTTGAGTAGAGTTTGGTTAGTTCCATTCATGTACACGTTTCTTGGTGATTCTGGCGGCGCGTTGTGACTGAACTGGCGTTAAGCACACCGCAATGTCACACAGCTTGAAAGTAATGTTATACGTTAGTTCTTAGTCATTACTTAATATCATTTTGGAAAAGCTATGGTTAGCTTGTTAACTTAACGTCCAAATAATGTCTCGAAAGTTAAGAAGCTAATAAGTGGTCACAGTGGTAACAAGTAGAGTATGTATGCTAGTGTAACCCTAGCTAAAACATGGCCAGTTCTCAACCTATCCCCAGTGTGTGCCTCAAATTTCTTCTTAGGCTGCCATGAAAAAACATTTTTTTAAATACATAACATCCCTAAAATCTTTAATATATCCCAAGCATTTTTGCTATTATACTTTGAAGCTGCACTTTTAGTATCAAGGACCATTAGCCTTATGGGATTTGTCATAATTTTTAGTTATTTCATACAATTTTTACTCTTGTACTATTATGGACATTTGGGTTTAGTTTAGATTTAATGTGATGCATGTAAAATTTCTTTGCATGTGTGTTCAGTTGGACCCATACATGGATGAGAACTTCATCAAGCAGGCCTTTAGTGCTATGGGAGAATCACCGTTTGGAGTAAAGATCATCACTCACAGGATAACAGGGTAGGTGATACAGAGCATCCCATGCTATACATCGGCCTCTGTGATAAAGCTTTGAAGACAACTGCTACATTATTAGATATGCAGGTGGGTTTTTTAGCCTAGAAAATTGTTTAGCAGATGTGGGAAACTGGAAAGTGTTTGCCCACTATAAACAGCTAAAGGCAACCCTGTAAGTCTTGTTTTAATATTAACCTACCACTCATCCTTAACCGACAAGTGACAGCAGGATTGGTAACAAAATCAGCTGCATGTCTGGTACATAGTTCTGTCCACTGCACCTGTTCACACTTCAGCATACCTAGTAGTGGGTGATCATCCCAAAAAAAATTATATCGCAATTTTTTTTAACACATAATCATGATCCATGATATGAATTGCAATCTTTCTTCCTAGTTTTGAAATGTACTGTTGAGAATATCCAGACTCAAACCAGCCCATGGATTTATCTGTTTGCACCATTAAAAACACAATATTGCATGAGGTTTCTTAAATCCCATGTTGTCCACAGCTTTGAATGGCACGGCATCCTTAACTAGAGAGAATATGACTGCCTCAGTCACCCCTTTCCGTTGTTCGCTGATTTTATGTTATTTTTTTGACTGCTCTAATGCGTTGAAATTCAGTGATGAACTGTTTAGGTTATGGGACCTCGTGAGATACAGATGAGTAGGGTGGTACCGACCTGAGTGAAACACTCAGCATGGTTCTTTGGATGCTTCCTTTTAAGGTGGTTGAGTAGATCTGTCGTATTACCTCCAGAAGTGCCGACCGTTGCCCAACGAAGCTGACAGAGAACTTTTCTTTTAGAAATGACTTGACTGTGCACAGCCGAATCACTGCCACACTACTGATGTCGAGTCCGTTTTTGGCATCAGCTCCTCATCTGCCATGCTGCTAGCTCACGTTGACTTGTTTTTCAAATATGTCAAGCATGTTAGAGACCCTATGATGGAGACACGTGATATAATTGGCCAATCAGCACGGCCATCTAGTAGGCAATCATTCTGTTGGTTTCTGAACGTAGTGTGGATCTGCATTATTAGGATAAACTGAGTGTAAATGTCATAACATGTCACAATCTCTATGATTTGTTTGAAAAGTAAACTGACGTTTTCAAAATCGATCACGATATAAAATCATGAGATCGCCCGCTCCTAAGCATACTGTTATTATACTGAAGTACACCATTATTAATTAAAGAGGTGTAGTTGTTTTAATATCTAATATGCTCCCTTACCTATTTCTTCCAATTAAGTCAGTATTTTCCAAAGATAATTCTTAACTTAAATAAACCTGCTTAGTGCAACTTAAATGATGGAGAACTGTCACATTTGGCTGATAAATGTAATGCCCCGTTCTTCTGGCACAAATGACAACCCACTGCATTGCTTAAGTTGGATTTATACTTGATGCCATAGGTCGCGCAAGTCCTGCTGAAGATATCTATGCTGTAGTTTTTGATTTATAGTTCTGTGTCAGATTTCCCTAATTGTTTCATGTTTTAAGGTAGGCAGAATGTGTGATAGTGTTGATATTCTATAAGTGCGCACAGCCCCAGCCATTTTCTGGCCCCCTCCAAGTCTAGACTAGAGCCCATAGATGGCCTGGGGTTTGTTATTCAATCGTGTGTGGCTTTTATATTGTTAATGCAATTGTTGTTATATTGCTTGTACAGAAAATAATTTCTCAGTATCTATCATTGACTTCTGTCCTCTGCAGTGGTTCTGCGGGATACTGCTTTGTGGAGCTGGCAGATGAAGCAAGTGTTGACCGCTGTGTCCAAAGACTCAACGGAAAACTGGTCCCTGGATCAAATCCGGTTAGTTCTATGGTGTTATCACAAAATACCTGTTCATATATCTTTGATGCAATCCTTACTGCATTATGATTATTGTTTCTCCACAAATATATAAATACTATTGACAATTTAATACTGCCTTCCTTTTTTCCAGTATTAGACTTATGTTATCAAGCAGTATTTAATTGTTGATTTGACTGTGGATAGTGGAGCTCAACTAGTCTTGGTCCTCCTTTGTTACGACACAAACTCAATAGGATTGGATGCTAATATGTCAATTATAACCAGTAATACTTTAAATGATCTTAAATTAACCAGATCTCTTCAAGTTGCTATTTGTGTTGCTTTCACTACCTCTATTATGCTTTCCCAATTTAAACAAAAATTTCACAAAGAAGAAGAAAAAACAATAAATAAGTTACAGATACTGCTGAGTGAAACTCTACTCTTTATTGGCTGAAGTGACAGCAAGTCTACTTGCAGGTCTGGTGATGTAGAACAAAAAGAGATCATGCCAGCTTGAAAGTTTTCTAAGTCTCAAGTGACATGTAAAGATGTGAGCTTTAGTTGCTTGCTGCTGAATTTGAAATGCTGCTGGCTCTTTGAGCTGGCCAAGCTACTGGACTCCCCTGTCCACCGGCCTGTACCTGCTGCTGAAGGTGGCTAAGAGGCTGCTTGTACATGAATGTACTTTGTTTGAAGCTGGTGAATAGAGTCTCTGGTAGGAACTAACTGAGGAATGGGCTAAAGGCTGGTCTGGGTGGTGGAGGTATGTAAACCCAAATAACAACAACAACAACCATAATAACTCTACTCTCTATTTCCAGCAATATCAGTGCTATAGTACACGTCTCTGGTGTTTGAGGTTGGCTTAGTGTGTGTGTTTTCTCTCCCCATGTGCAGCCCCGGAAGTTTAAGCTAAACTATGCCACCTATGGCAAACGGCCAGAGGCGGGGTAAGATATGATTTATATTCAACTTTTGTTAACAAATGTTACTGTTTCAGTCTAAATCTAAGATAAAAAATGCTACACACTTTTTTGTTTAGGAAAACAAATCAACTATTCTTATAACTTTAAATCAGAATAAACAGAGTATTGTATTTGATCTGTGAAGGCATTTCAACAAACTAAATTTAATTAACCCTTAATGACAGACATTTTTCGTTGAAATGTTGTTTAAATTGCTTTAAAATAATAAATGAATAGAATAATCGATGTGATGATTGCTAATGTACTAGTTCATACTACAGATTTAGTTTGTTTTCAATATCAGTTTGGCTTAATCTTTATGTGAATGAAGATTTCATCTTTCAGTACTGGGCCTGCTGATCCCATCATTTCTGTCATATAGGCCAGGACTGGGCAAATATGACTGAAATCAATATCCTAATATTAACAAGAATATTTTTCTGATATATCCCAGAATAGTAAATCTGTCCTTGTACTGTGCATGCGGCAATAGTTTTGTAAAATAAAAAGCCCAAAGTCCATACACACCCATAGTTCATCCAAACAGGTGATTTCACTTATGCCGTCTGATTAGACCTCAGGACGGAGTCACCCCTTCCTCACTCTTCTGTTAGCATTGTTGCACCTGTTATGGCAGGGAAAATTACACTGCTATGATTGTTATTAGTTCATAGATTTTGATGACATCATAGTATAGCTCCACCCAAGTTCAACCTGACTATTGGTCTAATTAGCTAGTCATTGAAAAACCCATCTATGGATGTGCAGGGCCATTAAAGAGAAATATAAAGGGGAATTCCACCAATTTTACACATCAAAGTATGATTACATGTGTTTGGGAATAGTACTGCATATGTGAAAAAAGGTGTGTAAAGCCTTTTGTGGCTCCATTAGAGAGCTGTGTGAAGTCTGATAAACATTGGTTGGGTCTGAAGACTCTGTTTTAAAATGAGAAAAGTCTCAGGGTTTGCAGTCTGAAAATGTTAGCTTACGAGAACTCTGTAGCCCGCTCCTCATCTCCGCTTGAAGCTAGCTGCTCAGGGCTACATTAGCGCCTACAAGCGTAACACACTCAAATTGTGGACCAAAAATGTCATATTGTCACGATACAATTCCACCATAGGTGGGTTTACAATAATACAGTTATGTACATTAATATTTGGACAGTGACACAATTTTCATAATTTTGCCTCTGTACACCACCACAGTGGATTTGAAATGAAGCCATCAAGATGACTGAAGTGTAGACTTTCAGCTTTAATTCAAGGGGGTTTAACTAAACAATTGCAATCAATTACAGCCACATAGTCCCTCCATTTTCATTTTGGTATGTACTGTCTATTTTACACCATACATTGATCTTGTGTTTTCCAAACAGTTAAACCTTAGTTTCATCAGTCCACAAAACATTTTCCAAGTAGTGTTGTGGAATTTTCAAGCTGCTCCTTAGCAAACTTCAGGTGTGCAGTGATGCAGTGGCTTCCTCCATGGTGTCCTGCCATAAGTCTTCTGGTATCTCTTTTTTGCGAGGCATTATTCACATCAGCAGATGCTTCTTGAAAATAGCAAATTCAAAATTAATTTTTTTTTTTTTTTTTTTTTTTTAAAGTCAAAGTAGTTTTAACCCACACTTGCAATCTGGTTTCATTGGTTGGACTTCAGTTTTGCTAACTCCTCACTCCAATTAGCTTTTGTTTTTGTCATAGTCTTTGGGTTCATATATTTTTACCAACCTATGAATGTTTGAATGGTGTATTCAGTATGGACAAAAACAATACAATGATTTGTTTGTTGTTAGTTAACATAGATTGTGTTTGTTCATAATTGTAACTTGGATGAGGTACTGACCATATTTTTAGAGAAATGTATACATAAATGCCAAAGTCCAAAAGGTTCACTTACTGTTTCTTGCCACTTTACAATCATTGCTCAGGTTTAGCAAATACCTATCTACCTTCTCTCAGTATCAATAAATGTAGTGGCAAATTATCTTTATAGAAATTACGGCACTGCATACAGGTCATTTCATTTCGGTCTGGTGCATTTGAAAATTTACATTTGGGCTACATCTGCGGAACCAAAAAAATTGAAAGGGATAGTACAGGTTTTGGGAAAATGTTAGGTTTTTGAAAAAGGTTAGTTAGATTAGCCCTCAGACTTTTAATTTACTTTGGAGAACATCTGCTGCTTCTTCCATAGACTAATCTATGAATTGAGCTAGGCTTGGCGAAAGCTCAGTATTGAACATACATGAACCTAGACTCTGAGACATAAGACAGGCGCTCATTAAGATGTCTGGTTTTGAGGAAACAGGAAAAATAGTAACGTTTCCCAGAAACCCAGCTGTCACTGTAATTCTTGACAGCAATACAGTTGTATAAAAAGGAAAATTTGATCAAAGTTTTCTTTTCTCTCAGGCCAGAATTTTCAGTGTTTGTAGGCGACTTGGCCTCTGAGGTGGACGACTTCCAGCTACACCAAGTTTTTAAGAAGTACCCTTCCTGCAAAGGAGCTAAAGTCGTCACCGACCAGTATGGCTACTCCAGGTATGTCAGCTCATAGAGGTGGATTGGACAGCGATATGGCTTGAGAAGTGTTAAAAGTATTGTGACATCAGATGATTCCTTGAACTACATATTGTTTGTTTAATGTCCTTGGTGTGGTGTATAATATTCTGTTTTGAATATTTTTGTAAGAAATGTACAATAATATAAAAATGTTTCCTGGTTTCGATAGTATCATGATTATTTGGATGGCAGTGCTGTGGACGTTGACCACCAGTACATCTTCATCTATTTTCAAAAAACGGCTGAAGACATGTTTTCTTGCGGTCTTATGCTAAAACTATTGTTTTCCCCATATAGGCTAAGCAAGAGCAACTCACAATTCAAGTGATGCTACCTCATGTTAAAAGTAAAACAACAAGTTTCAGTTCTACCATAATAATACCCATTATATTCTGTTTCTCATTATAAGTGGCTATTTAATGCCAAGTATGTAGTGTGTGTTGGTGTGGAATGGAGTTGTAAGTGTTGTTTGATTTACAGAGGCTATGGCTTTGTCAAGTTTGGGGAGGAGAGCGAGCAGAAGAAAGCGATCGAGGAATGCCAGGGAACAATGCTTGGCGGAAAGCCGCTCAGACTCAGTATTGCTGTAGCAAAGAGGTAAGACACTGAAGAAGAAACATGATGGAACCTGGCAAAAGATATAAACTACACATCTTTTCCCAAGATTTCATTAAACTCAGATTAAGAAAATGAAGATTTTAATGAATAAACCACCAGGCAAATTACACCTAGTGACACATAGTTAAATGGGCAATATGTCAGTATTTGTTTAAAACATTCAAAAATTAACTCAGATATTAAACAGAAAGTGAAGAAATAACGGTTTTGATATTATGTCAAAGATGTCTGTGTATTGTGTTGCAGAGATATCTACTAAAGTTAGCATGCTAACCAGTTAGCCCCGGCCCATTGTGTCTCATAATACCACTTTGTACCTGAAGAGGTGATAGCGAGTCACTGTCTAGTCTGCCCTCAGTTCAACATGAAAGGATGAAGAAGTAGAAACTGCGAGTGGACTATAAACCTGTGTTGCAGTCATCCTCTCTAGGCGACATTCCTCTATTCTTGGTCTAGCTGCTCCCCATCATGTTCCTCAACCTCTCGTAACTTGTACTCTACTCCTGCCACCACTACATCTTCTCTATTTCTGTGACTTGATGTGAAATCGTTGTCGTCAGTCTGACAATTACCAAAGAAAACAACCTACCAGTTACATAATCAGATTGCAAGGAAAACGTGTGGAAACATTATTCCCCAATTCAAACAGGTTTGGCAGCATGTCAACGACTGCCCTATGCTTAAATTCGATTTATTCAAAGGGGCCGAGGTGTGCATTTTTTTTTTTTTCTTACGATAGTGGTGGACACTCTAACCCTGGTAATATACTTCCCCCTATTTGTTTGCAGTATGAATTTTACAGTGGGCCAATTCATATACATTGCCCCTTTAATCATGGTAACTATGATTCTGTGATTGTTGTTCAATTAGTTTGGTGGTCTTGGAAGTTTTCCTAGTTCCCGAGTCTTAGTGTGGTATGTCATGCACTTACCGCTATGTGTCACGAGCTTTCAATGTGAATTGACCAAAAGATAGGATGGAATCATTGTCAGGAAAAAATCTTTATAGACCATCTTTAAAACATACACTATATAAAATGTATAGTTTATCACTATATTACATACATCTGACTTGAGGAGTCTGAATTCTTTGATGGTTGGGATTCAGTAAAAATGCTTGGAAGTTTTTGGTCTATTTTAGCCATTGGAGCACAAGTGTGAGACCATTTTACATGTATGCTCGTAAAATCTGCCAAATGTAACTTAATATTTTCACATAAGTAGTTTTAAATCTAGCTGACCTGATCAACATTTAATTTGACTCCGTTGCACATGCACAAGTAAATCTGCATGTCTCTCCGTAACAACTTTCTAGTTATGCACATAAAGACCCTCACAATGTACAGCACTGTGCAGCAGAGTTAGCTGCATCTCAGGACAGCAAACATAAGAGGGGAAAAAACGCTGGGGTACACTGATTTGTAACATTATCCTCAACAGATCAGTTGGAGCCGATCATTCATACAATCGCAGCTGCTGATTATTTAACCAAAAATTTCAGACATACGGTGGCTTCAGATAGTATTCAGACACCGTCCCTTTTTGCACACTTAACTGTTGTAGATTTAGTTGTAAATGGGGGAAATTGACATTTTTGTCCATCTATCATCACTCAATAACCCATAATGGCACAGTCAAAACATGTTTTTTTGAAATTTTTGCAAATTTATTAACAAACACTAAAATATCTTATTTACAAAAGTATCCAGACCCTTAATTCTTAATTTGAAAATTGGTTAATTTGCATATATTTCTGAAAATATTATAAATTCTTTACTTAAAATTTAGGGTTGCCGATAATTTCAACCAGGACTGAATACACAGGTGTGTGCCTTTTTAAACTATGTCGAGTCAATTCACTTTGCCACAGATGGACTCCAATCAAGTTCTCGACATATCTCAAGTAGAATTACAGTAAAAATAGGACTTTGTCCTTGTGGGTTATTGAGTGTAGATTGAGGGGCAAAATGCTAATTTTATCTGTAAAATTAAATCTACAACACAGAGGGTGAGAAGAGTGAAGGGGTCTGAATACTTATTTAAGCCACTGCACAGTGTGACTGCCTCTCTGAAGGTGCACTTCCACCACAGGCACTTTCCCTGGGGATCAGGACCCTTTTTGAAGAACACACTTTTCATAAGTGTGTTTCCACAGGAGGAACCAATTTTATTTTTTTTCTCTCTTCAGATGTGGTGGAAGTGTATATGGGAGAGCACAACAGGGACTTTTAGTTCCAAGAAAGTACTGAGAAAAGTTCCTCTGGTTCCAAAGTGCCAGGAACTTTTGGTGGAAACGATCCTTGAGACAACCCTTGACCAGAATGAGATGACAATCTGGTGACTGAGGAGGAAAATGTTTCCAGTCCAACTGTAAAAACATTACAGCTGTTAGCTGTTGTTGTTTTTTTAGTTGTTCTGTGCCTTAAGGGACAAGTTTGGTGATACTCACTACTCACTAGTGGATGTGGATTAATCCACAGATGAAAATAGTCCCCACCAAATGCAACATTTCCTCCTGTTTGAGTAAATTTGGTTAACGACAGTGCCGAGCTGTTTTAGGTAATGACTGAGCCTTTTATAAAAATAAAGCTCTGTAATTGTGACCCATTTCTATAGATTTAAGTCTTAAGTGGAACAAATGAGAGGTTCAGAAGTATTGACAGTACCTCATAGTTGGTTTTGCATGTGATTGGTCAGCAATAATAAAAGTGAAAATATAGCTAGCTTTATCCTTTTTTAAAAATGGGGTTTGTGTCAAAGTGGGTATTAGACATCAGGTTTATTGTAGCAGAGTTAATCCTCTTAGTGGTTGAAAAAGTATCTAGGTCCTTTACTTGAGCCAAAAAAAAACCTAAAAGCTGTACGTTCAAAATTTTACGAGGTAAAAGTGTATATATATTTTGAAACAAATGTACTGTATTAGAAATAAGTGATGTGTTGGCAGTTTGATTTACCTGATATAGTAAGTGCAAGTACATTATTGCTGAATTTGTATCCATCCTATACCTCTATAATCATTTAGATTCCTTTGAGACACTTAATCCTTTGTTGCAAATTTACTACAAGTTGAAGGTTTATAAATTAGGATTTAGATTTTTGATGACACAAGAGATATGAATACTTGTCCTTCACCTAATTCCCTTCAAATATGTGTGAGACTTTGTTGTATTTCTTTTTTGCAGCCAAAAGATGAGCAGCTACCATGGAGGCCAGGGCCAGAATTACCATAGCAACTACAGTCCGTCTCAGTCCAGTTACTACGGCAGCCATAGCGGCGGGGGTCAGGGGGGTTATTACTCTCAGTGGGGGGGCTATGACCAGTACAGTGGCTATAACAACAGTGGCTACAACAGTGGTTACAACAGTGGCTACAACAGTGGTTACAACTATAACTATGGGCCCTATGGATACCCTCCGCCAGGCCACATGATGCCACCTCCTCCCATGGGGATGCCACCCATGTCCACTGACATGTCTGGAGCTGTAGAGGTGAGGATGATACTTCCAAACCCATGCTTAAAGGAATACTGAGACATTTTTGGCGAAATATGCTTGACTGTTGATTGTGAATTAGCTGAGAAGATCAATATCAGTTTCATCTACATGTTTAGTAGAAAATTGACCAGGGCGTGTTTAGCAGGGGAAAACTGCTAGCCTCTGCAAATAGATGACACATGTACTCACTAATAGCTTCAATTACACTTAATTGCATATTGTATGATGTTATCTAGTATGCTAACAAATAATGCATCCAAAAGTGAGTTCGAGTTTGATCAGAATGACAAAACTGTTCAAAGTAGAGCCTGACTGATACTAGATTTTTGGGACAATGCTCCTACTGATTTTAGTGAGTAGAAAATTCCGATATCGAAATATCAGCCGATATACTTTATATATGTGATGCTATATATGTATGTATGTATGTTGGTATGTAAATATGTGTGTATGTGTATGTATACACACACACACAGAACCTTATTTTGGAAGCATTATGTACATATATTAAGTGTATTAGTGGCTGGTGAACAGGGTTTGTTAAAGTAAACAAATTACTGCCAAAAATGCCAACAGTAATCTGGTTACTTAGTGAATGTGAAAGTACTGATTAAGATTAGCGGTTTTTGTTGATTAAAAGGGCAGTAATACTAAAATTCAAAATATTGGAGTGCTCATCCCTTTATCTACAATATGACAGTGAAATCTTTATGGTCTTATAGCATGATTGTGTCCGATTTCTTTTTTCCTTTTTTCAGTGTTTATTCTTATTGCCAATGTTTCATCTCTCTCCCCAGCAGAGTCATGAGGAGACTGAGGACATAGAGGATGATAATGCAGAAGGTAAGTAGAGAAGGTAATCCACAACAGGCTTGGTCATTACTCCCTGGCTAGCTACTAATGTAGACACTGATATACGGTATTTGCATTGTTATTCCTTTGATTTTGACACTCTTTTTTTGGGTGTATTTTACAGAGCCAATCCCTGACTGTGACGTGGACCAGTGGAACAAAGATTTTATGCAGCGCAGCGAGGAGCTCTACGACGCCATGATGAACTGTCGTTGGGAAACTCTGAACTCTGTTGATTCCCCTGTCCCCTTCCTCTCTTGATAACCTCTTTTTGTCTCTTCTGATCCCTCCTTAACCCTTGAATACTTCATTTTTTATGATTTTGTACTCCCCATAATCTTGATGATCTAAAGCTACATTGACGCCTTATAAAGGCCACTTCAGTTCACCGTCTCAAGTACTTTATCTAAGTCTGACTAAAGGCTGACAGTACGTACAGATGTACTTGTTCCTCATCAAATACTTAAAGTGCATATAAACGTTCACTTGATTTTAATGTTTACCATGTTGGTAATAAACCGAAAGTTGATCAATAATCAGTGAGGTTACTGTGTAGTCCATACAGTTTAGTATGAACTCCTCTATACACCACAGCTACACGTTTAGGGATAACGTGCTGAAGTTGCCTTCTCTGCTGTTGACTGGTACAGTATTTTATGCTGTTTGTCAATATTTCACCATTTAACTATGTCACAGATTTGATTTATTTTGTTGATCCATACTGAAATGGTCACACCAGCAAAAGCTAACTTTGCTCAGTGAATATGGCCCCAGCTCTGTAGGAAGGGATTGTCTTCTGAAGATAAAAAATTAAAACTATGCCTTTATTGTCATTTGCCATGTACTTCCACAATGGTCATTAGATTTTTTTTTTAATGTACATACAATGTCTCAGCCTCTCTTGTCTTGTTCATTTTTAATGAAGGAATTTTTCTGATAGATTTAAAGGACCAGTGTGTAGAATTTAGTGTCATCTAGCAGTGTGGTTGTAGAACCAACCAACTGAATACCCTTCCCCTCACCCCTACCTTTCCAGGTGTGTAGGAGAATCTACGGTGGCCTTCGGCTAACTTAAAAAAGGTCCTCTCTAGAGCCAGTGTTTGATTTGTTCTCTCTGCGCCACTGTAGAAACTTGCAGTGCAACATGATTGGCTCCATGGAAAAGGATCTGCTCCCAATGTAGATATGAGGTCTCAATCTAAGTTTCTTGGTTTCAGGTGATTATACACCAATGAAAACATAATTATAAATATCATATTCCATTTCTGCCAATAGATCCCCCTAAATCCTACACACTGGTCCTATAATGAACATTATCTGGGTAGAAGTATGGAGAAGCATGGGAAGATGACGACACTGATTTTACCCAGCAATATTCAACCAGGAATGTAATTTTTCACTGTTTATCAGACAAGAAGTATAATAAACGAATGGTACAACCTTCCAGTACTTCTGAGCTCTATGAAACTGTATGTAATGATTTTGTGAGGTAGATGGTTGATTTGCTGTAGCAGATATCAAGCTTTTATTACCTGCTGCTTGGTGGCTGATGTTTTGTATGTTTTCTTTCTGGAGACATTCTATCAAAAACATTTTGGCGGAAAATGGTCTTCTGTCTTCTTTCTATAGAGGGGAGTGAAGAATGAAGTGTTTCTCCTGAAGTGAACTGTATTAATACAACACACTGGCTTCAGAGTATTGAGACCCCTTCACTTTTTTATGTTGTAGGTTTACCTGTAACTGGATAAAATTGACTGTTTTTGCCCATCGGTCTACACAAATTGAAAACATATTTTTAGAGTTTTTTTTGCAAATGTATTAAAAATCAAAAACTGACAGTCTTTAATTTTCAAAAAAACTCAAACCCTTTGCTGTGGATCTCCAAATTGTGGTCAAATGCATCCTCACAGGAGTCTACCTGTGGCAAATTGAATTGATTGGACATAGTTTAGAAGGCCACACACCTGTGTGTGTATAAAAGGTCCAACAACACACGCTGTATGTCAGGACAAAAACCTAGTCGTTATATCCAAGGACCTCTCTGTAGTACTCACTACAGTTAAATTGTGGCGAGTCAGCTGTTTTATTGCAGACAGACACACAAAAACAATCATACACACCAATATACACACACCTACATTCTATTCTCAGCTACCCCCAGCCTTTTTTTATTTAAAATTCATTTCTGTCTGTATGTTCCCTCTCTATTGCTCTCTTCGCCACATATCTAACCACTGCCCAAAAAGCCCACTGTGTATGGATTCGAGGCCCACGTTGGCCCAATTAGCCTTCTGAGAAACTAAGCAGAGGGACGTGGGGTCCCAGGGGAGAAGGGTGAATGCAGATGGACAAGCAAATAGGCAGTGAAACTTAGTGAATAGGCCCCCTCCTGAGGTTCTGGGGGCTATTCAAGGTTGAGCACAGTGCAGCCTCCTCCGCAAATTAGCCACCTGCTAAGAGCAGGGACATCCCTGTCCCAATCATATTCAGTGAGTAATAAATAGACCACCCAGACCCATCTTCTGCTCCCCAATTCTGGGCGTACCTTTGGATTCGTCCACTCTGTAGCTTGGGCCTTGGCAACCAACCCTCCCAGTCTTCATCCCCATATCCCCAGGTTCTCCCCTAAGAGAACCTGGATTCATCATAAGTTTAGTGATCTCAAACATTGTCTCAGAATGTTCACTGTTTAGATGCTTTCAAACACCAGTTTTAATGCCAATAAGACACTAATAGAGAAAGACAAGGATGTTTGATCTGTCAGCCATACTACTAGTCTATCTTTTAAGTGGGCTTTACAGAATTTGAGTCTTTGATTAATCAAGTTTCCAATTTCTTTTCAAGTGTTGTAGAGATTTGAATGTTAACTAGCAGATCACACATCCATCACATCATTTCAGATACTCGTCAAAGTCAGGATTTCGCAGACATTTCCAACCTGTGTCTAAATGGCAACTGCTGTCTCTTGCACTGAATTCTTGTCTTGTAAAGAGTCCCCTGTCATCTATTGTGACTCACTGTTAGGATGTTACAGAAAACAAGCCTACTGATTACAAATCATGTATTTGCTGCATTGGCATATATTAGAAGAAAAGCATGTTCAAAGCACACTTTTTTGAAAGCCCATTTAGTCCATTTGATTTTTTAGGGTTGACAGGTTTGCTTATCTTACTGAGGACAACAAAACACATATGGACAGGTTTTGTTT
Organism: Xiphias gladius; assembly: GCF_016859285.1. NCBI lineage: Eukaryota > Metazoa > Chordata > Actinopteri > Istiophoriformes > Xiphiidae > Xiphias > Xiphias gladius. The sequence goes on from NC_053413.1 coordinate 4,343,840, forward strand.
TTGGTAACAGAACCTACAGTCATGGACGTACAGCCACCTTGACCTAATGATTTAATTCATCTTTTTGGCATGTTGAAATCTGTTTTAAGGGTTTTGTTTTATTAAGTTAATTGCAGTAATTGTGGCTCAATTGTGCATCTTCAGCTTCCATACTTCTGGTCTTGGTGTTGAGCAGTCCCAGTCCAGGCCTCCCAGGACAGTACCAGCTGGGCCCCAGGCGGTACCAACCCTGATAGAGTCCCCTCCAGCTCAGACAGCCTAGAGCGCCCCCCAGCAGCTGGGTGGGGAACTGAGGGAAGTAAGCTAAGAGACAGAGCAGCAGAAAGATCCAGAGCCCGAGCAAGAGAACACAGAACAGGAAGAGGATCCTCAGAGGAGCATCTGAGATCCCTCCCAAACTTAGATAAGGCCCAAACACGGCTGTCTCCTCTGCCAACAGCAGGCAGCAAAGACAGAGAAGGAAGACGTCCTCTGAAACTTCATATCCTCTCCACAACATCCCAGCTTTTAGGCATTCAGACTTGCTCTCCCCTTCTCGTAACACCAACAGAGGCTGGCCATTGGTAACTTCTGGGTTGGTGATTAAAGGTTCATAGCAGCTTCCTGTGGCATTCTCCAGATGGTCCAGGAGTTTGCAGAAACTAAGCCATAGTCCACCAGCCACCACGAGCCTGGAGAGGTGACGGATGGAGAGAGCAAGGGAGCGACGGATGGAGAAGGAGAGGAGGAAGATGAAGGAACCGACGAAGATGCAGGTCCAGCCCCAGCCAGAGCGCAGGAACATCCTGGAAGAAGGAGAGGGAAGATGAGAACAGAGTTCTAGAAGTAAAGTTAGTGATTAGAAGAGAGAAGAAGCGATAGGAGAAAGAAATGATTTATTGTCATATTACAAATTAAGTGTAGTAGTTAAACATCGCTGCCAAATTAATTGACAAATGCCACCACTGAGAAGAGTGGTATCCCCTAATGGTTCCTACACACCATTTCACATTTCACACTTCGCTTTTGTCATTCAGTCTTAAGGAACCAGATATTTTTCTCAGGAGTTGGTGGAGGTTATACCACTGTATTCATCATCCAAATGAATACTATGTTGCTCTTTGTCTACTTAATTTGTAAATAGGCAGCTGCTAAGAAGATCACCATATCAACTTTATAAGGCCAATGCCAATGTTGTGTTTACAAACAAAAAAATCTTAGTTTAATAAAAGTAATGAAAGTTTAATTGAAAGTAACATTCCAAAAATACAGCTCTATTGATGTCTGCCAGTGTATGTCTTATGTAATTTACTGTAAGTATGAAGCAGTGATATTGATTCATTTCTTGTATACTGTAAACTACTAACTGCCAAAACAGCATACTATGCAGATCAGTGCCCAATGTATATTTCAATTATGGTATTAGTATGTAGTATGGAATTGAGTGATAATGAGTGTCAGAAGGTGGGGTACACAGACAGATACATGATTTGGGTTAGATTTATCACAGGAAACTCACTAAAAATGACTGAAAATTGACTATTGTATTATCCTCCTATGTCAACAGTTAAACACAGAGGAGGAAACATGAACAACCTACTCTTAAGCATATTCAACAGGGGATACATCCTGCCTCAGCTTTAAACAAATCAAACAATCAAAACACTACCATATCTTCCAAATGCCACTAGTTTTTTCGTTTGTTACATTTTCTTTGAACAACAACATGTAATCAGATGCAACTCAATGACACAATAACGCCACTGGTCCAAAGTAGAGAAGTGAGCAGGATGTAAACAGGAAACAGTCTCACCTGTAGAGAAAGTGGCTTCTCTTGGCAAAGATACTGTGCTGGGAGACCCAGAAGCTCAGTGCAGGACCAATCATCACCACTGCAGACAGCAACAGGTGGAAGTGCTGCCGGAATACAGTGTTACCCAGGAGCTGGGCAGCCAGGTCCGTCAGGACCACCAGCACTGTGTTAAGGAACATCTGGACCCAGAACCAAAACTCTGACTGAATGTTAACTTAAATATGAAAAACAAACAAACACTGCTGGCTCTGAATGCAACTGTGTGTTTGGGTAGATTAACCACCTCAGACTAAACAGCATGCACTGTTTCATGTGATAAGGCTGTAATCCTGACTAGAATGCATTTAACACACTAGTAACTGTGGATTACCACTGTTACATATTGGAATAACTGAGCATTTTATGTAATCCAGAAGTCTGGTTGGAATCAATCAATCTATGCAAACTATTTTGCAAAGACTCCTGCTGGGATCCCTTGGTGCATCTCTTAAGATTATGAAGATTAATCCAGATCCTGCAGTATTTCAAAGCTGCTGGTTATGTAGTAAAAATAGTTGAAAACCACTGGTGTGATCCAGTTAGCTGCCATGCATAGAGCTGTACTGAGTAACATTAAGGAAATGACAGGTGGCCTCAAGCATTCCACAGACTGAAAATATGTGCACACTTTGATCTCCAACCATGGAAAATGAAATTTGTTGAAATTCTTCAATCCAGTAGGGACTTCTGCTGGTTTCAATATTTTCTGCAGTTTACTGTATCTACTCGTACTTTCAGTGCAGAGTAGTTTAGCTGCAGCTCTCAATTATCCAGTTTTCACACTTATGACTGAAGGCTTCAACAATGCTGCTGCTCTCCAAACCGCATAACTCTTGCTTGGCTATGGTTTTCTTGCAGCTGCAGTGAGGTGAGTTAAACAGTCTTTTCTGACCTTGTACAGCAGGTTTCCGAGTGTCTCCTTGCTGCTTTCCTCTTGTTGTGCAGTGAGTGTGATTGGCCACCTCTGTATCGCTTCTGCAGAAATGCAAAAACCACCACTGTATTCCACTCGGCAACGGCCACGTCTGTATTGAATATACCTTGAAAGATGTCCAAGAGTTGTAGCTCCAGAATATCTCCCCTGTTCAAACCCTCTCCGCTCTAACGTTAGCTTCTCTGCCCTCCACCATTGACACCCTCCGTCTCAAACACACACACACACACACACACACACACACACACACAGGAAAATACTATTTATGTTTTCGCCTTGTCATATGTCTCCTGGACCTTGAAGTTGATATATTACACCTACTGAGATGACTGAAGTTTGAACCATTGAGATCGATTCCTTGGTATTAATAAGTATATCAAAGGGTTTCTGACTAATTTAATTTTAATTCATAGCAGAGATAGGGGCTGACAGTAAGATGAACAACAGCAACTGTGCTGGCGTTACAGAAAAAACATGAATTAAAACAATGAGGTGAAATAAGATGCAGTGTGTCACACTTTGTGTGTGTTTGTTCATGTGTATTTATAGCAGTAACCTTTGTACTGTATCTGGGCTGAGACTCAGCTGTTGCCATCATCTGTCCCTGTCAATCAGTGAATGGCGACTCACAAACAGTTTAAGCACATTTACTGTCCTTTCTCTCTTTCTCTTCTCTCTCTCTGATACCACTCAATACCACTCAATTTAGATCCTTCTCTTTTGAACACTATTTATTCACTTTCTCCATGCAATAAAGCAAGACAACATAAACAGCAATAATAAAAACAGAAGAAAAAAAGGAAACCACAAAGAGAAAACTAGAAGTAAACAAACAACAAAAGAAAACAAACCAAAGGAAGCCCCCAAAAAACAAAAGCAGAAATAACTATAAGAGAGCTAGACAACCGTATAAGCATAGAGTCGATTTGAATATTTTAATGGTGTGACAAGCCTGTTATGAAGCAATGGACTGTTTCTCTCACAGATAAGTAGGCGCATAAATATATTGAGGTAGAGAAAAAGAAGAAAAAATGTAAAACAACAACAGCTGTACATTACAGGAAATGTATGCAGGTTATTCATATCCGAGAAGAAAAGAAACAAAAAGAAATGAAACTGAAGGATTGGATTTAGGTCAAGGTATCAACTCGTGTACAAAATTTGACATCAAACTGCTGGGATGGACAGGTTCTCCGCATTATCAAAAAAGGGATAGCAGGATATGTTATATCTTTTCAGAAAACCATTCAGAGTTGACCTCAGCTTCTCCATTTGAGGTCACATCGTGACTTCCTTGATCCACTGGATAAAAGAGGGTTGGCATGATGCCTTCCATCTAATTAGTGCTACCAGTGAAGTAAAGGCTTTAGCATTTGATATTAAATGATACTATGTTATGTTGGAGCTACACCAAATATCACCATATATGGACTAGCATCTCTTGTTTTGTTGCAGACATATGAGTACACTTCAAAAATTGAAGTCCAGAAATTGTTTAATGAGTTACACGACCAGAAAATATGGCTCATTGTCCCTGGTGACTGATGACATTTGGGACAGCTGGCAACAGAGATTGAGAACATTTTTCACGATTTAGCTCTAGTAAAAGAGAATGTTAATGTCCTGTCCACAACATGAAAGTACCCCACCTTCCCCAAGTCATGCCAAAATAATAAACAAACAAATCTGTCTCATAAGCAAACAAAGGTAAAGGTAGTGGTTAACAGAGATGAGTAACTCTGAATTGCAGCAAACAGTGGCAGATGCAAATGGATGAGGAGTAAATGCGACTAATAATGAGATCCCAAATGGTTTAAAGTTTGCATCAGGCCTTAAAAAGTCCTCAGTTTGGTGGGAGAAGGGTAAATATCGTATAATGTTTCATGGCAAAGCTTTGAGCCTGTAAGTATATAAAAAAAATTAGATTGAGGAATGTTAAATTTTTTAACTAAGGTATCGAATGAGATAAATTAATTATTTACAAAGAAGTATTTAAAAATTATACCATTACTGAATCACAAATAAAATGCTGAGTCTATTTGGGCCAGTGTGAAAACACGGTTTGATGTTATAGGAGCAAAGCTAAGTGCTTTTTTGTAGTAAAAATGGTGCGTACATCGGAACAACCTTCTTATAGTATTCTAGACCCCAGGATTGTTAAGATAGTTGTTTAGGTTCAAAGAGAGAGCAGATCAAGGAGCAGATCAATGATCAAGGATATGGGTGAGACTAGTAAACTTGAAAGTACATGTAATTTGCACCCCAAAGTAGGTGAAAGACATTAACTCCACTTTAAATGGGAAGTGGGTGTGATTAATATCCAACCAATTGACAGGTTCAGTTTATAGCCTGAAAAAATACCAAGTGTCTTTAGCGCTTCCAAGAATAAAGGAATGGACTCGTCCAGATCTGAAATATATAAGAGGAAGTCATCTACGTACACTGAGAATTTAAGGATGACACCATCTCTACCAATTCCGGTAATCTCCTTGTCCAATCTCAAGGTAATAGCGATGGGTTCGTTGGCTAGATTGAAGAGCAGGGTTGCTGAGAGGACAGCCCTGTTCCTCTATATTGTGGGAAGAATTCAGATATTAAAATGATATTGTGGACTGGTGCCAAAGGCGATGAATATAAGGTTCTAATCCAAGAAATAAAATATGGGCCAAAGCCAAATTGATCTAAAATGGAAAATAAATACTCCCATTCAATACGGTCAAAAGCCTTTAAGGCATCAATTGAGATAATGACATCAGGTGTGGTTGTAGATTGAGTATAAGATGTTGAACAAACGACGTACATTGAAAAACAGTTGCCTATTTGAAATGAATGTCTGAATGTATAATGGTGGGCATAATCTTCTCAAGGCGAGGTGTGAGGGCCTTAGTAAGGATTTTATTGTCCACATTTATTGTGCTAATTGGTCGGTAGGATTCAAATTTCCGAGGGTCTTTGTTTGCTGATTGCTGAGATTGTAGTGTGAGTTAAAATTTGCGTCAATAAATGCTTTGTAAAATTCACATGTAAGTCCATCAGGGCCAGGAGTTTTCCGTCTTTGTAAAGAACTAATTGCCTGTTCAATATTGCATTCTGAAAAGGGGCTTTCCAGAGTTGCAAGCTGATCTTGGCGGATAGCTGGAATATTAAAATTTTCCAAAAAGGAGTCAGTGTTAGAGGAGATCAAACCTCCACACTTGCTGGGGCACATGACACTCTGGGAGGAAAACCTCCATTTGAACAGCGGAATGATCTGATAACACAATGGCATGGTATTTAAAGGAAGGTACTGATGAATCTGAAATAAAGTTAAATTATTATGAATATAATGAATGACCTTACAACTCATACATGCATTCTCACACATCATGAAAAGTGTAATGCATACATTTCTTCATGTTGATTAAACATGAAAGGTTGTACTGTATAAGCATGCTCTAAATGTATTGGATTAATGAGTTATGTCTACTTCAGTCAGCACTGAATGTTTTTTCTTTCTTTCAGATGGGGCAAGGTTGCTGTACTGAAAAACTACCAGTCCAGGTGAAACATGGTCAGCCATGTTGACTCAGTTTGCCGAGAATTCATAGCAATTAGTACCACTTAAAGATGTGTCTGACATTTTGGGAAATAAGTTTATTTGCTTTCTTGCTGAGAAAGATGGGAGGTTAGATGAGAAGATTGATACCACTCATGTCTGTACAAAAAGTATGAATCCTACCACTGGCAGCAGCCTAACTTAAATCAGCATTTAGATGGAAAACAGAGGGAAGCTGTTCAAATAAAATCCACCTACCAGCACCTTTAAAGCTTAATTAACACATTATATTTCATTTGTTAATTTTATACAAAAAACAAAGTGTAAAAACACCTGTTCACTGTTTTGTGGGGTTTATATGCCAAGAAATAGTCCCACACGTGATAATTAGTGAGCTTTAGATTTGTTGCATGGTGGATTTGCTTCCCCGTTTCCAGTCTTTATGCTAAGATAAACTGGCTTGCAGCTGGTAGTAGCTTCATATTTGACATACAGGTATGAGGCTATTCCTTTAAGGTAGTCAAAAAATTGATAATGAGAGGCAAAGGAGTGTGGTTGGTAACCTAAGATACACACAGTAGAGGTTGGCTGTCCTGTCCCTGGTAAATGAACTTGCTATAAGAGACAGTAGAAGCAGGCTGCTTCTTGGTGGAGTTTGTTTGGGCTGTATGCAGCTTGTGAAGAAGGGTGCAGACACTATTCAGGGCTAAAAAAAAAGTCCCCCACCTCCTCTTGATTTTTGGGTAAAAAGAAAAAAATTTAGCTGAATTTAGCTTTTTTTGTTTACAGATAATTCTCCTAAAAAGACTCATCAGATCATCAGACAAGGATAATGCTTAAAATAACCCCACCCCCAACAAAGACCTTTTCCCTGGAATGATCAGTGCCGTCCACCAATCCCATTAATCCAATGGGATTTGTTCCTTTCTACAGTTTAGTTGTATCAGACACTGTAGACATGTGTAACAAGAAACATCTGTTAATGAGAAGATTTTGTAAAAAATCACTGTGACGATATGTATCTTTGTTCTTTATTTAATTAATTGTTATTATTATATTATATCTGACTAATATAAATTACAATTGTTGTTTCCAAAATTGTCTTTTGCCCATTTAACTACTTAAATCCTAAATCCTAAATCTACAAGTTTAAATCTTTCAATTTGTATGTTGTTTTCCACGTTTGTGTTAAAAATAAGAATTTTTCCAAGGAAGTTGCCCATGCTCACCAAGACAGATGTAGGTCAGTAAAAACAGATGCACATAAGCTTTTTTTAAAATCTTGTGACAACTGAAACATCTTCTCATTTGGTCCACTGTTCCTTTATTTCTTATTCATGTTACTATAACCTCCTTCTGTCCTTTCCTGTACAGCGCACTTCTGAAATGTCTGACTCAGCTGAACTCTCCTGTCTGGCTGTCGTCTGTCCAGAAATAAAGACTGACCTGGTTTCAAAGTGTAAAGTGTGCCCCCCTGTCTTTCCAACTGAATATAGAAAGGCTGAACACTCTGGTTATGCTGACAACAAACTTACAGACAACATCTGATCCACTAACCACTACATGTGGTACATCACATCTGACTAATATAAATTCCAGTGTGGTGCAGTTGTAAAGAAGGGAGGATACAGTTAGCCTCGTTTCAGAAAAGAATAAAAGACTGAGGCAATGTTTCTACATGTTTGAGGCCACAAAAGAAGTATAAAGTTTGATTGAATTTTCTCCACTACCTCACTCACTCTGAGCCAAGCTTCACTTTAAAAACGCTATGTGTAACAGTGCACACACAGTACAGTAGCCCTGCCATAGTTCCTACCTTTTTCAGGCCGATCATGTTCAGTTTTTTTTTTTTTTAATCTTTATTCAACTTTATGGTCATTATGGTCAGGCTGTAGGACTGCATTATGTAAAATTTGGTTCCTTTCATATATGTAAATGGTAGCGGAGAAAACATTGGAAACATTTCTTAATACAATGCTTCCCAGTACAATAATAGATAGGGACTGGAAGATGACCATAGAGTTCATTCTTCTCATTTCCGTTGCTGTGTCAATAAGAACTAATCATTATAGTAAAGTTCACAAAAGTAGGAGAATGTAATGCTGTCGATTCTGATGTATTGGACTGTACTGTACATTGCACTAGAGTATATATTTTTAGGTCACATAATCTGCAGTTACCAGGCGTTATGTGGAAAGACTCAATTGGAAAATGACAATAATAATAAAAAATAGAAATTACGTTTTCGTCAGAAAATAATCCAAATATTGAGCCAGTTTTAACATTTACATCAACAGTGTGTGAAAATGTAACAAGCAAGCAGAGAAGCTGAAAATAATTAGATAAAGAAAAATGGCTAAATTATGGATAAATGGTTGAAACATTTAGCTCTAGGTCAGAGAATTAATGCAAATTTGACCTGCCGACCTAAACAATAACAGGTCATTTGTAGGAAAAAATATCATAATAATATCCACTTTCTCATAATAATTAGTGTTAAATTTGTGTGTTCAATTCTAATGAACATATTTGGACCATGAAGGGATGGTGCAGAGTAAGGGATTCTTCAGGTTATCTAACAGAACATCGACAAAAATGTTTAGGAGCCACTGATACAGTCAAGTCAATTGTATTTATATAGTCGAATATCACAAACTTGCCTTAGGGGCTGTACAATCTATTCAGCATACAACACTCTCTGTTCCCTTACACCCTCAGCTGATGGTCCAGCACAGAGGAGTCTGAGTGAAAAGAGAGGCGAGGGGAAGAAAAGAGGGAGAGAGAGAGAGAGAGAGAGAGAGAGAGACAAAAGCAAACAGCTTGAACTCCATGGGTTAGAGAGATGCAGTGGTTAACTGTAACCTCGATGGCAGGACAACCTGGATGATATTGTAAGCACAGGAATTATTAGGTTTATTGAGACTGAGACCAACCTGCTGTAAGGATAATGGTAACAGGTACGAGGCCCAAAGTAATCAAAGGATAAGCAATTAACGTAACGTAAAGGCAAAAAGATGAGTTTGAAGTTTGGAATTAAAGGCATCAGCAGTCAGATGTTCTGATGTCAGCAGGGAGGTTATTTGAAACTACAAAGTAGTTCTGGCTGGATAGTGTTAAATGCTGTAGGAAGGAAGATAATTAAGAGTCCTGCATGGGTTCAGTTGTTGATATAAGAATTTTTAAGAGGATGAATGTTGTGTACTTAACACATATAGCTGTCCTATAGCCAAACTGGCCAAACTGAAGTGGGTCTAATATATCACTCACTTTCCTCAACCTCTCTCCTGTCCAGTTTTCTTTTTTTTTTTTTTTTTTTTTACCATATAACAAGTAAGAAAGGAACCAGTTTGAAAACACAAAAAACATTTTATATTTTTTTCTTATCTCTCATTTCTTTACCATAAGCACAAGTAGCCCCCTTTATGAGGTAGGTCCCTCCCACTCTTTAGGAATTTGTACTATTACGTACAAAGGTTTTAAGACTACATATCGCCTCTGAGCCAAGGCTCATGCCACCTTTAGAAAGCAGTCCCCCTGATTAAGTGTCCTTAAGCAAGACACTCAGTTGTTCTGAATCTGATTCTGACCTCTGATCTCCCTGTGGAAGGAAAAGGAGAATTCCCCTACTGTGGCCAATACATTATTACTGTAACTTACACAATATTAAGAGTGCAGTTGTTAATTTTTGTGGTGAACTATCTAGTTTGTCGTCACACCGCAATTTATGTCATCTAGATGATTTTAATATGTTAATATTGATCAGTCTTTAGTGCAACAGCATCTCCAACAGCAAAGCTGCTGCTTTAACTAATGCACCGTGGCACAGCCCACCACAATTACATTTCTGCTCTGTTGCTGACATCTGCAGGCACTAAGGAGAAGTTCCATATGATGGCTTGAAAGCAGACTACTGCTACCAGCCAGCCGTTAAATGTCCGAGTTAGACACAGTTTACTCTGTATTAGCTGTTTATAATACACACATAATACAACCTTTCAGAATATGATAGAAAAGCCAAATAAAGAGAGAGATGATGAGGAGATAGCAAGTTAGTCACAGACACACACACACACACACACACACACACACACACACACACACACACACACACACACACACACACACACACATATTTAAATATCTAACTTCAACATGTTAACCACGTCACCTGACACATTACAATGTCATGAAAGTCTGTGCTGCTTTAATCTTTGAAAAAACAAAACCAATGCCAATTGGTCAGTCTGGTCATCAGACATACTTTTAGTCACAAAGTGACAGAAAGTGAAAGTTGCTTTTTTGGTTTTGTCTCTGCTTCATATTGTTTTGGGTGCAATATAATTTTGCAATAAAATCTTTTTTAATGTCTTATCACCAACATAACCATCAGCCACACATGACTCAGGATTTTACGGTGACCCCTGATGTGGCCAGTCAGACTTCAGGGGTGACAGTCTCTTGCCATCCTAAATACAGACCTGCAAATTAGCATGTGTAGTAACAGCCAATATGGCTAGACAAAGAATTCCTCCTACAGGCACTGCTGGGTTGACAGGTCATCTGTAGGAAGTGCAGTGAAGAAACTACTGCTCCCAAACTTGTATGTTGGGTAAAATGGGTAACAAAGTGCTGAACTGTAATTAATGACCAACAAGAGTGACTATGCTCAACGCTGGTCATAATGTGTGTCAGACTCAATAAATATGAACTTCGTGAAATGTGAATTTAAGATTTTTTTGGTGATTTATATTTAATATGACAATGTTTTGGTATTAATTTCAGGTCACAATGGTTTTTCAGAAAAATGGTGTATATTACCCTTTGAGAGCGGATTCTGTTTTGTTTATGACTGTTTTTGTTTTTTGATCACTCTGTGTAACTTCAAACGAGGTGTAAAAGAAAATATACGCTCAGCTTTCTACGCAGAAATGATAAATAGATGTAAATCTTCTTCCTTTTTCAAAGGCCTGCTGCTGCTGGCAATGAAGTGGTGGCGAGAGGGAACAAAAACACCAAGGTTTAAGACCACAACAACGAGTTCATGCACAACAGTAACCTTTATTAAAAAAAGAGAACCACTTTCATACTATCAAATAACATTACAAAGAAACATCTGAGTGTATGAACATTTTATTTTTTTGTAGGTTTTCACCTTGCTCAATTTCATTTGTGATATTACTTAAATGAAGCAGTTTGCAGTACGACATACTCACCCCTCCCTGTGCTGCTTCTCCTAGTTTAGTTCCATCAAAGGGCCTGGTATCTGTGTGGCGTCCAGGCAGCCAGCGGAACTGTCAGCTGTAGGATCTCACCTCTAATCCACCATAAAACACTGACTGACAACACAAACAGCTGCTTGCCTAATCTGCTCTGGCCTGTCCTGCTGCTGAAAAGGTTCCAAAGCAGAGAGCCAAAGAGGAAGGACATGGATGGACATGCGGGAGATCTTGGATTCATTCCTAGCGAGAAAAAAATGATTTATTTATAAATATATACCCCTAAGATCAGTGGTCCATCTATAATGGACCACTGGATCGTCTATATTTTCGTCACATGATGAAATTTCCAAATATTCAGTATCATGAGAATATCATAAAACCTTGTATGTCTGTGTTTTTACTCTCTGTGCATGATTCAGTTCAGTTCTAGTTAAAGTGAGCCCTTATCTCCAGGGTTGCTCTCAGGCTGAAAGTGCCACTGATAGTGTGACCAGTAAACAGTCAAACACTGTTTGTGTGGTCTGACTATGCAGCGGAAGGCAGTTGGGTCAGACATGGTATCAAACACCCGGTTATTAATATCCATCACTCTCAGAGTATTAATAAACTGCATACATGCTTAATACCAAAATGATGAGAGAACAATGGTCCGTGAAGCTTCTTTGAATAGAGCACTCAGTGTCAAGGAGTGGACTGGGACTTGCTTTTATTTCACTCTTAGTATAGAGGTAAACGAAAAAGTTGGTTTTAATATATTATAAATGCCCCCAAATGTTTCTTTTGATAATAGGATGTCTGACTTGGTATATGATGAATCAATAACACTTGACAACAATGTTCATTTAAAAAGAAGTAGCTATAATTACCTTCCTCCTGCTTGCCACTATTCTTTAGTGTAAATTCATCATTTCCTGTGAGCAGAGACCTGTCCTTACCCAACAGGACATATCTCATTCATTTATTATAAATTAATTGGGACAAAACTGTGAATCCATGGCATCTAATCTCAGTTGGTGTAATAGGAAATACTTATCTATTACACCACTGTATGTTCAGACTGCCTTTTTTTCTGGGTGGGACTATTATATTTACATTCTTCTGGTGTATTTTGTAAGAAATTACATTTAATGATTACAATTGTTGTGACTTTTGACATGACTGACTTGATACCCTCCCACAGCACAAAGATTACAAATGCTGCTATGAAAAAGTATGCTGTAAATTACCTCTTCATTTCCCTGATCACAGATCTACTTTGAACCAATCAGATATGTGATTAAAGATCAGATTAAACTGATATAAATTGATGAGCAACCAAATAAGCTGGATTCCAGTTAGACAAATGTTCATTTTCAGTCTCATGCTTTTAAGCAGCCCTCTGTAAACAGAACAGTACCTGTCCTAATGGAAGCTTTTTTTTTTTTTTTTTTACAATCAATCTGGTCATCAGATGCAGACTGATATGTTGCTGCATAAACCAGTGGTATTTATGCCACATTTACAAGCAAAGTGGTTGAATTTCTTTTTATTGTGATTATTTTTGTTGAAAGATGTGGTATGTAATCTGGTAGACAATGGTGCAAGCAAAAGCACTTAGCTGGTGCTATTTGACAAATAAGGGGAGAATGGACAGACATATTAAAGCTCGACAGAAGCACCACAGGTCTAACTAATAAACTAACATTCAAGTGTAAATAAAACACCTGCATTGCTCATCATCAATTTTGTCCCCCCAAGTAAAGTCACATTTGCCTTTGCTGCCCGATTAACAGAAAGGTTAATCGGGCAGCAAAGGCAAAAAAAAAAAAAAAAAAAGGGTCTTTAAGCTGTTCAACAGCCCAAGTGTGTTTTTTCATTGTTCTTTTCATTGGAGTAGGTGCAGCATATTTACAGTGCAGATCAGCATGACCAAAACTGAAGAAAAACAAAACTGAAAAGTAACAACAAAGATGAGAAGGCAAAGAAAAACAATCAAATAAGAAAGCAAATCTGCACCAGGCTATGCCCCTTTAAGTTAGGGGCCATGACAGCTTCTGTGGCCTGCTCATGCCAGCATGGTCTGGACTCCTGAGAAAAGCTGCATCTCCTGTTTTTTATAGACAGTAGACGCTCGTACTCCAGGAAATAACAATTAGTTAATCAGTTAACTTATAGCAGTGATCCATTTACTTATAATTTATAACAGTATCTTTTACACAATAGATCGATATTATAAGTTTACAGCTGAAAAACACTCCTAAATACCATGAAAGAGTAAATTTTTTCACAACTGCAAAAATCAGCATTTTCTGCTGAGCACATCACAACCCCCTTGATCTATATCAAAAATGGCACATACCCCAAGGAAACTGACCATAAAAGGAGTCCAAATGGGCTGAGACTGGATTTGGCAGCTCCTGGGCTTTGGTCGAAAAGTATCTATGTGGCAGCCATGATAGGAGCTTCAGTGCTTTTTTAACTGTCTCCTTTAGCATAGGGTACACTGGACCACCCTTTACGAAAGGAAATAAAGCTCTAACATTTAAAGCGACGCACCATTCCACGTCAATAACATCCGCCATTGAATGATTATGTAGCCTAATGTAAGTGTAGTTGGATTCTCCTAGCACCATGGTTGTCTTTTCCTAAGTCCTTATGAATTCTCCCTCACATCTTTACCTTACTTTACCTTATGACAATTTCCATTGAGGTCAAGGAAATGTTTTTTTTGACTTTTCGACCACAGCCCTGTGCCAAACCAGGGGATGGCCAAACACACACTCAAATTCATCAAGTAACTATTACCTCAATATCTGTTCACTAATTTGTGTCCCCTTTAAAACCAAATGTATTTTTTGTTAAAAGCAATTAAATATCATCCTACTCTTTTTTTCAAAATCACACATACCTCATTACAAAGAAACACCTGTAAGAATTACAATTAAAAAAAACTGTGGAGAGAGTTGCAGTCCTTTGAATCCTTTTTTTTTGTTTAAATTTTAGTATTGTTTATATAGTACAGCTTGCACTTTTCTTTTGCGGAGGCCTTTTCTTCATTAACCATTTTACACCCCTTGCTTTTTTTCCCCTAACAAGGAGTGAATATTTCTTCCTCAAGCTGCTCACTCATGGCGCAGACAGAAGTACTTAACAGGCCAAAGTATGGACTCAGGCAAACAAGGAAATCCTTCCCGCTCAAATATTTTTAAAATCAATTACGTGTAGCCTGAAAAAAAAATGTAATAAGAAAAAAATAAACATTTTAACTTTTGGACCTATACATAAATACATATTTTAAATCTCTTACCAAAATTTAAATTGAGGTCCTAAACTTAACTTGATTCTGGCCAATAGTGGATGTATGGGCCTATCACAGAGCTTCTACCTATTATTCCTTAAGGTAATACATTGGTGTAAACCAGTGGCATTAATAAGATAATGTTTTATAGATTACAGAGGCACAAGAAAAAGATACTGTCAATTTCAGCTAGATCTTTATTCTTATGTCTTGTCATTTAGTCATACTCACTCTCCTGTCTTTATAGATCCAGCCACCTCCTCTTGCCCTGCTGTAACCGCAGTGTTCCTGCCACTCTCATCACCTAGCCCTCTCCACCCAATCACTGACCTGTTTCCACCTCCCAATTAGCCCCACACTATATATATATGAGCCACCTTCCCTCAGCAGTAACCACATTGTCTATTGTGCATCCATCGTAGATTTCTTACCCTCTGTTACTACCTGCCTGATCCCAGCCTGATCGACTCTGCCTACCTCAAGGACTGTCATACCCTGCTTACTGTTTGGATTAGTTTGCCCTCTTTTGTTCGCTTGCCTGGTTCACACCTCCTCGTAACCCTGAGTAAACTTGGATTGCCCTCATCACCTGTGTATGTGTGATACACAGGTATCACAGTCAGGAGTCATGCTTTTGGGTAGGGGGAGACTCCAGGATCTCCCTGTGCGTCATGACCGGCTCCAGGAGTGGACCCAACGGTTTATCACCTCAGCCCAGCGAGCAGCACCGACACCTCTGCCCAGCGGGTCCTCTCACCCAGGTCCTGTTTCTGAGCCATGAATTTCTCCTCCTGAATGCTACACTGGAGAGCCAGGAGGCTGTCGGCCATTTCTAATTCTGTGTTCCCTCATATTTGAGCTCTAACCCGCCTATTACCCCTGAACCTTAATCCTTCCCTAATATTCCTGCCAGGCCAGATTCACCCTCTCTCTGTGTTCATCGAATCTGGTGCCAATGCCATCTTTATGGACCACCAGTTTGCTGATCAGCTGGGTATTAACTGGGAACCAATGGCCTGGCCCATGCAGGCCAGCACCCTTGATGGATGTCTTTTCAGCTCTTCGGCCCACCACTCTTCTCCTGTTCATCTGGGCATGTCAGGCAACCACCAGGAAACACTCATGTTTCACCTAATTGATACTCCGTCACTACCTGTCATCTTGGGATATCCATGGTTAGTCAGACACAATCAGCACATAGACTGGTCTTCTGGGTTTATTTTGGGCTGGAGTAGTCCCTGCCATACTGTTTGCATTAGGTCTGTCTGTTGTCCTGCTCCCAGTCATGTTCCTGCATCTGAGTTCCCAGATCTCTCTAGAGTACCTCCTGAGTACCTGGATATCAAAGAGATTTTTAACAAGTTTCAAGCGACCTCCCTGCCTCCACGTCGTCCATACAGCTGTGCCAATGAAATCCTCCTAGGCACATCCCCACCCAACGGCTGGCTGTATTCTCGCTCCAATCCAGACGTAGACCATGAAGAGATATATTAATGACTCCCTGGATACAGAAATTAACTGGGCCTCCTCTTATCCAGCCAGGTAGGGTTCTTTTTCACAGACAAGAAGAACAAGTCCCTCTGTCCATGGCTCGACTACCGGGGTCTCAACAACATCACCTTCAAGAACAAGTACCCCCTCCCGCTCAAATCTTCTGCTTTTGAACTTCTTCAAGGGAGCACAGTCTTTTTCAAGTTAGATTTCAGGAACGCTTATCACTTCCTGCGCATCTGGGGGGTGTCCTTCCTCGCGTAGGAGGTTTGCTAACGTCTACCGCCACTTCATTTGCAATTACAGTTCTGTGGCTGCCCCTCTGTACGCCCTCACCCCCAGAACACCCCCTTTGTCTGGAACCAGTCAGCAGCGAGAGCCTTCAGCAAATTGAAATGTTGGTTGCTGTCATGCTCTCATTCACTCCCTCCCCAATCCCTTACCCCAGTTCATGGTGGAGGTCAACACATCAGACTCTGGGGTGCCATCAAGAGACATCAGCAACCATGAATTGCTAGCTGTGAATCTGACCCTGGAGGGGTGCAGACACTAGTTGAAGGGGCAGAGCAATCGTTTGTGGTCTGTACATATCACTAAAAACGTAGAATACATCAACCAAGCCAAATGTCTGAACTCCCGCCAAGCTAGATGGACATTGTTTTTTGGTTGCTTCAACTTCACCCTATCCTACCATCCGGGGTCCAAGAATTTGAAACTGGATGCCCTCTCCCATCAGTTTCAGCCCAACAACTCTTCTTCCAAGCCTGCGGAAGTCCTCCCCACTTCATGCAACATTGGAGCAGTGTCTTGGGTAATCGTTGACCAGGTAAAGCAGTCATACATCCAGCAGCTCCTGGTAATTGTCCTGCTGATCGCTTGTATACCTCCATTCCAAGGTCCTTCAGTGGGGTCACTCCTCTCATCTGGCGTGCCATCCGGGTGTCGGTTGCACCCTTGCACTCCTTAGCCAATGGCTCTAGTGGGCTTCCACGGAGTGAGAAATGTGGGAAATTGTCCCTGCCTGTTCCATCTGCTGCCAGCATAAAAATCCATGTCAGGAAACTGCTGGGCTTCTCCAACCACTATTAGACCTAGTCCAACATTTCCCTGGAATTTGTTGATGGCCTGCCTACCTCTGACGCTAACACTGTCAGTCTCACAGTTGCTGACTGCTTTTTAAGTGCTCATTTTCTCCCATTATCTAAGTTACCTACTGGTAAAGAGAAAGCAAACCTGTTACATAATGTTTTCCACCTGCATAGTCTCCTGCATATATACCAGCTGCTTTCCCTCAGCATTTGCTAGATTGTCTGCTCTGCGTCCACTGTAGCTTCCATGCCTTCTGTTACCACCAGCATGATCGACACACAGTCCTGATGGATTCGGATCCCTTGCGTACTGTTTGGATTAGTTTGCCCTCTTATTATCTTCCCCTGTTCAGACCTCCACCTGTACTATAACCTTGAGTAAACTCGGACTGTCCTCTTCACCTGTGTGTGTCTTAGTCATGCTTTTGGGTCCTACTCTGCTATCACTGGGCCTTTACAGAAACTGTTGTACAGGTGTGTGTGTGTGTGTGTTTGTGTGTGTGTGTGTGTGTGTGTGTGCGTGTGTGTGTGTGTGTGTGTTTTAAATAATAACACAACTTTTAGGCTCTCTAGACAACCTTTGAAACACCATTATATTTTGAAAAGGGACCTTTCACCTGGGATTGTTCCAACACTTTAACATTTTGTTTTCATTTAAAGTCAGCCTTAAAATAATCAGTACCATCTTGTCTATTAATACTGTCTATGCCAAATGCTGTGCTAAATGTCAATGTGTTCTTCTTCTCTCAAAATATTCAAAATGTTTTAAAGAAACATTTAAGGTATCTGACACCGATTTACCATGGTGGAAAGGAAGAAGATAAAGAAACTCAGAACATAGGAGAACTTAATTGGCACTTGCATGTCATCAGTGCTAACATTAGCCTTAAAAGGGGCAAACATAGCAAGCCAATTATAACCCCAAAACACTGTGAAGAAATTTGGCAGAGAAAAGCTGAAGAGTCTGCTCTTAAGTGGAATAGTGTTTCAGTGACTCAGTTTTAAAGCTAGAGTGAAGGTATTGTTATTGTATTCAACTAGTTCTGAACAATTCCCCCACACGCCTATTGGCTTTGCATTGTTTTTTATAACAAATTGACGTTTCAGTCAGGAGACCTTTCTCAAGCCACGAGGCCACTGTAAAGTTATAGTGCTTACAAGAGATTATGATTACAAATGATCACCAGCTGATATAGCCGTGTCCACAAGCCATTTACCATGTTGTTCATGACCATTTCAAAATATCTTCAAGGTCTTCTCCAAGGTCTCGGTGTCTTAATGTGGTACACTGGAGGGATTTTTGACTGTATTATTTTTATTATGTTTTTTTTTTTTTCGAGTGTTCAAAAATGGTTCGGTTTTGCACCAGATCTTTGGTATGGTAGTAAGTCAAATTTTTCTGCAGGGATCTTACACATAATTGATCTTGGAGATGACCATTATATGCTTCAATCATCATGTTTTAAGCCCTTACAGAATCTAAATATAAAAATTTGATAAGGTGCCTAACCAAAACACAATGTCTATGACAGCTTTCTGGCTAGAAAAAAATGAGACACAGCTGCTAAGCTCCATCTTAAAGTATAATACTAAATACTAGTTAACTGAGCCTCAGTCAGCTTGTACAGACAGAAGCTCGACCCGATTGACTTTGCATTGGTTTGTGGCTAACTAGTACGAGGAACAGCATGAATTGTGCTGAGAAAGGACTCTACCAATCAACATCATCATTGGTAAATAATAGGGCTAGGGTTCCAAATCAGAGCTATTCCTTTAAATAAACTCTTATTTTTGTACTTATTTTTTTATTTACTTTTTCAAGCATCTGCGGAGACTTGCAAAAACCTGATGAAGTTTTGGACAGTTTGGGAGGTGCCTGCCAGCCATCTCAAGGTGGATGTCACGCAGCGGAATATTCCGTGATCCCAAGCGATCTTCCAGTGTGTCCGGCTCAATGGCCACTTCTCCAAATACCAGGAGTTTGAAGATGCCCTCAAAATTTCCATCAGCATCAGTGAAACAGGATTTGGACTTATTTAATTGAGACAGACAGACATAACCATGGACAGGACTAATTGACTGCAAGTTTCAAAGTTATTTTATGAGAGTAAAATTTTTTACAGTTAATGTTTTTACTTTTTCTTAAAGAAAAACATGTGGCAGTTTTGCTGCCCTAGAAGTTGATTTTTTCATCATGTTGAACACACTCCCTATCCCATTTGGTGATGTCAGATTACTTCTTTGGAGGCAGTATCTAGGAGTGACTAGACTGTACTGTGTTTCTGAAAGCTGCTGTGGGTAAGATCTTGTTAACTTGCCTGCCATTCCCCTCGACCAAGGCACCTGGGTGCCAGACTGTGGCTGCCCTGAATAGTTAGGATGGGTTAAAGGCTGAAGGAACATTTAGGATATATGTAAAAAGGAGGGATGATGCCATTTCTTGTTTAATGTCAGACTGGTATGTCCCTCTGGGGTCACAGTACAACACAGCAGGAGATAAAAGAACAGCTTAACATTGTATGGGATTATACAAAAATGTAAATATAAAAATTAACCCTTTGTCAGGTCAGGTCTATACAGGTATGGCATGTAACAGTATGTATGTAAGGGATACAGTCATTTATGTAGTTATATACAGGGACATGAAAGAAGTTCTTTAGACTGTTTGCAAAAAGTAAAATGTACATTGCGGATTTCCACAAGACATGCATTCAGGTTTGTGCAAAAAGTTAAATGTCAATAATACATTAAACCATTATACTGCGGCTGATGAGGGTAACTGCATAGAGATGGGTAAGGTAACACGGGTTGACCTTTACAAGCACACAGTGTCCTGTGTAAACGATGAATTGAAAGCACAAATATTCACAGCACCTGCATGTAGACCAAGGCACTATACACCAGTACACATGCAGCCTGATTTCTTTCCCAAGGGCGCAATATTGTTCATGTGCTTACAACATGAATGCAATTTCTATGCATTCTTTAAAAACTAGGTTCACAGGAAGTTTATGAATTCAATATGGCATCACTCGCTGAAAGATTTGGGAACTCCTGCATTACGTTGTTCCACACAGCGTGAGGTGTAAGATGGGGGAAGGTCTGGTAAACTTGCCCTAACTAGAACTTAAAATAGCGATCACGTAGAAGTTCTCTAATGTGTTCCTAACAAATCAATCTCTATGCACAGATTTAGAGTCAAACCCATTGTATCAAACAGTAGCTATGTGTTCACAAATATTGATTAAACAGTCCAACAGCATAATGGCTCAATGTACCTCTACATGCATAACTAAAATGATGTGCCAACATCTGTGGCGCATTTATTTTCCATTTTAGCCAAATGTGGTGACTTTCTTCTTTATATGGTGTTTGACACACATTTTCAGGTACACTGGGAGCCAATGGCCATGGTGAATTGTCAGAGAGCTACCAGATTTTTCAGGAACAGTAAAAGATCTTGAAAAAAGGAGGGTCCCTTGATTTTTGTATCAAGACAAGAATTATCCTCTTTTCCGGGGGCGAGGAATAATATAACTTTCCAAGTTATTAAAAGTAACCTTCTTTCCACGGGCAGGACACAACAGGCCAAAAGGAATATTCTGCTAATTTGTTTGTAGAAAACAGGGAAACTCAAGGCATTGAATGTACATGTAAACATCTTAACCAGAATAACTTAAATATGACCAGTACCCAGAGGATTGTTATTTATGTCATCCTTTACTGTTGCTTATTGTTATCTGTGCATGTAAACATAGTACATTATATGCTTAACATTTGGGAAATTTGGGCATAAATGGTATCATTTGGTACTACAGAACATCTTTCCATGCAATGTGTAGAAAACAGTTTATAATATCTGCTGGTATTCCAGCATCTGCAAATTCGGATTCTGGCCGTGTGAATCTGAAGGTGATAGGGGGTCGGCCACAGACTCAAGCGCTGTTATCACTTCGTCAGAGAGCGGTGACTCAAATTCGGGTACCAGAACTCGACTGTCTGAAATGTCAGGGGTCATCACTGCACCCTCCTAGTCAACATCTGGGTCTGCAAGGACCTAAAGATGAGGGGAAAGAAGAGGGTTTGGTTAGTATATATGTTTTTGTAAAAGGGCGCTGTTATAGTGAAAGGCAGGCAATCAGAAAAATTTCTAGGCAACAGAAAAATTAGTCTCTATATCACCTAAAGATACTCCTCTTCCTCACGTAAATTTGTGATGTCCCTTTTGACGAAGTTGATCAGGAGTGTGGTTCTGCTGTCTGCAGAGGATGATCAATCAGCACTTCACTAGATTCTTTAGATTCCCCTTTTTTTGTTACACATCTACTGCTTCTTTATCATTCTGTTATTGACTGACTTCTTGGTTTTATCATAGAGGGGAGGGAAGAAACCATTTATATCACGTACGATTTTACCTCCTAAATTTAAAAGAAATGTATTTTATTTTAATTTATGTTATATTTTATCAGAAGTAATTATTAGACTTAAGGATATTTCAGTTACCGGTTTTAAATTTGGGGCTGATCGGTACATAAAGAAGGGCGACAAATTAAAGAAAAACTCCAACATAAAGTGTCATAGTAATTTGTTGGGCCGCCACGAGCCACCAGAACAGCCTCAGTGCACCTTGGCATTGATTCTACAAGTTTCTGGAACTCTACTAGAGAGATGGAACAGCATTCTTCCAAGAGATATTACCTCAGTTGGTGTTTTGATGATGGTTGATGATGTTTGGGATCGTTGTCAAGTTAGAAAATTCCTCTTCTGGCAAACTTTTTGAGACTGGGAGTTATCTTTTCATTCAGTATTTGGGTATAAAAACTTGCATTCATTGTGCCATCTATAAATGTCACCACCCCTACACATTTGAACTGATGCAGCCCCAAATCAGCCTCCATGTTTCACTGTTGGCACTTTGCTGCTACTGTGGTGGTCCAGGTCATGATCCAAACAAATTTGCTGATCTAAACAAATTTATTTCATTTTCATCTGACCAAATAATGTGCTGCCAACATTCATCAGGCTTCTTTTCATGTTCTTTGGCAAAGTTATTCTGTTCACAGAGTGGTTTTGTGAGCTGTGGTTTTCTTCTTGGACTCTGTAGAGGCTGACTTCATGCGGTGTCCCTCGCACTGTCTGATCTGTCACTGAGACACCGGTTTCCACTGATGATCTTTGTGCCAAGTCAGAAACACTTAAAACCGGTCTGTTTTTCAATGCGAGGTTGCATAAAAATGAAATTGCACAATCTGGTTTCTTACTTGTCCAGGCAGTTCCTTACCATGTGGAGCCATGTTGCATTAGACACAACCCAGGCCAAAAGTGAGGAAGTTGTGGTGTTCACAGGTTATTCTATAACCTTGTTCATGCAATTAACCTTGATTGGAAATCACAGATGTAATTAAATTTGTTGCAGTGATCACAGGTGTACTCTCTTTTGTTGCATTGAGGTTGTACTTTGTGACCCTGTGCTTCAATTTACAAATAATACAATTAGTGTAAGATGACACAGTTTTGATTCAATTAACGTTGTAGTGATAATTTTACCAGGTGATTCATGGCACATGTTTCAGGTGTTATAAGACAGTTGTTCAGATTGAAATAACAAAACACCAGCAGAAAAAATGATAGATATTTTCATGTTATCAAAAATGTTGGTAAGTGTTAATATAAAGAAAAATAATCTCAATTCACATTGAAATATATGTCATATCTGGTATTTTGTTACTGTCCTTCCCATACTTGTCTTGTAGTCAGTTTTCTTGGGGGAGAGGTGAAAGGGAATATTTGGAATGATAAATGGAACAAGCAACTAGGTATTTCTTTCTAAATTCAAAATGTGCCATAAATTAGTGAACAGATAGTGAAGTAATGGTGACTTTATGATGAATTGTGAAGAATTTTGTTTTACTTTACTTGAAGGGACACATTTTTCTTGAACTCATAATTAGCAAATAAGTGAATGTTAGTTAGCTTTTAGTGAATGTTTGTTAAGTAATCATTTATCAAGATATATCTTTACATGGGGTGACACAAGTCAGGTAAGTTACGGTGTAGTAATGGCTACACCATTGTGTAATGACTTTTAAATCCCGGTGCTACGTTAGAAGGTTTAAATAATTAACGAAACCAGCTGTGCATAATGATTTACGAGAGGTTTAAATGTGGACTCTTGACAGTGAGTTTTCTGAGCAGGCAGGAACCCAAATAAGTATATTCCGTTAAAGGCATGGATCACTCTTTTGCAATGGCACATAAACTGCCTTGTAACATGTGACTCGCAAGGGCACAGTGACTTTGTTGGACCTCTGGTGATTTGCAACTACAAAATACAACATAACTTGGCAAATCTTATCACACATATGCATGTTGTTTATTTCCAACTGATGGATTGGAATACACATTTGTGCTTGAATGAGTTGTCTCAATCATTGTTTTAATGTTAAAACAACACATTGAATCTGAGGAATGTACTTTAGAAACCAGTAGAGACATTAGAGTTTTACAGAATAATCAACAATGTCTGTGAAGCACTTTTAACCCTTAAGTTGTGCTCACTTCAGAGGTACTGTAGCTAACAAGAACGTAGCTGTCTGAAGCCAGGCATTGTCCTCCAGTGTTAATATTTGAAACAACTGGTCTTGAACAGCTGATGTGATAGAATTTGATTGCTGTCAAATTTACATTTTCATCAGTCAGTATTCATTTCTTTGAAGTCTGTCCATGTGTGTTAGCTCTATTTCATCGGCTCATAGGGCTACATGCAGGAGGTCATGAACGAGCTGTCACTGAAGTGTCTGTAGTGGTTGCTGACAGGATGCAAACCACATGTAGCTTGACCAGCCTACAGTGTATACAAGAGACCTCAAGCCTGGCTGAGACAAGTGTTAATTCATAGGTTTCACCCAACTACTTAACCCTGCTATCATTAAGGGGGGAGTGATCTGAAAGCCAATTAGCACCTGGTAACAGTATGCAACACCTTTCTATCTAGTTTCTGCCAAGATCATAGCAAAGGAATAATGGTTTGTTAAATTTAAACAACTTCTGCTCAAGCAACTGTGCACATGAATATAAATATTGACACGAAGGTATGGTTTTGCTGAAGGAGCTTTTCTGTACTGCTGTAATACATGATAGTAGCAGGGAATTCAGTTTTATAGGGGCATTGTAATAACCCCCCTGTGGGGATTAACTGAGAAATAAAGACCCTCCCTGGTGCTTACAAACAGAGCATGACTAAAGCAGGTGAAGGCCTTTAAATAGACTAGCAAATCAGTCCAATGACATGTGATAGGTTCAGCTGTTTGCTACCAAGCATAGCAACTTACAGCGACCTGCCTGAACCCATGCTTTGTCAGAAATTACTTAATTCATTAATTTGACCAATACTTTAAATAGTAATATACACTATGTAGTTTGACTTGACAGGATTGCTCTGCTCTTGGGTATGCACCATGTAGCGGTAGTGTACTGATGATCAAACTACATATAAGATGTGTAACTGTTTTGAAAACAACACATCCCTCAGCTCCTTCTAGATGTCTGCAGCCTCCCCCTTGAGAAGGAACCTCATTTTTCTCATTCCATGTCCATGTCTCTTGTTCTCTTGGGTCCATGCAGGTTGAAAACTGGGTGGGACATCACCGTGATGCAGCAGACTGTTGTTTCACAGCAAGGTCTCTGGATTCATCTCAGTCAGGAAAGACACAAAGTAACATGAATGCAGAAGCTTTATTTAATAAAGCCTTTGGAACTGAACTAGTCGATTAGAAAGATGTAAAGGGATGGAGCCCTATAAATAGAAGCTAATCTGAAATCCCCCAAAACATAAAAATAAAATTTTACTTACCCTAATAAAAGGAAAGGAAACAAAAGAATTGTTCCCAGATGAGAACACCTTTAATTATGTATACATGAATGATTAGAACTGAGATTCTGCAATAAAGACTGGGGGAGTAGAACAGCGATTGGTGCAGTGATGCAAGAAGAAAAGAAAATTAAGTGAAATATCGCACATAAACTGAAGGTCCAAAGGTAATAGAGTAAATAGAACAATAAGGGCCATTGGAAGGCCTCAATATGACATGTGTCAGTGGAACAAATGCATAGTTGGAGATGAAAGCCAATAAACAGCCTACCTAGATGGGAATGTGGTTCAAGATGATAAAAGGCAGGAAATAACGTTTTGGCGAGAGAGAAAGGATGAATGATTGATTGTGAATGACATTAAGCAAGAATCACCGCCACCAGCTGGATGCATGACATATGGGCATTTTCACATCATGGCCTCAGATATCATTGAGCATCGAGGGTGTCCAATTGCTCTGGTCAAATATATGGAGATATTGTGAAAGAGGACCAGTGGCCCTTTGCTGAAAGGACGTTGAGGACAGACCTTGCATTGCGGCTGAGTTAGCAGTGCCAGTTCTAACAATGTGTCTCAAGTATTGGTGCAGCGAGAGATTGTATTTTTTTAGCACAGCAGTGAGATGGGAATTATATCAGTCTTTAGACATGAGTTTTGAAGAGGGTAGATGAAATAGAACAGAGGGAGGAGTGGTGATAGCTCTCAGTTTAAAGAAAACAACAACATATACTTATATGGACAGAATTATATTGACAGAGTTATGGGTGTAATTACAATTGAACCCTTCCGCCCAACCTTGGTATGTTTGACAAAGAGACAGTAGAAATCAGTATGAAAGGTTAAATCAGAATGTGTGTCATCACAAAAAGGTATAAAAAGCACTGGAATATAGAAAATTCACCACATCTTAGAAACCCATTAAAATCCAGGAGAAATACAGCATTGAGAGCAATTGACTGAAAGGTGAAAATAAACCTTTTCTAATGACTGTGAAGACACAGATTGAGGCCGATAGATGGGGCTGTATCAGTAAAAAATTTGATGCTATCAAGGAGGATATTCTATTCCTGTTACCCATAAGAAACGACCAAAATGTAGATCTGAGCAGCAGCCTTCCTCTTGCAATATTTCATCACTGAGGGATGGGTAGGGCCATGTCCAATAAATGAGAGATAAAGGCGCAGCCTTGACGGATTATTTTTATGGCAAAATTTAAGTGTCCCAGCAAGGACAGAAGCTAACGTTTTGAGTCACCATTGAATGATAGCATGGACCGATGGGAGGGAAGCTTTGATATATGCAAAATCCAAGGTGATACCCAGGAATTCCTGATAGAGAAAATAGCTAAATCCGATGTTTGTTTGTTTTTTTACTTGCCAGAGGAATCTGATGGAAATCTATGAGCAATAAATCACAGAGCAAGTGCAGAATGAATGGGAATTTCTCATTATTAAGAAGAATCCAGTGGAGAGCCTCTAACATTGAGTTGCATATGGCTGAACAACTTCTACATACCATAGAGATCATATCAGCTTTGGATAACCAAACTCTCTGACTCGCCAGTTTTATTTACAAAAAATTTGATAATTGGCAAAAGCCTTGTAAGTGTCTAGTTCTTGGCAGTGTTCAAGATAAATGGAGCGGATAATACACTCAAATGCAACCATAAATTTCCCTACTGATAAATCCTTAGATAATCTGAGATCAGCATATTTGAAGATGGCCATGATTTTGTTAAATGATATAATGTTTTGATTGTGTTCTCATGAAGGCAGAATATGGCTGACTGAATAGGGGATATGTCACCAGCAGAATTTGGATGAAACGACAGATTAGCTGAAAGTTCACTGGGATCTGCTAGACCATTATTTGAACCGGACATACTAATGGTGGGCAAGGCTGTAATGACATTAGGGAGACAACATCGGTAAGGTGTATGTTGATCACCAATCTAATGCCTAAAATGTTCTTACCAGATAAACTTATCGAATATCACATCTTATGGTGTTTGTGAATGGTCAATCCATGATCAGGACAGACGTTCAATAAGATCCCCCCACTCAGACTTTGATCAGGTGGGCTTTTCCCAACAATCACACTTGCTGTGTTGCAGACCATAGTGGCACAGAAAAGCATCTTAATTTACCTGCTACTATACAAGTGGTCTCAGTGATATTTCTCCACAGGCTGGCAAGGTCAGGTTCCTGTGTGGACAATGAGGCTTGTGGTCTGTGAATTGTTGTGTTGAATCACTGCTTCTCTACACTGAGATGCTCCATTGACATGGTACAGATGTCTTCTGTGCACAGCTATAGAGGTTTATTGTTCCAGAAACAACTGACTATAAGGTGACTCAGGTCATCCGGCTGTGCATAAACTGTGCATAAGATTTTTTTTTTTCAGAGCAAAAATACTTTTCTTATACAGATCTCACTGGTCACAGTTGCCTACATACCACATTAAAAAATAAAATACCTTTCTTGGTATACCGTGCCCCTCTTTGCTCCTCCTCACTGGCAATAAATGGAATCTGGTTTCTGTCCACAACCAGTCCTCACTTGGAAAAAGAATTTAGCACATGAGATGACAGAAAAAAGTGTGGTAGAATTAGAGATAGAGTTTATGAAGAGTTTATGCCTGGGTGAGTCATGGACTAGTTATGCTGGAGAAAGTTCCTGGCGCTGCTCCCGAAAACTCACATTATTTGGACGTGAGAAGTAGAGACAAACAAGCAGAGAGGGCAGCCAGACATCATGAGAGCCATAGAGAGCCCTGTCATAAGTGATAAAAGTGATGGCGATTACCACAGTGTGTGTGTGTGTGAGGGCATGGTGTTATGTGTGGAAGCAGTGTACCTGTTGATGCGTGTGTTTGTGTGTGTGTATTAGTAAGCAGGTCAGGGTGGTGCCCTTGGCCTTGTAAGGCAGGGTTATCTGGGGTTATATATTTGATCTCTGCCTACCCTGCAGGTCTAGTAGCTGCTTCTTCTTCACCTGGCCGCTGTAAGTCTCCACAACTAGTTGTATTTTGAATTCATAGATACCATTTTTCATACTGTAACTTTCTGTTGCCTAAACTAAATGTAAAATATTTTCAAATTGATCTCATTTAACAAAATGGAGGTGATGGGAAAGAACATTTTTTTTACATTTGAATCATAGCTAGAACAGGAGTGACGTTCATGCTTAACAAGATATATGCTATAATTCATTAAAAGGTCTCCGTTAGGTATACCTTGACATTTGGCCTAACAAGGTTAGACAAATTATCCTAAAACAAGAGACCTATTATTCCCACTTATGCTGATGGAATTAAACTAATACAGACATTTTACTGTAACCTCAGAATGTCTTACTATTTCTCTCTCCCCACTGCAGGTGGATCACTGACTTAATTGCTCAAGCCTGAGTTCATCTGTCATCTGAGTTGAACCCACGGGTAAATTCTCCTTTCCTAATGCCTTCTTTGCAATTCATATTATAGAGCTCAAGACTGATATAATAGGGCTATGGTCTTCCGTAGCTCACCAGAACATATAAGATCCTATGGATCCTTACGGAAGGGTTTTAGACAAAGATGGTTTAAATGATTAAAGTCTAAATTCAGAGGAAAGAGTGGAAAAAAAGAGAAAAAATAGATTTTCCTTGAAATCAGTAGTTGGACAGTATCCTAATAGAGATGTGATGGTGAAGTATCACATACAGACAGTGAAGCTTTAATCATCTCTACTGACTGTATGTACATTAGAGCAACCATGGGGGACGCGGAGATGTCTGTGTTTGGGATAGCTGCCTCGTATCTGAGGAAGTCGGACAGGGAGCGTATGGAAGCCTCCACGCGTACCTTCGACATAAAGAAGGAATGCTTTGTTCCGGATACCGTTGAAGAGTTTGTGAAGGCAACCATCAGCAGCCGAGATGGAGACAAGGTCACTGTAGAGACACAGAATGGGAAGGTCAGTGGTTACATTTTACCATTTCGACATTTAATTTTCATTAGTAACAACACATAGGGTGTTCTTACCATGACTGCAATGATTAAATTACTTTCAAAAGTCTAACCTTAACGGGTCAGCATGACATAATTTAAGAGCAGTGTTTACATACAACAAATCTAGTATTCTGGGGATAGCCCGAGGTACAAGGCAGGCTGTTGACAAAGTTTGTAAATTTGTAGAGATAAAAGTTATACCACACTCCCAAATATCTGTCTATGAAAAGGTAATTATTTCAAGTCAAATAAATTGAACTGCTGCCTTAACCTACCCAGTATACCAAAAGGTAAGCACAGTGAAATGCAGAGACTGTTTTTACACAGTCTTTAGTGCACTTGAAACCAATTTGTGCCAGAAAAATAACTGAATCCATTTAGTTTTTGATTAACAGGGTGACTCCAGCCTGATTCAGAGTGTGAGTCTGTATGAGTCCTTGTCCAGGAGAAAGTGTTAATCTGAGTGTAAATCTATGCACGATTTAAACTGTCTATACTTGAGTGAGTGTGAATACAAGTTCAAATGGGACCCTGAATGCTGTTGCAATTAAAGTGTCTCCAGTCACTACACTGAGCAGCTGAGTTATGAAACGAGGCATTGCTGCCATCTGGCAATAACAATGTGTAGCATGCTTTGTAATGCTACACTGACAATGTTGCCTGAATGTTTGCTTGCTCACTTATAAAAACAATATTTCTATGTGAAAATTTTTTGACCATTACATATTAATCAGAAAACTGTATTAATTTTCCTTAGACTGTGACTGTCAAAGACACTCTGGTTCTGCAACAGAATCCTCCAAAGTTTGACAAGATCGAGGACATGGCCATGCTGACCTTCCTTCATGAACCAGCTGTGCTGTTTAACCTCAAGGAACGTTATGCAGCATGGATGATCTATGTGAGTAGATCAAGCCAATAAACAATAAACTCTGCTGTGTGGTGGCATGATTTATACAAGTTTGATTCCACAAATCCCAACTGAGTTGAATGAGCCTTGTGTTGAAACCTATTTAGATGTGATAAAACAATACTTTTACAATCATAGAAAATGTGTACATTTTTAATTTTGCGCCTATTTTTAGATAAATATTGTTCCACTGGCATTAGTTTTCTCTTTAAGGTATGAACAAAAACAAAACAATGGACTCAAATGTACAGGATCCTTTTTAGAGTAAATGGCAAAGAACTAATGCCAAAATGGTAATGATGCTGAAAATGACTGTATTTCTCAGACCTACTCTGGGCTGTTCTGTGTGACTGTCAACCCCTACAAGTGGCTGCCAGTCTACAATCAAGAAGTGGTTGTCGCCTACAGAGGAAAGAAGAGAAGTGAAGCTCCTCCTCATATCTTCTCCATCTCTGACAATGCCTACCAGAACATGCTGGCAGGTAAAGACTGATAAGACAGATACTGTTTTGGGAAACGTTTATTTCATATAAATAAGCTGAAACTTGAAACTAACAACATTTCACTCTGTTTTTTTTTTTTTGAAGACCGTGAAAACCAGTCAATTCTGATTACGTACGTAATATCTTATAATTCCATCCATTACACTATATGCTCTGAAATAAAATATTATTCTACATTATGCCACTTTAGGTATTGATAATTCACTTTGCAATTCCAGAGGAGAATCTGGTGCAGGAAAGACTGTCAACACGAAGCGAGTCATCCAATATTTTGCAAGTATTGCAGCTGGAACCGTTAAGAAAGACGCCAATGTCAAAGACAAGGTGAACAATGCCAAATGTGTGATTTGTTGGAAGGGTTCTGGGGAAAACTACTAAACTGGCTAAAACTACATATAACACAGGCATAAACAAAAAGAGCAACTCTTACGCCCTTTCACTAAAATGGAATAGATTTGGCTGTAATTGCCCAGTTAAATTCATGAATATCGGTGACAAATCCAATTTAAAAATCACAAATTCACCAAAAACGGCTTAAATTTCTTTCCTGATTTCCACTTACAATGACAACTGTGTTACATCATTTGTAGGTAAGAGGTTCTTAAACTTTCAAAAACTCGAAAAATATCAGTTGATGCCACCAGAGGCTGCTCAAGTCTCTTTGTGTAGCTTTAAACTTAAATTACAAATTGAGCATACAAATGTTCCTCTGTGACAGGGTACCCTGGAGGATCAAATCATTCAGGCTAACCCTGCTCTGGAAGCCTTTGGTAATGCCAAGACCATCAGGAATGACAACTCCTCTAGATTTGTGAGTATCTAATCTTTGTGGGATTGTATTGTGAATATTATGTATTCAGTTGCCATGAAAACACAATCAGTAGCAGTAACAGATATCAAAGTATCTTTATAAATGCAAACTTTATCCTTTCAGGGTAAATTCATCCGAATTCATTTTGATACCAGGGGAAAGTTAGCCTCCGCTGATATCGAAACCTGTAAGTACAAAAATCCGTATCATACTTATACTAATAATAAAAATATTATTTATTTTTGTAATATAGTTGATTTAACTCCTGGCATTAAGTTCTCTCTTGTGTTTTTCAATTGTAAGACCTTCTGGAGAAGTCTCGTGTGATCTTCCAACTCAAGTCTGAGAGAGATTACCACATTTTCTACCAGATTCTGTCCAACAAGAAGCCTGAACTCTTGGGTTAGTATTGGGCCATGTTCAATAGGAAAGTAACACAAGGCTGTCATTGGCTTAGTATTGCAGTTGTATTCCATCTTTCTGACCTTTGCTCACCCTCTCTCTGTGTCCCCCAGAGATGCTGTTGATCACAAATAATCCCTATGATTATGCCTTCATCTCTCAGGGGGAAACCCAAGTGGCCTCCATTGATGATGCAGATGAACTGATGGCAACAGATGTCAGGCTCTCATTCATTCCTCTTTTTAAAATTTTACATACAACTCAACTAAATTAATCACAATGACTTAGTGAGTCTAATAAGAGTGCTATTAATGTAGTTATTAAGGATTTTGAATTTTTTTAAGTTATTGTTTGCTCTTCCACAGAGTGCCTTCGATGTGTTGGGCTTTACTCAAGAGGAGAAGAACAGTATTTACAAGCTGACTGGTGCCATCATGCATTATGGCAACATGAAGTTTAAGCAGAGGCCACGAGAGGAGCAGGCAGAGGCTGATGGCTCTGAAGGTGAAAGAGGATCTGTTTGTCAGGTTGGCTCAGAACCAGCTCAGAGAGTTTCACAGTATTTCCTTTCCTCCTTCAGATGCTGACAAAATTAGTTATCTGATGGGCCTGAACTCTGCTGACCTCATCAAAGGTCTCTGTCACCCAAGAGTCAAAGTAGGAAATGAGTGGGTCACCAAGGGACAAACTATCGCTCAGGTAAGAAGTAAAGGAATTTGTCTTAAAACCCTTCTATCTGTAAGGGAATTGCTCTACAACTAATTAAGAAACAGATCGTCTTCTTTACATGGCCTCTTTTGCAGAGGCTAATTAGTTGCATGAAAAAACCTGAACAAAAAAGTAAGTATAGTAAATATATTGGCTGTTGAATAGGTGAACTATGCTGTTGGAGCTCTGTCTAAAGCTGTTTATGAAAGGATGTTCCTATGGATGGTAATAAGAATCAACCAGTCACTGGAGACCAGGCAGCCTCGACAGTACTTCATTGGTGTGCTGGACATTGCTGGATTTGAGATCTTTGATGTAAGTGATCTACAGTAAAATCAGACCTCTTTCAACATAATATGAATGGAAAGATAATAAATAAATTGGTCTATTTTCTTTCTTTCCAGTTCAACAGCTTTGAACAGCTGTGCATCAACTTCACCAACGAAAAACTGCAACAGTTTTTCAACCACCACATGTTTGTGCTGGAGCAGGAAGAGTACAAGAAAGAGGGCATTGAATGGACTTTCATTGATTTTGGTATGGATTTGCAGGCCTGTATTGACCTCATTGAAAAGGTGAGATACCAGGCTCTTAGATGTATAGACATTAATAAAATAAATAAAAATATGTTTTCCTAACCACTCATATTTTTTCTCCTCAGCCCATGGGTATCATGTCCATCCTTGAAGAGGAGTGCATGTTCCCCAAAGCCACTGATACCACATTTAAAGCTAAGCTCTATGACAACCACTTGGGGAAATCTGCCAACTTCCAGAAGCCCAGAATTGTCAAAGGGAAAGCAGAGGCCCATTTTTCCCTGGTTCACTACGCTGGAATTGTAGATTATAATATCAACAACTGGCTGGTGAAGAACAAGGATCCTCTTAATGAGACTGTTGTTACACTCTACCAGAAGTCTAATCTCAAGCTGCTTGGTATCCTCTTTGCAAATTATGCTGGGTCTGATTCAGGTAATGGTGTGAATTTCTTTATTGAGATTACAATAGTTTAGTTACAATAGTTTTCTAAAATAGCATTAAAGTTAAACATTTTTTTCTGAACAGTTCCGCCCGAAGGTACTGAGTTTAAAAAGGAGAAGAAAAAGAAGGGATCATCATTTCAGACTGTGTCCGCGCTTCATAGGGTACTGTATATGGCTGCTTTCATCCTAGGATATGGTATTTTGTACATGAAAGTACACCAGTATGTGTAAATGTATGTTTCACCATATTAAAGGAGAATCTGAATAAACTGATGACCAACTTGAGGTCCACTCACCCTCACTTTGTGCGCTGCATCATCCCCAATGAGACCAAGACTCCTGGAGCCATGGAGAATCCTCTGGTGATGCACCAGCTGCGCTGTAACGGTGTGCTGGAGGGCATCAGGATCTGCAGAAAGGGCTTCCCCAACAGGATCCTCTATGGAGATTTCAAACAGAGGTATCATCTCATTTAAATATCATACTGTGTGAGTCCAAACAAATTTAAATATTTTGCTCCTCTTTGATTTTCCAGATATCGCATCCTGAATCCTGCTGCCATCCCTGAGGGCCAGTTCATTGACAGTCGGAAGGGAGCTGAGAAGCTTCTTGGGTCTCTGGATATTGATCATAATCAATACAAGTTTGGACATACCAAGGTATTGTTTGAAGTTATTCTGATATTGGGAAAAGTGACCAAAAGGGATAAATTTGTCCAGTAGATAATATAGAAGATGGCAAAAAAGACCACCCATTGCTGTTTTAGGTGTTCTTTAAGGCTGGATTGCTGGGTCTGCTTGAGGAGATGAGAGACGAGCGTCTCTCCAAAATCATCACTGCAATTCAAGCCAGATCCCGTGGTCTTTTGTCTCGTATGGAGTATCAGAAGATGGTGGAGCGCAGGTATTGAGCGATATTGGTCATTAAAGATTAAAATGGTTAGCAAGTTGTGTTTTATATATTTAACTAAAGCCTTCTATTTTATTTAATTTAAATCTTCTAGAGATGCTTTATTAGTGATCCAGTGGAATGTCCGCTCCTTCATGGGGGTCAAGAATTGGCCCTGGATGAAGCTGTTCTTTAAGATCAAGCCTCTTTTGAGATCTGCTGAGGCAGAAAAGGAGATGGCCAATTTGAAGGAAGAATTCCTCAAATTGAAAGAGGCTTATGCAAAGTCTGAAGCTCGTAGAAAGGAGCTAGAGGAGAAAATGGTTTCACTTCT
Source organism: Xiphias gladius (assembly GCF_016859285.1). Classification (NCBI taxonomy): domain Eukaryota; kingdom Metazoa; phylum Chordata; class Actinopteri; order Istiophoriformes; family Xiphiidae; genus Xiphias; species Xiphias gladius. The sequence goes on from NC_053413.1 coordinate 4,378,613, forward strand.
CCAAGAGAAGAACGACCTGCAACTCCAAGTTCAAGCGGTGAGAATGGCACTATAGTGACACTTCCCTTTGCACATGTCATCACAGAATGTACTAATGAGATTAAATGATTGGCAGGAGCAAGATAATCTATGTGATGCTGAAGAAAGGTGTGAGGGGCTGATCAAGAGCAAGATTCAGCTGGAGGCAAAACTCAAAGAGCTGACAGAAAGGCTGGAGGATGAGGAGGAGATGAACGCTGAACTGACTGCTAAGAAGAGGAAGCTGGAGGATGAGTGTTCTGAGCTAAAGAAGGACATTGATGACTTAGAGTTAACTCTGGCTAAAGTGGAAAAAGAGAAGCACGCCACCGAGAACAAGGTACTATAAACTCTCTTTACAGACAGTGTTTCTAAGGCTGCTCTGATTGCTCTTGATCCAAACTGGCAAATTTTCCATCTAAATTATTACCTTTGTTGTATTTCAACTGGTACACAGGAGCTGTCATGGGTATAGTATTTTTGACTGAAACTTCAAACTTTACTTGCAACAGGTAAAGAACCTGGTCGAAGAGATGGCTGCGCAGGATGAAATCATTGCCAAGTTGACCAAGGAAAAGAAAGCCTTACAGGAAGCTCATCAGCAAACACTGGATGACCTGCAGAGTGAAGAAGACAAAGTCAACACTCTGACCAAGGCCAAGGCCAAGCTGGAGCAGCAAGTGGATGATGTAAGAATCCGTATCATAATTATACTACTTAGATGATATAGAAAGTATTATTAATGAAACCATTCACAAATGTTTTAATCATATCCTGTTAAGCTTGAAGGGTCTCTTGAGCAAGAAAAGAAGATTCGAATGGACCTTGAGAGAGCAAAGAGGAAGCTTGAGGGAGACTTAAAGCTGACCCAGGAGACTGTAATGGATCTAGAAAATGACAAGCAGCAGTTGGAAGAGCGCCTGAAAAAGTAAAAAATACATTTTTTCCATTGCTTACTCAGTGTCACTTGTTTTAATAAATTAACATTGACTAAACAAAATTCTGCAGGAAAGACTTCGAAATCAGTCAGCTGAGTAGCAAAATAGAAGATGAACAGGCCATGATCGCTCAACTCCTGAAGAAGTTGAAAGAGCTGCAGGTTAAAAAAAGTGCACCATTGGGTCTCAATTAAGTGTAAATAATTTTGTAAAAAACTGATACCTGATAACATATTGTTCTGACATTAGGCTCGTGTAGAGGAGCTGGAGGAAGAGCTTGAGGCAGAGCGAGCTGCCCGAGCCAGGGTGGAGAAGCAGAGAGCGGACTTGGCCAGAGAGCTGGAGGAGATCAGTGAGAGGCTGGAGGAAGCTGGTGGAGCAACAGCTGCCCAGATTGAGATGAACAAGAAGAGGGAGGCTGAGCTCCAGAAACTCCGCAGAGACCTTGAAGAGGCCACTCTGCAGCATGAAGCCACTGCTGCCACACTCAGGAAGAAACAAGCTGACAGTGTTGCTGACCTGGGAGAGCAGATTGACAACCTGCAGAGAGTCAAGCAGAAACTGGAGAAGGAGAAGAGTGAGCTCAGACTGGAACTGGATGATGTGGTTTCCAGTATGGAACAAGTAGTTAAATCAAAGGTACATGTGCTTGAAAATGCTCAAGGCAAATTTCCACCCTGTTGGAACTGGCTAGCCACCTGGTCTTTGATTTTGTTTTAATGACAACTTAATACCAAGAGGTGAGGTAATATCAATTAACTGTGTACGTGGACATGTCTAACTTAAATGTGTTTATGCTCTTAGTAGGGAAGGTAGAGATGACAGTGGTTAGGAAGTGAGAAGCTGCCTCATTAGTCCAGTTGCTGCTCCACTTTGCAATTAACTAAGATGGGTTAAAATATACATAAACATCTTCTGCATCTCTAAGCTGAATTTTAAATGCAAAAAGTCCTGTGAACAGTGTCTGTGAACTATAAACCATATTTATTTTGAAGAATAACTTGGAGAAGACCTGCAGAACTCTGGAGGATCAAATGAATGAATACAGAAACAAGTGTGATGAAAATCAGAGATCCCTTAATGACATCACCACCCAGAGAGCAAAGCTTCAAGCTGAGAATGGTTAGTATTACGCTCTTTTCACTCGAAATAACAAACGTATGATGTAGGATAATTCTATTCTGAAACGTTTCACTTTCTAGATGAGCTATCAAGACAGCTGGAGGAGAAAGATTCTCTTATTTCTCAGCTGACGAGAGGAAAGAATTCCTACAATCAACAACTTGAAGACCTTAAAAGACAACTGGAGGAGGAAATAAAGGTATGAAGACAGAAAGATGTGTTAATTAATCCTTTAGTCTCCAAAATAGAGGCATGTCCAAGAAAAGCCCACATTATCTATATTAATCCAGGCAAAGAACGCATTAGCCCATGCAGTGCAGTCTTCTCGTCATGACTGTGACCTACTAAGGGAGCAGTATGAGGAGGAGCAGGAGGCCAAGGCTGAACTGCAGCGCAGCATGTCCAAGGCCAACTCTGAGGTGGCTCAGTGGAGAACTAAGTATGAAACCGATGCCATCCAGAGGACAGAGGAGCTGGAGGAAGCCAAGTAAGTCTAGCAAATTCCTCTAAAATGTATTGTACAAATACCTCTGAAACACCCAAGGGAGTGTTTGAGAGTTGTTTTTTTTCATTTTCAGAAAGAAGCTGGCTCAGCGTCTGCAGGAGGCTGAGGAAGCTGTTGAAGCAATGAATGCTAAATGTTCCTCTCTGGAGAAGACCAAACACAGACTGCAGAATGAGATTGAAGATCTCATGGTGGATGTGGAGAGGTCTAATGCTGCTGCTGCTGCTCTGGACAAGAAGCAAAGAAACTTTGACAAAGTATCAGTATTTTTAATCATCAAAGAAACCTAAACACAAATGAATCAAATCCATTTTTATACGTATTGATGTGTTTTCCTATTTCCTTACGAAGATAAATATGGAATGTCAATTACTGTACATTGATACACTTATCTCCTTAGCATAATGAGGCTACACAGCCTAGTGATAAACTTAAAACTTGAAATCATACAACTTATATCTCAATGTCTAGGTCCTGTCTGAGTGGAAGCAGAAATATGAGGAGTGTCAGTGTGAGCTGGAGAGCTCCCAGAAGGAAGCCAGGTCTTTGAGCACTGAGCTCTTCAAGTTGAAAAACTCCTATGAAGAATCTCTAGACCAACTAGAGACCCTGAAGAGAGAGAACAAGAATCTTCAAGGTAATGTATCAGTCAATTTGTCTTAGTAGGCAATACATATGCATTGCAGAGGCAAAAAAAGCCAATATAATATACCTATTCCCATACACAGAGGAGATTTCTGACCTCACTGAGCAACTTGGCGAGGGAGGGAAAACTATTCATGAGTTGGAGAAAGTTCGTAAGCAGCTGGAGCAGGAAAAGAGCGAGATCCACTCTGCCCTTGAGGAAGCAGAGGTAAGACTTAAACCTCAAATCCACAGTTAGTTTCTCACAAATGTACACACACTGAGCACCTTATTAGGAAAACAATACTAATATTGGTTAGGGCCTCCCTTTACTCTAAAAACAGCTTAATTTTTTGTGGCATGGATTCCACAAGATGCTGGACACATTCCTTTGAGACTCTGGTCCATGTTGACATGATTGCATCACATCATTTCTGCAGATTTGTCAGCTGCTCATTCATGCTGCCAATCTCCTGTTCTACCACATCCCAAATGTGTTCTATTGGATTCAGATCTGGTGACTGGGGAGGCCACTGAAGTACAATGAACTCATTGTCATATTCATGAAACCAGTTTGAGACGACTTTTGCTTTGTGACATCATGTATTATCATGCTGGAAGTAGCCATTAGAAGAAGGTAAATTGTGGCCATAAAGGGATGCACATGGTCAGCAACAATACTCAGATAGGCTGTGGTAATCAAACCATGAGTGATTGGTATTAAAGACCCAACAGTGTGTCAAGAAAACATTCCCCACACCTTTACACCACCACCAGCAGCCTGGACTGTTGACACAAGGCAGGCTGGGTCCAATGCATACATGCTGTTGATGCCAAATTCTGGCCCAACCATCTGCTGCCTCAGCAGAAATCTAGAATCATCAGACCAGGCTGTGTTTTTCTAGGCTTCGTTTGTCCAGTTTTGGTGAGCCTGTGTACCCTGCAGCCTCAGATTTCTGTTCTTGGCTGACAGGTGTGGAACCCAACGGGGTCTTCTCCTGTTGTAGCCCATCCGCCTCGCAGCTGGACATGTTGTGCATTTTGAGATGCTTTTCTGTTCAGCACAGTTGTAAAAAGTGGTTATCTGAGTTACCGTAGCCTTGCTGTCAGCTGGAGCTAGTATGGTTGTTGTCCTCTGACGTCTTTCAACAACAAGGTGATTCCGTTTGCAGAACTGTGGCTCACTGGATTTTTTTTATTTTTGGCACGATTCTGAGTAACTCTACAGACTGTTGTGTGTGAAAATCCCAGGAGTTCAGCAGTTTCAGAAGTACTCAAACCAGCCCGTCTGGCACCAAAAATGATGCCACGGTCAAGGTCATTGAGATCACATTTTCTACCCATTGTGATGTTTGATGTCAACATTAGCTCTTGACCTGATTCTGCATGATTTTATGCACTGTACAGCTGCGACAGGATTAGCTGATTGGATAATTGCATGAATAAGGTGTACAGGCTGTCCTAATTAAGTGCTCAGTGAGTGTACATGCATAGTTTCTAAATGAAGCTGTAATTTAGAGAATAGTTTGAAATATATATGGTGTACCAAACTCCTTATGTCTGTCTTAGTGTTCTCTTGAGCATGAGGAGGGCAAGATTCTGAGAGCCCAGCTTGAGTTCGCCCAGATTAAGGCAGAAATGGATCGTAAACTTTCTGAGAAAGATGAGGAGATGGAACAGAGCAAGAGGAACCTGCAGAGGTCCATTGAAACCCTGCACAGCTCTCTTGAGGCTGAGACTCGCAGCAGGAATGAGGCCCTGCGTTTGAAGAAGAAGATGGAGGGAGACCTGAATGAGATGGAGATCCAGCTTAGCCAAGCCAACAGGCAGGCAGCTGAGGCCCAGAAACAACTTAAGGCTGTTCATGCACATTTGAAGGTAAAAAAGGGGACTTAACCTTTAATTTTTGCTACCATCATTACTATGGCATTTTATGTAACTGGCGGCTTTGGAAATTTTTCAGGATGCTCAGCTCCAGCTTGATGACTCTCTGCGAGCCAATGACGATATGAAGGAAAACCTTGCCATTGTTGAGAGACGCAACAACCTGCTTCAGGCTGAACTGGAGGAGCTCAGGGCTGCTCTGGAGCAAACTGAGAGAAGTCGCAAACTTGCTGAGCAAGAGCTTCTGGATGTTAGTGAGAGGGTGCAGCTATTGCACTCACAGGTATGGCAGATACTATACTGTTAATTTTTTAATTAAAAAAAAAAATGTTGCTCTTTAGTACATTGTATAACGTAATCGACTAAATTGTGTCATGAAAGAATACCAGTCTGATAAACCAGAAGAAGAAACTGGAAGCTGATACATCCCAGCTTCAGACAGAAGTAGAAGATGCGGTGCAGGAGTGCAGAAATGCAGAGGAAAAGGCCAAGAAGGCCATCACTGATGCTGCCATGATGGCAGAGGAGCTGAAGAAAGAGCAGGACACCAGCGCTCACCTGGAGCGTATGAAGAAGAACATGGAGCAAACCATCAAAGATCTGCAGCACCGTCTGGATGAAGCTGAACAGATCGCCATGAAGGGAGGCAAGAAGCAGGTGCAGAAGCTCGAGGCCAGGGTGAGTATTTCTGTTACATTTGTAATTTGAGCTATTTTTGGACAGGGGTGATGTTGAATAACTTATTAGGAAAGTTACCTGCAAAATCTTGTCCCTGACCAGGTGAGGGAGCTGGAAAATGAGGTGGAAAGTGAGCAGAGAAAAAGCAGTGAAGCTGTGAAGGGTATCCGTAAATACGAGCGCCGCATCAAGGAACTTACCTACCAGGTTTGTAGCATGTACTGTAGGTACCTTCATTAATCTGCATGTGTGGTTAAAATTTCCTTTCAAGGAAATTAAGTTTGTAACCTTGTCTCTTATTTTTAAAGACTGAGGAGGACCGTAAGAATGTTGCCCGACTCCAAGATCTGGTAGACAAGCTGCAGCTGAAAGTTAAAGCGTACAAGAGATCTGCTGAGGAGGCTGTAAGTGTGGAAATGTGTGAAGTGTTGTCCTCATGTGACCACTTCCCAAATCAGTCTATAATTAGTTTAATTTAACAAATTTAATTACTTTTTTAAATTTAACTTAAACAGGAGGAACAGGCTAATGTTCATCTTGGCAAGTTCCGTAAAATACAACATGAGCTGGATGAGGCTGAAGAGAGAGCTGACATCGCCGAGTCTCAGGTCAACAAGCTACGCGCCAAGAGCCGTGATGTGGGCTCCAAGGTTTGAAACATGCATTTTGTAGCAGGTGTACAGCATCTTACCCTGACACATGCTACCCTCTGTTGGCTGCATTTAACTTGTATGCTACTCTGCTATTCAATTATTAGCACAAATTGTGTTATGCCAATTGCAGCTCTTCATTCTATACTAGTTGGTTAATGAATATATTGCTTTGTGGTACTAAAGCAGCACTAATCGGATGATCTAACAGCTGTTTCTTTTTTTCTCTCTTTCCAACTTTCATGGCTGCAACAGAAAGGGTTTGATGAAGAGTGAAGCTTTGGAACCTTCAGAAATACTTTATCCTATTGTGTACCATAGATCCCCTCAGTGATCAATATTCACTATTCACGACCTGTAGTGCTTAATAAATCATTAAGTTGTTGCAAATCATTGTATTTTTCCTTTTTTTTCGAGAATGAGTGGGTTAAAGGGACATTGTAGAGGAAATTATGTATTTAATGTAACTTTAGTATATAATATTGTCTGGTCAGTATCAACAAAGTTATTTATATATATATTATAATATGCGTATATAATGTATAGTATTAAAACTAAGGTAACCACTAAAATTGGCACCATCAATTTAAGTAAACTAAAGAGTCATTGTCATTATCTTTGTTTTCCATTAAGATAAGTGGTGTGAATTTGATTAAAATGTTTTGTGCTAAATTATGATGTAAGCCAGGAGTCAGTGTAGGGATGACGAAGCAGGAAGAGCAGAGTTAGGCATAAACAGGAAAACTCAGGGGTTACCTTGACGTGTGGTGTCAGAAGGCCTGAAAACTAGAAAGTTGAAGTGATAGCTAAAATAGAGAGAGATAAATGAAATATGTTGTTCTTGAAATAGAGTTACAGAAAGCCCAAGAGCCTGGGCCTCAAGGTCAACAACAAACCAGTGCTTATACGCAAGCCTACTGTAATACCACGCATAATCACTTTCAGCTGGCCAGTGAATCCCTATTCAAGTCTGCTTGTTTATCCAAAGGGCTAGGGAGGATTTCAGAGGATCAGTAGTCAAATATCTAGTTCATATTGTGAAGTAAATATAAACAAAAAAACTAATGAAAAAATTTATATTTGGATGGCTATCCTTGCATTACATGGTACATTTAGTTATACAGTAATTAAGCATGTCAAACTGGATTGAATCTTTTAGATGAAACCCCTTTATTTTTCAGTATCTTTAGGAAAAATTTGTTCTAAGAATATAAGCAATAGAAATCTAAGTAAAGTTTTTTTGTTGTTTTGAGTATTGTCACTTAAAGGAGTTTGCAGTGGTACAGAGGCATGAGGAGAAATTGATTGTTTACCTCAGCTAACTATGCTATCCTTACCTGCCTATGTAGAGCTTTGCCTTTGCTGTTGTGAGGTCTCAGTCATTGCTGCTGCTGCTGCTGCTGCTGGAGACTAAATAATGATATGAGGCAGGCGGAGGGAGGAGAGGGAGGCCCCAGACTCCCTTTGTGTGAAATTCAGGGAGTCCTGTCTCTTCTGTTATTACATGTCATGTCCTTAACTCCCTGAGTGGACAAGCAGGTATCTATGAGCTAATGAAAGTACGTTCACACCTGATCTTAAAGAGGTGCACCCCATACAGCACAGAATGTGCTGAGGATTATCAGCATGATTAACAGGACATCTGAGCCCCTGAATTAATACAAGGACTGACCAAAGATGGAACAATTCACTGCCTCCATAATTAGACCACCTCTAACATGGTACATGATGCTTATGGTCTTATCTCTAGAGTTAAGAGCAATCATCTGTGACACAACAAAAAACACACACAAAAAAAACTGTTTGCCACTATCACTTACTGGTCTAACACAATCGTGACTGACTTTATAGCTAGTTCATAAAAAGTTTTACACACACAGTGCTAATCTAGGTCTCCCCAGGGGAAATTCCTCTGCTACAAAGACAGACATATACTTTAAATCTCCAGCAGTAGCAACAACAGTCGTTTTTTGAAAAACCACCTAATGAAGCCCAAACCTCACCAACAGAAAAAACCCAGGGAGGATGATGTCACATACTCAGGGTCATATTTGCTGCAAAATAACTACAACATTGACCGCTTAGCTTCAAATGCTAGAAAGGACAGTATTACAGTTTACAGATTTAAGTTGTACAAATGGGGATTTTTTTTTGGATCCCCATTTATAAAGAGAAGGGGCATTCTAAGGTATATCATTATCTAGTGTGAATAGCATGAGTAAAGCAACCCTCTACCCTCTCTCCTTGAAATTACGATTACATTAGCACCACAACATAATCATGAAAAAATTGGACTGTTGTTCTCAATGTGAATGTACTTTGATGTACACAATATGAAATTTACATACTGTAACAAGTAAGTGACAATGAACTTAACTTATAAGCACTTTTTAACAATTGCAATTGATTTGCAGTAAAAAGCAGAGAACAAAAGAGAAGGACTAAAGAAACATAAAAAAATAACAAGGCAAGAAAATATAGGAAAAAAAGAAAGTAACTGGTAAAATTAGAATAAACCTTTCTGTTAAAATTGACCTTACAGGGTAAGAATTTTAAGTTACTACGAATAACTAGTCTCTAAGTTGCTGATATACTGAGTAACAGTAGGTATCTATTGTAATTGTGTCCTCGAGGAGAGGAAGCCTAGAAATACCCTTCCCATATTTGTAGGCCATTTAATTAAATATATGTGGTAACAATATGCATTTGTTGTGACATAAACAAAGCATTTAAATCATGTTTCCTTTAATGAGTAGGAGTCTGGCCTATAAGGTCAGTGTTATCTTCACTTGGTCTTTAGCAATGGGAAAGAATCTCTCACTTCCCTTTGGCACCCTGACACCGGCTGTCAGTAACAGGGCAGGGGAAGTTATCAGAATGGAAATAATCTCAGCACTTGTCAGCAGCTGTTGACCCTCCTTTTATCTCTTAACCTTTGAAGGGGCTGCTAGCAAATGGCTGTGTATTATAGGTGCTATACATTAATTGAATATGTACATTGTATAAGTTATTGGTTACGTTTTGTAAGTTAGAAATGATTAAATGTTACTAAATAGAGGGTTAGGTCTATAAAATTTCAATTAAAAATTGTTCATGGAGTATAAGTAAGTAAGCTTAATAAACAGCACCTTGGTAGGCTAATATTTACTTTTGGAGAGAGATTTTTAATATGCCATCATCTGATGATGGAGTAGAGTCATATATCACACTGAAGTGGAATTTAAATGGAACATTCAATTTGATGGGCTGCGGGATATACCTGTCATTCTGAGTATATTTATATGAGACAGAAACCAATGTGAAGCCCCTGTGGCTGGTCTCCCCTCAATCAGTGCAGGGTTCTCAGCAGGAATTTCACACAGTTATCTTTGTCCCCAAAGACACAATGCCATGTCAACGGGACTGCAACTGAGGGGCCAGCTATTGCTAGCTGCTGTCTGATAATGGGAGAAGGCTACCACAGTGACCTTGGCATCACATTGGAGCATAACATGCTGGCACAGCCCTCTGTTGTGTGCAGTCATCACTGCCTTTCAGTGAATCTCAAGCATGTCACCTGTGGCAGACTTCTGTCTGTGCTAGCTCGCACTTGTCGCCTGGTTAATCTCACAGACTAATGTTCTTTATTTAGACCAGCCCACTTGGTATCTGATGGCTGTTTATGTTACCACCAAGACCATTCTATGATGAAAAAATCTGGTAACAATACCTCACTGTAACTCCACTTAAGCCTTCTTGGTAATTTAGATCTATACAAAACATACTTGTCGAAAATGTCTCCCCAGGTATTTTCCTGCCTTCCTTTGTGTTTAGACAACAATACCAGTGGTTAACATTTGTGTAATGCTCTGTATTATTGAAAGCCAGGCAAAGAATGTGAATTATCCTTTTGATTTTATTTAAATTTTATCTTCTGTTAACACAAAAATATACTGTATGAGAAGGTAATGTGATGATTCTTTAAATTATTTTTGCAATTATGCAAAACAAAACTGATAATTGTAAAACACAAGTTGAGATATTTTCACTCTGGATTTTAGCTGTATCCATTTTTATTTTTTAATTCTGAATTTGTTGGTGTTCTCTGCTGCACAGTGATGTGCAGATAGTACCACTCATGAAACATTATGGAATTACTCTATACATGAACATATTTTAAAGATGTTTTCTTTAGTTTTTGTTAACATTGGAAATACTGGTGTTTGCTCTCTGATAACTAACAGCTGCTTTCCATCAGTGATTGTTAATAATATTTGACTGACCTGCCTCATAGAAAAAGAAAAAAAAAGATTCACCAAAAAAACACTTTAAGTATAAGTAAAGGTTCTGATATCCTGAAGTTATAGTAGTATAGTATCACATATACAACATCTATATAAATCATATCACATTTAAATACATTTAGACAGTTTCGATCAGTATCAGTCTTGCCTGTCCCAAGTGAGGATGCTTCTGTGCTTTACAACATGTATTGTCCCTGTAGCAGAAGCACACTTAATGGATGATGAGAAAGGAGTTCCTCCCTTTGTCTATTTAAAGACTTAATTGTGGTTGCTTGAGGATACCTATGATTAATCACTGCACTGCATGGCGCTCCTAATATGGCCTCGTCAGGAGACCAACTCCGTCACTGATAAGACTCTGACCCGCTGATTTCTATATTACTCTCTGCCACTCATTAACCCCCTCCCTTCAAGCACCCCTAACCCAACTCAGACACAATAACATTCCTGGATCCTGCGACGCCCCTCCATATTTGGCAGTGGGGCTTCGTTTATAAAGAGAACTCATGGTGAAACCCCCAATAGGTCACCATTCTATCTCAAGGTAAGGTGCCAGGACAGCGGCTTACCACTGCATTTTGATGCTATACCATAATGTAGATTGGTGTGCACTGCAGACTAGTCTCAACAGTTTTCCATTATTCCTTTCCTCAGGACCAGTACACATCTGTCTTCTCAGTCAGGATTTGTAAGGTAAGAGCATCTGAAAAATGAAAATATGTTTGACAGTAAATTGTATGACATAGGGAAAGAAATAAAATATAACACCATTGTATGAGAAATTAAGGAATAAAAAAAAATGAATCTATCCTGGCACATACATCCATTTTATCCTACAGTTGCCCTCTCCTAAACACATAATATGATTAAATTGAAACTGACATCATTTTTTTGCAGACAAGGTGAAAAATGGGTGACGCTGCCATGAAAGAGTTTGGGGCAGCAGCCCCATACCTAAGGAAGTCAGACAGGGAGCGTCTGGAGGCCCAGACCCGTCCCTTCGACATGAAGAAGGAGTGCTTTGTTCCTGATACTGACGAGGAGTACGTGAAGGCTTCCATCATTAGCCGTGAGGGGGATAAAGTCACTGCTCAGACTGAGAAAGGGAAGGTCAGTGACCCAGTAGGCACAGCTGCCCTGGATGCAACTGGTTCCCTAACTAGGACACAGTGGCAATACAAGAGATGATTCAGGCTCATTTGTCCTACAAGTCATATAGCAGAGAAACAACAGAAGCCAGAGACACTGATGCACACAGGCATAATGATCCTGTGCTCTCTCCTACGGTGTATTCTGAAATTCCACAGTATTAATAACACTGTATTAACACTGCTTATCTCCATTTCAGACTGTCACAGTTAAGGAGTGTGATGTACACCCTCAGAACCCGCCAAAGTTTGATAAAATTGAAGACATGGCGATGTTTACCTTCCTCCATGAGCCCGCTGTGCTGTTCAACCTCAAAGAGCGTTACGCAGCATGGATGATTTACGTAAGTTGAAAGCTTTAAAAAAATATTATGAGGCAAGTGTAGTACCCCTCACCTACACTACAGCTACTTTCACATATCAATGTCTAATACAATTTTATCCTAAACCGTCTCTTTCTTTCTCTTTCATTCTCTCAGACCTACTCTGGGCTGTTCTGTGTGACTGTCAACCCCTACAAGTGGCTGCCAGTCTACAACCAAGAAGTGGTTGTCGCCTACAGAGGAAAGAAGAGAAGTGAAGCTCCTCCTCATATCTTCTCCATCTCTGACAATGCCTACCAGTACATGCTCACTGGTAATGTTACATTCACTTATCATGCATTCACAGAAAGGTGAAGTGGAAAAACACTAAGGAATCTTGATTCTGTCTTCTCTCTTTCAGACAGAGAAAATCAGTCAATTCTCATCACGTAAGTTATGTTTTCATGTTATTAAACTGCAGTTGAGCATTACATAACGCTGTGAGAATTTTAGTAGGTGGCATCCAGCAATCTTCCATGAAATATTATTTGTTGGTTTTATGAGGTTTTGCTGATATGCTTCCGTTAGTTTCAGTAATATATGTTATATTTTAAGTGGTATATTATGCCATATTAGAATACAGGAACTGAATATGACTATTGAAATGACCATGGATAGTGATTATGAATAGTAACAGTCAAAGCTGCTATGAAAAGGATGCACAGTAAAGAAAATTCCATGTATTTTGATGAAAAGGTGTATCAGTATTTACTGACTGTAACTTATCTGCATTTTTGTTGATCAATCAAAACTTGAATTAATCAACTTGACTAGTTGCATGATATTTGCCGCCCATTTGTTAATTTATCAAAGCAATTCAATTTGTCTTCTCAGTGGAGAATCTGGTGCTGGGAAAACTGTCAACACCAAGAGAGTCATCCAGTACTTTGCCAGCATTGCAGCTGGAGGTGGCAAGAAAGATGTGGGCTCTGAGAAAAAGGTTATTATGCTGAATGTACAGAAAATAGAGCCTTTAATTCTACACTGCATGTTTGTTTGTTTTTATCTATTTGAACAAATTTTGCACTCTTGTATTCTTTTAGGGTACTCTGGAAGATCAAATCATCCAGGCTAATCCAGCTTTAGAGGCCTTTGGTAATGCCAAGACTATCAGAAATGACAACTCTTCCAGATTTGTAAGTTTCTGTCTGTAAGTAAATAGCCCATTGTGCCTCTTCTTTTTTAACTTTTTTTTTTGTCATAAATTTTAGGGCAAATTTATCCGAATTCACTTTGCTGCCAGTGGAAAGCTGGCCTCAGCTGATATCGAAACATGTAATTACCCTCCTTTTTATACTTTCATCTGGTTTGCTCCCATAATGATAATGATCCCCCGACTATCCACCTACCTAATGCAATTGTCTTTAACAGATCTGCTTGAAAAGTCCCGTGTCACCTTTCAACTTAAGGCTGAGAGAGATTATCACATCTTCTATCAGATTCTGTCTCAGAAGAAACCTGAGCTGCTCGGTAAATGAAAACAATTGATCTTTGGACCTGTAACCGCTAGTAGTGGAAATGTTGCTATAAAGTATGTCTGGCCTGCAAAGGTTAATCTTTGCATTCATTCTTTTTTGCCTTTCAGAGATGTTGCTCATCACCAACAACCCCTATGACTACGCCTTCATCTCTCAAGGAGAGACAACAGTAGCCTCTATCAATGATTCTGAAGAGCTGATGGCCACTGATGTAAGTAGGGAAGCACCATAAAGTCCTTTCATGGAACACCCAGTCTCATGACAAAGTACCATATAGTGACCGTATGGTGTTTACTTAAAATCAATGATGTATGATTGACAGTTATCGGAAAAAACCCCAGAAAATCTATTTATATTGCTCATATGTCCACATGTTATTTGACATCTAGCTGTAGGTTTGGGATTATGAAACTTGATGTTACTGATATCACTACGTGAGAGTAAAAAAGATTTGAATAGACTGGATTAGATGTCTGATGTCAGACGTCATCTATGGTTACATGTGGTGGCTCAGAGAACACATACCATCTAATCCCCCAGATCTCTCCTGTCACCCTATTGTATACCCTGATACATTGCAAAAAGTCAGTGACATATCAAATATTATACCCACTCTTCTCATTCAGGATGCCTTTGATGTGCTTGGCTTCACTCAAGAAGAGAAGAACAGCATTTACAAGCTGACTGGTGCCATCATGCACCATGGTAACATGAAGTTCAAGAACAAGCAACGTGAAGAGCAGGCAGAAGCCGATGGCACTGAAGGTTGGTGAAGCTCTCTAAAGCCCTGAAACATGATAAACGGGATATAAAACATGTCAAGATCTAATGGTTAACTTTTTTCTCAGATGCCGACAAAGTAGCTTACCTGATGGGCTTAAACTCTGCTGACCTCATCAAAGGGCTTTGTCACCCAAGAGTTAAAGTAGGAAATGAATGGGTCACCAAGGGACAAAATGTCCAACAAGTAAGAGTGAAGAGCTGAATTTAGTGTAAATTGAATAATGATAGATGAAGGAGGCAACATTCAGTGTACAACACTAGCTAATGACTGTAACTGTAACTGTGTTCTTTTTTCCAAGGTGTACTATGCTGTTGGTGCACTGTCAAAGGCAGTGTATGAGAAAATGTTTCTCTGGATGGTGGTGAGAATTAACCAGTCTCTGGACACCAAGCAGCCCCGCCAGTACTTCATTGGTGTGCTGGACATTGCTGGATTTGAGATCTTCGATGTAAGCTTCTCCTATAATATGTTTATGTAATCTATAATACAGGCAAAATAATTTATTCAACTCCATCTTTTTGAATTTCATGCAAGTTACAAAATATGAGTATTAAAATGACTATATTGTTGTCACTACAGTTCAACACCTTTGAACAGCTGTGCATCAACTTCACCAATGAAAAACTGCAACAGTTTTTCAACCACCACATGTTTGTGCTGGAGCAGGAAGAGTACAAGAAAGAGGGCATTGAATGGACTTTCATAGATTTTGGTATGGATTTGCAGGCCTGTATTGACCTCATTGAAAAGGTGAGGGACTGGGCTATTACATGTTCAGACATGAATAAATCAAGATAGATTACTAACATTATAAAGTATTATGAAGTATTTCAAATTATCATATCAATGTCATATTTCTTCTCCTCAGCCCATGGGTATCATGTCCATCCTTGAAGAGGAGTGCATGTTCCCCAAAGCCACTGATGCTACCTTTAAAGCTAAGCTCTATGACAACCATCTGGGGAAATCCAACAACTTCCAGAAGCCCAGAATTGTCAAAGGGAAACCAGAGGCTCATTTTGCCCTGGGTCACTACGCTGGAACTGTTGATTATAATATCAACAACTGGCTGGTTAAGAACAAAGATCCTTTGAATGAGACTGTTGTAGGACTCTACCAGAAATCTAATCTCAAGATGCTCTCTACCCTCTTTGCAAATTATGCTGGAACTGATTCAGGTAAGAATAAGCTGAATGTACTGTATTAACCTGCACTGGGTTGCAATATTTTATAAAATTTGTCAGTGTGAATACTGCAAGATTGAGTCATTTGTGCCTGTGTCTGTTAATGCAATCTAATGAAATTGTTAATGCTAATGGTTTATTAGCTGAGGGTGGAAAAGGCAAAGGAGGAGGCAAGAAGAAGGGCTCATCCTTCCAAACTGTGTCTGCCTTGCACAGGGTTAGTAAAGAAAAATCCATAGAATGACTATGTCATGTGGAAACCAATGACAGCAACTTAATTTTACATTGATAACTGAGAGATATACAACACAATATTCACCTAAACTTTTAAACATTTAATTACCTCTGCAGGAGAACCTGAATAAACTGATGACCAACTTGAGGTCCACTCACCCTCACTTTGTGCGCTGCATCATCCCCAATGAGACCAAGACTCCTGGGGCCATGGAGAATCCTCTGGTGATGCACCAGCTGCGCTGTAACGGTGTGCTGGAGGGCATCAGGATCTGCAGAAAGGGCTTCCCCAACAGGATCCTCTATGGAGATTTCAAACAAAGGTATTATCTCATTTAAGTATCATATTGTGTGATTCCAAACAAATTTAAATATTTTGCTCCAAAATATTTTTGGTTTTTGATTTTCCAGATATCGCATCCTGAATCCTGCCGCCATCCCCGAGGGTCAGTTCATTGACAGCAGGAAGGGAGCTGAGAAACTTCTTGGGTCTCTGGAAATTGATCACAATCAATACAAGTTTGGACATACCAAGGTAATCAATAAAAAGGAAAAACCAAATCACATATGTTACATTGTCTAGCCTATACCCAGTATTACAAGGAAACATCAACAGTAAAAAATATCAAACGGGTAAGCAAGATTATATAACATTTGCTCAACAACAAGCATTGTGACAACAAATGACAGCTGCAGGCTAATGGGAAATATGAAAAATGGTAAAAGAGTAGCACAAGTAGAGAAGAGTCATCACGTTACTACATCAACTGAATAAATTTCAGTTACAGAGCAATATTTACCTTCAGTTTGCAAATATCGGTTAATATTTGCCATCATAAGCTACTGGTTGTACCAGACCAAATAAGCCTGTAGCAAGAAAATGTCCTGAAATGGGAGCTATTAAGTGTAACACCTGGTGAATATTTACATGCTGTTACATGCTCCTAAAGGTGTTTTTCAAGGCTGGTCTTCTTGGGCAACTGGAGGAGATGAGGGATGACCGTTTGTCACTCATTATCACTGGAATCCAAGCTAGATCAAGAGGTCTGCTGGCAAGAGTGGAATTCCAGAAGATTGTTGAAAGAAGGTAAGAGGAAACAGGCATTTAAAATAACTAAAACCATGTCCAATTTTGTTTGGTATTTAGTAGTAGTAATAACTTTGGTCGATCTTGGACAGAGATGCACTATTGGTGATCCAGTGGAACATCCGTGCCTTCATGGGGGTCAAGAATTGGCCCTGGATGAAGCTGTTCTTCAAGATCAAGCCTCTGTTGAGATCTGCAGAGGCAGAAAAGGAGATGGCCAACATGAAGGAAGAATTCCTGAAGCTGAAAGAGGCTTATGCAAAGTCTGAAGCTCGTAGGAAGGAGCTAGAGGAGAAAATGGTTTCACTTCTCCAAGAGAAGAACGACCTGCAGCTCCAAGTCCAGGCTGTAAGTCAAATGACAGGATTTCTAATATTTAATAACAGAATATTCATTTAACCATACAGTATATACCATATATAAAATAATAAATACATTAATCATGTGTATTGCAACTTGTCATATGTTAACAATATTAGCAACTTAATAACAATTTCAATTCAGGAGCAAGATAATCTTGCAGATGCTGAGGAAAGATGTGAGGGGCTGATCAAACACAAAATTCAGATGGAAGCAAAAATCAAAGAGCTATCAGAGAGACTCGAGGATGAGGAAGAGATGAATGCTGAACTTACAGCAAAGAAGCGGAAATTGGAAGATGAGTGCTCTGAGTTAAAGAAAGACATTGATGACTTAGAGTTGACTCTGGCCAAAGTGGAGAAAGAGAAGCATGCCACTGAGAACAAGGTATGACAGTTACTCAGCTTTTGTTTTTCTGTTTGTCTTAATATTAACTGCATAAACAAGTGGCATGTTTTATCTTGTTTACAATACCTACAGTATTTCTCAATTTGCAGGTGAAGAACCTGGTTGAGGAGATGGCAGCTCTGGATGAAATCATTGCCAAGTTGACCAAGGAAAAGAAAGCCTTACAGGAAGCTCATCAGCAAACACTGGATGACCTGCAGAGTGAAGAGGACAAAGTCAACACTCTGACCAAGGCCAAGGCCAAGCTGGAGCAGCAAGTAGATGATGTATGTATTTAAATGCACTTTGTCTCCATCATTTTAATGTGTTTAGAAAGGCCATTCTCTTTCCAGTGCATGTTGAGGAAAAATTTAACCTTCTGTATCGATATAATCCAGCTTGAAGGTTCTCTGGAACAAGAGAAGAAGATTCGGATGGATCTTGAGAGAGCAAAGAGGAAGTTGGAGGGAGACCTGAAATTGACACAAGAGAGCCTAATGGACCTGGAGAATGACAAGCAACAACTTGAAGAGCATCTGAAAAAGTAATTATTGTATGCCTGTATTTCCTACAGTACAGATATGTAATGAGGATACAATAATACTGATATCTAGTATTTAATCTGACCTTTTACTATTTCACTCTTCCTCCACAGGAAAGACTTTGAGCTCAGTCAGCTGAATAATAAAATAGAGGATGAGCAGGCCATTGCCATTCAGCTTCAAAAGAAACTGAAAGAGCTTCAGGTAATGAATGACTCACATGTAATGGTTCAAAATCAGTAAAAACTCAGTAGTAAAGGTGACTAAGTGATTCTGGCTCAACAGGCCCGCATTGAAGAGTTGGAGGAAGAGCTTGAGGCAGAGCGAGCTGCCCGAGCCAGGGTGGAGAAGCAGAGAGCAGACTTGGCCAGAGAGCTGGAGGAGATCAGTGAGAGGCTGGAGGAAGCTGGTGGAGCAACAGCTGCCCAGATTGAGATGAACAAGAAGAGGGAGGCTGAGTTCCAGAAACTCCGCAGAGACCTTGAAGAGGCCACTCTGCAGCATGAAGCCACCTCTGCCACACTCAGGAAGAAACAAGCTGACAGTGTTGCTGACCTGGGAGAGCAGATTGACAACCTGCAGAGAGTCAAGCAGAAACTGGAGAAGGAGAAGAGTGAGCTCAAATTAGAGCTGGATGATGTGGTTTCCAATATGGAACATATTGTGAAGACTAAGGTTAGCTAAATTGACAAATAATTTTATACTAATGTTGACATGCAGAGATATGTGGGTATTTGGTGTATAATGGTTGTATCTAAAATTCTTATTTTGGTGTGATTTATTTAATTTTAGACAAATCTGGAGAAGACATGCAGAACTGTGGAAGATCAGATGAATGAATACAAGACCAAGTTTGAAGAAGCTCAACGCTGTATCAATGACTTCAATATGCAAAAAGCTAAGCTTCAAACAGAAAATGGTACTTTTTTTTTGCTATTGTTACAAACTGATATCTACTTGATCTATTTGTTAACTGAGAACTTCCATGTAAACGAAATTTTCAAGCCTTAGACACAGGAAAAATCAATGGGTGTTTCTGGGAAAAACAGACAAAATTTCTCATAAAAGTTCTTAGTGACATAAGGTTTTTTGGGACATAGACAAAACATTCTGAATTTTTCAAAATACTAGGTGAGCTCTCAAGGCAACTGGAGGAGAAGGATTCCCTGGTGTCTCAGCTGACAAGAGGGAAAATGTCCTACAGTCAACAGATTGAAGACTTAAGGAGACAACTAGAAGAGGAGACGAAGGTGAAATTAGGTTTTATTGCATAGGTTACTGACAGCACTAAACAGTAATTTCTAACTGATGTATACTACGGTGTTACTCATTCATATGATTTTGTTTCAAAAGGCAAAGAGTGCTCTGGCCCATGCAGTGCAGTCTTCTCGTCATGACTGTGACCTGCTAAGGGAGCAGTATGAGGAGGAGCAGGAGGCCAAGGCTGAACTGCAGCGCAGCATGTCCAAGGCCAACTCTGAGGTGGCTCAGTGGAGAACTAAGTATGAAACCGATGCCATCCAGAGGACAGAGGAGCTGGAAGAGGCCAAGTAAGACAGTTTGAGATCCAAATTCATTATTCTGTAATTCCTAAAAAGACATTTGATTTTGTCTAGCAGGTCAGCTTTTTGTTTGTGTTATGTTCCTACTAAAATATAAGACGAACAAAAAGTTTGTCTGTCAGATGACTAAGCAGCCCGTCATAGTGCTTGAATTTATTATATATTATAACATTTTATCATATTTTAACATAATTTAGTTATCCACCAGGCACCACTGTAGTTCCTACTGTTTAATGTTCCATTAAATGATTTAAACGGTGGATTTCTTAAGGAAAAAGCTGGCTCAGCGCCTGCAGGAGGCTGAGGAAGCTGTTGAAGCAGTGAATGCTAAATGCTCTTCGCTGGAGAAGACCAAACACAGACTGCAGAATGAGATTGAAGATCTCATGGTGGATGTGGAGAGGTCTAATGCTGCTGCTGCTGCTCTGGACAAGAAGCAAAGAAACTTTGACAAGGTAAAGTACTGCAAATATTTTTTTGTTTGACCTTTTAAGCTGCTATTTCCCAGTAGCGTTCCACTTCACATTTTCACACACACATTTTGGAGCCCCTGAGTACAACTTCAGGATTCTATAGGGCAACTCCACTGAAGCAGCTTAAAGCCACGTTGTATAGAATTTGAAAATATCTAACTTTGGTGCCCCAGTGGCAGTACCGAATAAATATACTGTAACAAATGCTGCGAAGAAAGGGGCTGAAGGGCAACTGCATTAATTTTCCCCAGAATTCTATTTTTTTCAAAAGGTGTGCATAGTGGCTTTAAGAAGAGAGAATGACTCCAAATAGTTCATGGGAAAATATTCCATTATCGTTTCAGACAAGGTGAATTCTTAAGCCTGTCTGGCACATGTCCACTTACTGCTGGCCTTTCTATTCACTGTAGGTCCTGTCTGAGTGGAAGCAGAAGTATGAAGAGTCACAGTGTGAGCTGGAGAGCTCTCAGAAGGAAGCAAGGTCTCTGAGCACTGAGCTCTTCAAACTGAAGAACTCCTATGAAGAATCTCTTGAACATCTGGAGACCTTGAAGAGAGAGAATAAAACTTACAAGGTAAGTTTGTGCCAGGGTTTGTGTTCAGGTTACTGTAGACATACTTTATCAAGTTATCGTAAAGCCATCTTAATTACACTGCTTGACATCCCACAGAGGAAATATCTGACCTCACTGAACAAATTGGTGAGGGTGGAAAGAGTATTCATGAGCTTGAGAAGATTCGAAAACAGCTGGAACAGGAGAAGTCAGAGATACAAACAGCTCTGGAGGAGGCAGAGGTACAGGACTTCTTCAATGAGTAATTCATTTTAGATTAAAACTGTCTGCTGTTATGTATAACTCTGTACCCTCCCATCCACTGTAGGCCTCACTGGAGCATGAGGAAGGGAAGATTCTCAGAATGCAGCTAGAGTTCAATCAGGTGAAGGCTGACATTGAGCGCAAGCTGGCTGAGAAAGATGAAGAGATGGAGCAAGCAAAGAGAAACCATCAGAGAATGGTGGACACCCTGCAGAGCTCTCTTGAGGCCGAGACTCGCAGCAGGAATGAGGCCCTCCGTTTGAAGAAGAAGATGGAGGGAGACCTGAATGAGATGGAGATCCAGCTTAGCCAGGCCAATAGGCAGGCAGCTGAGGCCCAGAAACAACTGAAGGCTGTACACTCACATCTAAAGGTATGAATGAACTCAAATGAATACAGCTATGCTTTCTTAAGATGTTTCAAATTCAAACTGGTTACAAACATTAATGTGATTGATGTAATCCCATTCAGGACTGCCAAATTCAGTTAAATGAGTCTGTTCGGGCCAATGATGATATGAAGGAAAACCTTGCCATTGTTGAGAGACGTAACAACCTGCTTCAGGCTGAACTGGAGGAGCTCAGGGCTGCTCTGGAGCAAACTGAGAGAAGTCGCAAACTTGCTGAGCAAGAGCTTCTGGATGTTAGTGAGAGGGTGCAGCTACTGCACTCACAGGTAAAACACAGTAATCACCCACATGTACGTTTCAGCATGGTTGTTTCATAGTCTATTTTCACACTGAAATTTGTGCACTATTATGTAAAACTAGAATACTAGCCTGATAAACCAGAAGAAGAAACTGGAAGCTGATACATCCCAGCTTCAGACAGAAGTAGAAGATGCGGTGCAGGAGTGCAGAAATGCAGAGGAAAAGGCCAAGAAGGCCATCACTGATGCTGCCATGATGGCAGAGGAGCTGAAGAAAGAGCAGGACACCAGCGCTCACCTGGAGCGTATGAAGAAGAACATGGAGCAAACCATCAAAGATCTGCAGCACCGTCTGGATGAAGCTGAACAGATCGCCATGAAGGGAGGCAAGAAGCAGGTGCAGAAGCTTGAGGCCAGGGTGAGTGTCAATAATTTCCAGGAAATCAAATGCACAATGTCATGAAGTCACTAAATCATCAACAACTTTACTGAATATCTTGGAAGTATAACATTTCCCCATAATCAAGGTGTACACAAAAATATTTACTATACAGAAACTCAATCTTCGTGCCATTCCCTCAACAGATCAGAGAACTAGAAAGTGAAGTCGAGGCTGAACAAAGAAAGTCCAGCGAATCTGTCAAGGGAATACGAAAATATGAGAGAAGAATCAAGGAGCTGACCTATCAGGTAAGTTTCAGTTCATTTACAAAATTGTGAAACTGTCAGAGTGTACTTTCTGTTCAAAACTGAAATTATTTTGTTATTTTTTGTTTTCAGACAGAGGAAGATCGTAAGAATCTTGCCCGTCTGCAAGATCTGGTAGACAAGCTGCAGCTAAAGGTCAAATCCTACAAGAAAGCTGCAGAGGAGGCAGTAAGTATGCTCTGTATTTCAGAGAAAGTAATATAGAAAAAAATATAAAACTTGTCCAGGCCCATAGTACGTGTGTGCATATTCAATACCATAGCTCATTTCATCCTCAGTACAGTAAAAGTTGTGTTTTACAGCTGGGCACTATGACCAAAATAACACCAAGCCTTGATGAAATGACTATATAAAACAGGATTTTTCTTATTAACACAACAATTTAAAATAAACTAATGGCATTAGATTTGCAGAGACCAGTAAAAACATTGTATCACTGAACACTATTGTACATAAAAAACAGGCATTATTATTTCATATTAAATGTAATAACAAATATATTCCCAGCGGTGTCCGTTGGTTTCATGCTTTTAAAAATATGTTTCATTTCATAAACTACATTATTAGTACAAAAATGCAGTCAGGCACAGATGAGGATATTGTGTTTCTACAGGAGGAACAGGCCAACAATAATCTGACCAAGTTCCGTAAAATACAACATGAGCTGGATGAGGCTGAAGAGAGAGCTGATATCGCTGAGTCTCAGGTCAACAAGCTACGTGCCAAGAGTCGTGATGTGGGGTCAAAGGTCAGTTATTGATTTATTTATTTTTTTGCGTTGCGAACACAACATGTGCCTGTTGTGGGATGTTTTATGGGGCTGTAATGATATAGAATTAATGCTGCTGCCATCTGGATGATGTATCATGATTAATATGTAATAATATATAATATAAATTACAGTATTATCTTATGCCCATCCGCATTACATAGAAAATATGTTGTTTGAGACAGTCAGCATGTTACTACCAGAATCCACTATAACCACCAGTAAAATAATGTAGTGTGTACAAAACTTTTTACCCAATATGTAAAACAGTAAATCTACAGCATTTAAAGGTTTTGATTGCTCCACTGCTTAACAAATAATAATGAATTTTGAAAAAAAAAGAACATTTTTAAATAACAAAGAAATTTGTTTCATTTTTTCATTTTTTTTTCTTTCTCCTAATTTAGAAAGGACACGATGAGGAGTAAAACTCAAGGAATAAATTCTGAGGCACCTGATTACTGAATAATCGTCTCTCCCTAAGCATGTTGATTGTTCAGTAGAATAAAATTAATTTGCGTCTTGAACTGTGTCTAGTTTTTTTTTGTGGCTTCATCATATACATGTATTAGTACATTTCAACACAATCTTAGGATAGTGGTGACACAAGTTAATTAGGGTCTTATAACATGTTTGTACCGCTACAAATACATTTATTTATGTCATGGTAATGGCTGATCTAGCCATTACTATTACCAATTGTAAGTAAAATGCATTTTCAAATTTAAATTGCAGGATTTACATCACAGTAATAAACTTATACAAATATAAGAACGTAGCTGCACATATTATCACTCAGCAACTCTAGCAAGAATGTTAAAAACAAACTGGACGTTTGTGCAAATGGTTAATAAAAATGTGGATTTGACTTACACAAACGGTGACATATTGAATCACACTCATGCAGATCAAGTAGATTTTTGTATACAGTACAAACTGTGCATTATGATCTGCTTGTATCTTCCATATACCAGTTAATGGTCAGTGAAAAAAGTTGATTCCAGTAATGTTATTTTTTTTCTTATATTTTACATAAATGATTTCATCAAGACAACTTTAAAATAGCTGTATGCATTTTATGAACAACTTTATGTCCAATGTAGAAAATTAATCTAATTTGCTATGTCATAAATATGTCTTGGAATGTAGTTACTACTGCACATTAAGAAAACAGTTAGTTATGGCTATATTATGTATCACAACTTATAATTATTTTATGTTGTACCATACCTTGGCAACATTGACGGGTTGTTTGGGTGTCGTCAGAAGTGTGCTCTATTGTACTTGTAACCACACCCAACAGTGATGGCACCTTGTAGGGACACATCCTGGAGTTCACCTCTGCATCACTGCAGTGAAAAGTTAACACACCAGAGGTCAGCAAAGTGTTGCTCGTCTAAGGTACAGACCATATAGGTACAGTAGTGTGATGCCTGTGAGTTTATGAGCTATCACCTTGGTGATGTAACTGGAGGATCAACCAAACATATAGTTCACTTTGGCTACATAACTTAAAGTCCTACAGCACTTGAACCGTATTTTCAAAGCATGATTGCATAGGACACTGGGCAGTGGATGGACCTTTCCACCTAAGTATTTTTAGTTTTATGGACACAAAACAGGCAGCAGATCATAACTTAGTTAGAAGGATTACACAGACATTTAAATAAATTCATAATAAAGAGTATTGTGGTAAATACAAAAATCCATATGCTTTGCCTATCCATTACAATAGATAATATTTTGGTATGCATCCACAGCATAATTCCGATGTTACCATATTATTGTAACATCTTTATACAGTAGATCTGTCATAGATAATTGTCTGATTATTGACCTATTAGGAACATGTTACAATGTCATTAACATTACAGAAACTATTCGCAGTTTGAGACCACAATTATCTTATAGGCTCACCTGTTATAATAAGGTACGCTCGTGGAAGGTGTCTCATTCCAAAGAACTGGGTTGTTTCACAATAAAAGCCTGTGATTTTTTTTAGAAAAGAAAAGAAAAATACGAAATGTTAAGAAAATTGCGAGCACTTCTGCTCTGTTTCATTAAAATTGTAAGTGACATTTCTACATATTGGAAAATTATTTGAATGCATTACAAAAAACTTATAACATTATATTCAAACAAGCTAACTCATAAAAAATGCAATAAGTGCAATGCAATACTGTTTGGCTTTTGGCACTGTAGCAGACATAGTAATTAATCACTGCAGTGTCACCACTTTGAATCTGTTAATAAGACAGAAACAGAATAATAAGGGTAATGATGGAAAGGAAAGCTTTTGTCCAAATTCTCTCTAAAAAAAAAGATCACATTGCACAGTTGCTCATCTGTCACCTATATATATTTTATTCACTATCTGTTCATTTTCAAGACCTAACATAGCTCAACCCGCATTACAAGCAACATCAAATCATTTGCACATAGTGCTACGACATTTAATGAAAAAAAGTAGATGGTACATATTTAATGAACATAAATTGCTGATTGTGCATAGGTTACATAAAATATTTCACATAATGAACAAAACATTATGTTTTAAAATTCATTAAAAGAAAATTTAATTCAAACCCTACCTTTTTGACCTGTTTCTCTGTTATGTACAATGTTGAGTCTTCATCAGTAGAAAATGTTTTTAATCTATAGGAGTCTTCCAGATCTGAATGCAAATGCACCAACCACTCACTGCTTCATTGTCTGAATGGAGGCCAGGAGAAAGAGCAAGACAAGAGAAGGACACATGGAGGCAGGGTCCAACACTTAACACCTCCTCAAGTGACCCTCAGAAAATAACAAGCATTCTAACAATAGCCACCTCATCTGAAACCACAGTAGTCTCAGATTTCAAACTTAAGAGAGTCAAGGTGCCTCAGACCTTCACTTGTGTGTACATGTGATTGCAGAAGTCAAACATACAAGGACCGTGGACAGCTGGGAATGGGACCTTTGATGGAGACCTGACTGCTCCACTAACGCTTGGAATAGATAACAGCTAAGTTAAGGAGTTCAGAATTTTGGTATGAAGGAAAACACATTGTCAATAATATATATGTCTACTATATGGAGGACAATCAAAAGGTGCAGTTCAGTGATAAGGCATTGGTATATCAAGGCCTGCCTAGTGTATGACATTCTGTAAACGTCTATCATGGAGGCCATCAAGTTACAAATAATAGCCTAGTCTAAGTTCAACAGTTACTTGAGGAAAATGTTTGATAGCAGTAAGGAATCTGTTGGTTTTGGTGAAATGACCCTCCTGCCCTGATGAAAAACTCCAACTTTCTATTTAAAATATCTATTTAAGGTGAAAATTAGGGAGAGTAACCATTTTGTTATGTATTTGAGGGCAGATCTATATATTGTGTCTAAGGCCAATAATGTCTTGATTTATAGCCATGTCTCTTCAAAGGTAATTCAAGTCTGCAATAGGCATGTAATAATAGTAGGTACAGACGGGTGACAAACGAATAACCTGAAAAATGAGTGGAGAGACAAGATGACAACGCCCCCATCCATAGGGCACGAAGGGTCACTGAATGGTTTGATGAGTATGAAAATGATGTGAATCATGGCCTTCACAGTCTCCAGATCTCAACCCAGTTGAGCGCCTATGGGAGATTTTGGACTGACGTGTTAGAAAGCACTCTCAACCACCATCACCAAAACCAAAACCAAATGAGGGAATATCTTTTGGAAGAATGGTGTTCAATCCCTCGAGTAGAGTTTCAGAGACTTGGAGAATCTATGCCAAGGCACATTGAAGATGTTCTGGAAGCACGTGGTGGCCCAACACCATACTAAGACACTATATGCAGATTTTCCTTTAATTTGTCACCACGGTGGTAGTACTTCCCTTAGTTCTGTGTTCATATTGTTTGGAACCTATGCATTATTGCTACCAGTTCCATCAGCACGTATAATATCCAAATTTGTTTAGTTTAAGTTTTTTAATAGTGTGCAGATATGACACTTTTTGAGTGACTTTGTAGTTTTGCCTGTGTTACCTATAAAACATGTGCAAAAGTTTATTTTCTTTCTGGAAGGTGTGTGGCTCTCAGCTCTGGAGAGGTAAATTAGTGTTTTCTTGTATATTATACAGTACTAGTCAAAACAGTGACAGTAGTTGTCACAAAAAAGATTAATTATATTATTTTTTGTTGTTGTTGTTGTTTTCTTAAACTTAGATATAACTAAGTTTAAGAAAATGAAAAGCTGTCTGTTAGCCTGAACTTTGTTTTCTCCAAATGCTGTCAAATGCTTGTTGCAACTGAACCATCCTTCTCTTATATTCCCTTATATATCCTGGGTAAATTACTACAATCTATCTAAGTTACAACAATCCTAAATGGAGTTCTATCATTCAGAGACATAGCTCTTACCATTGAGATGTTATCTGCTCCAAATGTGTACAGTTGACAGCTGTTAAGTAACAGAGTTAACTTAGCTTTTCATTGCTAAAAACTGATGTAAAAACGGAACAGTTTGGTAAACGTGTCTTTTTTATTCAGAATGTGTTTACAAATGCATTAATTATGTTAATTTAACCTGTTATGACGTCAGTAGAATACTTTTTGGGATGTGAATGTCATTCCTTCTCAAAAGATGTTAAGTACTAACATGGTTAACCTTGAAGAAAACTGGACTAACAGCTACAGTAAATCATTTTGCCATTGAAGCTGCTTTCCTCCTAAGGATATCTGAATAAGTTTCATATCAAACCCAGATAAAAAAAAAAAGGTTTTATTACTACTTATGTTTTGAGTCTTTTCCTCCATTTGTTGGTTTACAGTTGACTGTATTGTTGTTCAGATGGTTGTACAGGAAATTGTTGGTTGTCTACTGCTATTTTCTATTGATCACCTGTTGCTGCTTCTCTCCATATAAAAACACTTTTCTCCTCTGTAGTGCGTCATAAGCTGTTCCCAAGCTGTCCACTAAATCATCAGTGCTGTGAAGGCAGCCAGCAGGAATTTCACAAGTTATCTTTGTGCTCAAGGATACAGCACCATTCCAGAAGGTAAGGACAGTGGTAGAAGCAAGGGAACAGCCAACTTCTGGAACTTTACCAACCCATTTTAAACATGTAGTATAATCCTGGTATAATAACCTGCCTAAATGACTACTCTACTATGTGACAAATAAAATAAGGTAAACGCATTTGCAAAATTACTTTTAGTTAAACTAAAGCTAGGTAACATTAGTTAATCTGAGCTAGCAGTTACAGTTTGTATTGAGGATTCACCTTCTTAAGATCTTCTTCTCAGTCTTTGTCTTCTCTGAAGTATAGTTTTTTTTTTTGTCCAGTATTCATTCATTCAAAATTCTAATAAAAACTATTGAGTTGGCATAAAACCTTTAGCTAAAAAATGTATTTTTCAATGGAGTGGAGAACAGAAGAAACATTATCCTGAATTTTTAAACCAGTGTGACTTTACATTTAGCACTGTTCATTTTCTGAAAAAAAAATGTATAGAGATAGTTATACAGCATTTAGATAAGAGTTTTAGTTATCCACATTAAAGTAAAGCCACCATGTAACTACAGAAAACATTTGTAGGAAGAGTCTTGATGTTACTTCGACTTCAGGGCTGTGCAGGACAAGGCACTTAATAAGTTAGCATTTAGCTACATTAGCTTTCAAAAACATTAATGTTGACCAAAAACAAATGTTCCACCACAGGAAAACCTCACATAAAAATGTTGTCTTTGGACTTTGCTGTCATTATTGCCATGTACAGTATATACATGTGAAATGCAAGCAGGTCGCTGCTGCTGTGTATTTTAACCATCGACTGAAATACCATTGAATAAAAAGCAATAGTAGCTGCTGTATCATATCCAGTATCATATCCAATAATCATCTTGCCAGTTTGCTAGCTAAGAGCTACCATATCTTTGGATATGTTGAATTTGATTTAGCCTACTATACAAATCCACAGGGGTGCAAAAAGTAACAAAGTACACAGAGTCTGATTGAACTGAATGAATTGAAGTATAGTTTTGAGATACATGTAGTTCAGTAGATCCATTTTCTGCTTCTTTATATTTGTACTCTACTTTTGACTCCACTACTTTTATTGGATAACCTTATTTACTAGTTAATATGCAGATTTAGATTAGTAGACCTATTACAAATGCTAATCAATGAATAAAATATGATGAATTATAATTTATAATTGTACAATGTATAAGTTAAGACTTTATTGATAACCTGGGGGAAAATCACAAGTGCAACTTTAATTTGATGTACACATTAATACATTATGTAATAATAGTTAGAAACACTAACCTGATAGACATTTCTTTGCTGTTCTTGATCTTGGTCAAGTCTCATCCCTAGAACAAATTTGGTTAACCATGTCTACCAACATGAACATATTACATTTACAGCTGTAAAAACTGACCACTATGAATGAGCTTTGAACCAGCATTTTGAAGTTTGGCCAGTCTGCAGAAACATATCCACATGAGACACTGAATTGCTTGAACACACAAAACAACAGCTGCAAATGTTTGGGTGTAATGTGTCTCACTCCCAAGTCGTTGCATAGAGACAACTATACATTTAAACTAAGAGCAAATATCTTTTGTATGAAACATACTTGCGATCAGATTATGTTTTTTATTAATATAATAAGAGGAAAAACATTTAATGTATGTATTTGACAAGTGTCAAACACATTGATACTGAATGTTTCAGTGAAATGTTCACAGAAAACACATTTGTTTTCCACCAAAATATCCGATCATGCAGTACAATATCCAATTGTAGTGACTACAGCATTATTAAACCTTTTAATGGTTACGTTTAGACTCTCACACCACTCGGTTCAAATTAGGGAAAGATGATGGTCCGGTTTAATACAGAAAAAAGTGACTTTAGACACATAATGGTTAATTATATTAAACCAAAACCACCATTTATCCTTAACCAAAAGCGCTTTTGTTACCTAAGCCTAACCACAGATGGGACTCTGGATGCGAACACCAATCTCACCACCTGGCAACCCCGTTGCCGTTAATAAATGTACTGCTACATTCATGCTGTAGTGTACGCTGGGCGTTGAAAAATGACACTAAAGGGGTGCCCAGCGCATTTAAAAAGTGACGTCAAAGGGGCCCTGACCAAGTGTTCCTATGTGATGAGTTGGGAGTGAGAACATGTTGATTGGAAGCATAAGTTATGGAGGAAAGTAATTAAGTAAATTTACCCACCTAATGTACTTTGCTTGAGTATTTGCATTTTATGCTACGCTTTTATACTTGACACCTGACACTTGACATACTAGTCCACAACAGTTCAGAGGGAAATATTCTTCTCTTTTTAGTCCACTACAAGTATTTGATAACTTTTTAGATCAACATTTTACATTAAAAAGTATATTATAAGCTTGTAAAATAAAATATCTTATGAGAGATCAGTGGATTGTGACCCTGTGTAAAAATGCAGTGTCTGGTTGGGGCTCCTCATTACATTTCATTTCTGTATGTGTTGTTAGCAGTTCCACCAAAGAGCCACTTCCCCTTTAAACCTCTCACTTTGATTCATTTAGACAACTGTTGAAGGCCCAAAGAGCCACAATTATCCAATATTTCACACATAAAAACAAAGATTACAGAAAAGTCAAAAAAATCAATACAGATTGGGTATCAGAACTGTTTTTTTTCCTTCTTTCCTACCCCATTAATCATCAATTCAATTTTTATTTATATAGCACCAAATCATAACAGAATTTTTCTCAGGGTACTTTTCAGTACAGGTACATAGCACAGTACATAAAGATGTATAATGATAATGTAACTAATAATAAAACGAATAAATATAATAATAGGGTGAATAATAATACTAATAAAACTACATAATAATAGTAATGATAATCATAATAATTGAAGCAGTGGGTGTTGAGCAGGATCATGGGGGCAGTAGTGGGTTTGCAGTCACAGATCCAGATTCTCTAGCACCAGGGGCAGAAATATCGCTCATGGGAAGTCCCCCGGCTGTCTAGAGCTATAGCTAGGTGGTGGTTCATGCCAAGGCTGAGCTAACCTTTACTATAAGCTTTATTAAAAAGGAAGGTGTAAGCCTACTCTTAAATGTGGAGAGGGTGTTTTCCTCCCCAACCCAAATTGGAAGATGGTCCCAAAGTAGAGGAGTCTGTTAACTGAAGGCTCTGCCTCCCATTCTACTTTTGGAGATTCTAGGAACCACAAGTAAGCCTGCACTCTGGGAGCACAGTGTTCTAGTGAGGTAACAGGGTACTACGAGCTCTTTCAGATATTATGTTGCCAGACCATTAAAGGCTTTGTAGGTGAGGAAGAGGATTTTAAATTCAATTCTGAATTTTACAGGGAGCCAATGCAGAGAAGCTAACACAGGAGAAATATGATCTTGTTTCATGTCAGTATTAGCGCTGCAGCATTCTGGATAGGCTGGAGAGTCTTTAAAGGTTTGTTGGGACAGCCTGATAACAAGGAATTAAAATAATCCAGCCTAAACATTACAAAACAAAAGCATGGATTAGTTTTTCTGTATCTGTATGAGACAGGATGTGCCTGATCTTTGCAATGTTATGTGGGTGAAAAAAGGCAGTCCTTGATGTTTGTTTTATGCAGGGGTTAAAGGACAAGTCCTGATCAAAGATAACTCCGAAATTCAGTGGTGCTGGAGGCCAGGGCAAAGCCATCTAGAGTAACTATATCATTAGATAATGTGTTTCTGAGGTGTTGGGGGCCAAGTACAATAAATTCAGTTTTGTCCAAGTTTAACAGCAGAAAGTTGCTGCTCATCCAGGTCTTTGTCCTTAAGGCATGATTGCAGTTTAGGTAACTGATTGGTTTCATCGGGCTTCATTGACAAGTAAAATTGGGTATCATCTGCATAGCAATGGAAGTTTATGGAGTGTTTCCTAATAATATTGTCTAAAGGAAGCATAAATAAGGTGAATAGAACTGGCCCAAGCACAGAAACTTGTGGAACTCCGTGACTAACTTTTTAGCATATGGAGGATTTATCGTTAACGTGCACAAACTTAAACTGATCTGATATATAGGCCTTAAACCAGCTTAGAGCCTTTAATGCCAATTAAATGTTCCAGTCTCTGTATAGGATATGATGGTCAATGGTATCAAATGCAGCACTAAGAACTAACAAGACAAGTATAGAGACAAGTCCTTTGTCCGATGCAATTAGAAGGTCATTTGTAACTTTCAGCAGTGCTGTCTCTGGGCTATGATGCACTCTAAATCCTGACTGAAAATCCTCAAATAAACTATTATCATTTAAAAAGTCACACAACTGGTTGGCGACAGCTTTCTCAAGGATCTTAGCGGGAAAGAGAAGGTTAGATAGGGGTCTCTAGTTGGCTAAAACGTCTGGATCAAGAGTAAGTTTTTTAAGAAGAGGTTTAATTACAGCTGTTTTAAAAGACTGTGGTACACATCCTGTTAATACACATACTGATTATATCTAGTAAAGTATTGTTAACTAAGGGTAAAACTTCCCTAAGCAGCCTAGTTGGGATGGGGTCTAAGAGGCAGATGGTTTAGATAAAGACATTGTTGAAGTTAGTTGGCGAAGATCGTAGGGAGAAAAACTCTCTAAGTATATATCAGGATTTACAGCTGTTTCTAAGGTGCCTGTGTTTGAAGATAAATCTGAACCGGTTGAAGAATTTTGTCACTAACAATTAGAATTTTATCATTAATAAATATCATATATCATATGTCATATATCATACCATTATCTTACGATCCCTCTTATTTATATTCTGACCCTTTGGTGAATGCCAAACCCCTAGGATGGGAACTAGTTGCCTAAACTACCTAACTTTATAAAGTAGTTAAAACCAATTGACGCATTTTTTTTTTTTTTTCTTATTTTTTTTTATTATTATACATTAAGCTCATAATACTTCTTTTACATCTTTTACTTAAGTAGAATTTTTATGCAGGACTTGCACTTGTAATGGAGCATTTTTAGATTGTTGTATTGGTACTTTTACTAACAGTAAATGATCTGAATAAGTCATCCACCCCTCAGGCAAGTAATTAATTGTCAAAGTATGCACATTATTGTCTTTGTTCTGGCGTTGGTAATTTGGTAATTTGGGTAACTCTGTACAAGTAAGTGTATAGTTGAAGCTGTGTAGAAAAAAATGGCACTGTGTCACTGCTGTAAAGCCTCCAAAGTCAGGGTCAGACACTAATATCCAATCCAAGAGTCAGAAGTTTCAGACCTGCATTTCCATTGAACCTGTGTCATCATTTACACAGTCCCAAAATACACTTACCACCTAGCAAAAACAGTTAGCATAAAGCTAAAAACTTATACATCAGTCCAGGTGCCACTAAATTTCAAATGCAATCATTTTTAACAAAAAAATAGTCTGTGGGACTATTTAGCATATAGTACCACAGTACCAGAAAAAGGAGTTCCTCAGGCCATCACTATTAGTTATAACATTATACCGCTTACTTCAGATGTGAAGAGTGTATAGCTTGGGTTGACTGCTTTTTATGGTTTACCACTGGTTAAAAAGGTCAATCAATATGTAGAAAAAATAAAGACACTACATTAGTAAACATGTATAACTAATGTAGAGGAAATGACACACCTGTGACACTACCAGATCTTTTGCTCATCTTTTTATTTCATGATTAATATTCACATCACGGGTTAACAATTAATCACAATGAACATCTCTTTCATACGAAATATTGCAGAATTTCAGGGGGAGATGAGCTCTATCTAATAGGACAAATGCCTCTAAAAACCAGCAGTTTGTTTGTTGTCATCTGCATGCTCTTGCTATGGTGTTGTGCCCTACAGTATAATACAGCACACTACAGTGGATCCACTCCACAGTACTGAAAAGTAGATTTCTTTGCTTGGTTCCTCTCAATTTGTAATGGCAGATTTAGACATGTGGCTGAGATCCCAGACCAAAGAAGTAAAGAAAAATGAAATTCAACACAAAGTTCAAATTTTCCACTCCACTGACAATTAAGCAGTTGAAATGTTGGTTTTACTTGTCTATCTGGTAGTTGCAAATAGAAATAATTACTTTTCAGTGCTATGATGCTGACAAGCCTCTGTAGGTGGGAGACACATCTAGGGGCTCCAGGTGCATATCTACCAACACTGTCTTTTATCAACTCCTTTGTAGTTACATTTCAGGCGTTTAGCTGCATCTTTTAAAAAGACAGGTCAAGTTCAAACTTATGTTTGCTCAGTATTAACGGAATTATTCAACGATTTTTTAGGGTGAAAAAAGGTCAAACAAATTTCCATTCATTTTCTCCTTTTTTTATTATTTTCTGAGAAGATAATTTGGCCTAAGACTTCCCTTAATTCAGTCCTGTGTTGGTAGGTATGTCTATAAGGAGCTGTCTAATACAGAACATTACTTTCTACCACATGCCAAAAGACTAAGTCTCATTACTGTTAGTCTTACTGTGGGTGGCAGTAGGTGGAAGAAAGGGCTGACCAGTGTGTGTCAGGTGTCATATGTAGTGCATTTCAAACCAAAGAGGAAACCAACCTGATTGTTTATTTCTGTTTTAATTAAGTTTGCCAACCAGTTCTGAAAACCTGTGATTCCAGGTTTTCTTTCAGTGATGCCTCTGTAAGTCAAATATGCAACCATACCGAACATGACCCACACTGCCTCCCTTCCTGCCTTTCAATTTGAACCCGGTAAATAGCGTTTCACATAGTGTTTCCATATGTGATCTATCTTCTAAAACAGAACATAGACAAACCTCATACATAAATTCATAATCTTGCATCTTTAATACAGTTTGAAAACATTCTTGAAACTTCAGCAGCCCTTTTTTTTGGTGAAAAAAAGGCAAATTCTGAAAAAAGAAAAAGTAAACTTTTCCTTTTTTACTCTTTCAATCTTGTAATAATACCATTATTAACCTTAACAGTAACAGGTTTAAAATGTTAAAGCTCATCTGTCAACATCCACCCTGTTAGGAAGTAAGCTTTTTTTTTTTTTTGCTTGATTTTCATTCGAGTTACTTCTTGAATAATAACAACATGGTTGTAACTACAGTGCATTCAGAAAGTATTCAGACCCCTTCACTTTTTTTACATTTTGTTATGTTGCAGCCTTATACTAAAATCATTTAAATTCAGTTTTTCCCTCATCAGTCCACACTCAATACCCCATAATGACAAAGCAAAATCAGAATTTTTGAATTTTTGCAAATTTAAGCAAAACTGCGCTCCCAGAACGCAGGCTTGCTAGAGTCTCCAAAAGTAGAATGGGAGGCCGAGCCTAAATTTATCAGGCTGCTCTACTGTTGAACCATCTTCCATTTTTGGTCCGGGAGGCAGACACCCTCTCCACATTTAAGAGTAGGCTTAAAACCTTCCTTTTTGATAAAGCTTATAGTTAAGATTGGCTCAGGCTCGGTTTGAACCATCCCCTAGTTATGCTGCTATAGGCCTAGACTGCCGGGGGATTTCCGATGATGCACAGAGCTCCTCTCTCCTCCTCTTCCTCTTCCATCTGCTCGATTCATATAGAATCAATTCTCGTTACTAACTTGACTTCCTCTCTCTCCCGTAGTTTTGTGCTTTCTCATCTCTCTCCTCTCTCTTCCTGTCGCTTTCTGAAGGTATTTCTGCCCCTGGTGCTGCAGAGTCTGGATCTGTGACTGCAAACCACCTATTGCCCCCATGACCCCACACCCACTGCTACAAATATTAAGATTATCATCTATTATTATATTTAGTTTTATTAGTATTATTATTCGCCCTATTATGATAATTATTAGTCTAATGAAATCACGATTGAACTGTTTGGCCTCAATTCTAAGCCTCATGTCTGGAGGAAACCAGTCACAGCTCATCACCTGCCCAATAAAATCCCAACGGTGAAGCATGCTGGTGGCAGCTTCAAGCTGTGGGGGTGTTTTTCAGCAGCAGAGACAGAGAGACTGGTAAGGGTTCAGGAAAAGCTGAATGGAGCAAAGTACAGAGATATCCTTAATGAAAACCTGGTCCAGAGTGCTAAGGACCTCAGACTGGGCCAAAGGTTCACCTTCCACCAGGACAATGAACCCACACTGCCAGAACAATGCAGGATTGGCTTATGGACAACTCTTTGAATAAATGGCCCAGCAAGAGCCCTGACTTGAACACAATCCAACATTTCTGGAGATACCAAAAACATGGTTGTCCACTGACGGTCCCCATCCCCCCTGACAGAGCTGGAGAGGATCTGCAAAGAAGAATGGCAGAAAATCCCCAAATCCAGTTGTGTGTGGAAAGCTTGTCGCGTCATACCCAAGAAGACTCAAGGCTACAATCACTGCCAAAGGTGCTTCAACTAAGTACTGAGTAAAGGGTCTGCATACTTATGTCAATGTGATATTTCTGTTTTGCATTGTCAATAAATTTACAAAAATTTCTAAAACTGTTTACACTTTGTCTTTATTGGGTATTGAGTGTGGACTGATGAGGGAAAAAAAATAATTTAAATGATTTTAGGTTAAGGCTGCAACATAAAATGTTTAAAATGTGAAAACAGTGACCAAGGACCAGTGTGAGATACTAGTGGAAGGGTGGTATTTG
The DNA here is from genome assembly GCF_016859285.1 of Xiphias gladius. Classification (NCBI taxonomy): domain Eukaryota; kingdom Metazoa; phylum Chordata; class Actinopteri; order Istiophoriformes; family Xiphiidae; genus Xiphias; species Xiphias gladius. Next base: position 4,415,459 of record NC_053413.1, read on the forward strand.
GGTGCTACAACTGGGGTATCAAACAGTTGTGAACATATATCAGAATGAATCTGGTTATTTCGTCCAAGCTGCAAAGCTGCAACATTAACTTTATCCTTCACCTACCTACTGCATATTGGTACTTACTGAATCCAAAAGCACAAATCTAGTCTTAAACCCAATCATATCCTGTGAGATTATATTAAACCTTAATTTTAAGGGAAAATATGGAATTAAAGCCATCATTACTTCTATTGGATAGCTCCATCTGCTACTGCTTTGGCATACTGTGTGTAAAGTATAGCCTGACCGATACGAGATTTTTGCGGCGATACCAATATTGATTATTTAATATTTGATAAATATGTAGTGGTTGATATTCATATTTTCAACATAAACACATAAACGTAAAAAATTTTCATACTGAACCCTTAAATTTGGTTAATAAAGAGTTCTGACCAAGATATGCACTAAGCAGGGCAAATTATGTATTTTGTTTCTAAATTAACTGAAACATAGCTTTGTCATGTTAGCACAACAATTTCTCCTTACTTATTGGTCAATTAATACACTGATGTTGACAAGGCTGCTTTAAGCCTATATTGGCCAAAGTCGACTTTTCAGGCATTTATAGGTGTACATAAAGTGTGAAAATTCCACAAGTAGAAATTTTTTAACTTTAGTTTCAATTTATTTGCACATAATTTTGCCAAACATTACTGTTATCTGTTTCTTCTATGACTTGTAGATTCAGAAATGGCAATGTCCATTTCAGAAACGTGCTGTCTGGCTAACATCACTCACTTCCTGTGTAAACAAAACAGGCAATGCTCTTAATCAGTCAGAAAGTGCATCATTTTCATCAAATCTTATGTGTGTTTTATAGATCATGGAATAAACCTCAAATGTTTAGATGCATCTCATTAAAATGAAGTTGCTGCAAGTTTTTATTTTTACTTTTTTAGCGGAATGCTAATTACTTACAATTACTTAAGATACCATATGCTAAAGAACTGAAATTCAATTAAACCTCACAGAAACTTGCCCACGTAGGAGATTTGACTTTGAACCTTGGTCAGAAAGTAAGAACCAGTGAATTCTAACAACAACATGAGGGCAGACTGGAAGTTTCAGTGTTAAGCCATCATAGCCAATAATCCAAAATACCAGCATAATCCATTTAACTGCCCAAGATAAAAGGGGTACCAATGTGTCACCAAGGATATACAATTTCAATGCATCTCACCATATGGCAACATACTCTTCCACTGAGCTTCCAACACACATTAAGACTACTTATTCCTGTTTCTATACACACAAAGTGTGCCTACACCTATCAAAGTGTTTTAATCCCTTTGTTCTTGTATTCCTGATGAGAGATTCATATAATAGTTTTCACATATGATCCACACATGGTGTATGTCATGTGACATGTTTACGATATTAAATTTGAGCAACTTTTATATCACTTGAGTGCATCAATAAATGAACAAGACTGTGTTCAAAGTGCACATGACTTTTTGTGTTTTAAGGGGAACTGTACATAAGTTCATATAGTTTTGATAGCATTTAGGTTACCAGACACAATAATATAGTGTGGCCATCAAAGCTAGTTTACATTAGAACGGCATGTAACTCTACAGCAGCTTCTCTAATGGTGATGTAAGGTTTTCTCAGTCAGCCTTTGTTAAGTCTCAGAGCCAGACTATCAGTGTTCCAGAGGCTAAGCAACACTCTCTACAGGATGGATGCAGTAGTAACACTTCACACGTCTGACAAGTATGGCAACAGGCCACTAACATGTCACTAATCCTTCGTAGTTTCAGCAGAGACCATCCCGGCCTTTAATGTATAATGCATCGTATTACAGTGAGTAGACAGTGCTGTCTCCTTTATGATGGCTGCTTTTAATCATTCTACTGGAGTGACACATAACAATGTTCCTGGTCTGTAAATCAAAGTCACATCACAGTGTTCTTTTAATAGAATCTAATGAATCTATCTATGAATCTAATGATTTCGTAAAATAATACAAACAGACTAAAAAAGAGTCACCTCTTTTCTCCATAGTAGATCATTTAAGACATTTAACAATTGTGGAAACTGTGCAAAATTACATTCCCTACAACTTTAGGCTTATTTCTCATTAACCAGTGATTTTGATTTTCCTTAAAACTGAGTGTGCTATGACCATTTTAAATGATGTTATCACTTAAATATGGATCTCGATTTGCCAAGTACAGACTTGTTCAATAAAAAGACAGCTTCAAAAACCTCTGAATGGTCCAAACTGCAGTATTTGCAGGCTTTTCTTGGTTCTTCCTTGTTGAAATACTGCTGCATTCATGGCATTTTGGAGCTGCATCCAGTGTAGTAGAATCATTTTAATTTTTTTTTAACCTTTCAGAATTTTAGATAGCTTATTTTTAATGTTTTTTGTTTATCCTGTAATATCATATCCAAAAAAACCCCCAGAAAATACTAAACTAAAATGCAAAAAAACATACAAACAAAAAAACCCAGCATTGTAAAAGTTATTTACTTCCATCTATTTACACTAAAGATTTAAGGTAAAACATATGCCAGAGAAACACATAACTAGAATTGTTGTGCAGTAGTAACCTAAAGTGGCTTAAGCTCTTAGTAGGTTCGACTAGACAGTCCCTAGTAAATAAATCAGTAAATAACTTAAAAGTTGCAAAGAAAATTCCAACTTCAGACTTGCCATGAATGTAACAACATTATTTCCTTAAATTGACAGCTCTTCCTGCAAGTGAACTCCCTGCTCTCCTAACCTGTTAACCACTGTGGTCAGTCTCTGTCTGTCTGTCCCTCATGTTTATGCACGGGTAACAGGAGGCGTTCCCAACTATGATCACTGTATTGCTGTCAGAGAGTTGGAGTGGAACACTGAAAGAGGAAATTGACAAGAATGCGGCAGACGAGGTCAGCCTAAAATGCATATGTCCGACAATGACTATGAAAGGAACAACACACCTACACAGCTCATCATTGTTTTAACAATATCAGCATAGACCACCAAAACACAATAAAGAGTTGGTTTCATTCTACAACAGAGAAATGCTTTTATGAGCAGCTTACCAGTTTATTATAGGGTGCTGATTTGTATTTGTGTATTATACTGTATTTGTGTATATGTGCTGATTTCCGTTTGTGTGTGTATGTGTGCATGCACGCCAACAAGCATGTGTGTGCTTTCCTGTATAGATCTGTGCTTATTTGTATGTGTGTTTGTGTGAAGAAAGTCAGCAGGTTTCACAGAGAGGATTCTAAGACGCACCGGCTAGTGGGAGGGCTTAAAAAAGGGTGTGGCTCTGCAGCCCCACCCCTCTCCGCTGGGATGAACCAAATGACCAGGAAGTGTCACATGCGCAAGACGAGGAAGGTGCTGTCAGTCTGTCTGTCAGTCTCTAATAGCCACATTTGGACTGTAAATGCTAGGTACTGCTTAGGGTGACTGCTGGGGTCCCTCACAGCGGAGTTCAGATGTATGAGTAGGACTGAAGGATACATGGGAGATTTGGTATCACTGAAATGCTGTCAGAGAGGTTAGACATTGTGTGGGGAACCAAAGTATTATGGTGTGGGAGAACGGGGTTACTTGTGCTGTGCTCGAAATATAAATACTGAAAAGACACAAAGTTTAAGTGCCCCCAAAGTGTATGGCATATGAGAGTATGAGCTTATTTGGAGATAAAGGTTAGGGGTTTGTAAGTGTAACACTAACATAGGGGTGTTGTATAAGGTGCTTTTTTAATTTTTAATTTTTTTTTCATCAACTTAAACTGAACAGAGCTGCAGTGCTGAAATATCCACAGTAGTTTGTGGATGTGTGCTAAGACCGTCAGACCAGGACTGATCTAAATCAAAGAGTTACAGGTAAACCCTGTTTGAGCAAATATTGTTACTATGAATTAAAGCCCTGTCACACCAGAAATTGGCAAAACAAAATTTATGTGCACATCTTCCGAAAGTACATGGTTCTACAGGCTTGGAGATGTGGAGACTACTCACAGGGCTAGTTCGTAAGGTAATGTAGCTAGCAAGCTAACCACTAAGACCCTAGCAAGCAAAGAAACATGCTAGTGCTAGTCAGTCACAACAGCTCTCTGAGCTTTTTTCTATTTTCTATAATCTGCTCTAAAAGCTGGCGATTAACTGGACAAAGGACGTATTGGTGCTATTGATTCCTCTGTCGCAAGTGTCTGCAAAACCATACCTCTTTTGTAGAGCAGTTTATACTCTGTGAGGGGAGGTTTAAATAAAAATGGACAGAAATGATATAATAGCTTCCACCACAGAAATACTTATTATGGCAATTCTATTGAAAATTAACTGATTTTGCCAGAAAATGTCACCATTTTAAGTGGTCTGTGCCCTGGCCTTTAAACAGCAGCTTGTGACATGGTGGTTAACACTATCTGCAACAAGAAAAGTCCTTCATACAATATACTGTGCATTGATGCTTTTAAATTACTTGACTAAAAGGTGCAGCAGCTCGCAGTTTGACTCCATGATTTAACAATCATAAACTGTTAAATATTCCTGTTTAGAATCGATCCCACAGCTTGAATTTGTATTCAATCCTTCAAGATCAAACACTGTCATCTCACCTTAAAAAATATTTGGCTTCAGTATCAAATACTTGTGTTCAGTGCCTAATCCTTTTTGAGCCAAGGCTACCCAGATAAGCAAATGAAATTGCCTATAACTCTACGCCAACCTTTCTCGATGAGCACTAGTCAGAAACTCATCTGCTTTATTGTAGCATTTAAAGTTCCTCCTAAGTGCTGTCAATGAAGGCATCTTTTCTTGAGCCAAAACACAGGAATTATGTGATGTTCCAAAACCTTCTGCACTGATTTTGCATTTGCCTTTAGATCTATTTGCATTCTTTAGATTTATGTCCAAATCTTTCCAATTGTATCTACTCTGCATAAGCGTTAATAAATGTAATAAATGTAGAGGAGACAAACTGGTGCAATGATACCAAGAGAAGTAATTGGAGATAATATCTGAATGATCTATAATGAGACATCGTGTAATGCTGTAGATACTGTAGATTGGGAAATAATTGCTGGCTGGGTGGGAGGCTGGAATGTGTTGATTTAAAGCAGACTTGACAGTCTTTTTCTGCTGCTGGCTGGTAGCAAGCCCTCAACTGGTCAGTGTAGTCTAGGGCTAAATAGGCATGGACTGGGAATGGAGGTAAAGCAAAAAGTAGCATTAGCATTGGTCTACTAACAAGGTTGAAGGATCAAAGTGGTTTTGAATCGTGAAAGCCGGACCGGAGCCTAAATACTCAGTAGAGAGTTACAAGGGTGTTTGGGCCACAAATACAAGTGTTAAAATAGTTATTAGACTCATAGTTGGAAATATTCGATGACAAACCTGGCTACTGTCAATATAGTCAACACAACCTTGACTATGATAGTGGGTTGTTATTGTTATTGCACTGGTGTTGTCCTCTAAATCAGTGCTTAAAAGGGAATTTTATCAGTCGAGAAGCTGGTGGAATCCCACACAGAGAAACACAGACAAACAGCACGTGCTCTTCTCTGTTATAGGCAAGGCTAAAGGTCAACCCAAGGATGTCAAGAGGTCAAAAGGTCAGGGTTGGTAGCAGGAAGCTGGCAAGCAGACCCCAGAGAAACACTGAGAGGTGATTGTTCAGTTTGGTGCTGTCGTGGGCGAGATGATGGGCGGGGCCGGAGGGAAGTGACTGCGCTGTGGTACGTTGGTTGGTCCTGTTGATTGGCAGGTTGGCAAGCGCCATGCATTTCCCACCGAAATCTACAGGTCACTGGGACTCAATCTGTGGAGGGGGAAAAAACTGGATTAAGAAAAGTGAAAAAAAAAATAAGAAAGGAAAAAAAGAAAAAGAGAAATGAAGGTGATGAAAGGGAGAGAAAGTGATAAAGAGAAGGATGGAAATTTCCAGATTATCTTTAATCGACTGTCACTGTCTGGGAAAGGTTCATATTAATTAAACCAAATTATAAAACATTCCTGTTTTTTAAAGTTTATTCTATTAGAACTACAGCGCATCCATTAACTAGACTGAGTTTGGAAGCCACATTGGGTGAGAGAAGTCTGTTGTCCCTCTAAACTCAGAGAGTCTGGCGGCCAGCTGTAGTGCCAGAGATGACTTTATCCCCTACGACCGGCTAATGTTTACTTTGTAGGTCTCTTCATAATTGAATTAAGAGGCAAAGTGTCTGCTATTTTTAACCACCCCACTCCCTCAGGCATGTTGCAGAGATCGGGTAGACACACAAAAGCATGCATGCACACACATTATCTACGAGCTTATTTTCAATTGTCTCTGTAATCGACCATTTGCCAAACCCCGGAACTGCGATAGTCCTGGCAGGCCTGTCCAGTGTTGCCAACTTAGCAATTTTCTCGCCACATTATGGTGTAGTTTACCACTATAGCAATGTTGCGACAAATCTAGCGATTTTTTTTGGGCAGACTTTAACTCCATTCTCTTGAGGAGAGTTGGTAATATTTCTCGGTGAATGTGCTCTCATATGGTTGTGGCACTCTTGACTGACTTTGATCAGTGAGTGGGGGAGAGCAGCAACACATTCAGTCAGCCAATCAGCAGCCAGACGGAATCATGAATTACCTGTCAGTGTGTACCTCATGACCGATCACTTATCGCCACTGTTTGTGCGAGTCTCTTCTTAACACGAGTATTTAAGTTTTATTTTTTCTCAAACTGCACAGAGTTTATAAGAGTGAGAGAAGTGTCCTCTCTATCCATGACACTTGATGTCCACAGACTATACGGCAGCCTACATATAAAGATTTGAAATTAGAGATACATTTACATGCATATTGCCATGATGATAGCAACTTGAAATATAAACAGTAGCTAACAGTTACCATACGAGAATGGAAAACCTGACAGGCACAGCAACACTAGGTAGAGGTGACCGGGCTTAGCAAATGGTCCGCTGGCTACAATGACAACAGATGAGCCCTTCAATCCTGTTAAAACTGATAGCTGTGTATGCGTGTTTTTATACCCACTTGTCTCAGTGATGTGCTTGTCTATGCTAAGGGGCTCCCTCAGTCCATCACCCCCAAAAGGAGTGGGTGTGGGCTCCTTCACCCCATTCTCCTTAGTAACACCCCCTGGTGCTGTTGCCTTAGCAACACCTGCTGGTCCTGTTGCCGGAGCGCCACTTGGGGGTGAAGATGTCTTCTCCTCTGCTTTCTCCTCCTGTAGCCAAATATAGACATGCACGGGCAGGGACACACACAAACAAAGATGCATACACACACAAAGCACACTATGTTTTTTTTTATAGTGTACTACTCTCGTGCCACGACACCATCTAGTGGTGTCGGTCAGTAAAAGCACAATGAGTCAGCAGAGCCAGAGAAGTTAACTGTCCATTAACTGAGAATATTAATGACTCTGTTTAGGTTTGACCTTGTGTCCGTTGGTCTGTGCATTGCCTGGCCCCACGTTGTCCAGCGATCCAATCTTAGACTTAGCCTTAATGTTTAGCTTGTGGGACTCAATCTTCACATCACCACCACCTGGGGTTAAAAAAAAGAATAGAATAGAATAGAGATTGATGGGATGAAAATAGAGGAGAACAGAAGAGATTTTTAAGTCAAACCTGGCTTGTGTTTGATGTTGTCCTTAGAGCCACATTTGGACGTCACCTTGCTCACATCAACCTTCTTACTCAGGATCTGCACCTGAGGAAAAGGAGAGATCATAATGGAGCCTCTTTATACTAACTCATAAAGACGGAAATTCAGTACAATGCTTATACTGTATACTGTATACTTTGATGTCCACTCAATCCACGTTAGAAAATCACTGTCATCCATTAGCATGCAGACTGGTGCATTTACAGAGAGAACGACATTCTGCATGTTACAACAGAGTATGTGGGAGAATGGCATACAACAAAAAAACCTACCATGCCTACCATACTTGATTCCCTCGTTTGACCCGTCCTATTCTTAGTGTAGCTGCCTTTTTGATTTGTTAGGCTGGTAAATGATGTACCATTTATGCAGATAAATCAGGACAGGCTGTAACTGGAGGATGGGAGCAGGCAGTTGGTAGACCACTGTCACATCAGGAGAGTGTTTGCTCAGCATCACAGGGAGTAATCCTGATTAGTCTGACAGTGGCTGGCACTAATGGATTTTAAAACCTTCCTTCCTGACCTTCCTGACAGTGTGTGATAAGGTCAGTCAGATTTATATATTTGATGACAGACAGGAGGACTTAAAAGCCAACCATGGCCCTCAGTACTATTAAAATTTTATTAGCAAACAAACCATCATTAATTCTGATTGCCTGATTGATATAAGATACTTTAGATGGTGCTTGACAGGTTAAGAAATTAATCGCCTGATTTTATAATATAAACATAAATATTTGAATTCTTAACAGCCAATTTAAATATTATTGATGATATTTCAGACTAAGGAAACACACCAAAAGTGACATAAGAAAATAAAGAAAATTTGAATATTGGTGCAACTTTATAATCGGGTAATCTTAGTACATTCTTATGAGATTTGTGTAGTATCCTATTACTGTACTCTAGTATTAAAACCTTGTATTTGCTTACTTTATGTACAACATGCCTTACAAAACATGGTTTCTCCAAATACGGAGCAAATATATAAACTTATTTGTTTGTGTGTTAATCCACCTTAAGCCGGTTTCTTGAATACTCTTTTCTTTTATATTCTTTGGGACCAATAGTGGAATATGACTTTTTCATTGTAGCATGATCAAACATAATTGCACTATAATTTCCTATTCATTTACACAGTCAAACTTTTCACTCTTGAGGGGAATGAAAATCTTTCTCATTTTGTTTAATTAATCTGAAACATCAAAGTGGTGATTGTGAGAGCAGCCCAGAGATGGAACATGATAGTACAGCAGGTGTTTAGAGCAGATGGGAAAAACATCTGGAAGGGTAGGCAGAAGGATCTGTGGCAAGTTCACTTTAAGTGAAATCAATCTGATATGCAAACAGTGGGAGCCATTCGTGTGCTAATTAGAGTGCACTCATTCTTAGATACTTGGAAAATGATAACCTTTCATGTAAGTGTTTGATTTGTGATGAAAAAGCTTTCTGTATTGTTACAGTTAAACTCCAGTAGCCTCTAGCCCTGACAAATAACACTCAAATTAGATTTTCTAGATTTGTGTGCAGGGGTCCAATTAAGTATAGCATGAGATTTAGGGATGCAGTATTCTGATTCTAAGTCAGAGGGACCTGATTTCTACCAATAAGAATAATTTCTTCTCATGACTGTTTCACAAAAGGATGAAGAATGAAGAAGGATGGTCCCACTTTGCCTTTTATAACAGTCAAGTAAAGGTCATATCTATGTGATGAAGGCTTAAGAACTATATCTGTTTCTGTGTAAACACAGCCCAATCAGGTGTAAGTGATATAGTATGCATCGAATGAACCGAATTCATACACCAAGAACACAAATTCCTCCCTTAGTGACCAGTCTGGTCTTTTTGTGGCTGCTAAATGGGAAAAAAGAGATTCCCTTTTGATCACAATTTTGAGCAAGACAGCCCAAATGAGGCTAAATTTGCATAAAATGTGATAAGCATCAACCCTAACCAGAATCTGCTTCCAGTTCCAGCAGTACTTACATTGCCACCTCCAGGGACATGTTTGATATTGTCCTTGGAGCCACAGCGAGACGTGACATGGCTGAAGTCCAACTTTTTGTGCACTATCTGAACCTAAAGACAGGCAGGCAGACACATAGACGAGCAAAAAGAAAGAAAGAAAGGTGTGACAGGCAAACAGACATGAGCAGCAGAAAAGAGCAAATCAGCTGGCATCTCAAGTTAACAGGAAACAGAGTAGCGTTGTACTGTAAGTATGGAAGAAATTCTGTCATTCAAATCAAATCATTCTTCCCACACAAAAATAATTTATGTAGTGCAGGAAAAATAACAAAATAATTGTGGGTCAATATTAGGGTGCAACTAATAGGACAGATTCTTAAAGGAAAAGTTTGTGAATTAAAAGGTCAGTGTTAATTTACCAAAAGAGGAGGATTCTGACTGAATAGCAACAGAGCGCTTCCATAAGCAGGGATAACTAAAACTAAACAAAGCGTAGAACAAACACTGGAAGAAGAGACAGAGCGCATGCAACAGTCAGTCAGTGATTTTGTGTCAGCACATGCTGTTATAAGCACAGAAGCTACTGCAAGTGACTGATACAGGAGAATGGAAGACAGAAGATGATACTTTGAGGTAGTTCAAGTGGACCACTTTAATCAGCCTGTTGCTCTGCACTGCAGCCAGCCCCACAGTCCTAACAATAATAACTAAAGCACAAAATCGGAGTATATCTCAGTATATGTTGCATGGTTGACTTGGTCCGGATGTTTGCATCTTGTTAAAGCAAAACCCAGAGTTTTGGAGAGGCATTGGTCAAAAATTAAATGTTTGTTGGACACCATCTCTTTGGTGTCTCAACTAGATAGTAAAGATGGTCAATTAGATCTCGGAAAAAAAAGGTCTTTAAGAGGTCTTGAGTTTGATGTGTCTCACTTGAGCAGAAATTTCTGCTATACTGGATTGGACCCAGCCCACCGATTTGATTGCCTCTGTGGTTGTATTGTTAAAACCCCTCCAGCAGATGTAAGACACTTTCCTCCATTTTCTCCATCTCTGTGTTAGTCTCCTTCTCCAGGATGAAATGGCATGATGACGCAGGTAGCACCAGAAAAGGATGACTCACTTAGCAGTTAACACTAATACGCTTGACACATAAGCACGTACACACACACACACACGCATGCGCACACACACACACACACACACACACACACACACACACACACACACACACACACACACACACACACACACACACACACACACACACACACACACAGAGCAGTAGCCAGCTGGAAGTTTTCCCCTCTCTATTTTCCCTTTCTAATAGCACATTGTTAACATCCTAACTGTTTTCAATACACGCTACAATAGTAGCTGCAAGGTTATGGTTCATCATGCCTCCGTAATTTCCATAAGGATTAATTGCAGGATTTTGAAAATGTTTCCCCATCTTACAACAAGAAAAGAAAAATAACTAAGTGAAACCTAAGTGAAGGAAACCTAAGAAACGATAAGTGACTACATTACATGTAGTGCCACAGGACTGATAGTTTCCAACCAAAGACTACACACAGTATCACTGGTTAATTCTTTCCCAGGATGCCATCTGTGTCTGTCCATGCACCTTCTGTTCTGCAGCTGTGTGCCACTGTTTGCAACGACTGATGCGTCACTACTGCAGTAATGTCATCGTATCACTGTACTATTCTGGGCAAAGTGAACAAATTTACAACTAGCAAACAAGAAGTAAGCAAAACCAAGAAAAGCTACTATTGTCTTTGTCAACACTTTCTACGATGGCATTTACATAGAGTATGTGTATTCTTTGTTTCTTGTACTTGCTTGCTTGTTCTTCTTGTGTTTGAAATACGGCATTTTCATTTGTTATTGGTGTACTTTGGAAGGAGTCATGAATAATTGTAAAGGTTTGCAGTGGTGTGTGCAAGAGCACAAAGGCTGGTACAAAAGGCATTCATAGAAAATTTATACAGTAACATCACTGGAAGTATTCTTTAGTTGCACCAAAATCAATGTTCATTGATAGTCAACCCTAGGAGAAAATAAGAACACATAGCTGGCACTTCAATCAATTTTATTTTGTACAAGGTGTAAAATTAAACAAAATGGGTCATCAGTCCCTGCTCGGGTATCCTTTGGAATGTTTGGAGGGATATAGAAGTGTAGTTGATGGTATTTGTGAAATTAGAAAAAGGCTGTAGTTTGGTTGAATGTGTTGAACAGTTTATACAGCTCAGTGCATGTATGTTAAGATGTTATGGAAATGAAAAATCTGGAGTTTAGACTGACTATAATAATATCAAACCTATTTGCAACATACAAAGGCATTTGGCAAGTACAGGAGCAGAGGTAGCGCTAAGCTATAAAAATGCATTAGAGTCTAAGTGTTTGTTTTTTAATTCTGCGTACAATATTTCAGTATTTTTCTGTTTTCTTTCCTATTTTTTCCAGATTGGGTCAGTTTGCAGAACGTCTTTTCTACTCCGCATGACACTGCTGCTATAGTGTTTTTTCTGGGTTGTTTTCACATTCATTTTTGTATTAGTATTAATATCTGGAGTATCCTGAGTTGTTGTATTCCTTCCTTGGTTTGATATGTTTCAATGTTCAAGATAAACACTGACTGCAGCTTGCACAGCAGCTTTCAATGGGCGCATAGTAAAGTACATGTAGTGTATGTTATCATTTAGCTGCCATGGTCTGTTCCCAGTATTTTGATTCAAGCTGGCTTACGTACTGGCTTACATTACTTACTTCATTAAATGAATGAAAGGAGCTAACCGGTGGCTAATGTTAACTATTGTTAGCTAAGTTTTGCTAGATGTTGCTGTGAAACTGACATGAATAGCTAAGTTCAGTTATTTGAACATTTTTTTAACACAAAGAGTAATAATTTACCTTGTTTACAGTTCGAAATATCCTGTCAACAGTTTTACAGACATCTTTTTTATAAAGGCAGTCTATGGGGAAATTGATTTTTATTGCGCTAGCCTACCACAGTTGCCTACTGTGTAATATATTTTCATGAACTGTTAACAGGGAACAGCAAGGGTGTGGTGTGTCCATCGGTGGATGTAGAATGGGCTGAGTGGGTGGTGAATGCAGAGAGAAGGTGGGAGGGTATACCAGTGTGTGAGGTGTGAGGGTGTAGATGGTCGGGACTCACTCTGGCCTTGGCAGCAGGGGCACACGGGTCTGATGTCTTGTTGTTCGGGGTGGAGGAGACCTGGGGAGACAAGCACCCCCTGGTCAATACAACCTCCAACAAACCACATGCCACAACACAATGGGGTGGAAGAGCAGGTGGAGTGGTTACGATATGGGGCTGATCAAATGGAGGGATGGCAATGTGTGGAATAGCAGCTGGACCAAATTTAGATGACTGTATGGGCTATTACAACCAATCAAAAGGGAAGAATACTGTATGATGGCATGAAAAAGTAGAATGGCAATCAGTAGAGCAAATAACTCCGCCAAGGCAAAAAATACCCTATCTTGCAATGTTAAGGAAAGTGATAGGATAGGAAGTGATTTTCAAACCAAAAAACAAAGCAACAAAAAGACACGGGTGAAAACATAACCTCCTAGGCAGAGGTAATAACTGCATGTATCAAAAAGAAGCACACTGAACCAAGCTTTATAATCAAGTCCATTAGCCAAATGTGTGGGTGCATGAATAATTTTAAATAACTGATCACCAATTACATGTAAGATTTAGTTATGGGCCAATCAAATGGGAGGATAAACATATACATATACACGTCAGATATACTGCATGAGATGGATAATGGCAACCATTCAGTTGGCTGTAAACTGGAGCAGATAGGAGACTTTTAAAAAAGTGACAATTTTGTCCTGTGTTTGTGACAAAAGCCACTCAAATATCAGCACAAAAAGAGAGAGAGCATAATTACAAAACCAGAGAACAACAGATCAAATGTCACATTATAGAAATATGTACTATTTTTCAGACAAACAACTCTTGTCCAATTCCTAAATACTAAGGATGAAAATGTTGTTAGATCCAAAAGTTGCTGTTGAATTGAAAATATTAAAATACATAATAGACAAAAGCCACTATTAGTATCATTGGGGACTGAATGAGTCAGTGCCACTTATCATGATACAGGGCGGTGTGTGTGTCAAGTGGCTCCACTCTGACAGACTGATAAAAAGAATACAAGCATGTATCTGAAAGGGAACTGAGGCGACACAGCAGGAACAAACCTGCTACCGCAAAAACACAGTACATGTGCCTGAGAGACTGAAAAGTACCCAAAAATTACAGTTTGATGCTGACAACCAGAGACTCGGTTAATAGGTTATACCAATTTCATGGTACCATCTAATCTAACTTTAATTGGCCATGTGATCAAGTTCAAATGATACAGTTCGAGGAAGCGAGGAGTCACTGTGAATATGAAACAGGATGTTGCTAAAAAAGAGCATGCGTGCTGTTTTGTTGAATAAATGGGGGGAGATGGTGTCTGTGGGAATCTTAAATGGTTTGCGCACCCTGCCTACCCAGCCAGTGAGTCAGTATGTTTGCCTGCTCTACCAGTGTGACCAAGCAGAAAAAGTTTAAGAGAACATGGAGAGATGTGACAGATAGATATATAAGTAAAGGAGAAGAATATGCACTTATTTTAGAGTGCCAAAAGTGAACCTTTACATCAACACAGAAAAGCTGGGATAGATTGAAATGAAGCAGCTTCAGACTTAAAGGCAGATAGTAACGCAAAAAAGCAGAAGTTAATGTATGGTAGGCGACCATTAAAATATGCAAACACATGGAAAGATATGGCAGGAAAAGATGATGTACCCAAGAAAAACAACAAAAGGAATGCAAGACAAAGAGGAAAATAGTGAAATAATAAATTAAGGCCAATATGTTGTGCCAAGATCATATGATGATTAGTTGAATGACAGTCTTTAAAAATAATTCGACATTTAGGAAAATACACTTTTTTTCTTGCCAAGAGTTTAATGTCTGAATGCTATATATGAAGCCAGATATTAAGCTAATTCTTTAAATTAGCTCTGCCTTGACCAACTACAGCAGTAATTAGTTACTTATACATTTATGCATCAATAATAATAATCCAGTAATGTGATCTTTTATTCTATAACTCACAAGGGATGACAGATAATGCAGCAGAGATAGAAAGAGTATGAACTGGACTGACACATAATATTAAATGGCAGGGCTAAAGGAGAACAGGTGATGTTTGTGATTCAAAGCGACAGCAAAAACCTTTCCCCCAATACAGACTGTCCCAAACATGGAAGGGACACAGACAGCATTTCAGATTGAGAAATGTCAATCCATGACATACAGTGTACATTTATCACATTGGAAAAAGATAATGAGCATGCACAGAAACGATTTTTCATTGTTTTCTACTGTCATTTTGTTGGTATTACAGCAGGTGGCAAGGGACTGTGACATACTGTAAGATGTGCCCCTTTTAGGACGGTGGGAAAACAAAGTATACATGGCATGTCTAAGAGATAAAATGGTGGGTTCTGAATAAATGTCAGAATCAACAATGGCCAAACATGGAACCACCTTTCTCAAACCCGAAGAAGCTGATATTTTAACATGATAATAAAATTAACAGCAGAACTAGAAACCACTTTGCAACCTTTTGGGGTCGCACTGGATAAATCTCAGGAAAGGACCAGCAAATGGAATCACACTCATGGAACAGAAACAGAGGCTACATTTCACAAACTGGAAATCAGCTAAATTAAACAATTAAGTCTACCTATCTCTCTCACATCCTGAGAGCCCTTCTTCAGATTAAAAAATGAACAGACTCCTTGTGGATGCATTCCTGAAATGACATGAACTGATATTTTCTCCTTGGTTAAGCACATGTCTTAATTAACATGAATTCACTGTCCAACTATTCAGTGATCCAGTTAATATTACTCAGCAAATATTTTTACGAAAATTAGTTCAACTCCCATGTCCAGGCAATGTGAAATGGCCAAGTTTATTAGTTAGTGACCATGGATAGGTATGCCTTTGTAACCCTTTTGTAACCTCTAATGTATAGCAGGTGTCTGTAATGTATATTTATTAGACTACACTCTACGATGATACTTTATTATATTGCTAATCAAATTCTTTGTTGTTTAGTGCCTGTTTATCGATTAACAGTGTTGAACATCATCTTGACAGTTAACTAGTCTTTTAAACCATTCTGAATGATTCCTTGATGTGCTGCACAGTGATTACTGTCAAACCATATGCTGTTCTTCATATGGTATGTAATACGCTCTTACATAAATTTTATGTTTAGAATCACTGTTTATCAACTTTAGTGATAAGCTAAAGTGTGTGGTCTTTGTGCGTAAAACTTAATTTTTCTCCCAGGAGTAAAGAAATTTAAGGTCCCTCTTCACCACAACAGTCCAGTACAATGCCTGCATTACTTTTGTTTATATTTTTGAAGACACAACTCTAACTTTGGTTATATAAAGGTCAGATGGGTCATAGCAACAGCCCCGGTACCCCATACTCCCACAATACCCCCCCACAAGACTCCATGAGGGACATAGTTGTGAGCCTTTTCCAAGTCCACAAAACACATGTGTACTTGATGGGCAAACTCCCACGACCCCTACAGTAACCCCTTTGCAAGGGTGAAGAGTTGACCCACTGTTGGCCCACTGTTTGGAGCCTCCTTTCCAGCATCCTGGCATAAGCTTTCCCATGGAGGATAAGCAACGTGATGCTCCAATAATTAGAGCACTCTCTCCGGTCCCCTTCGTTAAAGATGAGAACCACCACCCTGGTCTGCCAGTCCACAGGAACTGTCCCTGATCTCCATGCGACATTAAGGCATTGACAAGAGGCATGTCAGCCAAGATTGCCCAACAATGTCCAGAGCCTTCAGCATCTCAGGGCGAATCTCATCCACACCTGGTGCCTTGCCACTGAGGAGCTTCCTAACTACATCAGAGACCTCTGCTATGGATATAGGTGAGGCTCCCTCAAAGTCTTCGAACTCTGCCTCCTTCACAGGGGACAAGTTGGCTGAGTTCAGGAGTTCCTCAAAATACTCCTTCCACTCCCTGACAATATCCCCAGTCAGAATCAGGAGTTCTCTGCTGAAAACAGCCTTGGCCAAGCCCTGCTTCCCCTTCCTGAGTCGTCTAAAAGTTTGTCAGAACTCCCCAGAAAGTCCTCCTCCATGGCCTCCCTGAACTCCTCTCACACCTGGGGTTTTGTGTCTGCAAAAACCATAGCCGCAGCTCCAAGGTCTCTTAAATCTGACAACAAATCTCTCTTGTATTCCCCTTCGTTGTTGTCGTTTTACAGCATTTTAGTCAGCTGAAGCTGTTTTTAAATGTGCTCAGTAAATTTTTGCAAAACTGCAGTCATTCACAAATGTAACTAAATGTACATTCAAAAGTAGCATCCCTCTGACTGGCTATCCCCCAGCAAACTGTTTTAATGTGAAAGGCTGTCTGTCATGGATGTCATCATTCCTTTCAAATTACGATAGGCCTGGCACATGGTTCCACTCCCAAACTGTGATTGGATGGTTGATTGTTCATTTTGGAATCAACAATGTGTCTTCATCTCAAAAAAGAAAAAGCCTCTTCATGAAAACTAATGACAGTGCTTTGCGTTTAATATTGTCTATGTCTATAAAGTCTATGCTGCTCTCTGCTGGACAACACTGATTTTAATGTGACATGGAAAATTTGAGTCAAAGTAAAAAACAATTTGTTCAGTTATTAAGGACAAAAGTTAAATAATTGCCCTTGAAACATGGGTTTTTCATTTAACTGTGACACAGTAAATGCATTCATTAAATGGAGCTTACAGCTGATTGAACATTGATTTGTTTTAATTTAGGGATTTCAAATCTTCCACAGTAAGCCTACTCAGACATAGTTTTGAGTTAGGCCCTCTTTATGTCAGCTCTACTATCTCTGTGATCACTTATTTATACATTTAGGTCCATAAGTATTTGGACAGTGAAACAATTTTAATAATTTTGCCTCTTTACACCCCACAGTAGGGGAGTAAATAGATACGAAGCCATCAAGATTTGTTTGAAATGTAGACTTTCAGCTTTAATTCAAGGGGGTTTAACAAAAATACTGAATAAACCATTTAGGAATTACAGACATTTTGTACATAGTCTCTTGTTTTCAAAGGTTTAAAAGAAATTGGACAAACCAAAATTTATAAATATAAGGATTATTTTTAATAATTGAATGAAAATCCTTTGCCTGAAGTCTGGAATGCATGGAGATGCTTTGCCAGGCCCTTACTGTATTTTCTGCTCGTTTGTGGGTCTTTCTGCTCTCAGTTTTGTCTTCACTAAGTGAAACGCATGCTCAATTGGGTTGAGGTCAGGTGACTGACTTGGCCATTGAAGAATATTCCATTTCCTTGCCTTGAGAAGCTTTTGGGTTGCTTTTGCAGTATGTTTTGGGTCATTATCCATCTGTACTGTGAAGCACCATCCTATCAGTTTTGCAGCATTTGGCCGAATCTGAGCAGATAGTAGAGCCCTATACACTTCAGAACTTCATCCTGCTACTTCTATCAGCAGTCACATCATTAATAAATACCAGTGACCCAGTTCCATTGGCAGCCATACATACACATGCCATAAGACTGCCTTCAGCATGTTTGACAGATGATGTGGTATGTTTTGGATCAAGGTCCTTTCGTGCTCCATACTCTTCTCTTATCTCTTTGTCTTGGTTTCAATTTTCCAAAGAATCTTGTTCCAGACCTGGGCAGGCTTTTATAGATGTTTTCTAGCAAAGTTTAATTTGGCATTTCTGTTCTTGAATTTTACCAGTGTTTTGCACCTAGTGGTGAACGCTCTGTATTTACATTCATGAAAGCTTCTCTTGATTGTAGACTTTGACAGCAATATACTTACCTCCTTGAAAGTTTTCTTGACCTGGCTAGATGTTATAAATTTTTTCATGAAGGAAAAAATTCTGCGATCATCCACTTTAATTGTCTTTTGTGCTCTTCCAGGCCTTTTTGAATTGTTGAGCTCACCAGTGCATTACTTCTTCTTAAGAATGTATCAAATTTCTGATTTGGCCACTCCTAAAGTTTCTGCTATCTATCTGAGAGTTATGTTTTGTATTTTCACCATTATGATTGCCTCCTTCATTTGCATCGACACCTCTTTGGACCGCATATTTATTCTGACAGTCTGGTTCTAGTGTAAGGAAAGTATTCTGAGTAAAACGTATTGATTAGTGTGTACAGCACATAGCAGCTATCTGAATTACAAACCACCTGGCGCCAAATCATTTGATACAAAAAATCATTCTGCAGTATTCAGGTATCCTGACGGGTACATCACTTTTTTGAGTTAATCATAAACCTCTCTTGTACTGTCTGGTTTGTCCTACCTTTCCTCCACCAGGCTGGTACTTGATGTTATCGATGGATCCGATCTTGGAGCGGACGTTCTTCAGGTCCGGTGTTGGGGCGTTGATAGGGCGGGGGGTTCGATTAACGCGGGGCACTGCCGGCTTCTTCTCCATTGGGATCTGCTTGGGCACAGGGGGTTTGGTGATGACCCGGCGACGGTGAGTGGTGCTTGCATCACCGTTAGTAGAGGCAGTTGGAGTAGCAGGAGTGGTGGTGGTGGTTGGGCGATGACGAGCTACAGAAAAAGGAGAAAAAAGTTACAGTTACAATTAAGTTTAGATCATTTTTGCGACATCTGAAATCTGAGCTGTGAATGTCAGTCACAATATCTTCTGTTTGTCTTGGAAAGTCAGTTTTAACAACAATGAGATGTAGACATAATGGTGCAAAGGGGTTAAAAGTGTGACCATGTAACTTCATCATAAACAAGACATATACAAGTAAACTACCTATGTCTAGTAAAGAGGAAAACAATCCTGAAACACGGATAGTACTGTCATTTTTTTCCATATATGTCTTTGCCTTTTCTCTTTGTTTGTTACCTGTAGTCTTGGGTTTCTTGGCCTCTCCTGTCTTGTTCTCAGCCTTGTCACTCTTGTCAACTGTGTAGTAAAGACAGCACTTAACAACACTAATTTGAAACACTGGTAGCCTTGACCTAAAACTGCATCACCTCTGCCACACCGTTGTTTAACTATGAAACAGGAAGCTCGTAGTTCTCTCATAGCTACATTGCTGGTGTGTGGACCAGCAAAGTGCCAGGGTTGACTTTAAGGCTGTAAAATTTGTGTTGGAGACTAAAATACAGTGCTGGCCTACTGTGTTGCCATGTGCTTGAATTGTAAACAAAGTGGTTGATGGGTCACTCTATTCTAACAAATCTGTGTAATACCAGATTTAGATAGAATCTACAGTATTTAGCAGTGGGCAGCATGTATTTTACTGCTCTGGCATTGCTTTTGTAAACTTTGTAAACAGAACATGTTAAAGTCCAACAGAAATCCCATTTATTCATCTCTTTTTGCAGTTAAAAACAATGTCAACGTGTTTTTATAAGTATTTTAAATCAGTTTTTATTTCTAGGACTTTGGAGAAATATCAGAAATACTCCTTTTCCTCTCAGCTGGGAATGAGAGTGAAAGTTAAAAAAAAAAAGAAAACTTAATTTCAGTTGGACTTTAAAGCTCCATTCATCAATGATTTTATTTTAACAATCAAACAACTTTTTGTGGCTTTTTAGAGTCTTTTAGCTCCTAGTTTTGGTTTTACAGCACATTTACTGTGTGGTTCATTCTCACTGCTCTCATCAGCCCTATTCCCTGAAGCAGTAGTTAAGTGTTTTTAGCACTAAGGCTCAGATAAACCCAATGTACACTATTTTCCTAACACTAATAAGCCGACTGACAAAGTTTGTAACTCCTTGGTTAAGAAACAAACACTTAGCAGCTTAAGAGCCAGATACTTTTCTTAGAGACAAAACAGAGCTAAAAGTAGAGTGAATATTGGACTAATGTTTATTGGTGGCCAGACACGACTCCAAAGGAAGGCTTATCTGTGTCTGTTGGATCCTGTAGTTCACATACTGTATTAGCTACATGTTCCTGATTGCTCAACTTTATAGGAGATTCACGGGCTTCCGGTGAGTTGAAAAATTTGTTGCTTGTTGTCTGAGCAAAAGTGAGTCATTTCACCTTTTATGGAGGTGTGACAGCATGTCCATTATGTTGATAAAGCAGTGCTGTGGGGGTGTATGTAATGCTGCCATCATGTGGCAGATGCATTATGGAATCTGACTAAACTGCCATCAGGGCAACAGTTACGAAAATAATAGAGTTCACTCATGCACTAAAATGAAATTTGCACCTTGCAGTACATAACACACATTGCGGTCAACTGGGTGAATGAATCATATTCTCTGAGGGGGCTGAGCTGAAGTGCACAAAAAGCAGAATGCCTGTTTGACTAACACAGCTCAGACTGAGTCACAGCTCCCTCACTTAGGAGGTGAGATACTGTTTGTGATAAAAATATCAGTCTGGTGTCTTCAAAAGCCAGCTCTCAAATCTGATAAAGTCTAACATATGGTAGCAGTTCAGTTAGCCTGTTGCCTGGAGTGGTGGCAGTCTACATTGTGAGTCATTTTTCCAGCAACTGTAGAGAGTTCAGGTCCTGTTGTAGAGGTCATGTTGCACTGGCAATACTATGATACAGACAAAGCAAGGTGGAGATATGGTCTGTGACAACAGTGTTCATATGACACAATCAGGTATAGAGGGAAGAGATGTTACTGCACAAGCTGTGTCAGTGTATGTGTGACACCTGCACGTGGTGTGGTTGTAGCCTTTGGACCAGGTGGGCGTTTCTCAGCCGTACCATTTTCTGGAGTCTGAAAATCAGAACAGTAGAGATAAGCTATGGGTGTGCATATTGACAGTCTATAGGCATGACTATTTGTGCGTACATCTGCATGTACAGTAGGTTTGTGTGTGCTGTTAATGCTAGCTAAAAACGATGTTATGAAAGGCCAACCATGCAATCATGACATAAGCTGAGAATGAAAACAAAGAGAGACAACAAGGTGAAGACAGAGGTATGAAAAACTGGAGGGGAGGAGGGAATGACTAAGATCTTATATTGTAGGCAAAAGATTTATGTAAAAGTACATTAATCTTATGGATCAACCGTATAAATCAGTGGTAACAAAAGGCCTTCCTCAATAAAGAGTATGCCAGGTTCCAACTTGCATTCTTGGGAGTGCAAAATTGGCAGGTTCAATGGGAGGACACAATATGCTCAATTTGCAATTGTGACTACAGCATTCTTGCTGATGTCACTGACTCAGCTAAACTCTGTTGATTACAATTCAACGTAACTGCAAATAATCTCAACTCAATGTCTGCTTACAGTAACCAGCTTTTTCAGAGCAGTCAACTATGTTGACTGCACTGTAACATACTGTATATTTATATTATTCTTTTCTAATATATTATTAATTACATGTATACATTTTTATATATCATTTTTACTGAAGTGTGATATATTTTCATGTAACAAGAAAGAAGTTCATAGAGGTAGAGATATTGTAAAACTTTAACTGTTCAGTAGTAAAATAAATGTTAAATTCTGCTTCAGATGAACTCATTTAGAATTAACAATATTAAATTAAACTCTGTGAACTATGATTCCATGATTATCTCAGCAGCCTTAAACAGGCATACATGAACTTTATATATACGGTGCATTCAGAAAGTATTCAGACCCCTTCACTTTTTTCCAATGTTGTTATGTTACAGCCTTATGCTAAAATTGTTCAAATTCATTTTCTCTCTCATCAATCTATACTCAGTACCGCATAATAACAAAGTGGAAACAGAATTTTAGAAATGTTTGCAAATTTATTAAAAAGGAAAAACTGAAATATCACATTACCATACAATTGCATGAAAAAGTATAGGAAAGGACTATATATTTTCTCTAAAAGAAGAACAAACAACTGCACTTACAGCATTTATGTGTTTGCCCTACTACCGACAGGATTTAGTAAACCCAGTGGTTCCTCCAGTGGTCGCTCTTATGGAGGAACAGATAAGGGAAGCAACCAAATTGGGAGTCACTACCTTGCACTGCCTTCCACGATGAGGCAGAAATATGCAGCGGGCATTGCCAACTTATATTTGGTTGGAGTCCTGGCTGCTGAGCAGCAAGTAGCGAGACGTGTCCACAATTTTCCAAGAAAATCTTATGGGAATTGATATGGCTGAAGTTCCCCTCACGTCTAAATGGTAAGTACTTCCTACAAAATCATGTCATGTAAATTGTCTGTTATGTTGAAATAGGAGCCATATTTATTGAATATTGGGACTACACCATGCACACTGTATTCTGTTTACATTTTTCTGTTTCTCTGCACTATGTCACACGTTTCATTGCTCTGATTGGTTGTAGGTCTATCCAATTGCGTGCAGAGGCATTTTGGTCTGCGATTGTTGATAACACTTTGAACTTGAAAAATGAGCTGAGGGGTAAGAACTTTAGAAACCTTTTGCAAATTTATTAAAACGGAAAAACTGAAATATCACATTAACATAAGTATTCAGACACTTTTCTCACTAGTAAGTTGAAGCACCCTTGACATTGATTAAGGCCTTGAGTCTTCTTGGCTATGATGTGACAAATGTTGCATACCTGGATTTGGGGATTTTCTGCCATTCTTTTTTTCAGATCCTCTCAAGCTGCGTCAGGTTGGATGGGGATCATCAGTGGACAGCCATTCTCAGTTCTCTCCAGAGATGTTGAATTGGGTTCAAGTCAGGGTCCTGCCTGGGCCACTCAAGGACATTCACAGAGTTGTCCATAAGCCACTCCCTTGTTGTCTTGACTGTGTGCCTAGGGTCATTGTCCTGTTGGAAGCTGATCTTTCAACCCAGTCTGAGGTCCTGAGCGCTCTGGACCAAGTTTTCATTAAGGATATCTCTGTACTTTGCTCTAGTCAGCTTTTCCTGAACCCTCACCAATCTCCCCATTTCTGCCGCTGAAAAATACCCCCACAGCTTGATGCTGCCACCAGCATGCTTCACCGCTGGAACAGTATTGGGCAGGTGATGAGTGGTGCCAGGTTTCCTCCAGATGTGATGCTTAGAATTGAAACAAAACAGTTTCATCTTGTTTTCATTAGACCGGAGAATCTTGTTTCTCACAGTCTGAGGGTCCTTTAGGTGCTTTCTTGCAAACTCCAAGTGGGCTTTCATGTGTCTTTCACTGAGAAGAGCCTTCCATCTGGCCATTTTGCCATAAAGCCCAGTGGATTTTTGCAGAGGGCAGTCCTTCTGGAAGTTTCTCCCATCTCCACACAGGATCTCAGGAGCTCAGTCAGAGTGACCATAGAGTTCTCTGTCACCTCTCTTACTAAGGCCCTCCTCCTCTGATTGCTCAGTCTGGCTGGGTGGCCAGCTCAACGAAGAGCCTTAGTTGTTCCACACATCTTCCATTTAAGAATTGATAAGCATTTTCATGCATTTTCAGCTGTGAGCCCTTATAGAGACAGGTGTGTGTCTTTCCAAATCATGTCCAATCAATTGAATTCCCCACAGTTGGACTGAATACTTATGTCAATGTGATTTTTCATTTTTTTCTTTTAATAAATTTGCAAAAAATTCTAAAATTCTTTTTTTGCTTTGTCATTATGGGGTATTGAGCATAGATTGATGAGGGAAAAATTAATTTAAACAATTTTAGCATAAGGCTGCAACATAACAATGTGAAAAAAGTTGAAGGGTCTGAATACTTTTTGAATGCATTGAATATATAGTATATATACATATATACTGTCTATATACATTTATAGAGAGTATGTGTATATTATACTGTGTGGATTATACTCACCTTGGCAGAGCTAGTTGCAGTTGGCGGCCGCTTGGCAGCGATGGGTGTGGTCTCCTTGGGTACAGGGCTCTTTTTATTGGCTGAGGTTGTGGTAGGGGAAGGGTGTTTGGCCGAGGTGGCCTCACCATTGGTGGAGAGGGTGGATGGACGGGGTTTGGTGGAGTTTGGTTTGGATGGACCCATGTCAGGCTGGTGATTGTGATGGAATTAAAAAGAATCACGATAACATTTAAAAAAAGAGAGAAGAGGGAAAGAAAGAAAGAAAAAGGTGGACAGATAGAGATACATGTAGAGAAAGAAAAAGCAGAGATGAAATCACTGATTGCATTGACCGCATGACATGGCAGCCCAGCCAGCAACCATATGACAATCATAAAACAGGCCATAAATTACAACATGATGACAAATGATAACATGAGCAGCAGTCTAGAAGTAGCATGTGATATGGAAATCTGGTCTCAGGTATTGGACATATTCATACACCAACACTGCAAATCAACAAAATAATACAACGCAAATCAACAGAGACTCAGTCTCAGTGAGGGACTTGTGAGATTGGTAGTGCTAGAAGCTTGGTGACGTGAGGAATGCTCACAGGACTAGTTTATGAACTACTCAAACTGGCAAAGGTACTGGCTAACATGCTAACTCTTGTCAGTCACAACAGCTATCTGAGCTTCTGTTAATTTTTGCTGTACTGCAACATTTACTCCTCCCAAGGATTATCATTTCACTGTTTCAGTAAAGTAGGGCAGGACAAACTGGCCAAAAAATAGAAACCCTTTTTACAAGCTTGGAATTAACTCATGATTTTAATAGTTTTTTTTCAAGATGCAAAAAAACTAAAACATGATTAAACATAATTTTTAAAGGATTTTATATGGAGGATAGATGAATATTAATTATATTAAAGCTGCAGAAAATACAAGTTATCCTACACACAGCATGGACTGTCAGTACCAGATGTCTCAGCTAAATGGAGAGCAGACATCCACTTTCAAACACAAACCAAGAGATCAGATCAGCATGCAGTCTTTTTCCAGTCTGTTTCTTTTGTACATGCCACCATTAAATTCACTAAAAGACAGCCAGAGCCAGCTAGCCACCTGGAGTCGAGCAAAGCATCGAACATAAACTGCGGCTGGTGTCCAGATAGTGTAACTAGTCATGCCACAGTTTACTGTTGTGACTTAAGATTGGTTCTACATTACATACATACTTTTTGTGTATGTTTAAAAAGACTTGATTTTCACAATGTATAAATTTTACACATCATGCAAAAATAAAATTCAAATTACTCAGGGAATTTTGATGTATCACCCAGCCCTAAAATTAAGGGTTACTGAAGGGGGGGTGAAAACTCTCTGAGCTGGTTCGGTTGAGAACTATCAGTTAGCAAGGTCATTCAGTCGCTAATGGGACGATATGTTCACATTTTCAGTGATGTATTTATACCATTTACCTCTGCCTCATAATTGTCCAAAAATCATGCTTCTCTTGTGAAGCATTTATACTCCAACAGAGGAGGGTTGAATTAAAGTGGCTGGTGTCAGAAAGCTTACAAGTTACACACCGGCTGTGGCCGAGTTCAACACGGTGACCTTTGGGTGATGGGACTGTTTCTGTAACGACGGGATGTTCTGCCACCACCAGAGTGTGTCGATCTGTATGCAGCAAATATTGGACAGCAATGTGTTTGAGTATTCTATGTGTGTGTGTGTGTGAGAGAGAGACCCACCTTGCCTTTGCTGTCAGGGCTTGGCAGGGTCTTGCTGCCATTGCCTGTTGAAGACTTGGCTGTGCCTTTCCCTCCCTTCTCCTCCTTCTTCTCAGCCAGCTTCTTCTCCTCTTCCTTCTTCTCATCTTTGTTGGTCTTCTCCGGCTTGTCCACCTTTTCCGCCTTTTCGTTGGCCTTGTTGTTTTTCTCCGCATTCATCTTCTCCTCCTTTTCCTCATCTTTGAGAATCTTCTCAGACTTCAGGTTCTTGTCTGGCCCATTATCGTTCTTCTGCTGCTCCTCTTTCTCTTTATCAAACACATGAGGCTTCTCTGTCTTCCCAGACACAATATCTGTCTTCTCCTGCTTGTCCTTGTTGTCAGATTTCACTGAGAGAGAAGAATGTCATTGTCACTGTGAGTCTGTTTTACCTAATCCATAAGTAAATGTGAATGTACACAAAAGATTGTAAGAAAAAAAAAAAGAAAAGTTGTCACCGTAGATCAGTAATTTGGATTTTATAAAATTAACACAGTGCTTCACTGTTCACAAGAACAACTGTAGGAGGATTTTTGGAAGGCACTGCAGGCTGCTGTAGAAATGGTCAATGCAACAGATGCTGAGATACAGTATCTTGACTTTTAGTCTCTAATACGGGTCAAAATCTAAAAACACTGTTTCCTACAATTCCCATACAGCATCTCAATGGCATCTTTCCTTAGACCCTCTGTGCCTGGTTAACTGCAACATCTTTCAAACTCCACATATCCATTTGTAGCGCAGGTTTTCTGTTACGAATTTGTACACTCTATGCCTAAAGGGCAACAAATATAGGCAGTGTACCCTTGTGTTGCATTACGCCTGTAACACACTGGAATTTGTGCAAAGGCAGTGTGGGAACAGGCAGTTAAAACTAGCTCCACCTCCACCAGCCACAGCATCAAATGCTTCTTACATCTTAATACATCTACTGCATAATAAGTACTTTTAATTTTAATACTTTAAGTATATTTTCTTGATAATTCATTATCAATGCATTTTCCTAAAATAGTGTAGTGATAAAATTTGTAGTGATAAAAAGAGTATTAGTCCTAGTCCATTTAAGATTTGTTTTAAAAGTACATTTTAATATTTGGATGCTGTCAGGGGGCTTAATGAGAGGTAACGCTAATAGCCAAGGGGGCCCTCTGAACACCCAAAACTGAATGGATCTTGGATTTCTGCATTCCTGTTCTCACTTTTATCTGTGTACAAGGATTAAGGTACTGGATGGTGAAAGCACCATCCAGAGACACCCATCCTCCGCAGAGGAAACAGTAGGTCAAACTGGGTTGGAGCACCAGTGTTGTTAACAGCTGATTCATGGGATAAGCAGAGAGAAAAAGAAAGCAATAGGAAACAGGAAAAAGTTGAGCAGAGACATAAGGGGCAGCGGAGCCAAGGGGTGGGGGCAGAAAAAGACAGGGGTTCTTTGTTGCCACCGAGACATCTCTTATGTAATAGCAAAACTGGACAGGCCTGGCTGTACTGTGCCCTAATTGCCCCTCATTTCCCTCTGTTCTTAGTTTTGCTGTGCGATAAATGTTCTATCTCCTCTGTAACAATGCAAATTTGCTGCTGTTGTGTTTTTTCCAGCAATGAAGTGGTCAACATGGACCTGGTCCCTTTAGAACTGTAACTGCCATCATACAAGGTACATTTTGTTATGTTACTTTTAACTTTGGCTGCAAACTAGCTCAGCCTGAAGCCCAAATCACAAAACAAGCTATGCTTATGAGCATGGAGACTTCTTATATGAACAGCTCATGTGTGGTCATACAGACAACAGAAAAAGCTACAGTATCTTCAGTGTTCAGAGTCACTGTCGTTTGGATTTTGGTTGTCTTCCAGCATTCCTGTTCTCACTATTCATCTAAAACAGTTGTCATTTCATGCTTTATCAAGCTGTAATGATATCAGTTTAATTTAGAAAAGATCTTACAGATCTGAATCCTGTTCTGTAAGGTCAGAGCTTGGAACAATTCCATGCAGGCTCAGTTGCCTTCCTTGGTGTCCCGGATGTTCAGATCTGAATTTCAGATCTTGAATTTTAGCATCTGAATTTGACCAAGTGTAACCAGAGCAACCAGAGTTTTTGACTTGAACATAGCTTTTGAATACTAAACAGAAGAATTTTTGAAATTGCACGGCTTGAAACTGTCACCCATTCAGGCATTTTAACAAATTGAAATCAGACCACATAAATTAAGAAAGATGGTTTTCAAAGTCAAATCCCAAAGGCGTTCTATTGGATTCAGATCAGGTGACTGGGAAAGGCTATTGAAGTACACTGAACAATGTCATGTTTATGGAACCAGATGACTTTTGCTTTGTGACATGGTGCATTATCATGTTGTGGCATTCAAACCATGAATGATTGGTATTAAGGGGCGCAAAGTGTGCCAGGAAAACACTCCCTACATCATTATACCAGCACCACCAGCCTGGAACGTTGACACAAGGCAGGTTGGGTTCGTGGATTCATGCTGTTGACGACAAATGGTCGTCAGCAGCAAATTAATCGTCCAAGGTTCAACATGTGCATTCTGAGGTGCTTTTCTGCTCACCACAGTTGTAAAGAGTGGATATCTGAGTTACCGTAGCCTTTCTGTCAGCTCCAGCCAGTCTGGCCATTCTCCTCTGACCTCTTTCATCAACAAGGTGTTTCCGTCCAACAGAACTGCCGTTCATTGGATGTTTTTTGTTTTTCCCACCATTCTGAATAAACTCTAGAGACTGTTGTGCGTGAAAATCCCAGTTTAGCAGTTCCAAGTCACTGGGATCACATTTTCATCTCACCACATTTTTTTTTTGATGTCAACATTAACTGAAGCTTCTGGCCTGTTTCTGCATTTTATGCAGAATAATTGCAGAATAATTGCATGAATAAGCAGGTATACGGTTGTTCCTAATAAAGTGCTTGGTAAATGTATGACCGGCCAGGGAAGGAGCAGACTATCCCATCTAATAGCCCAGTCCACAACATTGAAACTGTCTCCCTCCCCCATCACATTGCTCACAAATCATTTTCCCTAAATATGTGAGTCAAAAAAATCTAACTATTGCCCCCACCACTGGTAGTAGTGAAGTGTCCCACAAAGCACCTGATAAAACCCCACAAAACAAAATATTATAGGTAATCACAATCTTATCCCCATACCATCACGTGCACAGGTCACCAAAATTTTCAGCTAAAAATATAAGGTATCTCGTTATAGTTAATTGTTACAGTACATTCATGTCTGATTTACTTAAACTTTATATACCATCCTGTGCTCTCTGCTCTCAGAATATAGGGCTCCTGTCTGTTCCTAGAGTCAATTGGCCATCCTGGGACATCTCTCTCTCCTGGCTGATGGTGCCTCATTACAGATGTTTTGGAATTTGGATTGTTTTTTCCTTTAGGAGATTCAGCCTCTTATTTTATCTCTCTCTCCCCGTCCTCTACTCTGTCCTTTTTCCTTATCTCCATTGTGCAGAGGAGGTCATGTGGCTCTGGTCTTTTTGTCTGCACCTGGAAGTTCTTTGACTTCTTCCAAGATCATGTTCTTCATATACTGTTAGGTACATAAGTATTTGGACAGTGATAATATTTTTGTAATTTTGCGTCTTGTTTTGGTCTTGTCTGATTTTGGTGTCTGACAGAGTGGACATGATCAGTATTGTCTATTTAATTTACGCAGCAGTAATGGAACTACAAGGTAGTTATTTGCTTTTTTCTAAAGAAGAGTAATTTTTCCCTCTAGACAAACAAACACACACACAAAAAATCAGTGATATTGCTTTGTACTCCAATACCCCCAAAGTACAAAGCAAGTACCTGTCTTGTCCATTCACATTTGGTCATTTGTCCCCTATCAAGACATTTAAAAACAGAAATAAACCCTGAGAGTTGAGAAGAATTCTACTTTGATGGTCCTGGCCACCACGGATAATGAAAATCCAGGCATGAAAAGGATTTAAGATTGCACATCTATAGGATTGTCGGACACTTGAGGAAAAATGTTTTTAAAAAATGGATAAAAATCAATGCAACAGATTCAGAGTTATAATCCTTTTTATTCCACACATTCTTTTTCCTTGTCAAAACCTGACGCCTACATTACCCATAATGCAACTCGACTACTGACAGTTGGGTGGAGTGAATGCTTTATACAATCTTTTTTTCATATGCAGTAGTACTTCCCAAGACCTGTAAACAGACTTGCATGTGTTGAATCCGTGGACTTCTTGGTGGTCATCAGATTCACAGAACTGCATGTATATACCCAGCTCAGTGCTCTGGCTTATGTGAAAGGAGCGTGTTTAAGACAAAACTGAAGGACCTGAAAGCAACACATAGACTACATAAGTTTTCCCGGGGTCATGTAGTGTCATTTTCCTACATGAAATAAAACTTATACCATCAGAATTATTTGAAAGATGCTATAATCACACAAAAAAATGATTGCACCTACAGTAGACACCATAATGTCCTGCGATTATACCATCTTAGCCCTAGCACAAATCAATGGGTTTATTGGACATGTTAGACCAGTATGTGACTCATCCAACATGAGACTGCTGGCTGGGAATTCAGAGGATCCATCTAATACCATGCTGCAATACAGCGCTGCTGGCAACCAGCTGTGTGTGTGCTGGTATGTGTGTGTGTGTGTTTGTGACAGAGAGAAATAGAAAGAGTTGACTGCCATGTAAATTAGAGCATGACTAATATACACAGACATGGAACTGGTGCAAGGATAATTTGCTGCAGGCGGCCTTCTTAACACACACACACACACACACACACACACGCACACGCACACTCACACTCACATTCACACTCACACTCACACACAAACACACACGCACACAGTTGTGTTTGTGTTTCCATCACTTTAGAGGACATTGCACTGACGTACATTCATTTCCTGGGGACATACCCTAACCCTAACCCTAACCACTACTCATCTAACCCTGAACCTAACCCTTACCTTAACCTTAACCTAACCTTACCCTATCTTTAAACTGAGTCCTAACCCTAAATTTTAATGATTTACCTTATGGGGACTTGGTTTTTGTCCCCAAAAGGAGGACGAGTCCCCATAGCGTGAGTCCGTGTAAACAGATTTATGTCCCCAGAATGAGTAATATAAGTCCACGTACTTTCTCCCTTTCTGTCTCATGTACACACATGAACCACTATTGACCGCTACAGCTCCTGCTTGCTAGCATGATGGCTATCAAGGTACCACACTGACAGAAAGGACAATCAATAGCGATTAACAGACAGTAATAATCCACAATACTCTGCACACACATTTAGTACACACAAACGGATTTTATGCTCAGTGACATTGTTACAGTGTGAGACAAACTATGTGTAAAATTTGTAAAACCTTTTTAAGTAATACCAGTGGGTTTTATCACTGCATATAAAACTCATTATTCCTTCACTATTTACTAGTTTTGTGCTAACAATGTAAGCACGTTATAAATTATAATAAAGAGAAAGCTTTATTTGAATAGCACGTTCTTTAAAGTTATAATCCCGTTTTTTATGCTATTTATGAACTGCACTTTTTCAGCAATAGCCACTTTGTATATTTTCATTTAGTAATTAAATCTATATGGCAGTTTTATTGTGAGTAGCCAGGTCCGCCATCCAGTGCTGGATTCAAATTGCCTTCACATGTCCAAGGAAATTCACAGGAAATTATATAATATGTAATCCACCGTAGTTTTATCTCAGTGATACTGATATCTTAACACTGTTTACTCTTTACTCTCTTTACACACTACAAAATCTGTTACTTAGATAAAACTAAAAAATTGAGTCTCATCAATTGTCACAGTCAATTTTTAACATTTTCATCAACTCTTCTTTTTGGGTATATTGCATCAAATCTACATTAGATAATTAGTTAGCATTAACACAATTCACATTTTAAGAAATAATATAAAATTAAAAACAAATATTATATATTAACATTCAATCATTTATGTTTACTAACCAAATACATTAAGTAATTGTTGTTAGTATCACTAACTTCCTGTAATGCAACACAGTGAATTTAAACACGGTTTCAACTTAGACATGTAAACATTGTGAACCAAATAAGAGGTAAGTAACTTCTGAGACATTAGAAGAAAAAGACCAGAGGGTCCACCCATCCAAAAGTTTAAAATTTGACCCTATAGTGTGTTTAAAATGAGTTTCCAAAATACTTAACCTCTACAAAATTTCAGTTGAGTCTGTAGTTAGAATATATGAAGCTTAATTAACAAGAAAATAGTGTTGTACAAGCTTTGTCAGGAAAATAGCCATGTTTGATTATCTAAGCCAGGCTAATGTTGGTTAGTTTTACCTTGAATGTTTTAAAAAAGCTGTTTGTTGTGGGTTCAGAGCTATGCTGGCCCTCAAGCAGGAACCTCTGAGGACCTTAAGTTTGTTTGTCATCTACCTATTCAAAAATGTTTTTCAAAGGTAAGATATAATTTAATGTGGGCTTTGCCAAAATCATAACAGAAAATTAATTGTTTTACAGATAAACCTATCAATAACTGAAGCTGGTGGGCAGCTTAAAATGATGAGACACATTTACATTTTTGTCCCAAATTAAACACAGCAGGTGCCAAGAAGATAAACTGGGAACATGGAAGGCCATATAACACTTCACTGCATTTTAAAGATATATTTCAAAATGTTGTACTAAAGGATTGAAATTAATTGAGTTCAGTGGTGTACCAATTTCAGACAAAATGCCTATATTTAGATAATATTTGGATATTTTTAGGGATGTTTTAAATAGTAATGGCCATTTCATTCAATTTTTTGCTACTGTGTGATGGTGGACGTTGTTATCATTGGTCACAGTGACTTTTAATATGAATGAACTGTGAACTATTGAGTTTGTAGTCTTAGACTTGCTCTCAAGGAGCAAGTTAATGCTTTTTTTCCCTCAATTTCTGCAGAAGTAATCATTCCTTAAATTTTAAACATTTGAAAATTTAGTGCTTTATTGCATAGCAGCAGATCCAAGGTGGCTTTTATCATCTTTGTAATTAGTAATATTTAAAACTGCATCATTTTGTCATGTATCCTGCCCTGCAGATATTCAGTTCATTAACACTACCCAAGCAGTTGGAAGATTATACTAAAAAAGGAGCATATGGACTGCGATGGGAGTGGATGAAAGACCAGAATCACTTCATTACCAAGAGTGCTGCCGCCGCCAACTGACCCTGCAGAGGTACTATTGTCAGTGACTCCCACAGGGATGCTCAGTCTCTGGTTCTCCCCTGACTACTCGCTGCCAATCTCTACTCCAGGCAACTCCCCTACAGTTCAGTGTAGAAGCATCTGAACAACTGATTTCAGGCAAAGCTTCCCCTTCCCATGACGCAATGGATATGCCATTCTCAGGTGTGAAAAAACTGAGGTTGATTAAGCGCCCACAGTTTGCACTTGCCCTGTATAAAAAGAATCTGAACACACACATTCATAGAAAACATGAACATGCAAAAGACATTCCAGTCTATTGTATATATATCCGCCTGACTTTCAGCAATGTACAATGTATTTATAGTATATTACCACCATTGTAGAGTGTATATTCAGCACACAGTATATCTATGGGTCTATCTTTAGTCTCTATTTCTTTTTCTATTATTCATATTTTTTTATTTTTTACTTTATTTAGTAAATGTAGTTATTGTACAGGATTTATCATTTAATTGGATTGTTTGTTATTTGCCTACGTCTTTGTTTTTGTGATTCTTGTGAAGTGGCTGCTGCAACACTGCAATTTCCCTTTAGGATTAATAGAGTTCTCTATCTATCTAGCTATCTAGCTCCAGAGTCAGGGTGACATGATAATTAAAGGTGTGAGGCCATCTTGCAATCCTTCTACAAGTATACCACATATATGTACAGCCGCACAAACCTTGAAGGATCAGAATAATCTGATATATAACAGATGTGATACATAATATCATGAATAAATAAAAAGTCCAGGTGAGCAGTCTGTCCTTTACAAGGAAGGACTATTCTGTCAGAGGAGTCCCCTTTCCCAACACAGGGGAGATTCAGTGTACAGAGTGATGGCAGCTGGCAGGAATGACTTCTTGTCAGCGGAGCTGAAGAAGTCTCCTACTGAAAGTGCCCCGCTGTTTGACCAGCAGGTGGTGGAGGGAAAGTGAGATGCACGTGACCCAAGACTTGTTGCTGGGGAGACATCGCCATGTCCTGTTGTGAATGAAATTGCTATTTTTCCTGTGGCCTTCCAAATTGTAGTCAGGTGCATCCTGTTTCCTATAATTATCCTTGAGATGTGTCCACCTGCGACTAACTGAATCGATTGGACAGTGTTCCCAGGAGGACAGTGGCCTTAATAATTGTGAAATGATCAAAAGGTCATTGATCAGAGAGGTGAACAAGAACCCAACAGTCATTCTAAAAGAGCTTCACAAGTCCTCTGGAGAGATTTGAGAACCTGCTGGAAGGACTGCTTCTCAGCAGCAGGGACAGGGAGACTGCTCAGAATTGAGGGAAGAATGAATTTAGCCAAATACAGAGAGTTCCTTGAAAAAATGTGCTCAAGAGTGCACATTTAAGAGGATCTGCCAGGGAGAATGGGCTAAACTGCCCAACTCCAGAGGTTTAAGGCTTGTAGAGCCTTACACAAGAAGCATTGAAGTCATAATTGCTGTTGTAATTTCTTTTGTAAAATGAGAGATTTCAATTTTTGATTTTTAATATACATGCAGAAATGTGTAAAAACATGTTTTCACGTTGTCATTATGGATTATTGAGTGTAGACGGATGGGCAAAAATTTTATCCATTTACAACTAAATGTACAACATAATAAGGTGTGAAAAAAGTGAAAATTTTCTGAAGCCACTGTATTTTAGTTTTAGAAGTACATAAATGTCTTATGTTTAGGAGAATGCGTTCTAAAATTGTATGTTTCTCATTATGTTTAAAACTTCAGATGAATTGGTTCGTGCACAGAATTCTCTACATGAATAAAGAAGGGTGGGTTCAATATGCTGTACTTAGTCTTTGCCATTTTGGTCCCAGAAATATGACATGAAGTGTTACTCTATGAGGTGAATACTGCTTTTATGACTTTGAAACACGTTTCCGCTTAAATAGGTTCACCTAGCTAAAAAGAATTAAAAGAAACTTGTCTTTATTATTCAGCTTTTGTTAAAATTGCCTAAGAGGTATCGATTGAATGTTATGGTCATTTTGGAGGCTTGTTGGTGCTGCTGCTGAATTGTATGGTGTAATACTAAGAGGTCATTTTTTTTCTTCACCATTCAGAGTAATTATACAAAGTTTTTGGCAGTTTTCTAATTGATGCTTTGTGTTTTCCAGGTGACAATCAGTCCACACAGAGCTGACTCTGAAATGAGCTCTACATTGCTATCTTTTTACACAAATCTTTGACGTAGCATCACAGGCTTAATTTGTTGTAAGTCACCAAATAAAGTTTGGCAAAATAACTAACCCAACCTTTCCTACTGCTGCTGATTCACATTAAAAGTGGTTAATTGGTGAAGCACGGAGTGGCTCTTATTGTGAAGAGGCCACAGGAAACACAACGTATTTGTCACCATCTACAAAAGAAGATACAGCAAGACCACGGTTATTTTTTGACAGCCTCTGCAGCTGCACGCCTCTGACTCCTCAGCAAGGTAGCCAACTTTACTGTGCCCTGCTGTTGTGTTGGAAACTAATTGTACCCTGTGTAGCATGACATCACATTGTGGTTGCAATTATTATTGACTGACTACTTTATTAAAACAACCTGAATTTGTTTGGCTGTATTGTAAAGAGATACACCAATGCTCAGTTGCATTTCTGACAAGGCAGCTGCTCAGAGACTCTTTGCTGTAATTTTGAACCACATCTGCAGGCAGGGCCGAAATCTTAAAAATTATAAATTTAGAAGTCAGCTGTAAAACATTGAAATGAAAGTGAAACCTCCCAAGGAGCTGTTGTAAGTTGGCTACCTTAGGGGTAATATGTTCATACTGAACATACTGTATGTCTTGGTGCCATGTAATTCACAAAACAAATGTTCTGCACGAGTTGAAGACTGTGAGTGACTGATACCAGAGTGTGATACAGTTGTCCAGGGAAGCAGGCACAACTTTATGTAACTCAGCAAAAGAGAGAAATATGATCTAATTTTAGTGTTTTTCCTGAGTTGAAATATCAAATTGACCAGGCCACATTCTTTCTTAGTCAATCACCTAGTATACTCGAGTTTGCTTAATATTTTTTAATCAAATATGTTTCAAATTTTTTTTCAATTAATTTCCTTTGTTTGCTTGGAAACGGTGACATTGCAAGTCCCTCCCACAACTGTGTGGACCTCCTGCTTGTCCACATGCACCATGTTGCAACTGTTCACCTTCACTCTCCTGCAAAAACACAATCACGACATGCCAACAGGCTATGAGCTACAAGCTAACAGTTAATTGTATCAATGAGGACTGCAGGTTGGTGAGCCCGTCTGCTTAATGAAGTGATTGTGTATTATCACTGTTTGAGTTTCCTGTTGGCTCAAACTTAAAGACTCCCATTTACCTACCCCTCCCGTTATACCTGTGTACTTCTGTGTACATATATGTGTGTGTGTTTGTGTGTGTGTGTGTGTGTGTTTATTGTTGTGCAGCTGTGATCTATTTCTGTGCTATATGACAAACACCCTAAACTGGAGACACGCTGTCTACTGTCTGTGTGTCAGCGGGGGCGTGTGCCTTTAAAATCTGTAAGATTCACGTCACTTGAAGCTCTTCACCTACACACACATATCCATGTTCGCTCACACATACGATGCTAGAAATAGCTGCTCTATATTTGAATGAGTACAGTCAGAGTCAATGTCCAATCAATGTCCCAGCTTTTCTCTGTCGACTGCAGTCTGAAAAACAGACAACATTGCTGGATGGATGGATGGATAAATCATTACATAGAGAGAGGAACACAGAGTATACTGTGTACTGGATAGAGATGGATACAGGCAATACAACGAGGGGGGAATTGAACAAATATATTTATTGGTGGTTGCTCTTGCATTAACTTTGTTATATGGAGCCATATATTAAGTCTATAATGCAAATCAGAATTCATTCGATCAAGTTCTAAGCCCAGGGCTGGTTCTCCCATATCCTCTACCAGCTCCCTTCACATACTTTCCCCTCTTTCTTTTTCTGTAACATCACTCTCAACCTCAATTTGTGAAATTGTCCTTTGATTTTTTCCTAGAATAAATCAAACTGTCATTTCCGTATACTTTCTCAGAATCAACTAAGCAAAAAGCACTCATTATATCCCATTCTCCAAACTTAAATCGGTGTGATTTTACCATCTGAACTTTTCCAAAACTCACTTATCTCTCATCCCTGCTATAGCAAAGTTCACTCACTCCAATGATCAACAGAAGCCAGAAAAGATATTGTTGTTGGCAGGGGGGCAGTTGATAAAGAAGCCTCATCAGAGAACAACACACCCATATTTACTAATGGTAAGTGTTAATACTGATAATTGGTTAGATTTCTGTGGTTTTAATTATACTTTTTTTTTCTCAGTGATTTAAATATTAACACAAACAAATATTGGTTTCTTGAAATCTGACTATGAATTAAATGAATACAAGAAGACACACATTCAGTGTGCATACTACATCTGCAACATAAATACCAGAAAACAAAACTACATATTCTCAATACTATTCAGACCGAAAATTGTTACATCAAAGCTTGTTTTCAGATGTAACAACCTAGTTTGTGCTGTAAGGACTTTTCATGAATCTGGTGTTGAAGGTAGGTCTTGGACTCACAGACTGTATTTGGTTCATACAGCTTAAGAGCAGCAGCACAAAATGCAAAATGACTGGGTGAGGTGGACTACAGATAGGAGGGTCTGGTGATTAATGTGTCACCCAGTCACAACAATGCTGTCATAGCTCGGAAACAGCTGAGCCAATCAAATTGAAGTATGACAGGTCAACAAATGAAGAATCGGCTCCTCCAGAAAATCCTGCTGTTGTCGTTAAGCTGCAGAGTGGCACGATGTGAACACACAACACCACAATATGTATTAGAGAAATAAATAATGAAAAACATGTTTGGTGAAGTGGTTTACATGACTGCACCAATCCAAAGTTTTTCCAGTCTAAATTTTGCTCTAGGCTCTCTCATGCTGTAGAGTTGTCATATCATATCGCAAAATGTGATTCAGCAATGTAAGGCATTTCAAGAACAAAGAATAAAAAACTGCGAACAACACTGGAAAGAAGGGTCATGACGCACAGGATTAATGAGCTCCACTAGGCAAACGTCTCCTGCATAACAGGCAGACTACTGATTTCTAACCGACCAGTCTGAAGTGTACAGAGGTGTGTGTGCTTATTCTGTAGCAGCCTGTTGTCATTCGTTGGAGAATTAATAAAGGTGGACGGTCGTTTGTAATGGCAATTTGCTTCTCCAATTTGAGACACATTTATCAACATGTGTGTCCTGCTGCATTCAGATGGCTACAGGGATTTATGTGCACTGCTTTATTGTGCTTTAATCATATTACATGTTAATTTTTTTATGTAGATTCAAATGCATCCATTTGTTGGGGAGTGTTTGATTAAAATATTATATTTACATTTTAGGCATTATTTCATTATTTTTGTGCATCTGTTGTAAGAATTGAGTGTCAGCAGAGTAACCCTGCTTCAAACACAGACTTGGTTCTGAGACATTTATTCTCAGCGTAGCAACATCAGCAACTCGCTTTGCACTGCTTCATCTGAGTCATGTGTTGTGGCAACCTCTCTTCAGACATAGCTAATGTTGGAAAAGAAGGCACAGCCAACAACCTAGGTCACACATGAGCTTAGCTGTATAATGATACGCACATGTTCCACAACCCCTTATGAAGATGTGGGCAGGGCAGCATAAAAGCTGGTCCTCATGATCCATTCTGTTGGAGCTGTGACATTGCTTGGCATTAGCTTAGCTTGGTAGCAAACTAGCTTTCGAGCATGATGACATCCCCCTTTTTAATCCTGCCAACTAAACTCTGATTGGTTGACTTTTTTTCAGAGGGCTGGAAAAGGCCATCAATGGGCAAAGCACCAGACCTATAGGAGTCGCTGAACGAATCAGGGACCTGGGTGGTATTTTAGAGTTCTGGAACCAAGCTGGGGAGACTTTGCTGTGTATATGTGATAATTTACTATTTTCATGATTTTCTCATGACCCAACCCACAGACACAAATGCACACAAGAAGAAACTCTTACCCGTTGTGTTCAGTTTACTATCTTGGTTGCTGTTAACAGACGTTCCTGCAGGGGGTGGAACGGGGAGTAAAAAGTTGGTCTCACAGCTCCCATGATGTCTCTTCGGGGGTGGGGATGACGGCAATACAGGTGACGTCATTAACAAGGGTGACATCATTGTCACCATTGCAGCAGCGGCTTCTGCCCCGTCCATGACAGTGAGTGAGCGTCGGACAGCAACGTGTGGGTATGGCACCCTGGGCGGACATGCTGTTCCCATAAGGGCAAAATTTGGTACATTGGGCATCATTACTGGTGAGCCTCCCATACTGGTGGGGTATGTTCCAGCCATTACCATGGGAACAGACAGGTGTGAACAGTCAGACATTGCACGTCTCACTGCTGTCCGCTGTGGCAATTCGCTACACTGGCTAGTTTTTGTTTCCCTGTTTAATGTAGCACATGAACCCATTCTCCCATCTTCATCAAGATTTAAATCCTGTGATAAGCCATGAATTGCAAGCCCTCTCTCTATTTCGCCCCGACTAGGTGGAGCACATGCCCCTATTCTCCTCTTTTCAGTATGGCTTAAATTTTCTCTCTCCATACCACTCTCCCCTACACCACCCACCCCAACACCAACATTAGCCCTGTTAGCTGAGGCTGGTGGTACGCCTGCTATGGGCCCTGCAGTGGCACTAGCTTTATCGCCTTTTATGTCAGCGGCAGGAGGAGCAGTACCAGCAGGTTGTATATCAACACTTTGCTTTCCTAAAGATGGCTTGTGAGTTTGATTTCCCGTTAGACCTTGTATTGAATTTTCTTTCAGACTTCCTAGAAGGCCTCCAGATGTGGAAGAACTAACATATTTCTTCTCATCCTCTTTATTTCCTAGACTTGAACTGGTACTTCCAGAGAAGGAAGGGTTCAGTGTTTTTCTCTCCCCAAGCCCTGAAGCCTGTTTTGGAGGAGGAAGTAAGCACTGGCCTTGGGAAGACACCTGAAATCCCTGGATGTAAAATCCATCTTTGCTGCCTGTATAATTGTGTTGCAGATTATTTTGTCCAAAGTTAGGGTTTGTTGTAGTTTTAGGGTCTAGAGCAGAATTTGGAATCAATCTCCCAGGTGAGATAGGGGGGGAGGGTAACGAAGATGAAGGGGAGGAGTAGGAAGACAGGGGACTGCTGGAGCTCTGTCCTGCACTCCCTAATGAACCTCCCAACCTGTCTCCATCCTCTTCCTGCCTCCCCCTTCTGGACCCCTCGTCCTCTATCTTCACTGCTGGCATCTTGAAGCTTGGCGTTCCTGGTGCCTTTGCCGCCATCCCGGACGACGCCCCCTCAGTCCTGCTTCTCCCTAATTTCACCTCATCTTCTATTAAAGTTATTTTGGACCCCCCTTGAGTGGCAGTGGCAATCCGCCCCCCCGGTGCCATCTGGCCTTGGCAGTGCCAGTCACTGTGCTGGGCAGAGGCTGGGCTGGTCGGTGACAGCGGAGAGGAGGCCAGGACTGCAGGGATGTTGGCACCAGACAGGGTAACGGGAGGTTTGTGTTGCTGTTGTTGATGCTGCTGCTGCCGTTGATGCCCACTGGAAGGTTGTCCGTACCCACTGCTACCACCAATAATGCCAGGCTGCTGCCAGGGCGAGCCAGACAGGAAGGACATTCTCCTTTTACGTTGTCAGGTCCTTTTGTATTGCTCTTTTTATGGCTCTTTCTCTTATCAGTCTCTCCTTTTTTCTCTTATTTACTCCTTTTAAGTCTTTTTTGGAGTTCAGGTTCTTGCTTCTCTCTGTCTTCAATTTTTTCCTGCTGTCCCCTGCTCTTTTCTGTCTCCAGTAAGTGTCGTTTTTATTCTTGTCCAGGAGGCAAAAATGTCCTCAGTATCCAAAGTGTTATGAGCTTGGAAAGTAGAGGAAGCAATGTATCCTTTCTTTTTTTTAAGTAATGGCTCAGAGTTGTGTGCATGTATAAGTGTGCAGATGTGTATGTGTGTATGTGTGTTTACAGCTGAAGCAAAAGAAGTGCGTGTGAGAGTGAGTGTGTGTGTCTGGTCGTCTCGGCTTCTCTGTGAGCACTGCACGGATCAGCTGTGGGGCTAAATTGCACCTTGCTCTCTCTCGCTCTCTCTCTCTCTCTCTCTCTGTATCTCTGTTTTCTTTCTCTCTCTCTCTCTGACATCACATGGTCACATGACAGCCCGGAATATTCCCTCATTTGCAGGAGCAAAATTTCATCATCTAGCCCCTAGCGACAAACGTGCACAAGCATACACACATTAAGGCACAAGATTGCATGCACACACATGTGTACGGCGGCAAACATACGCGCACACACAAACAGATCATTGATTGTCACAGTTACTCAGCTGCCATATGAAGCCACTGCTCACAAGTTGTATAGGGACTGAGATACACAAGGAGAGATTAGTAAGACATCACCAAACACAGTATTCATCCTCACTTTGTCTCTTTCTTATATCAGCCCATGACCAGCCACAAAAAAAACACTTTATATATTTTGAGGCTATAATTTACCACACTGATGTCATGAGATGACACTGTGCCAACAAAGGAAATGTGTGCCCTGAACCATGTGCCCTTGTCTTATTAATGTGTAACTTTATTGTCTGCGTTTCACATTTTCACTGAGTAAATTCAATTAATTAACACAATTAAGTTAATTGATTTAAATGATTAAATTAAATAATTTGTTTAAATAAAGGTGTACTTTGCATGCACAGGCTGGGTAGGGGCAAATCTTTAATTCTTTAGAGTTTAAATTTTGGGCTATCTGCTGGCTCAACTGACAGAAGTAACATTTTGAAAGTTTCAAAATTGCTTTAAGTTTGGCATTTATTTTCAAATGAGGGATCCACAGACATGTTTTCTGCATATATTGGATAAAGAAGGCAGCAAGTGCTTAAGGATTTTAAGTAGAGAATGGAAACATTAAATGCTGACTGCTGACTAAATAAGCTCTTGAACAGACTAAGCATTGTGCAACAGGGATTTGTTCATCGTTTGGTGAAAATCTTGGGATGGGCTGAAGCTTAGCCTGCTGAAATGCTGCAGAGGCTAGCACTGCATGCCATTGATCTGAAATATATGAAAACATTAATGAGAAATAATGGGTTCAATGCTCTCAAATTCAAATTTTAGGAATACCATGGCGCTATATTTTCCCTGATGTGATATAGCACATGGAGAAGTGTTTAACCTTGCAGTAAAAAACATGTAACAGAAAAACAGTTATGGCTCAAAAAGGTAAATTATGTTAGCTTGCCAAGAAGCAGTATGTGTCAGCTATAACAGAAGCCTCATAATTAGCAGTTTGATATGTGGGTTGAAAGCAACATAAGGCAGCTATAGAGGATCAAAGAGGCCACATAGCTGTTACCTTTTTGAGGATGCATTTGTCAAATCATTAAACTCATTGAGCAAAATTTTTATTTTTATTGTTAACTGGGGCACTGACAATCAGCTTGAATAGTTTTGAGCCATTTCAAGAGAGGAGTACTTTATTCTTCTCCAGCTTAAAGGGCTATGTACAAAAGGATACTTACTATTTTCAGCTAAATTTGTTAAAACTTTATCCTTGTAAGACAGTGTAAGCAACTGCAGACTGTTAGCGTATTAGCAAGTGCACTGGTAACACACTTAGCAAGCGACACTACTAAGATAGTCGGCAAAAAGCCAAAGTAAAGATGTGACTGGGGAATAAAGTCATACATCCATCCAAGAGATGTGGATCAAACCAGGAATAAAATTCAAGTGAATATTATATTTAAGGTACATTCTTCAGGAGGCCAAAAAGAGGAATACAAAGAGCTGTCCATGTTTCTGATACATCTATGAATACTATTTGTTTGCTAACATGTTAGCTATTACATCTTGACTAGGTCAAAAATAAAGTACTAAAGCTTTAATGTGTCATTGGAATGGCCATTCCTATGGTGCCCCTACGGTAATAGTTCCCCTACAATATAGTAAGCTGACGTAGGTTTCTACTGCCTCCATTCTAAAAAGAACTGGAGGCACAATATCCCACCACACTCTGCTCAGGATTTGGACAACAGATTTGCAAGGAAGATTAAAACTGTGCTAACAGCTAAGGGTCTCAACCCCCACCCTGCCTCTCCATCTCTATGTTTTTCCTCGCACTTACTTTTTGGACTTAATTGAGAAACTGTGTGTAAAAAGACCTTCTAACTATCAGCACTACATTACATCTACCTAAAATTATGGGCTTAAGCAATAGATGATGAAATTGGTACAGCTACATTCTTTTTTCTGACATTCTGTGAACCATATTGTGAATACCATGCCTGCTGCAGGGAGCATAGATTGACTTCAAGTCAATGTGGAGTGCAACAATCTGGAATTCAGTATTCTGTCTCTACAGACATTCCACTGGAGATTCCTCTGGTTGCTTAAAGCATGGAACAATATTTCCTAAAGACCAAGGACCAAAAGGGGATACCGCCCTCACAATATGTATTACATGTGTGCACTAATGAGCGCTTATCATGAACCAAGATTTGAATATTGGTGCCTTAACGTGAAAGTGACAATACAACAAAAAGTGCTCAGTGCGGAAAAACACGGGCAGAAATCACTTAGTATACTTATAGACAGTGGCTAATATCTCTAACCTGGGAACCACTG
Source organism: Xiphias gladius (assembly GCF_016859285.1). Classification (NCBI taxonomy): domain Eukaryota; kingdom Metazoa; phylum Chordata; class Actinopteri; order Istiophoriformes; family Xiphiidae; genus Xiphias; species Xiphias gladius. Next base: position 4,459,628 of record NC_053413.1, read on the forward strand.
GAATCAGCTGTCAGCGAGACAGCTTTAGGTTTATATTTATATTGGTATATCGCGGGAAAGTTCATTGCACATGACAGCTGACCGAATCCCACCAACCCTTCTTCAATCCCAACACATTTAAGGCCTGTGCCAAAATAACAAGAACATCTTGTCAGGCATGACTGAAAATGAATGAGCATTATTACATAATCCTCCATAAACAATTTGTCTACTGTAACGACCCAGGGAGAGGGAGCCAGAGCGAGGAAGAGGAAGACATTAGACAGTTGTTTGGTTTCAATAGACTTGGAAAGGATGGGTGTTATGCAAGAAATCAAGGGGATGCCTCTGTTAAAGTCTGGGTCAGACTCAGAGGTGGCTTGTCCGTGTGCAAATGGGTTCTCAGGTTAAAGCAGGAAAATTTGTAGGTTTGACGGCTGAGGTTCTGGCATTTCAGACAAACGATAAGAGCAAGTCTTAAACTTGGAAGACACAGAGAACTAACCCCCCTGCCGTTAATTCTCTCCTTCACATAAAAAAAAAAAGAAAAAATCCACATGCTGGGGAAGCTAGTAATTTGTAGAATGTTCATTGGATCTTTTTTGAGCTGTAATGTTTGAAAGCCTGTGGCAGTGACCTTTAGCTGATACTCCTGCTGATGTCAGTTTTACTGCAGCTGCGTCGAGAAATGTTATTTTTCTGTCCAATTCATACCACTGTGGAAATGTTTGCTCAGCTAGCACAAGTTTTACTTCATTTCCCTGATAATGTCCCAGAATTTTTAAATTACATTATTGTTAGTGGGTTTAATGCTGTTAAGGGTGTAGTTTAACTGTTTAGGCCTTACTACTGCAAGTGCTTGATAAAATGTATCCTTAAGATTAAGGTGACTAAAGTTAGAAGTCAGACCAGAGCCAACTGTCATTTTGTTTCATTTAATCACCAATTTGCAATGACTGATACATCTGTTCTGTATATGTCATTTTCTGTCGATGTTAATGCAGTACCGCAAATGTACCGCTAATGCTAAATCTAGAGCTAATGATTTCATTTTTGTCTAAGAAATATGCATATTTAAGAGTTGTTACATCTGCAGTCAACTTACAATAGGGGTTAATAAAGTCTGAGACTGTGGACATGCCCTCAGGCAAAACCTAAACCACTGGGCCCCCACCATGACCCCTGTCTCCCTAAGTTGACAGTAGGACGTCAGGCCTGAGTTATGTCATTTATAGTGCAACATGAAAAAAAATTATATTTATGGATTTTTGTCACTCCTACTAAATGTCTTTGTTTTTCTTCTACTACTGGTATATAATCATTCTCTAAGTTCGCTTTGAGATGGATTTGGTGACTTACGCTGTGGGCTGCAACTTGATCTCATATTTCAGCTTATATTGTTTTACATTTCGGCAAACTTGCACCATTAAAGGCATGCAGAATTTGCTATGAGCAGATCCTATTTGCAGTGTATCCATGGATGTACAGACAACTGTCACTGGATTACTGTGATACTGCAGAAAACATAAAAACGTGGCAACTTATGGAGTAAAGAGTGCCCTTTTTCTCTAAGTAAATTTTTGTGGCTTTTTTTCTGTCAATATTTTTCTGTCTCTCGCACAGAGAGATGCTGTCACCACACTAAACCACCTATCTATGAAAACATTCTTAGAAATTCCACAAACCAGTCCTGCAGCATAATCCACTTCTGCACTGGTAGATGTATTATAAACACTCATCATCCAAATACTGTATGGCTAAAAACACTGTTTTAGTTTTAAACCTATTGAAAACTTGTCACTATTAGAATCCACTGTAACTGACGTAATAAAAGATGGCCGCAGCCTCTGTTCTTACTAATAATATATTTAGTTCTTCCTCTTCACTTTTTGTTATTATATCCTGATCTTATTGTTTCCCCTAACTTAACTGCCTATTAGTTATTATAAAACTGCCTTACAAATTTAAAGGCTAAGGTTGTCAACATTCTCTTTGTTTTCACACAGTCAACAAATCCCATAAAAAGTCCAAAACCTACATCAAATCGATCCTAACAAGTATTGTTTGTGTATCCAAAGCTTGCAATATCTTATTTTCCTGTGTGCCATAGACCTCAATTATTATCCAAAACACACACACCAAAAATATATTTGTTCTGGATGACGTGTTCCTAAGTTACCATGAACATGGCCACTTTAGTTTATTTTGAGTCAGTCACACATAAAATATCCTGCTGGTGGAAAATTCACTAGATCGCCAAATGTGTACTAATCTGCAAATGAAAATAGCCCCAAACAAAAGTACTATTTCCTCCTGTCTGACTAATATCTGTTAAAAACTACAGCCTAGCTGTTTTATGATATTATTTAGCCTTTTTACAAAAAATGAAACTATGTATCTGTGACCTCTTGTTAGCCATGCTAGCAGCATGGCTCTAGGGATGGCAACTATGTTCCATCCACCACTTTGGACTGAAATATCTCAGCAGCTTTTGGTGGGTTGAAATTTTGTATAGACATTCATGGTGCGCAGAAAATGAATCCTGCTGTCGTTACTGATCCCATGACTTCTCCTGTAGCACGACCAGGAGGTTGACATTTAAGGCTTTAACTGAAATATCTCAACTACTGGATGGGTTGAAATAAAATTTGATACAGATATCCGCGGTACTCAGGGCATCAATCGTAATACCTTCGACGGCCCTCTGACTTATCGTCTTGTGCTACCAGCATGTCGAAATTTACACCTGTCCTGTCTAATATCTCAGCATCTACTCGATCAATTGGAACAAACTTTTGTATAGATATCGATGATGCCCAGATGATGTGTGATGATGAGGTGTATGTTCATATATGTAGAATTGTTACCATGTGTTTAAATAGAGGCATGGCTCAAAGGTCCTAAGTCAAAGGTCCTCAGAGGGTGCCTCGTAGTTTGCAAAGGAAGTTAATGCTTTGGGATTGAAACCATATGTTAGTGACAGTTTTTAGGAAGACAACTGCCCTATTTAAGAGTCGGTGACCGAGGCTGATTTTCAGAGTGGTTCATTGGCTTCATAACCTCTCACAAGCAGATCTGCAGATGCTTGACTTGACGCTGTACTTCTTTGTAATAAACCTTTATATGCAACCAAGACAGTGTCAGCGGAGTCTCCTTCATCCTCTTCACATCATCAACACCCTTTAACAAACTACAATGACTTTTCATCTCGCACCATTTTCAGGCCAAAATTATAATTTGTCCAGTACTTAGGTTTACGACCAAAGATCTGCAAAAGTAATGACATTACCATCAGCCTCAGCTTTACGTTATCTTTAATGCTAATTAGCAAATGTTCCCATGCTTATACACTGAACATGAGCATTACATCTACTTAACATCAGGTTTAATGTAAACCAGGTGTGACAGTGTCACAGTGACAGCTTGTTAGCACTGTCGCTGTGAGCACGTTAGCATGCTATTGGTAGCATTTGGCACCAAAGCACCACTGTGTCTACAATAAGTACAGCCTCACAGAGCTGCTAGCATGGCTGCAGACTTGTTAAGTTGTACTTGAGTTGTACAGAATGGGCTTGTGGCTGAGTACCAGTGTCTGAGCAGGGAAGTTTTAAGAGACAGATTAATGTTGCTTTTAGTCTTTTCATTGGATTTTTGATAATAAGAAAAATGAAGAGCAACCTCTGCCTTATTCTTAAAATGCATTAATACACTTTCAGTTGATAGTTTATTAGGAACACCTAGCTAAAACAAATGCAGTCTAATACAACAGTCCTGCAATAAATCCTACGTTCATGAAAGCTGTAATGTTCACTTTAACTGTGTCAAAGAGGTGTTGATTCAACTGTATGAACATTTTGGAGTCTGTATTTTGTGGTGCTGTTTCTGTTAGTAAGCCTACCTTCATTGATATAAGTGGGTTGGACAAAATAATAGAAACACCTGATAATATAACACAACAGAATTCAATGGTGCCACAAACTGCAGCCTCCAAAATGACCGTACAGTTGAATCAACACCTTTCAGTTTCAACACAAACTGAACAGTATAACTGTCATGAACATAGGGGGCTGGTATGATTTATGCAGGACTGGTGTATTAGACTGCATTAGTTTTAGCCAGGTGTCCCTAATAAACTGCTAACTTAGTGTATATCCCTTGTTGGTTCTGTCACAAATGATAGTATACTACACTTTTCATCCTCAATCAATGCACTGTCCCGTTTTTCTAAACGGTAAACAAACAACCCACTGCACAAAATGCAGCGAAACAGATGATTTAGTTAAGACGTATTCCTGTATTGTTCACACATTGACACACATACATGTCCTCTTCTCTACACCATTATGACTTTGTAGCTGCCCTTTTTCTTCTGACCTGAGTTCTGTAAACTGTAAAAATTTAAACTGTTAAAAAAAACTTCATTTAAACTGTCTAATCTGTAAAAACAAGTCTTTTTAGAAAAAAACAGCAGAAGCTCAAATTAAATCTGATGCTCCGGTGGCTTTTTATACAGGCAAACGTCACTGTAAGTCACTCCTTTTGAAGGTCACAGATTGTTTAGCTGGAGATGGAGGAAACTGAGAGAGAGAACCCTACAGCTGATTGCCCATGCTGCTGGGCAGAGAGAGTGGGGGAAGGGTAGGAGGTGGGGGGTTGGAGTTGTGGGAAGGGGAGGAAGAGAAGGAGGGAGGAGGATCTTGTCAGTGTTTCTATTTTTACTCTTCAACCTCACTGACTGTCACACCCATTCCTCCTCTTCTCTATCCCTCCATCCCTCACTTGCAGAGTCTCTTTGTTTCCATGGCAACCGCCTTGCATGTCTCCCTGACAACGGCTCACCCACTTCCCCACCAATACCCCCATAACTCCCTTGCCCCCCCACAGTCGCAAGTGCAGTGATTATTATGGTTTCAAAGTGACATGGGGAGTCTGGGCACGAGAGGGGAAGACGTGACGTGGATAGAGGTAACAGAAAGGGTAAAGAGATGGAGGAGGAAGAGAGAGGAATATGAGAAAGGGGAAAGAAAGGGCAAAGAGAGAGAGGAGTAGAAACAGGGAGTTGAGGGAGGGTGGACAGAGGAAATAAGGAAGACAGAGAGAGGGGACAGAGAAATCCAGGAAGAGTTAAAGACGTGAGATGATGAAGGGCAACAGAGGAAGGGAAGATTGATGGAGGTTGGCAGGAAAGGGACGCAAAGGGGAAAAGAGTGAACCAGACAGAAGTAGGAGCAGAGATAAAGAAAGAAATTTGTGTGAAGGGAGGGGGCGGAGGGAAAGGAGGCCAAGTGGGAGAAATAATTTCAAAAAAACTGCACTAGCCCACTTCTTGCTCTAGTGGCTAGTCTGGTCTGCCTCTCTGTCTGTGGTCTGTGGTTTAAAAGACCCACTACAGTGTTTAATTAGTGGAATCAGAGTTGACACTGGATTGGTCCAAATGTTGCTAAAATCAAGAACACATCAACTTTAACAACTCCATAATCACTTTAGACAAAATGAAAGGACTGGCAACTTCTTCAGGCCTCTACATTTCAATTGATTTTACGTGTCAGTGAAGAAAAACTTTCAGACGTTCTGGCAATAGCATATGAGAAGGAGCAAAGGGCAAGAATTCATTATAAACACTACGCTACAGAAGAAAAAAAGGCCTGAAAGGAGTAGTGCAAAAGATGGCAGACATGGATGACAACGTTCAGCCCAATCATGAAGCAGTTTGCAGTGCTCATGTTGGGCTCACTCATGAGCAAAATTCAGCCTTAAAAGAGACTGTATAACAGGACTTCATTAACCCACCATGCATTGGCATCATACAGGGAGAAGCTACCTTGTACATCCATCACAAGCAGGGAAATTAAATGAGCCCTCATGATGAGTGAGAAGTCTTATATGTAATGAGAGAATAATGTGAGGAGTGACTGAACTGAACAACACATGGTGTCTTCCTTTACTCTGCTATGGCTTTGATCATAGAAACATCCTATAGACCTAGTAGAAATTGACCGAATGACAAATAACTCGAAATGAACATTCTGTCATTAATTATTCAACCTGAATCAGTTAGAAGTCAACTCGATTTGACCAACAATAACGACTGTTCCAACAGTTCCATCATTACCGTTGGCCACAAAACAATGCTGTTTTTAGTGCAAAGAGCACAACTAGCAATATCACGTGATCTTTTACATGACATCCTTGTTTGCTGATTGTGAGTCTTCTGTATTAGTGTTTGTCATTAACGTCATTAGCTGTCATCATATGGAGTTCTGGTCTGTTTTTTTCATTGAGGAATTACTTTATAGTGAGTGTATTGTTATGTGTTTTCATTCAGCTGTGCTACTGTTGCACAGCAACTCCAAGGCCTGCCGGCTGACAGGGCAACCAGAACAATGGACATCCCCGCAGAAATCAGGAGGAGGACACACAGAGGATACAGAGGAGGAATGAAGAGACAAAGAAAGAGAGCTGGGTCCAGACAACAGAGACTGATGGAGAAGAGGAGATATGAGCCGTATCTTTCTTCCGTCATCACCGGCAACATGAGATCATGGACAATAAAATGGATGAGCTACCAGCCATGTTGAGGAATCGGAGGGACTTTCTGTGAGTGTAGTGTTATGTCTTTCACAGAGATATGGCTACAGGAAGATACTCTGGATCCCTTTGCTTCCATTGACTGCTTTCAGACAGTTTGGGTGAGCAGGAATAAATCAGAGAGCGGAAAGAAAATAGGCGGCAGGATTGCTGCCTTCATGAACAACAGATGGTGCCACCCTGGTCACATTACTGGAAAAGGAACGTTTCTGCAGCCCAGACATGGAACTATCCATCTATCTTAGTTGTTGTTTACACCCCCTCCACCAAGGAAGCAACCGCTGCAAGACTCCAGACTCTGCGTCCCAGTGCTTTCTTCATGATCTCCAGGGACTTCAATTAAGTGTCACTGGATACATTACTTTTTGCTCATTTGCATTTGTACACTTTTCTATTCACTTCCTGTGTATTTAGTACTATTACTATTTATAGTAGTTATTTCTTTTGTACTTATTTACTTCCTCTTTCCTAACAACTTTCCTAATAACTAAATTTCCCTGCGGGGATCAATACAGTTTTTCTTATTCTGATTCTGCTTCTGATTATAGCTCAGGAATCCAATTCTTTTCAGCAATTGTCCATCAAATGTCAGATTTCCAAAACCTCTCACAGCACATGAACACACCAAAAATAAAATATGCAAGAGAGCCTTTTTAAGGCATTACAACACCATGATAAGGTAGCTGAAAAAAAATAAAACAAGATACATACTGACTGAGCACTTTATTAGGAACACCTGTACACCTGCTTATTCATGCAATTATCCTGTAAGGCAATCAAGTGGTACCAGTGCAGTGCATAAAATCATGCGGATACATGTCAGGAGCTTCAGTTAAAGTTCACATCAAACATCAGAATGGGGAAAAAATGTGATCTCAGTGACTTTGACAGTGGCATGATGATTGGTGCCGATAGGCTAGTCTGAGTATTTCTGAAACTGATGAAATCCTGGGATTTTCACACACAACGGTCTTTAGAATTTTACTCAGAATGGTGCAAAAACCAAAAAAAAAATCCAGTGAGCAGCAGCTCTGTGGATGAAAAAGCCTTGTTGATGAGAGACGTCAGAGGAGAATGGCTAGACTGGTTGGAGATGACAGATTTGATCTCTGCTCACTGATTTCTACTGAGGCAGGTAGAGAGTAGGGTCAGTATTTGGTATCAACAGCATGGATCCATGGACCCAACCTGCTGTGCGTCCACAGTCCAGGCCGGTGGTGGTGGTGTAAAGGTGTGGGAAATGTTTTCTTGGCACATTTTGGCTCCTTAATACCAAATCAATCCTGGTTTAATGCCACAGCCTGTCTGAGTATTGTTGCTGACCATGTGCATCCCTTTATGGCCACTATTTCGAGGTCAAAACCTAGTATATGGCTGGACCACCCTTTATCGGTTTGCTTCTCTCCTCCTGTCTGAGCTCACATATACAGTAATTTAATACAGCTAAATTCCCAATAAAGTTTTTCTCATTTACATGTTTTCTTCTACAGAAAGTAGCTAATGTTTGTCCAGAAAGTCACTAGATTTGTCGCTGGGTACTGTTGTGAAAAAAAGTAACTAAAAGGGTGTGAAAAGTGGGTAAATCCTTTCAACGAAGTCACTATATTGGTAAACAGTTTAGTCCATAAAATACCATAAAATTATGAAAAATGCCTATCACAATTTCCTTGTTTTGTCTAACCAACAGACCAAAATCTAAAGATATTAAATGTACACTTCTATAAAACTATCACATTTGAGAAGCTGGGACTAGAAAATGGTTGGCATTTTGTGTAATAAATGACTTCAATCAATTATCAGAGTTGCTTTTATTTAGTTTTGTTTTGATTACCTAATCAAATACACTGACTAATCATTTCAGCCTTATTCAACAGTTACGCATGTTCAAATTTTGATTGAAGAAAAAGAGAAAAGCTACCAGCTACCTTTTCTCCAGAGGAACAAACAAGAAAAGAAACACAAATATTCATATCAAAAGTGTTACATATCTCTTGCTAAAAATTGGATTCAGATTTTTTAACCTTCCTTTTCCATGAGCCAGTTTCTCCAGTGCTGCTCAATTATCTCTCTTTGCCACTAGTAACCATTTGTCTCAGTAGAGCTCCAGCTGCAGTAGTTTATGGTTAGAGCTACAATTCTCCCAGCAGACACCTGATGGAGCCAACGAGCAGAGCTGAGACTCAACGACCCCCCTCAGTGCTTCACAACAGCCACACTCTACAACTTGATTATCTATCTGCAATATTAGACAGCCAGCCACAACATATGTGGGTAACCAACAACAATATCAATTTGTAGGATTCTATGTGATTCAATCTCACTGGCTCAGACAAAACCAGGTCATTGTGTGCGTGCTTTTGTGTGCGTGTGTACGCGCACGTGTGTGTGTGTGTGAGAGAGATTCCAGTTGTCACTCACTGGAAAAGAGATAGTAACTGCTTTGCTTTGCCTTCGATAATGGAATACAAGAGTGCTTGTCTCTGGCTTCCATAGACATAGACACACCTGCATATTGGTAAAAAGTGAGGATAACCTTGCATTATGTAAGGGTGACATAGTTGCAGCCATCAATGTTGTATTTTAGAGAAGCTAGTGTGATGTACAGGCAGACAGACAAGACAGACAGACCACATAAACACAGAAGAAAGAAATAGATAGAGATAGAATAATAGAGTGATGGAGCAGACCTACAGCCACTCTAACAGAGCTTCAGGACTCCTCTGCTGAGATGGGAGACCCTGATGGAAGGACGACCATCTCAGCAACACTCCATCAATCGGGCCTGTAGAGTAGAGTGGCTAGATGGAAGCCACTATGAGTAAAAGGTATATGACAGCCCACTTGGAGTTTGCAAGATGGCATATAAAGAACTCTGAGAGCATGAGGAAGAAGATTCTCTGGTCTGATGAGACAAAAATTTAAGCCTTTGGGCAGAATTCCAAGCACAATGTCTGGAGAACACCATCCTACGGTGAAGCATGGTGGTGGCAGCATCCTGGTATGGAGGGGCTTCTCAGAGGCAGGGACAGGGAGACTGGTCAGACTTTAGGGAAGAATGAATGCAACCAAATACTGAGAGGTTCTTGAAGACCACCTGCTCCCGAGTGCAGGTGACCTACGAATGGGGCAAGGGTTTACCTCTCAGCACAAGTGGCTTCAGGACAAGTCTCTGACTGTCCTTAAGAGGCCCAGCCCATGCCCAGAATTAAAATCCCACAGAACATCTGTAGAAAGACCTGAAGACGGCAGTACACAGATGCTTTCTATCCAATCTGACAGAACTTGAGTATCTGCCAGGAAGAATGGGATAAACTGCTCAAAACCAAGTGCGCAAAGTTTGCAGAGAGCCAAAGGGACTTTTACAGAGTACTGAATTAATGGTCTAAATACTTTTGTAAATGAGAGATTTCAATTTTGATTTTTGATAAATTTACAAAAATTTCTAAGAGCATATTTTCACTTTGTCATTATGGGTTATTGATTGTAGATTAGTGGGCAAAGTGGTAATTTTATCCATTTAAAATTAAATCTAAAACACATTAAAGTGTGCAAGAAATGTAGTGGTTTACAAATCTTCTGAAGCCTCTGTGTATTCAAATGTATAGCAAGCCTGTAGACACTGAAAACACTTAGGCCATGTCCTGCATTTTTTTCTGGAAATTATGGGGGTTTAGACCTGATCATTTTTAAATTTGATTACATCTAGGTCAACAAATAAACATTCAAGTTAAAATTCTACTTTCTAAAATATGAAAACTCAAAATAACATTACAAATTTTAGATATAATTTGGTACAAAATTGCTAAGGGGAGTAAAGGGTGTTTTTGAGGAAGTTGGAACCATGCATTTCTAAAATCCTAACTACAGAACTGCATATTTGCACAGCAACTATTTTTAGAGGTGTTAATTCAATTATATGTTTTAGCCTTGACGTCATAGTTTGTGACGGTTTTGTATTGGATTGTACAATGCAAGTGGAGTTCAATGGAGTTCTGGAGTTCTGCCTCCCTCATACATGAAGCATTTAATTGCATCAGATTGTATAGGTATACCTAATAAAGTGGCCACTGGGTGTACTTTTCAGGGAGAAAGACTCACTGGAGTTACAGTTTGTGGAAATCAAATTCTACAGTAGAATCTTCAGTCATAGATTCTGATTACTCAACCTTTTCATGCTGGATTTTGCTAATGACTGAAACAAAAATCTTTTCACACCCGTACTGTGTGAGGGCAATAGAGGGCAAAGGTCTCACTTACAGTATATCATGCACCATTTTAGTTTAGGTCCATCATCAAATACCAGTATGAGACAGATACTCGATGAAGGTAATTTAGTAAGCAAGACAGCGGCTTGTGTCATCACATATCAATTTGTTTCAATGTTAAAATGTCTCAAAAAGCAGTGCTACAGCTCTGCTACAGATTCAAACTTTCATAGCAAAGTGGAACGATGTTTGTGGTGTATTTGGGATGAACCATAGCACAAGGTAGCTGTCATTAAAAGTGATAGGTGCCATGGTTGAGCAGACAAAGAAAGGAGTGCCACATATACACACTCTACCTTAATCAACTATTTTCAATCACACACTGTTGAGATTTTTGAGCAGTACAGGGCAGATTTGCTGTAGCAAAGAGCATCAACGTTTAAAGGGTTATCAGTATTAGAAAGAACCACAAAGTTAGTATTTACCACTTTATAGACCGATAGATATTAAAAGCTCAATTTCTGCCAGGCCAATAGCTCTGTCTAAAGAAACAGCACACTGTTCTGTTCGCACTGACATCTTATTATCTTCCATTTTTCAAATTCCCTGATTTTTGTAAGACTATGCTGCAGCAGCACCAGATCTCAGTTTAGTCCAGCACTGAGAGAGAACCAGCTATGGAGCAACATATTCAACCTGAGACAACTTAGTGCTGACTGAATAAGCAGAGTGGCCAGTCTGGCTGGTGCTGTCCTCAGCAGCAGAGACAGCCTTTCAACAAACACAGACACACAGACTTAAAGCAATGAGATGACGGACCACAAAGTTTCTTCAAACTCTTAATATTTGATGACATTTTTGCTTTTTTAGATACAGGATTTAAGAGAGAATCCTGACTGTGGCAGTCAAAGGTGCTTTTGCCATTGGAACACAGTGCTCATTTATTAAATACTGACAACAGTCTCACCCCAATTCCTGTGGTGTGAAATATAACTTAATTATCTTCCAAATAATGCCATCTGGTAGACCCTGGAGGGTACGTCATGCTAAAAACAGCTCAATAACATAATGGCAATGATACAGTTCATTCATAATGTCATTCACTTGCAGGTTTCACTGAGTGGGAGGCGATAGTGATAAAATGGCAACGCCAAAATTGTGACTGACTGATACTGTTGGGAATGTTGACCCCATAACAGGGAACTCACTAAACCATCACTAACCAAACATTCAAATGCTTAATATAAACACATTGCTTACATAGAGCTACATCCAGTGGTATGCGACATTCCCATGTCTATTTGTACAATGTTCTTCAGAATTTCGAGATATGATGTATGTAAAATCCACTTAGGCAAACTGGTGTCTGGTGTTTAAACTTAAATAGAGACAATATTAACCCAGTTGACAAATTACATCAAATTTAGCACACCAACTCCGGGTGTGCTCAGGATATACTAAGACAGATTTAGTGCAACTCCAACAACAGGCGGCACTGTAATATGTTTTTCTTATGATAATGAAGACAACTGAGATAATTCATACATTCGTTCCATAGTAATTATGACAAGAGCAAAGGCAAGACAAATTCTCCTTCTGAATCTGCTATAGAATCCAAATTTCCCAAAAAATCTTTTTAAGTAGTTTGTTTGGTTGGAAATCAAGTATTCTGTTCATTTAGAAAAATATACAGTTTTTATTTTACTCAGCGAGGTAACAAAACAAATTTTATTTCTTAATGTTTAAGAATGTATTTTTCTTCTAATCAAATTGGTAGCACAATTGGTCATTTTAATGATGATTTAGGGACCAATTACCGGACGAGCATGACACTGACATTATGGTAATCAACTATCAAACCTAAACCACGGATATTCTACTGTGGCGAAGGGCTGTAGGCCTTTCACATTTTTATCACTGCTCTTGGATATGCATTAACCCTGTCCTGACTGCTGCCAGGGAAAAGGCATTTGCTCCTCACTGGGTGGCCGTGCTGCATTTGCAGAAGCGATAGAAGCAAGCAAGAAGTAAAAACAACACAGTACAATTAATATTAATTCTTTATCATTGAGCGAATATCAATTAAACAAATTGTTGATGTTTTGCATGCACAATGCACATAATGTTACCTGAAGGTGAGCTTTTTGTTGCGTTGCAATGGGTCACAGAACAGTGCAATACCGGAGGCAGTCTGGGGCCGAGGAGTCTTCCTTGAAAAGTTATTAAATATGGCCCAATTGAAGTGGTTCGCTGACTTTTGAACTTTTATGCTGGTCCGCCATGTTTGTTAACAATACTGTCTATGAGTTATCACGTGTTTGTAGACGGAATTAGTCAATTTTTTTCTTTTAACTAACTAAGTCTTTTTTTTCTTCTTTCAACTAAACAGCAAACATGAATTAAAGATTTGATTATAGATTCATTAGGTGCAGAGCCTAACAAATCTGGGTATTTTGCAAACTTGGAACTGGATCCAAGATGGAACCGGTTAGCGGAACCCATCTTTAAAAACAACTAAAGGGGGTGACACACATTTTAGAATATTCGATGACAATATTTGAGTTCCGGGTCACTAATTCATTTTCAGCATAACACCAACTTTGGAATGGACATTGAGTTTGTCCTCCAGTACTGTCATACTAAATTTCATGATGCTTCTATTTCTTTTAATTTAAAATATAATATTATCTTTCCACATTTACATGCTACCATCTATTGCCCTTTCAGAGTATAATTCTATGGTCTCAAGCGTTAAAAGGCAACATGAGGGTATGGAATTGTTCCAAAACAACAAAAAAATCCTGGTCTCTTGATCATCTTAGGTAGTTGCACCTTCAGTTATAAGTTATGCAAGGACCTCAGTTTCCTTTTACTAGATTTTTTTTTTAATGTAAACAGATGTCACCTGAGATACGTTAGAGATTAAATCAAAACCTGAAGGTCGTCGGTTTGATCCCCTGCTCCTCCAGTCCGCATGTCAAAATGTCGCAAGCTACTGGACCTCAAATTGCCCCCGATGTATCATCGGTGGGTGAGTGTGTGTGTGTGTGTAGAAGCGCAGTATGTATAGAAAAGAGCGCTGCATGAATGTGTGTGTGAATGGCTGAATGTGGCAGTAGTGTAAAGCGCTTTGAGCGCTATATAAGTTCAGTCCATTTACCATTAGACAGTGCCAAAATTCTCTCTTCATTTTTTCTTTAAAAAAACAAAAGCTTAATTCCTGCCTGAATTTAGTCTTTTTTTTTACAACATTCTGTACAATCAAATCCTTCACTCCCAGCATTTAGTAAAACCACCCAGGAATGCGTAAATAAATTAAACTATTCATCACACAATCACAGTAATACCACTGTTGGGTCAGACATGTCAAACATCCACTACAAAGTTCCATATGAGAGTAAAATATGCAAATTGGAAAAAGGGAAACTTGTCTTACCTGTTGTTCAGTGTTACATCATTGGTGGCATCATGAAACAGAAAAAAAAGGGAAGGGAGGGGGATAATGTTCAGTCACTTCAGAATCAGCTTCACTTTATTACATACAGTTCACCAACATAAACCCTAACAATGCCTCAGAGTTTGAACTTCTGTAAATAAATGTAAATCATGAATGTGCTTCAAAACTCCATTTTAGACATTTGTCATCATTACAGCTAGAAGGCCAGTGTAAAAGACAGCAGTCTGTTGGTGAATGCTACTAAGTCAGACTTAAGGTTTTAGAATTTGGAAACTACAGCGAAAGAGTTCAATTAAGTGAGCAAAACAGTTATAGAACATTTAACACAAATGTTACTAACAGTGTCCAGTATTGGTCAGGTTTTAGTAGTGAGAAAGGTTTGAGGAGAGGCATAAAGCGAATCACACTGGAAAATAAAGCTTCATTCAGGAGACTGTGGGATGCAGGCATAGTGCTCAGGACTGAACCCAGCATTACCAAGAGGAAGAAGCATTAGACTGAGCTTCTCTCAGGGTTTTCCCCAGTGAACAAGAGGTCAAGCAGACCAAAAAGGCAGCTAGCCAAGGCACTGGATATTGTACTGTTGGCTACTACATGTTTGTTACAGTAATTGAGGTGGTCAGCTGTATCTGTAAAAATTATGCCTTACTATATAATAATTATTATAGATACAGAGTCTATAATTGTGCCAATCCTTTGCAATGACAACTGGGGGAAATCCCAACATCTGGAGGTAATTTCATATTCCATTTAGGATACCATACTAGACAAACATGACTAGGACTAGGATTTCAACAAGAACAAAAACATCAATTTCTCTACATCTATAAACCTCACTGGCTATTTGCATTGAAGAATCAAGGTCACAAGTGGTTAAAAATCAATTAATCTCATTTTACTGTAACTCTAAGGTTATTCTTGACCTTATAAAAAAATAGTTTGACAAAAAAACATCTTAACTCAAAGTCATTTTTTTCCTTTTCTTCTATAGCTTCAGCCACATCCTTTGGCCTTCATTAGTGGACTGTGTTTGTTCAGTTTTCATGGAAATGGTTCAGTTGTCATCACCTAACCTAAATATGGAACAATGGTCACCCACAGGTGTTGTCACTCACTGATGGGGCTTGTCCCATGATCAACTGATGAAGGCCAAGAGATGTCTAAGATATCTAGTGAGGGAACCTTGAGTTAAGAAATTTTTGCCAAACTATAACTCTGGCCTAACGGATCCAAATACGGTATACTTAAGAATTCATGATAGCGGACTGGTGCATTTTGGAGTTAAACATATCTTATTCTAGTTTAGTCTTTAGCAGACAGCAAAAATCAGATTTGTAACCTACATTTAAATGTTCTACAATCTCTTAATATTAGGATTTTTACTTCTACAGAAAAAAAAGATCTTCGATCAAATACATTATAAACAATTACAACAAAACACAAAATATATACACAATAAAATCAAGAGGCATCAAGAAAATCTAATAATGGTAAGTTGTGCCCTACCATCCTAAACCATGTTTTATATTATTGGCAACTCAATTCTTAACATATTTTCTAATTTTCTTAGTCAAAGCCATGTTGACTTTTAACTTCTCTACTACAACACTAATTTGACTCTGTGCAGTTGATAACTATTGTTGTACATAACCATTATTCAGTTCTTAAAGCTAATAAGCAACTAGCTTTGCCATGTAAGGACCCAGGTTAAGTGTGTGTTCGTACAGACAGAGAAAAGATATTGCGAGGTTAGACAGGGAGCTGGCAATCAGATGAAACAGTAGACGGGGCAAGCACGGACAGTAGAGCTATCAGAAGCTGCAGGTCAAGTAATCAAATTGCTATGACCAAGGTAACAGATACTCTGAGGCAGGCAGAGGAAAATCAAATCAGGCAACTTAACAGTTTACCATTGCAGATTTTTTTTATACAGGGCCTGATCAGCACCGTACATTTGCATCCTGTACTCGTGCCAGCAGTTGGGAAGAGACACATGCTTGGAAACAACTGTTTCTACAATCTACAAATTTTTAGAGATTCCATATTTTTTGAATGGTAGCAAAGAGTAGATTTTGGTCTACATCTGTTTTAGATATGAATATCTTAAGAAGTGATTAAAACATAAGCTGTTCTGCATTTATCTCTCGGGCCTTGGTTATTACAAATACACAGATGAATAGATTAAGCATCAAGTGGGCCTGCTGCTCAATCCACAAACAAAGAGCCATGCATACAGGAAGACAATTAATAGTTACTTCCGGCTATCCTAGCCTACAATCCCTTATGTTCAAATTAGCCCCATGTTATTCATAATCTTCCCTGTAGTTCACCAACCTTCCAGTGGGGGGAGTTGTGGCGATGAGGACTCCTGGTGCTCTGAGTGTGCAGGGAGAGAGTGAGGGGCTGCAGGGGTGATGAAGGGAGGGTGTGTAGCTGAGCTAAGGAGTGTGGCTACACTTGTGGGGGGAGTGTCTGATGATGAAGTAGGAGGGGTTTCACTCTTACAGGAAGAAGCTGAAGTAAGGGGCGTGGCTGAGCTGGCCAAGGGGCCAAAAGGTTTTGCGTCGACACTGAGGGCTGATCTCCCTGCAGGTGGGATGGTGACCAAAGTGGAAGTAGGAGAAAGGTCTGGAGGTCTCTTGGAAACAGAAGCAGGGGTGATGGTTTCTTTTGGGATGGACTTTGTCAGGGGAGCAGAAGTAAGGGAGGGGGTGTTGGTGATAGGGGGGGTGGTCTGTGAGTCGTGGATGGAGCCCTGAGGGGTCTGGAGGACTGAATCAAGGAAAGAGAAGGTCTGGGAAACTGGACTCAGATTGTCCCCTGTCATTAATGCTAAACTACCACTAACATCCCCTGAACTACTCTTGATGGCTGTTGCACTAGCCGCTATGCTAATATTAGCTTCAGGTTTGCTGGTTGAAACTTTCTCTTCATTTGCCTTTTGCCTGTCTTTAGCAGACATAGGGAAATCTTCTACACACATGGGCTCATAAAAGCGTGGAGACGAATCTGTTACAAGGGTAGCATGGGAATGGTTGGTGAAACTTGTGGGTAGTTGTGCAGAGGCAGAGGGCAAAACAGGACAAGGGCTGGAGTTTGGAACTTTGAAGTCAGATGGACCAGAGTCAGCAGCTGTAGCCCAGGTAGGAGTGATTGTAGCCAGTGTGGGAGAGACAGGCTGCTGGGGTGCTCCCCACTCCTCTGGAAGCCTTGCCCGACTCTTTGTCTTTCTGCATTTTACTCTACCCCCTCCTCCACTCTCTCTGATCTCCCACTCCCAGTTCTCCTCTTCATCTTCATTATCTTCTGCCTCCCATCCGCCCTTATCCTGCATCCCATGCTTGTCTGATTGGCTGATGTTATTCTCCTGGCTATCCAGCAAATCGTAGACCTCGTCGTGGCCCTTCCTCCTCTTCTTGCGCCGTCTCTGCTGTTCCTTGCCAGACTCGCCCCCCAGCCCTGCTCTCTCAGGGCTCTCTTCGGAGGTGGAGGATGTGGGACTGATGTCATCTATTGAGCCACTGGGAGAGAGGACAGGAGCTGCCGAGGGGGGAGGGTTTTATAAGAGGAGGAACCGATCACATAGTGTGTCAGAGAATCACCTGCCAAAAAGCCACCAAACTGTGGTTACTATATAGTTCTGGTCAAAATTATTGGCACCCCTGAATTTCAAGTACATAAGTCAGAATATCTTCAGAAATAAATGCAAATGAACCAATTTGGTATAACCAGAGTATTTTAATAAAGGTTACTGAACAAAAGAAAAAAACACTTGCATAATAGTGAAATAATACAAACACAAAATGTAACCCCGACCCAATTTTTGGCCCCTTTTGATGAATTTAAATTAGTTCCTCAAACAAAATAAAAAACAATTAAGACTCACCTTTGCTTAATCTTCAGTGGTCACATGACCCGAATTAACCAATGAATGATGCTTTTTCTGCATTAAAAAGGGCTAATTGTTTCCAGTTTCTTTTTCACAATGGTGAAGATTACAGAGCTGTCTGAGAACACCAGAAATGCTATTATCAAAAAACAATTCCAAAGAATACAAGGCAATTGCCAAAGATCTTGAAATCCCAGTTTCAACAGTCGTAAAACTGCTAAGACGCTTCCAGGATGTGGTGCTAAGAAGAAACTGAATGAGAGAAGTCAGCGAAGGTTGATGCAGATTGTAGAAAAAACACCACTCAAGACATCTAAAGAGCTTCAGGCTGACCTGGAGCAATCTGGAGTGGTGGTTTTAGCCTGTACCATATGCCGCACACTAAACCAAGTAGGGTTCCATGTGCGACGGCCAAGGAGGACACCCCTATTGAAAGAAAGGCACAAAAAGGCAAGACTAATGTCTTCCAAAAAGGCAATGAAAATTATGCCCAAAAGGAAAAGATAACCCTACCTACAGTAAAACATGGTGGAGGTTCAATCATGCTGTGGAGCTGCTTTGCTGCCTCTGGCACTAGAGGCATTGAATGTATCAAAGGAATGATGAAATCAGAAGATTACCAAGGCATTTTAGAGCGAAATGTGTTACCCAGTGCCAAAAAAAGGGGGTTTGAGCTGAAAGTCTTGGGTCTTTCAGCAAGACAATGACCGAAAGCACCCATCCAGTAGCACAAAAGAATGGTTGCAAAGGAAAAGATGGACTGTTTTAAACTGGCCAGCAATGAGTCCTGACCTAATTCCCATTGAACACCTTTGGAGAGAGCTGAAATCTGCCACTGCAAAAAGGGTTCCTGCAAGAGCTTGAACTCATAGCAACGGAAGAGTGGCAGTAACTACCAGCAGACAGGTGCAAGAAGCTTCTAGATGACTACAAGAAATGTTTATAGTCTATCTTTGTTGCCAAAGGTTCTGCAGCCAAATATTAGTGAAGGGTGCCAATCATTGTGTCCAGTGTAGATGTTATTTTTGTATTATCTGACTATTATGCTAGTTTTGTTTTTGTTTTTTTTCCTTTGTTCAGTAACCTCGGACATTTTATAAAAATATTCTGATTATAAAAAAATTGGTTCATTTGCATTTATTTTTGATGAAATTCTCAATTATGGACTTGAAATTCAGGGGTGCCAATGATTTTGACCAGGAGTGTAGGTGGTTTTGTTACTTCATGTTTAAATCTTGTTTAAATAACTTGCTGTTTCATGGCAGTAAATAAGTACAATCAATGGTCTAATAAAAACTGTTATATCCAAGTTTAGGGGAGCTTGTAGAATTACCAATAATTTAAGGTAGATTATTGGTTTGCAACACAGTTTTTGAAGGAATACAGTAAGATGCAGAATTTGTTCTTCCTTCTTACGCAGAGTCAGACAAACTTGTGTATACCATTTTTATGCCTTTGCATGTAGTTTTAAGGTATGTTGAATAAAATAGGGTTACTACAATGGCTGGGACTGGGGTAGTTGGTACTAGGCCACTCCCAGTGAATGTGTCAGGATTTGTAAGGATCCAGGGTGTGCTGAGCGGCTTTATCTAGCCGCTTGAATTGTTTGCACATATAAACATGACGTAGTTGGAAGTCCAAGATTTCCTCATTTTTAAAGGGGAACTCCATCTATTTTAAACATCAAAGTATGTTTACAGGTGTTGGGGAGTACATAAGTGAAAAAAGTTGCTTAAAGCCTTTCATAGTTCTAAACTTGAATTTTTTGTCCCCTTGATTTGGTAGACCTATTTTTCCTGCAAATTACATGAATAATATCTATAAATAAAAATCCATATTTTAAATGAAACAATTTATTTATGCCCAAATCCTACCAAACTGACTCCAGATCAGCACACACGCCAACATGCCACCCACGTACACACACACACACACACACACACACACACACACACACAAAACGTACTGTAGTGATCTACAGCGCTAAGCGCCCGCCTCTCAATCCCAAGGGGGTCCCCAGAAAAATGGGGAATATTTTAATTTCACTATTATTTAATTGACTAGAAGTTAGCCCGAGGAGAGAATGTATAACAATGACTAATGTTTTCATAGGTTTCACACTCTTCACTGTTCTACCAATCTACCAATCAACAGTATGTAAATTGTATGTGTACATGTACTACAGACAGTTATGGAATAACTAAATCTCATCAGACAAGATCTCTGAGACTTGAAAAAGGCTTAGAACCACTCAAGTACATCAATGAGCTATATTTTATTTATGATAATATGCTGTATCTTATTACACAAGGTCATTTTAGGACCTAGGTGAAAGAACTGTTTATACTGCTTTTAATGCTGGTACACTCAACATTTATGGTGTTACTTTGTAAATATCACTATACATTTGACAATAATAGCAATACAGCTGGACTTTAAAAGCAGTGTATATGGTTTGGCAGAGGCATATTTTGAGTTCCGGTATTTGGCTGGTTTTTGGACTGGTTTTGATTGGCTGTTGTGCTAGTTTTGTCACACAGACCTGCCAGCCCTGCCAGAGGGAGCTGTGCAAAGTCTGGGTGTGTGGAGTTGGAAAGAAGTATGTCTACCAGACTTCTGTAGCCTGCTCCTGATCCTTCCTTGAGGCTCGAGGCAGCTAGAGGCTACATTAGGCACTAATATTATGACCTACCCAAATCTCCATCTGATGTCAGTGGTCAAATTGCATTGTGGGTAATGTAGGTGCTAGATTGTGGAAAGAAAGGAATGTGTGGAATAAAAAAAGACCATGTGACTGGTTTATTGTGCATTGCCAATCCCAAAATGTTATAGGAGTTTAATGATAAATGGGTGGGGTACTCTTTTAAGGGGAGCTACTTCTTGATCTCATAGATGACCATTAATTAGGCAAAAGTAGGCTTAACCCTCACTCATGGTACTTTTATTTTGCAGATATAAAAGTCTTACATGAGTTTGTCTGAGTCTGGTCTCTAGGAAAATGTTTTCATTTAAGTCATGAGTTAAAGAATGCAAAGGCAAGCTCTGTGCTTAAAGGGGCTACATGTAAGTTTTTGCTATCGCTACATAGCAACAACGTTAGCATTAACAGCTGTTTACTTACCAGTCTAGAAGAAACGTTGCGAGTTCAGCATCAAACCTCACCAAAAGCTGTCTCCAGCGGTGGAAAGCAACGCAAATGTTAACTTTTGTTTTGCCTCTATTTCTGTCACTTCTTTTCTTCTATTGAAATTACCATGCTAACTAGCTAGCCCTGGCCCGTCCCATCTTGTGATACAACTTTGCGATAGCGAACCACTGTAGCGTCCAGTCTGCAATCAGTCCAACCTCGAGAGGATGAAGAAGTAGCGATGTCCAGAGGGCTCATTCTAACCTCTTGTCTTGTAAACTAAACAATGGCTGAAACTCTTGGCAAGTCACCATTATCCCCACCACGCCCCTTTCCTGGCAAGAAACCACATTTGGCGGCGGAGAAAACTTACATATAGCACCTTTAACACTTACATAATGCATGCCTATTAAAAGATGACCTAGAGCCTTGACTCTTATTCTCAAGGTAGTTGTGTACATGCATTGTTAAATAGGTTGCAAAATCAAAATGGAGGGAGACAATCTCTACGAGTGTCATTGTGGAACTTGGAGAAAGACAGGCATTTCCATTTCTTTCTGGGGTTAGAATCTAGATGACAGCTTTCATAGTAGCGCATGAGACATGATGAGACTGGGTGGGGGCAGCAACCATAAGCAGGTACTATGATAGTAGATCTTATAATAGCAGTACTGCTACTTAAAGTTAAAGTTTGCTTCCCTGAGAGTTTCCAGCTATAGTAACCATAGTCCATTTGCTTTTTGGTTCCTTTTGGCACAACCATATGAACATTTTCATAAAATGTGATGTATGTGATGGTACCTGCTTTTATGAATACATTTAACCAGTTTTACTTGCCTGTTACAGAATGTCAGTGTCTATGGTTCAGTAAAAACTACATTGAACTATATGTGCTTAACCAGTTTACATGAAGACATATACTTACAGGTGCTGCTTCACAGGGCCTCGGGTGATAGGAATTTGCTCTGATTTATCTGGTTGACTGTGCCACAAGTGCAACATGGCTATCTCTGCCAGTGTGAAACTGGTTTGAATTAACTGTTAATTTCCTTTTTATATAAAAGGTTTTATTTGGATTTCCCAAATGGTAATGGTAACTTTGTAGAACCACAGCTGACTATGAATGGAGGTCTATCATATATCTACATTTTAAATCTTTAGAAGAAGCCTAACACTATTTTAAGATCCTTTCTTTTGTTCATTATGAGTACATCCTATGTGAATCCCAATGTACAGAGTAAAATGGGAGCAAATAAAAGTTAAAAGATCCATTGTCCGGTAATAACATATTGTGTAAATTTTCAAAATTTTCTGAAAATTCTGGAAGGAGTCTGAGATTGACTGTGTTTAAGCCAGGGAGACAACGAATATATGGTGTGATCATCATCATCATCAACATCATCATCATCATCCAGTGGGCATAGCTGGTGTTGATTGGAGAGCAGGCACACACAACAGAGCAAATCAAAAAAACTGAGAGCAAAAGAGCTTTCAAGCAACTTAACAAGGTAAACATATCAAGCGCATTTCAAATGAGGTCTAGCATGCATGATTATAAGAGAAAGCCATGCAGGTCTGAAAAATCACGGTGATAACATGGATCATTGTCTTTCATTCAGAAACACTAAAATGACCAAAAATGACACACTGAACACACGAAATGCATTACAGAATCACATAACAAGACAAACTGTGCACATGCAAGCTTTAACAAACAATAAATGTTCAGCTTGCACTGAAATGATCCCTTCATTTGACTGTTCTAACTATCTTCTCTTGTTTGGGGATGAAACCATCCCAGCTTTTTTTCCGCTAAAGCCATGCTCATCAATTATTGTTGACAAGCATTTCGATAGCTCAAAGAGAACGACAGACAAAAAGATGAACAGACAGATTCAAATATACAGGTAAAGGGAGGGGCTGTAAAATAATATTAAATAAAAAATGACCTAATCACCCATCTCAGGCTGCTCATCATGTCCTCTTCCTGTCCAAATTAATTTTCATCTATCTCAGGTTTCATCATCCCATCTCCAGCTTGCCTTTCAGTCTGTCTTACATAACTGAATATTAATGGGACTCTAGAAAAAGGTGCACTCCCTTCTAAATCTGGCACCTTTCTCTGTATTTCTAAAGTGACTAAAGTTGCTATTTTCTCTCTGCAGCCTCCGATGCTTCCCCAGCTATAAACAGCTCAAACAAGAGACAAGGCCAGCGCATTATCATCTATATTTAATGTGATAAGGTATTTAATGGGAGTTCTTCTTAAGCTGGGGTCTGGAAAACTGCCCAGAGAAACATCAATGTTGGAGCGCTGGCTGCTTCAAACACATCGCCTATGAAAAAGTGTAGTGTGTGAGAGGCAATCTGAAATTTGGTCACTGAATCCCACCGGAACCCGCACACACAGAAGAGCAGATGTATGGAGGGCTTTAAGTCTCAAACACAGTAGAAGAGGTAACACAGACAGAGGAGAGGCTGGTTAGTAAATGTATCATCAGTGTCCTGCGGAAGTATTGTCGCTCCTGTAGCTCCAATATTCTGTAAGTCTTACACATCAATTTAAATGCACCAGGGCCACAAAAATGCTGATTTAGAGGGGGAAAATATGAGTCTTTAAGGACAGTTATCCAGACTTATAAAGAAGGTCACTGATGGTATTTGTGTTTCTATACAGTATTCCAGCTGTAGAATGAAAACACTTGAATTGTTCCTGTGACTTAATAAATAATTTAAGACACAGGGTTCCCATCTAACAGAGGAAATCATTCGGCCAAACAGAGCAAAGACAGATCCAACTGGAGTAGAGATGCCTCCCTCTGTGAAAAAGGTAACTTTTTAATAAAAGGTTACACGCCTTTTTTGCTTTATTAGAACCCAGTGATGTGAGACAGGAAGACGTGCCATGACCCCAATTTTAACCTTCTTTTTTTTCTGCCTGCCAACAGAGCTAACTTCTCATTCACAACTACTAAAAGCTTAAATAAGAGCAGTTGAGAGAAAGGCATTAAAATAAAATATGCAGCTATTAAATCAACTTTTGCCAAAGAAAAACATTTAAAAAAATTTTTTTTTAACATACCTTAAGATCGATTAATGCTTAATATAACCATCAGTGGTTTAGATGTATTTACATGAGATCACTCATATGATAAGCACTTCAGTATCAGTGGCTGTACATTACATTTGGAATGATTATAAAAGGCCTCTTTCATGGAAGTCTGGTATTCTGCTTGCTGAGTCACTGTCACACTGGCTTGACTTACTGGGACACTTGAATAGAACAATAGAACAACGTTTAGTTGAGTAACTAACTTAATGTTTAGTAACTGAGTAAGTATTCAGTAACACCTGTGCTTCCCCTGCTAGGACAAATAAAATGTCTGCTGTGAAAAAGGACGTGAAAAATATAAATAAACTTGCAGCAACTTGTAACAAGTTTAGGATGTAATGTCCATAGGGCAGGCTATTTTATAATTTTGCAATTTGAATAACAGTGAAATCAGGTGAAACTGTAACAATAATTTGACAGGCCCACGTGAAAACCAGCAGGATACAAATACATCAATGTTCAACAGGGATTTACTTCGAAATTTCCTGATTTTCAATTTGTTTACATTATTCATATCTTATTTTATCAAGTTATTGCACCTCATACTACCTTTTGTATCTACGGATGGGTTTCCCCATTTTCCCATCCCCAACAATCCAGGATGCACCTGCTGCAGGGGGGGGGGTAGAAACCATTATGTCATCACTGGAGCTAAGAGCTTTTTCGGCAATCATAGGTAAAGCTTGCATTTTACTATCCGTTGTTGTCATCCAAATTATGTAACAGGATTGGCACATTTACGTATCTGCAGGTATTTGTTTTGACGGCTTAACTCAGAAGTTTAAAGTAGCACCATGGGCTTATATCACTACCGTGGCTTCCCTGAAAATTGAATAGGTAATAGGAAGTTATTTTTATGGTTACACAAATATAACTACATATATCCTTCTAAGAAACTGAGCGGAATGTGAGGCAGCCATTACAACAGCATTATGAACCAATTTGTTTGGTGTAGTAATACTGATTTAATGCAGTCACAGGTGTGTGTTTATAGAGTATTTTAACGACGGCTTTGAACGCAGCTCAGCCCATCATAATCAAGGACTGGAGCTATCCGTTTTTCTAAATATGCTAACAACCAGCCTGTACTGCTACCTGCCTTTAGGCTAGCAGAGCTACCTTTAGTACACCAACAGAGTAGAAGGGGGAAGAGCTAGAAATAAAATCCTAGCTAAATCTTTAATAAGTCCTACCTACAGTGGAAAGTTAGACACTAAGAGTCACTTAAAAAGTGTCCTGTTGTTAAAATCATTATTTATTGCCCCTCTTTTCCACTGTGAACCTTAACGCAAGGAGTCAAATTCTGATTATATTCAGATGATGAAATAAGTGCTTGCAGCACTGGATGCATGTCTCCATCACAGAATCTTAAATCTTAAATGCTTTTGGGAACAATTACACAGGAAGACTGCGAAAGACATGTCGTGCTTCTGTCTTTGTTGTTAAAGTAGCAAACACATAAGACCAACAGGAGGCTGTGGGTCTTATATGTTTGCTGCTCAGAAACCAGCAAACTCTGCTGATGTTCTGCTATTACTTACTCAAGCAGATATTGCCATTATAAACATTAACAATTCATGATAAAAGGCTGCTAGAAATTTCATGTGGAGCACCAACTTGCCAATAGGCTGCTGTTTTCTCTTTTCAGATTGCAGTAACTACTGAAGACATAAAAACTGTGGGTTGTCCTCCATGTTTATTATTCTAAAAAGTCCCATTTGTCTGTTGATCCAGTATTTCAGTAGATAGAGAGAAAAACCACAGTGCACAGTGTAGCGTCATGAGGCATCCAGCAACGTGAAAGCAGAGCTTCAACTGTTCCACCTCAAGTGAAAACAACTGGAAAAGGCTGCCCTCTTCTGGTGAAAGCTTGTCCTGTGTGATAGGCTGTCAATCTACTACTGCCCCTGCTGCCCTGCAACAGACACCCAGGCCAAAATTCTACAGTTGGCTAAAAACAATGTTAACATAACATTTTATGTTTTATCAATTTAAATATAAAATATGTAAGATATGACCAGACTTAGACGACTTGTGCCAGGGCTCTAGCTCCACCCTCCACCGTAACTATGTGACAAATCCAAGCAACCCTCCCTAAAACATACAGTACGTGAAAACACCCTTTCGGTATTTTAAAGAGTCTGGATCCCAAGTGTCAGGTAAACTATTTAGCTGAGATTTAGTCTGGAAAAGAGAGATTTAGTCTGAATCCTAAAAGCAACTTTCTCCTCTCTCCTAATTGACTCCACCCTCCCCTGCTAGTCAGCATAATGTATTAAGGCCACATTCAGAAAGACATTTGCCCTGCGTTAAAACAACACAAGGGGCTTCGTTGGTGGGGGGGGCATTGTTTCATGTACTGGTGACACAGTGAAAAACGATCCAGGAAGTCCAGTTGGAGGAAGAGGCTTGCATGCGCACTTGCATGTATGTGACTGGCCGGATGATGTCTTGTTGCATTGCAGCAGAAGCTGAACCGGGCTCAGCTTTTTCGCAGAACAATGCTCCCCTACTCTGCATCAGCCCACTTCCCCCCTTTCAAATGAATGAGGAGTGCTGCATTTTACACGCAGAGCAAAGGTCTGTTGAACGCAGCCTAACACATGCAACCAACCCTCTTTTCGATACCTGTAGAATAATCCCCAGAGTAGATTCCTGGACCACCAGAAGAAAATGGATCACTGGTCTTAAACGGACTGCTTCCACTGGTATTACTGGGGGTTATGTTTTCCACACCAAACAGGCCTGAACTCTTCTGGGTGTCCATACCTGAACCGATCCCAGACTGGCCAAAAGTGGAGCTCATACTAGTCTGGGACGATGGCAGGCTGGCCCCCATGGTCCCTCCCATCCCGGCCTGAGCGAAGCCTGATGAAGAGACAAAACACAGAGTTACATCATCAACAGACAACTGCCTCTATGGAAATTCTACACACTATTGCTATACAGTATTTACCGTGTCTGTAGTTATACATTTTCTTTGCAATAGACAATTTCCTATTTAACACAATCCAGGATGTGCACAGCAGGGGGACAGAAAACACACTGCCACAATGTTACAATGACAAAATGGTGGCTTAATTATGGATTTATGTTATTTTGAAGCACTTTGCAGTTTAGCAGCTCCCTGCAAACCAGTCGCCCCTCTCCGTTATACGCATCTCATTGCTCGGAAACTGTCGATACACACTGGAAATTGTCTATATAACATTAACATATGTCTATATGTTAAAATTGAAATGAGGAATAATAATTTTTTTTTTGTGTGTGAAATGTCACTGCAATTGTTTAAAAGAATGAAGATAACAAACAGAGCTGGGTCTAGTTTAACATTATCACATATCATTTTGTGTTATCGTTATACCAAATCCTGATGTCCAGATTAATGACTCAAAGCAAATTGTTTTTCTTTTTCTTAAATTAGATGTTTAAGTATTTGTTTAACACGTGCAAAAAGTTTTGTCAATCGATAGAAGTTTCACCACAGTTTGCTGCACTGGTTTACTGGTTTTGTATTTATATGTTTACATATACCATGTCTTGATATACGGTATACTGATACCGAAAGAACTAAAACTAAAAGCAGACAGAAAAAAAAAGGTGTATGTGGTATAAAATGATTTAGATACAAATAAGAGATTAATAAAGGACTGATAAGGAAATATAAAGTAGCTAATTCAATGATCCATATACATACTGTATGCAGTATTTGTATATATCAAAGAAGTGGAGTGTAAATATCCAACAGTCTTGAACAACTACAGAGTAGATGCCTTCATCAAGGTTAAGTTTTTATTGTTTACCTCGCCGGTTGTTTATCATACGATATATGTAAATAATAAATAATAATTGCAATGCTATCTAGCAGCGTGACCTATCACTAGATAATGAACTGTTTTTTTTTAATGAGCACATAACCATGGCAACAAAACATATACAAAAACAACAAAAAACATTTAATATAGCCACAGCCAGAACATCCCAATTTTTTAATTTTCAGCCAAATTACTTAATGGTTTTTCACATATTTTCAGATATAAAGAAAGAGGAGGGACGATAGAACCCCTTTCAAAGTTTGCAGTCAGAGGTAAATATGAGATAGGAGGTGATAAATCGGACCTTGAAATAAGTCAGGCTTGCTGCTGTCCTTTGTCTTGTTCAGGCTCCACTGATCTGTGATTCCAGCCATCACAGGACATTAGAGGGCCCTATTTTAAGCGAGCGCAACGACAAGCAGAGCGTGGTGGGTCTTGGGAAGCTTGGACTGTGTGGGTTTCTCCGAGTGCACCTGCTATTTTGGTGTAGGTGCAGCGGCGCAAAGTGCAAAAGGGCTGGCTGAGGTGGAATACAAACAGGAGGGTGTGGTGTTTATAAATTCACTCTCAGCCAGTCACATCACTGGTCTCCGTCGCTCTGACACGGCTGTGCCAATCACAGCGACGCACGGCAACAGCAGCTCAACAAATAGAAAGAGGCTCCTCCAGCAATGTTGTGTGGATGGTGCAGAGCGGCACGACCTGAACACACAGCACCTCAAACCTGCAGCCAGAGGCAGATGGTGTGGCAGTGACACACAGGATTGATGAGCCGCTGTGATCCGACATCTCATACTTAAGCAATAGCAAACCGACTCTTATCAGACCATCAGACCAGATCTGATGTGTGTGGTGTTTTACGGGGTTATTTTTTCAGCAGCTTGGTGGCATTTGCATGTGATTTAATGAATCAGTTCTGTTTTGTTCAAGGTTTTTACCTGTTAAGAGGGAGTTTTTCTTTCCCACTGTGGCCAAGTGCTTGCTCATGTGGGGAATGTTGGGTCTCTGTAAATATAACTATAAAGAGTCCTGGTCTAGACCTGCTCTATATGAAAAGTGCCCTGAGATAACCTCTGTTATGATTTGGCGCTGTATAAATAAAACTGAATTGAATTGAATTTAATGATAATCCTGCTTTAAAGACAATAAATTTAAATTTTTTTTCATGCCAATTTAAACGCCTCCAGCGGCTGGGTAGTGATCAGTTAAAATGGTTTATTTACATTTTAAGCATTATTCTGTCACTGCTTTGCATTTTCTCCGTGTGTTTAGTTTGCTCTTGTTCATAAACCCAGAAAAATAGCAGCAGAATGATGTTGCTCCGGAAGCAGACCGTGTTCAGAGACAGGCAGAAACAAAGAGAGAGGGGGAAAAAAAGAGGTGAGTGAAAAAAGAGGGAGAAAGAAGGGAAAATCAAAGCGGATAGCAGGGGCAGACAGCCAGAGAGAGAGAGTGAAAATTAGTGGGAGGAGTAAAAGAAAGTGGTGAATGATCAGAATGACTTGGAAATATTCAACAGGATTTTAATAGACTAGCCTCCTGTTTACTGTTGCATTTTAAATGTGTGCATGCAGTTATGTAAAGTTAGTAGAAATATCAAAACTGCCTAAATATGACACTGTTTTTGACATTTTTAATTCCATTCGGCTGCTGCAGTTTCAGGGCCCGGCTATTGCTCATGCTGACTCGCTGTCACCCTGTCCAGTCAGCTGGTTTACCTATAGACCCTCTTTTGTATATATCATTTTGTTGTATATATTTATGTAATAAAAGACGAAACAACAACTGATTTTGATTTTACAACATTTAGTGTTCAATATGTGTATATATCTCTTTTGAGAATTAGGTGAAAAAACATTGTTTGTTTTAGTATTTATAGTCTGTCTTTACATTGTGGGCTATATAGTTTTGTGTATCCAAATGTAAAGGGAGACCACCTTACCAGTGTCAGACGGGTTTGATTTGCCAGGTCCTGAAGAACATTTTAAGCTTTTACTTGTGCATTTACATGTGCACATGGAAAGCTGTGCCTAAGTGTGGGAACTAGAAAGCGTTATTTTGAAGACTGACCTACAGGGGGCACTTTTATTTTCAATTATTCAATCTTCTGTGCAAACACCTTCTATACTAAAGTGGGGAAACCATGCGAAAAATAACCTCCACCCTTACCAGGCAGGCTGTCAGAGCTGAAGGTAGGCTGTCCAGCTGGGCCTGATGACATCACTGATGACGCCATCCCAGGACCTAAAGAAGATAAAGGGCATTACCACCATCATCACCAATCAAATAAAGAGAAACATCATGAGACCAGATTTCATTTTCATTCCGCCATAACTGTTTCACTTTGCCAACAGGCATCAGATCCATTTTTCAAGAATTTATTAATGCTCCTACAAGGAAAATTAACTGATTCCTGTCGTTATTTTTTAATCTTCGGATCAAATGTACCATACACCATGTTGCCCTCTCTACAAACACAAGATCCCTCCTTTAATGATACACGTTGTGCACCAAGCTTTTCATTGCCCGGATTACCTGCGTAATACATTTTCAGGTATAACGCATCTGACAAAAGAAAAAAAAAGACCCAGACCTAAGATACATGACCTACAAGTTTCTGTCAGACACAGCCAGCGTCCTGCAGGCTTTGAATCTGTCTGTCTGCCACTCTGCTCTGTCAACTGTTAAACCATCAAACAGGTCCCGCTTCTGAAACCCAGCCTCTCCAGCCTGTGTTTGTGTGTGTGTGTGTCTTTTGATAGTGAGGCAAGCAGACACAATCCATCGCTGAAGGGACTATCACCATGGTTACAAGAGAAGAGGACGGCCGCATTTGCAGTTCCCTAGACAACGCTTGCTGATGGTGGCTGTGTCTTAGAGGATCGATTCATGTGCCCTACCCGCTGAGGCACACATACCAGGACACACATGCACACGGACATACAATTAATAAATAACATACATGCTTCATATTACTATTGCTACCATTACTTTGCTGTATAGGACTGGAGATGGAGATGGAGATATCAGAATAGAAAATAAGAAATGTAGAAGGAAAAAAAAGTCATTTTACTTCTGAAAAAAAAAATAAACAAAGCTGGAAACAATGTTTTTATGATTTAGATTCTTTTTTTAAAAAATTTGATTAAACATGAATAATGTTAGAGCCGCTGCTGGTGCTGCCCTTCCTGTCTCTACTGGTAGGCTATTCTGCCAACAAATCACACATTGTTATTAATATTATAGTAAAGCTGTTTCTACCACAGCCCGGCCATTCTTTTTACTGTCTTTTCGGAGCAGCTGACCAAACAAACAAACAGATTCCGATCAAGGAGGTTTTTGCTGTTCAGTGAAAAAAACTTCCACATAGGATACACCCTTGCATCCTCGCTCTGAGCTCCTCTGGGAGCCTCCCCTCTCCTCTTTCATCATCTACTCTGAGACACATTCAAGGGATCGGAACATCCTTGATGATGGCGGTGGGAGATTGGTTTCTGGGTCATGGAGGCGTGAGGACAGGAGGAAGAATAAGTGAGCAGAATGGAAAGCACCCAGAGACACATCTTGCCCTCAGTATCTCTCTCTCACCCCCTCAATCTAACCCATTTTGTTTTCGATATTACTTTTGTTTTTCCTCCCCAGTCTTCCATCCTTCCCCGTGCAGGAGCCCCTCGGACTCAGGCTACCAGTTTTCACCACAGCTTTTATTTAGCTCCTCTACTTAAGTCCAATTTCCTCCTCCTACCATTAGCTGATTTGGACATCTAGTTTCATGCAAATGTTGTTTTTGTTTAATCCTAGCTCTAAGCTCTTCAGCTGAGGCTCAGCTGTTGCTTTCTTTATCTACAGTTTTATACTGTATAGAATGGCAAGCAAACACCTGTGTCATCAGTGTCCGGTGAAACTGTTCAGTTACTAAAAGTTAATCCGCACCTTCCAAACCAAAGAGAATCTAGAATTTTCAATGGCCATGGTATATATTATTATATTACATTATTATATATACTACAATGTATGGAAAACATTTTGGTAACATAGTAATATTGCAGTAAAATGTCTATGTCAACTGAGCAAACTTCATCCACTCATGAATACTGTGAGATGTGGTTGAAGGCTCTGGAAAAAGCTAGTAATTGGACTTTGAATAATGATTTTTTATTTTCACATTTAAGTCTTGCAGTTGGTTAAGGTGGAGCTAATTTTAACTGCTGCTTGAAGTACTTATGTTTGAAGATTGAATCTATAATGCATTAAATAAATATATAAGCACAGGTTTTCTATGTAAAATATGGATCTTCAAAGAAGCCAATAACCATAGCTGTGAGATAAATATGGTGGAGGAATAGGTACAATATTTCCCTGTAAACTATAGTGGGGCTGAATTATCAAGTCGCATAAAATGGAAATAGAAATAGCTACCTCAAGTTGTAGTTCAATATAGTACTTGAATAAACACACCTAGTAACAAGCATTAACCTCCCCTTTCCCCGTGCTCTAAATGTTCATTGATAACTTTCAGATATTTCCTGTTGGAATACTATCTTGATCTATGTAATACACTTTGATAAAGTACACTTGGATCAAGTGCAATGTGATCATTCTTTCATTCCCAGCATGTATCTGTCCATGGTCCTGAAATACCAGGTAGGAAGTCTACAAGACAAATATGTCTTGAGTTCGTACACTGACATGTTATGTATTACTAACTCATACGGAAACACATGCAACATGATTCTTCTTTGTATACCTGAAAAGATGTTCTGAAGAGATGCTATGGTTTAGACTCAAGCTGAAAAACTGTTTTCTATTAAATATACTCAGGGGAAATAAGAAAATATTTGGGACAGGGCCAGCGCCAGTGTAATGGTGGATATCATGAATGATTAACAAGTCTGAATTAACAGTGAGTTTAGGGTGCACTGGATCTAGTGTGAGTGTCTCTGCAAGTGCTTTGTTCTGGCTGTATCCGTCTGGGTACGACATCGGTGAATCACAAATACACGCGCACACACAAACAAGCAGTCGACGCATTAACTGCTGAGTCATTCTTAACTGAACACCATTCATTTCTTTCTACAGTCACAACTGTAGCAAGTGTTGTTGGCTATAACTAGTTAAAGCAACACTGGGACTTTTGCTGAACAGCGGCCTCTGTGGCTACAAGAACAAAATATGGGATAATACTACATGCGAAACCATAGTGCAACAGCAGTACAAGTACAGTCATACTGTCAGTGAACTAACACAGTATTGCCAGTCATGACGTTAGCTAACACTAGCGACCAGAAGTTGCTGGTCATATCAGAACACATGGGGCTGTAGCAGTAAAACAACTGAGTGGATTGAATTTAGACAGACAGTGATTTATTGTACTAAAGTATTCCAAGATGAAAACTATCTCTTGATATGTGGTAACATTCCATACTTGTTCAAAATTAATCATTTCTTTCTAGAAATCTAGCCAAGTTTATCTGCAAGTTGTCTTACAGATAAGAAAATAAGTAAATGCACGCATCTAAGTACACGCATTTAAGTAAACTGTTTTGCTAATACTTCTATTGCAATACTTACGGCAATGGTAATTTTGTAATTTTGAATGCAGGACTTTTACTTGTAATGGACTAATTTTATAGTGAGACATTTCTACTTTTACTTAAGTAAATGATTAATAGTTGTGGTTGGTACAAACATATTTTGTTTTATACTATGTAAACAACCGATACATTTTGGTGGGAAATGTAGTCTTAGGGATAGGGATACTGCAGGGATACTGAATAAAACACCACTAGCACTAATGTGTCATAGAAGCTACTGTAGATGTATACATGAATGGGCATGGGTGTGTCAGTGTAAATGAGTGAATAAATAAGGCATAATCTGGAGCAGGAGGTGGTTTCCATGCGAAAAGTTTGCTCTTTTCCCCTTTAATTTTTTTCTCTTGTTCTTTTTATGTCTCTCAGACATCCCCATACACACACACACACACACACACACACACACACACACACACACACACACACACACAAACACACCGCTCACAGACACACTCAGTATGTGCTTGCATGCATGCACAGTCAGAACCCAGACAGTCCTCTGAGGACAGCAGACAGTACAAAGCCTCAAGGTCAAACACCTTCTTTTTTTCAAACATCATTTTATGGCATTTCTGCATCACTGGGCTGGAAGCTCTTTCAAACTTTCTGCAAGGAAAAACAAGTCAAAATATATAAGTGGGGAACCACCATAAAAATATCTTTCACTGCGTCGTCTGAAGAAATACAGTTTGATGGCTCTACCCTGAGCCAGATACGGACTGGTTGTACTTTATATCATTACTCTGCATACTGCACTGCAGTGGCTGGTAAAATGCAAAAATGACCTTCCCTTTTCGTTTGTTTTGTCATGTTCAGCTGGTATAGATGGGAAGTACATTGGATTAAAAAATTCAAGCCTGGAGACATGGGATGTGTATGTGCTTTTCAGAGGGCGAGTGGTTAAGACGGAAGATTCAATGATGTCTGAAAAGGTTTTCTTCACAGGTACAAAGCATGTCAGTATGTGCACCACTAATTGTACTTTTAAAATCAATGATATGGTATTTTCTACTTGGCTTGTAACACCATACTGTATTTGACAAAAAAAGCAGGTGCTCTGAGAGACTTAGCTCCTGAAGCATCCCATGAGACTGTGAATGTCTCTACTGTCCCATGCATATTCATTTTTGTAATGTGAAGTTTAAAAGTGGTCCTGTGAGTCATTAAGCACAGGTTGAAGGTGATGATTCATTTCCGCTTCACTCTGCTCTAATTGCTCAGGTCATTTGGGTTTAAGGCTTTTCCATTGAAACCCAAAGAGTCGCCCTAGTTGTCAGCTGCCAGTGGGACCTTTCCCGTACACACTATCACATTAATACATTGCCTGTGTCTAAAAGGAAAAAGGATGGTGATATTCTACATTCTACATTCTACATTCTTCAAAAATCTCATCAAAAGACCGAAACCAATGAATTGACCTTACTAAGAACTATCAACACCTCTGTGCCATAGAGCTCGATCGTTGTCCAAGAACTACTAAAATTCATCCAACAGACGTCGCAGTGGGTGACATGTTCCATTATTACAGTATGATGAACATGGGTACTGTAGTTGCTTTGGAGTCAATCCCACATAAACCATCCTGCTGCTGGAAATACTAGAGCGCCAAATGTGTATTAATCTGTGGCTTAAAATAGCCCAAATGCACTCTCCTGTTTGAGTCACGTTTTATAAAAATGGATGTGCTCAGCTGTTTTAGGAAATTACTGAGCATTTAAAAAATGAATCTATATATATGTAAACCCTGAAAAAATAACTCTAATGAGGGATTATTGTAGCTTGGGTTTGGACGCTACACATTTTTAACAGAAAGCCTACGTAACAAGCTTTGAGGTGTAGAGTTTGAAAAAAGTGGGAATTTACCTAGCTTTGTGGGTGTAATGAAACATCCTATGTCTTTCACAAGTCTTCCAACTTTATGAAAGTGCAATACTAGATTATTTGAGTGCCCCTTTGAGGTTGCTGATATAGTAACGTATACATTCCTTCTTATACAAGTCCTCCATCCTTAACGTTAATAAGTCATTTGTCCCTACCTTCGGATATGACCCATAGGAGCGTACCAGTGGCTGGTGTTCGGGACCTTTGTTGTCATGGCAACAATAATACAACCCGTAGGACTGTACCAGCAGCAGGCTGTACCGGACCTTCGTCATCATGGCATAACAGTAGACACGTGGTAAAGCCTATGGAGAGGTCGCGGTTTGGTTAGGTTTAGGCACAAAAACTAAGTGGTTAGGTTTGGGAAGAGATATTGGGGTTGAAATAAATGGTTAAAGGACCTTCATTGTCAGGGTTAAAATAATAAACAATACTGCGTGTAAAAAATGAAGGATGCGGAATGGTCTTGGGTATAAGAAACAACACTGTTCGTTGGTTTCCCAAGGGAAACAAACAGCGGTCTCCTGTATGAAAGTTCTGTCATTGCCTACCATTAAATCGTAGTTATGGGTCGCAATAAGGTGCTTGCAAAGACCACCTATGGGGTTGTTTTTTTTTTACAGGAGAGTCGTCTAATTTCTTCACAAAGGTCAGAATGCAGGACTGTCTGCTGTGCGGTGCCTCTGGACTGGTTTGGGGCTTGGTTAAGTGCACTTTGCGATGATGGAGTGCACCATTCTGGGGTACTAAGACTGAGCCAAGTTGCACTTCAGCTCACAGAAGTGTTCCAGATGATGGCAGTCAGCCCCTGGGCAAACCTGCTGCCTCTATATTTAGACAAACATCTTTTGGGTCAGTTACAGTTGAGCATAAAAGTCGGTATTAAACAGCTTTCTTTACATTCATTTAAATGTAAAAAAAGCTTTTTGATAAAGCATCAATGTTACGCTTGTATCTTTAGTATTGTGTTTACATATTTTGTGTTTTATTTTAGTTTCAATTTTAGTCCTCACTTCACATCGTTTTTCTTGTTCTCTTGTGTTTATACACTGTCCCCCCAAAATATACTTAAAAAAGACTTGAAAAATCAAGGTGAAATCCCATCTTTTCCC
Source organism: Xiphias gladius (assembly GCF_016859285.1). NCBI lineage: Eukaryota > Metazoa > Chordata > Actinopteri > Istiophoriformes > Xiphiidae > Xiphias > Xiphias gladius. The sequence goes on from NC_053413.1 coordinate 4,496,387, forward strand.
ATCATAATCTCCCGATTGTCCTGCTCTGTGCCGCCAGTTTCATGCAGCTGATATTGGTGCGCACATGTTGTCAACTCTCAAGTCTTTCTCTCGCTCTTGCTCTCCAAGTCGAGGACAGGAGAGGTTAGTGTCAAACAGCAGCATTCTATCCTCAGTCACAGCTGTCAGTATCTCTGAAGAGAGACAAGCACTTAAAGCGAGGGAGAGAAGGGAAGGGTGAGGACAGAAAAGTAAAGGGGGGTCGGGGAAGGCAGCAGAGAGCAGAGGGATGAACAAGAGAGAGAAAAGGGAATGGAGAAGGAAGAGGAACAGACAGAGCAGAGAAAGACAGGTAGTGAAAGCCCTGAGCTATTAGTCATAGGGAACTGGGTAAAATCGATTTTTAATTGAAAGACCTCCTGTATTTGATATAGAGTGTGGTCCAGTTACATTATATTGATAGGAGTTGCTATTACTTTGTCCACCCCATTCAAATCCATGTGGGTAGGCTAGATAACAGACACATCTCTTTGTGTAACAGCACCACAAACTACAGCCTCCAAAATGATCATGAAGTTGAACTAACACCTGTTTAACGTAGTTTTAATAAAAACCGAACATTATAACCCTCATGAAGGGCGGATTCATTGCAGGACTGTTGTTATAAGACTGCTTTAGTTTTAGCTGGCTGTTCCTAATAAACTGCCAACTGAGCTTTTATATACTGTATACATATGCACCCTTCAGCCTCAACACTAACACCAGTTACCGGTCGGTGTAGTTCACCAACTATTCCTGCAAGTTATCCGTACGTTAACAAGCTTTGAGCATTGGCCATTTTGTGTGGGCTGGGATAAAGTTTGTGGCGTCACTTTCGGGTGAGACCAGGCCTGTAACCTTTAAAGTGTAAATCCATTTCCAAACCCACATATTTATGCCAACGTGAGTGGGCAACAAACCTGGTTACGGGAAATTATGTGAGAGGAATGAAACTGTTCGGTAGAAATCTATAAGTTCTGATGTCTCCTAAGCCAGTGTTACCATATAATGTTTTACCATCTATATCATGCCAATGCTACCCTTACAGTGAAAAAGCAGTGTTGTATAAGATAGAAGGGGACAAGGGATGATGTGAAGTGGATAGAAACAAAGGAAGGGAGTGTAGAAGAGGATGGAAGATAAGTTGAATTTATTATTGTTAGGATGATGTATGGTGGGATAAATGGAAAGTGAGCACCCTTTACTAGAAATAAAACAAACAACACAAAACAAATGATTGATCTGATATAGCAAGATAAAGTAAGAGAGAAACAGAGATGTATGGCATCAGAGGGTGAAAACTGAAGGGGAAATAAACAAACAGAAACAGAAAGAGGCCTGAGGAAAGCTGTTTAGATAAATTGTTATTTCCTCTGGATGTGTAGTGCTGTGGTCCTGACAGCCATTAACAGCATAACAACAAACTGCAGATGCTCTGTAATAATGATGCAGTCCCATGGCCACTGAGTAGTACACGATGCAGTCCTGTTACTGTAACTGACGGACTGAAAAAGTGGTTGTGCCTCTGGAATACTGCTTTTCTACGCTATCAAACATAGGCTCTTCTCATGGTTCTATTTTGTCGTTTTACCTCACCACAAGGCCTCTAGTGCACAGTAGTTCCAAATAATCAAGAGGGCTGATAGAAGAATCAGCAGCAGAAAAGCAAAATGAGTTTTTATACTCTTACAACCGATTACGGTGTCTCATTACATGCTATGTTGTGGTTTGACATGTTTTTGTTTTATGGCTCTGTGTTGTGCATTTGTGGTCTGAATTGTGCCCAGTTGGCTGGAAGTCTCACATTACTGTCAAAGAGTAACTCATAGCGCCTCATGTCAGAAAACCTGAACTGTCCTTTTAAAATGATACCCCACCCTTATTTTCCAAAAGGACTATACTGTTCTGATTGTCACACAGCGTGTTTTACTTTCAAACCAACCCCTTGGAGCTTTTCATAGATGTTAACAATTTATTTTAGTAAAATAGGGTTCAAAATATGCTTTGCTGCCTACAAATATTTTATCAAATCTTTCATTCAGCATCTCTCTTAGATTGTCTCTTTGGCCCTTTTCTGAAACCCCAGGCATCTGCAAAGACAAAAAAAAAAAAGTGGTGACATATACAAACATGTGCTAACTCAGCAACACAGTTGTTAACAAGACTGACTGACTGAATCACTGCTCCAAAGACTGTGACAATGTATTTTCATGTCTGTGAAATGTACTCACAACAAAGGGGGACACAATAAGTCCCTGCATACATGCAGTATTTATCTACCATCCATCATGTTGAGGTAAGAACTTGTTATTTTTGATTAACTGGAGAAGGACAAGTGTTCGGCCTCATTCTGCCGCTGGTTTTACGCCGTATTCTGTGACTTGTAGCAGTGCAATAACCATTTCACCTCCAGGTAACATCAAGTCCCTGCATAAAAATCTGCAACTTCTTTGGTTGATATCTGCTGAATAATAATGTAGAATTAACATTATCTTTACTGGGTTGTTTTTACATCTGCAGCTGCAGTACAGCCCCCAGACCTGCCAACCTTGAGGAAAGTCTTGGAGAACTACCTCCATGCCAAAAAAAAAAAAAAAATCAGCTCATGTATGTGTATATGTATGCAGCTATACCACATAACACATAGTATATTTCGGATAGCCAACTAATTTATTAATGTGAGAGATCTAAATGAGTGTGTGTGACTGTGTGTGTACCTAAGAATAAAAACGAAACCATTTACATTAGCTCAATATAAGAAAGGAAAAGGTTTAATGAATTACAGTGTGACTGTAAGCATGAAAAAAGTCATTTCTGACTGAACATTCACCTGAAAATAAAGTGACCCATTTACAGTACCTCAGTATTAGGTTTGGCAGTAAAAGGTTTAAGGAATAAACAAATCAAACAATTAAATCATTAGGAAAACAAATAGCAGCACAATCCACACAGGAATGAGGATTTTCTCAGTTTGAAAAAATACTAACATTGTGTTGCACCATTTTGTCAATCTCCAGTCCACACCTGCCACATGGGTTTCAGTTTGTCACTTTTACTTATTTCACACTAACTGAGTTCAGGTGTTAGTTGCGCTTGCATTCTGCAGCTTGACCCCATAAGTGGCAGACTTGGCTTTTCTGAGCAAGGTGTCATTAAAACTCACCATGTGACACACACAGTCTGGCATCCATCATGGATTTTCTGGTCACAAGAGAACTTGTAGTAGCTCAGTATAAACTCTGCCAGCCTTGTCGCACTAAGGCTGGCACGACACTGGCTTTTGTTTTGGGTCACCAAGCTGAAGACTCTTTCACAGTCTGCATTACTGTGAAAAATGACAATGATACCCAGCATGAGAGTGGAAAGGTCTGCAAAAAGCGTTCGTCCTCCTGCCCAAGCTTCATCATGTCTCTTGGAAAGGATAACAACATCCAGGCTTGTTGATTGAAAAAGCTGGAACTCCCCTTCATCATCATCCACTGTCACCTCCTTGGGCAAGAGACAAGGGAACATGCCCATGAAATACCGCAGAGAACAGACTGTGGCAGTTTGGTGTCTATTCATATCTGCCACTGCGGCATGTTGCAGCAGTTCGTCCCCAAAGGGGAACCTGGAGACTATGTAATCTGCTGCTGTCGTGAAGTAGTTCACCACATCACTGAAGAATCCTCCTAGCTGAAGGTTACCCTGGCTCACAGTGAATACATGTGTCTCGTAGCCAATGGATAAATCCAACTCAAAGGCAAGCTGGTATTCTCTGTTTTTGAAAGAGCAGGCTTGCATCCTCTCTTAACCTCATCCATCATTTTGACAACGTGTTCAGCTTTGTAAAGGGCAAACAGAATAATTTGAAGCTGCAGCTCTAATGCCAGAAGTAAGGTTTGGATGCAAGGTTCCTTCTTCTGAAGAGTTTGGACGGCAGTTTCAAACAGGGAAATGGCCTGTTTCAAAAAGAGAGCATAAAGCTTTGATTGTGGATCAATCAAAAACTTGCAAACCTTCTCTGGTTTTGTCATCTCTTTCTCTTCTTCCTTTTTATTCTCTGCCTTCCCTTGAGAGAATTTCTTTTGTTTTTTTACCCACCTCTGTTGGCTCAAAGACAAATGCAGTCAGGTCAAACACCTTTGGGTTGTCAAAACATTTGAAATAACTTCACACATCTCTCCCTCATAACATCTTACAGCCACATGAGCTCTTCTGGGGATATACCTGATTGCAGCATATAGCTAGTATTGCCATGTTTGTGCTGTAATCTTATCCCTATTAATTCCTCTTGCCAATACATAAATATTGCTCTGCAAACGCATATCATTTGATGTTCAATTATTACCTGCCAATCCGTGATGAAGTATTGCGGACTGTGCAGAATGCATGGTGGGGAAAACTATGAAAAGTCACATTGAACCATCTGCGACACACGGACAGTATAACTTACTTTGGCAACTTAAATTACTGATGAACAAGCAATCTAGCTTTGCAAATGCACATGTAAAGTTAGGCTAACATGAACTCAATTCACAATCTCAACTTTCCAACTAAGTGAAATAAAAACAGAACATATGTATAACTAAGAGATGTCTTAATTCCCCACTAAATTTCCTAGAAGGATTCAGTAAGGGATTTAAAAGGATTTGGGTTAGATAAGTGAATTCAGAACTAGATAAAATGCTGATGAACCAAATCCCTACTTGCTTACAACCTGTCTGATTATCTGGCTGTTTGTAAAACGTCATAAAATACAAGTTGTCATAACCAAATTGTCCTTTAACTTCGTAATCTCCAGCTATCACATTATAACCGATACTACAAGTCACATATTAGAAGCCATCTAAACTTTAACTCTACACAGTTCAGATCCTCTGTATGTCTGTGCCAGTCTATCAGGATGTCAAATGGGCTCAAGCAAGGAAAAAGCAATCCTGATGAGTGTAACTGTTTGTTATTTGCTAGAGGCAGAAGCACTCCCGATCACACATACACATGCAACTGCAGAGTGACTGTGCCTGTTGGTCACGCATGCACACACACCCACACATTTCTCCCCTGGGCCTCAAGCAGACATACTGTACGTACACACACTGCAGGGATGTGTTATCATGCCTCAGTAAAGACAGCAGCAGAACGCAGTACAACTTTACCTTTAATTTTGCCCTGAGTGGTCTGTACATATTCCTTTCAGGCTGTATATAGCCCCAAAAACCTTCATCAACATGGCAGCCTTCATGTCGCCTGCGAAGCAAACTCAGGGCAAAAAAAAAAATCTACATTCAGGTTAGTTTTCTGGGGCTATGTATAAACTAAAGTAAGCCCAACTCCAGTCCAGAGGATGGTGGTAATGCACCTGCAGCTGTTTGGTAACAGCCAAAAACAACAGGGGAAGAATCTTTATGTCTTATCTTACTGATGCAGAGGACAGATGAGGTTTTCGTTTCCTTTTCAATTCATATTGCAGGAGTCACATTTATTACAGTCCTTCATCTCAGCTGCAGCCTCAAATTACTATACAGCTTCCACATCAATGAAAGAGAAATGGTCCCACTACAGAATATAAAAAAAACAGTGGGACCAACAAAAGACATGAGTATAAGAAACACAAGAGGAAGAGAGAAAGGATGAAAAAAAGCAAAGGGATAGATAATGAAAGAAAGAGAGAGACAGAGATGGGGAGACACTCACTTGTCTCAAACTATAGATCTCATTGATTGGTAGTGATTCTGACATGGACCCTGACTGTCCAACTAGATATCGCAATATGTCAGTCTGGCGAGCCAATATGTCAGAAACATTTTGTATTACTATAGAATATACTTCACCTGTGGTGAAACTGTCCTGTAAAAAACGAGCCCATAGATCATCTGTGCAAGGAGCTTATTATGATCCATAATTGTGTTTTACTGTTAAGTGACCTATAGCTACTGTTGTAATTCTGAAGGGAGGAAAGGGGGAAATCAGGTAACATAGTACATAGAGCGAAAACATCCACGACAGGAGGGTCGAGGTGGCTGGATGGGTCTGAAAAATGTGAAACTGATTTAACGTTGTCTCTGTTAGCCATGACTGTTCCACGGCCTCAACTGTGTATTTACTACTGTAACCACGACAACGAAGGTCCTCTAAATAATACCTTATTTTAGCCCAAACCACGATCATTACATCAACCTAACCAGTGTTTTTGTGCCTATACCTAACAGAACCGTGACCATTTAACTAACTTAACTTATGATGTTACCATGGCGACGAAGGTCCAGTACACCCGGTCAGCAATTGGCTGAACAGAATTTTACTTCTCCAAACTAAGTAGGGTTGCAACTAACAATTATTTTTGATCTTTAATTGCTTGTTTCTGTAAAATGTCACAGAACATCGTACAATGCCAGTCATAAGGTCTCAGAGCCTAAGATGATGTTTTCAAATTGCTTGCTTTTTGTTTGAGTCTAAAACTCAAATTTAAATATTTTATTTAATTTTCAGAAGAGATGCTGGAAACAGAGAATATTTGACATTTTTGCTTAATAGATGACTAATGATTAATGAATGAACTAAATTCCTAATCGGTTAATCAACTAAAGCACACACACACACACACACACACACACACACACACACACACACACACACACACACACACACACACACACACACACACACACACACAAACACACACACACATACTGAAAACCAACAAACACCAACAAACTAGTTCTACTTTTACTAACCATTACAAAGACAATCATATTACTTAAATGGAAAGATCTTTAAAAACCAGTCTGCTGAGCTGGACATCTTCAATGTTTGACAAATGTTTGACAAATATGCAGAAGAGCTTGATGCTGATGAGATGATAAGTTGCAACATACAACAGCCTTCACTTACAATGTCCAACAGCTATTTTCACAAACCAGGTATCAAATCAACAAAAAAGGAACATTTAGTTTACCTTAGAACTTGTTTTGTTGAAAAAGGAAAGTGGGCTGAGAATGGATCCTTCAAGGGTCCAACCTTTGGCCCCTTGGTTAAAATCTCATCACATGTGAGTCAGTGGTGTAATGTGTGTTTGACTGAGGGGCAGTGATGTGAAAACCTCTGAGAAACCCTGTGGTAAATCATCTGCTGTCAACACACAGTCTGTTCCACAGTAACATACAGGAACACTCATGCCACACACAGAATGCAGCCTACAGGCCTGTATACTGTGGTCACCAGGGTTTTAAAGAGTCAGGCTGTAGCTCTGACACTCAAACCCACACACACACACACACACACACACACACACACACACACACACACACACACACACACAGAGTATGTGTGCCTGCTTTTGGTTATCATCATCATCATCATACCAGCTGCACATTGGCATGTCAACAACTATGTGAAATGATATGACAGGCTGATGGTTCATCATCAAGGATTGAAAAAAAAAAAGAATGCCCGCAACTGAGTCTGGTATGCTATCTGTGTTTAGCATCATATATATTAAACCAATCAACAAGGTGTCATCTATCTCTGGATCTATGCTGCTGTCCGTTCTCCTTCCATAACCTTTACCATCTCAATAGCATGATTAATCTGAAATAAGTTATGAGGCTGTATTATGTAATGTATATAAACATAATACATCAAAGGTTTGATTAGCTGTGGAAGTGTTTCTTTTTTTTGTCACGTGGTTGTCATGTGAGGTGATCAAGAGCTTTGTGACATAAATTGATATTTAAATGTCATGTTAATGAGGCACATTAATCATCTCTACAGAAACTTATAATGGGCTCAACTTGATCATTACAGTAAGGCATAACACACTGTACTCTGCATCAACCTTATTCATTATTTTTGAGAGTATTTAATTGAGCAACAGTATGTTTTATTTCTTAAGAATTCATATTTTCATTTGAAAGAGTAATGTGAATAAAATAGTAGAGATGGACATGATGTGGATACTGTTCCATCAGGTAGTGCTGTGTAAATCAGCTTCTTTAGGCCTTTACTCCAACCATTTTGTCATTTGTGAGGTGAAGTAAATTGGCTTTACACTGGCATTAAACCAAAACTGTGAGTGTGGCATTCCTGACACTGGCTGACGTTTGTCTAATGCATTACCAGCTTTGATACAAATACAACAGTCACTAAACAAGAAAACCTATTTTAATTTCAACAAAATCACTACAGTATACTTTCCATACAGAGTGACACAAACAGTGAGTCCCGAAAGAAATATAATATGTGATATTGAAAATATGGTATAACATATAGCATTATATATTAATGTTACTATATAGAATAATAGAATAATATAAATATAAATATAATATAAATATAGAATAATGCAGCTTCTCTGCATGACTACTGAGCCAGTGTGATCCACTGATGAAGACCCTGAGATTCAGTTACAAAATGCTATTAAGTGAACCTTGAGTTAAAGGTGGATGCCACCAATCTGAAGTGAAGTTTACTCATCATAAGGAGTACTACTCATCCCCTGAAAAAAGGTGTATAATGTCTCAATAAACTGAGTCTGGTTCTGTTGGAGGCTTCTTCCTCTTAAAAGGGAGTTTTTCTTCTCCATTGTCACCAAGCGCTTGCTTATGGTGGATTTCTCTCTAAAATATTGTAAGGTCTTAACCTTACTCTGTAGTGCCTTGAGATAATGTATGTTACTATTTGGTGCTTTATAAACTAGAATTTACGCTTTGTGGTTGTATGCCTCTGCAGACATCTATGTCTGTCCCAACTCGTATAATCTATGTAGTGAAGACTTTGAAGGAAATGTCATAAAAGGTGCTAAGTGTATTTTTATTCTTGAGTTATGGCTAAAAAAAGCGTTTTTTAAGGTCACAGTGACCTTGACCTTTGACCTTTCACCACCAAATTCTAATCAGTTCATACTTAAGTCCAAGTGAATGTTTGTGCCAAATTTGAAGAAATTTCCTCAAGGTGTTCATGAGATAACGCATTCATGAGAGTGGGACGTAGACCAACACACAGACTGATGGATGTACATATCGACCTATGTATGGACGGATGGAGAGAAAGACAACCACAAAACGGTTGTTGCAGACACAATTGCACAATAAAATGGAACTGCATTATGTGGCTTTTCAGGTTGCTTTTGAAGTCTGTAAAAATATCCCAAATTATGTTATATTGTCTAAATAAAATACCATCGAGATGCATTATGGGAAATGTTAAGTGCCAGCATTTTTGGAGGGACTAGGGACTAAAAGTCCCTATGTCTAAACACAGAATTACCATATACCAGCGTGATGGATTAGAGTTGTCGCCAGAACTATGGCTCCCTACAGCTCTGGACAGTTGCATGTCAAACACTGACAGCGAGACAGGTTAATTTTGAACTTATTGGACCTGAGTGGGCCACTGGCTGGGTACCAGTCGTGTGTCGCTGCATGTATGTCGTGATGGTAAGGATGGAAGAAGAAGATATATACAGTATAGACCACTGCTTATTGCAGATGAACAACAGGTGAGGTGGGTGTAGGAGTCAGGACTGGCTGATTGACAGAGTGAGAACAGGTCTGCAAATGCGTGGGGAAGGTCAGGTGACTGTACTTGAGGGAAACAAGGCAGGAGAGAATGGCAGGTCTGGAGGAGGGAACAACCAGAAGGACAATATATAGGTTGCTTGTCCCTACCCCCTGAGACAACCCCTAGGAGTGTCTCATTAAATAGTGCCCCTATACCGGATCTTCATTGTCATGGTTACGATAATAAACATGCAGTTAAGCTTATGGAATGATCATGGTTTGGTAAGGTTTAGAGAAAAGACCATGGTTTGAGTTAAAATAAGTACTTCATTAATGTTAGAGGACCTTCGTTGCCATGGTTACGATAATAAACAGGCAGTTCAGGTTGTGGAACAGTCATAGTCATTAAGAAACAATGATGACTATTGGTTTCAAATGGGAAAACAGTGGTCTCTCAAGTCAACAAGACAAAGTCCTGTGTTTTGATGAGCCATCAAACCCCCCCGATCTCCTCCTTATACGTCACTCGACTTCCTCTGCTCCCGCAATAATTACATCCACTGCACGAGGTTGACTAAAAATAACACCATGGGTCATAATAAGCCGCTTGCCCTGATGACCTACATTAAAAATGCAGGGAAATAAGACAACAAGCCTCAGAGATCAATGCAAAACACATTCCAGTAGGCCATACCCTGCACTATCGAAAACAACATTAATTATTAACACATTATATCTCCATAACAATCAGGAGGAATAGCAAATTAAAGCAGCGTGTGTTCAATTTAAACTCATTTAACATAATCACTTATCACTGCATTACAATTATTGTTAATATAAAAGATTATCAGTCTGGGCTATATGTCTGTGTACTATACATGTAACCATCCTCCTGAAACGTTTGGCCGAACAAGGTCGTAGAGCATTACTCGCCAAGCTGAAGTTTTGTCAGTCAAAACCATTGGTGCTAGCACTGCTAACACTAGCCATACTAGGCTAATGGCTAATATGACATGCAGTGTTTCCCGTTAATCACCTAGGTCCACCAGTCTAATTTGTCCGGCCACATTTTCATAACAAAACGAAAATATTATTGCACTTCTAATACAACATGAAAGATATCTAACGTAATGTTTAGGTATAAGAACAATAAGGAACAACTTTAGGGACACCAGAATGTATGTTTTGGTTCCTAAAGTTAATTTTACCAAAAGATATAATTATAATCAACTTATTGTATTTGGGTATGGGATTGTGAGTGTTATTCTGCTACAAATATTGTAAAGTGTTAAGCTTTTCTTTCATTTTTGCTTTAAACTCAGATAATTCGTGATTAATGGAGTGTTTGCTAATTGAAAAGATCTTGTTTTAATAATGCTTTGTCATTGTATTCACTCATTTGATTTGATATTGATTTATATTTATGTCACTTGGACAGAGGGTGCATTTAGGGGTTTTTCCTCTTTACGTCATCCTGACGTTTTTCCCTTCTTGCACTAGAGATATGGAAGCTAGACACATGGGTCTTTTACCCATTCTCTGGAGTGGGATGCTTGGCTTGATGTGTGGCTAGTTTATGGCCTAGGAACTATATCAGAGATCTTTATTACTTGCTAGTACTCCTCTGAACATGTTAGGATATGCTAGATGGAACTCACAGGCCATCTGTAGGATAGAGAGTTTTTTCACCACAGACACACAGCAAAAAAAAAAAAGAAAAAAAAGTCAGGACTCCAGGACTGAGACAGCATCTTCTATCACTCTACAGTTTAAATAAGAAAGCCATGCTTCCAAAATAAGTTCAGGGGCAGGATCATTTGATTACTGACCAATCTGCATGTGTACGCAGATTTACAGTAACCAGGTTACTACAGTGCATGTAAATGCATTCTCCAATCACCCACATAACCTGGATTCTCTGAGTTATCTGGTTAGTGTTTAGTATCTGTGTAGTATCTAGTATATTAAGAAGTTGACCCATACAAGGGACTAAAAGTAAGGATGTCTTGGCATGTGCTGCTTCTATTTTGAAAGTTCTTTTAAAAATATGTCTTTTGTAAGCCCCGACTTAGAAGTGCAATACTATATCACTGGCATACCCCTTTATAGTGGATTCAGAAAGTTTTCAGACCCCTTCCCTTTTTGAAAACTATTGTTTTGTTGATTTAGTTTTATATTGATAAAATTGCCATTTGTACCCATCAGTCTACACTCGTTTATCCATAATGATGAAGTCAAAACATCTTTTTAGAATTTTTTGCAGATTTATTAAAAACCAAAAACTAAAATCTTACATTTACGAAAGTATTGAGTCCCTTTGTTGTGGCACTCCAACTTGTTTTCAGTCGCATCCTGTTTGCTTTGTGGCAAATGGAATTGACTGGACAAAGTTTAGAATGCCAGACACACATGTATATAAGGCCCCATAATTCATTTTGCACGTCGGAACAAAAGCCAAGTCATGTAGTCCAAGGAACTCTGTGGTTAGGCATTGATCAAGGCAAGGGTATGAAACTATTTCTAAAGTTTTTAGTGTTCCCAGGAGCACAGGGGCCTCAATAATTGTAAAATGAAATAAGCTTGGAACCACCATGACTCTTCCTACAGTTGGCCATCCGGCCAAACAGAGTAACTGGGCAAGAAGGGTCTTGGTCAGGGAAGTGACGAAGAACACAACAGTCACTCTAACAGAGCTTCAGAAGTCCTCTGCAGAGATGGGAGAACATGTCAGAAGGATGACCGTTTTAGCAGCATACAATCACTTAGGCCTTTATGATAGATTGGTTTAGACAGAAGCCACTTTGTAAAAGTAAAACGCATATGACAGACTGCATGGAGTTTGCCATAAAGCATTTAAAGGACTCCGAGAGTATGAGGAAAAAAGAACTGAGGAAAGGATGAATGCAGCCAAATACAGAAATGTCCTTGATGAAAACCTGTACAAAGCTTGTAGAGACTTACCCAAGAAGACTCAAAGCTGTAACTGCTGCCAAAGGTGCTTAAGTACTGAAGTAAGCGTCTGAATACTTGATTGTGCATATTATATTCCTCATGAAAGTTTAGGCGATGTGTTATATTATTCAGCAGGTTTGAATGAAAAATGTAAGCATTATACAAGTGGGACATTCTATTCCACTGAAAAAGTATAATATTCTATAATATAATCCGGGCTCTGTGAATCATTCCTGGTGATGCATTCATGTGCTGAAGTCAATGGTGGTTTGATGAACGTTTTGTCATTTAGGTATCACATAGCATTGCATTCATACAGTAAACTGTGATGTTTGGAAACTCAACAGGGAATACAAATAATTACCAGACACGAATGTTGCAAAAACTTCTATGTCAAACTCGAGTTCACTGGGTGAGGAGGGCTGCACGACCCGCTTACTAGTCAGGAAATAAAAAGTAGTTAGCAAAGACGTAACTCTGCCACTCCAGTTGTAACAATTGCCAAACTATACAATCTGCAAAACGCTATATATGTTGCCGTGAATGTTTTGGAAGTGCTGTTGGGTGACTTAGAGCAAGGTGGTGACGCAGTGTATGAACATATGTGTGACAAGACATGCCGATTTCAGCAATCCCTGGCAGGTACACAGTAAATTTGGCAAAGTTGTTCATCCCTCCTAGTTAACAATGTTTTTGTCAGAAACGTGGTGTGCTTCACAGAGCAGACTGTCAGAACTGATTGGGACATCTGTCCTGTCCCCATGGAAATTATTCAGAGGATAAAAGATTGTTTTACAAGCGAAATCATAATTAGCATGAGTTAGAAATGTGGATTGGTGTTTTTGCAGGCAAAGCACTGAATCTTAGGTGGTTATATCACCTGACCATTTCATTTTTAGAATTTAAACAATTCAGCAAATATTACAAATCCAAAATATGGCTGCATGCTTTGGGAAATGACACTAACACTAACAATAATGGAAGGAGTAAGCAGATAGTAGTTATTACCTTAAACATGCAGAACCACTTGTGTGTTTTCCTTTAAGACTGCAGTCTTTAAGGACAACAAACATACTGCATCGTATTCATCTGTTTCAGCCAGTTTACCACCATGAAACTTGAGGCCACTGTCAGCTAGACGACTCAAATTCAAACCCAGTGATGCCAAAATATCCAAATGGCTGATTTTTCTAAATGTCTACAAGCCAGCTCAACCCTGACCTCCTGCAGAGAAGAGAACTTCCCTACAGGGATCAACATCACATTAAAGAAAGCATCACTCCCTATTCACATCTTTGCGTAGATGCTCACGGGGACATACCGCTCTTGGTGTCCTTTCCATCCAGTAAGGGTCGGTAGTCGCTCTTGGAGACTGTCTCGCCCACTTTGTCATCATAGCTCTCTTTCTCCAACGAGGCCATAAAGTCTCTCTTCAGCAGGGCCTCAGCAGGAGCCCCACCTGGGACCCCTCTCCCAGCCCCAGCCAGAGCGTCTCGCAGGCTCAGGTCCATAGTCCTGAAAAAACAGAGAGAAAGGTGTGATTACTTTTAGAATTCTTTGCCTATTGCTTTTTTTTTATCTCTTCACAGACTATCTGACATTTTGTCTATGTGTCATACAGAAAACTGTAACTTCTTCTTTCCAGTGAACACAACACTTATTTGTGTGTTCCCACAATCCTCTGCCTACCAGCCTGTCAACTCAGGTGAGCAGTTGTGTCACTTCATAGTTCAGACAATTTGCAGACGGCTTGCAGATGCAGCCTGATAATAACTGGAATTACCGCTTTGTGGTTGTATGCCTCTGCCAGGTAGGTATAAAGTGTATTTGCAGAACATAATGATGTCCCAGGGAAGTTGACCTTTGACATTTTGGATATTAAATGTCATTTTATCCTGTTAGACATTTGTGTGAAATTTTGTCATGATTAGTTTATGAATTCTTAAGGTTATGCCCAAACATTTTTTTTTTGAGGTAACAGTAACCTTGAGCTTTGACCTTTGACCACCAAAATCTAATCAGTTCATCCTTGAGTCCAAGTAAATCTTGTAAGTAAAGCTCCAAATTTGAAGAAATTCCCTCGAGGCGTTCCTGAGATATTGCATTCATGAGAATTGGGACAGACGGATGGACGGATGGACAACCCGAAAACATAATGCCTCTGGCCACGGCTGTCGCCAGCATGGAGGATAAAAGTCACCCGAGAACAGATAAAGGAACTGGCATGTTACACTGTGTAATGTGTTTTCTTTCCTCTCTATCTCTGTTTTTCAGGGTTTCACTCTCTCTCCGCTGTTTTCAGTTCGGTAAGATTAATTAATACTTTTGTTATGAGAGTTTAAGCAATAATACTAATTTAAACGCAGCATTTGTGAATGTGGGCAAAACCCTGTAGGACAAATAAATTGTGGATGAAATTTTAAAACGTAAAAAGAGCTCACCTGGGCTGATGTAGTATTGTATTTTCCGTAGTTTATAACATTATATAATTATTGGGTTTTCGAATGAATGTTATTTAAATATTGTGAGATCAGAAGTTGTTAGATGAGAAGACTGACATCAGTCCTGTGTCTGTGTGTAGTACAGAGCGGGAATGAGGAGGCAGTTAGCTTAGCATAAAGACTGAAATAATTAACTTATTTGATCTCATTCCCTGTACTCTAACAGAAATGTAAAAACAACAGTTTGTGGTTTCAGGGGCGTCCTTGGAAATGACTGGACTTTACTTAGTCAGCTAGTAGCCAGTCAGCTGATAAATGAGCCACTGGTGGTGAAGCATGAGCAAAGCAGCTGATGCCAGTTAGCTAAAGCAGAGCAGTGCTCTGCCTGAACTAACAAACTCTTTGTCAACAAGACAAGTTCTTTTTGTTTTATGTGTGTGTGTGTGTGTGTGTGTGTGTGTGTGTGTGTGTGTGTGTGTGTGTGTGTGTGTGTGTGTTCTGTTTTCCTTTATCTGTTGTCTACACCCCCCCCCCCCTAAAAAATCAAACTAGAGAATCTTAAATCTTAATTATTGAATGCAAATGCAATGGTAAATACAAAGGTGACTGTAGTCTGTGTTCAGCAGAGCACATACCTCAGCCAAGGCATTTCTGTCTAGCTCTTATCATAGAAAAATCAAAGGAAAAAGGAAGTAGTCTGATAACACAAATGATTTATTTGATTGGATAGTAAATACAAGTCTGTGTGTAATGCAGATTCAGCATTTCCTTCCACCAGATATGTGGACCTGCACCTAAGATCCCTTATATGTATCCATACAGTATTTCCTAAGACAAAAATGTTGAAAACAGCCTTGCAATGTAGAGGAAAGTGATAAAAACATTTCTGGAACCACCCCCTCTCAATGTAATGGGTTCTTCCCTGGCCCAGGCCCCATCCTTCCACCAACTTTGGTGCAAATCGGTTTAGTAGTTTTTGCTTAATCCTTCTGAAAAAAATTAAAAAACCACCAAAAAGAAAAAAAAAAAAGGAACAGACATGGGTGAAAACATAACCTCCTTGGTGGAGGTAATTAACACACTACGGATTAGTATTAAAGACAGACGTCACGCTAAGACATTTAAAGATGCATCCATCTAGTGTGGTGGTGGTGGTGTTAACTACAGGTAAAATGCTCAATGCTCAACTATAAGTTAAAACACACACACTTATCATGGGACTGCCGTTTAGCCCTTGTGTCAAGTATAAAACTTATTTTACTACAGAAAAAAAATAGTCTCTTTCAAGTGCTGCGCAAGGACCTGCAGAATTTAAAATGTCGAATGTCCGCTTTGTCCATTATGATTGTGAATCTACCTACACCCACTTATGCCAGTATAGCTGGTCTGATACCGAATGGATATTAGAGATTTAAAAAAACAATCAAATATCAATCAAAACAATGTATCAGTCTGTGGTGAGTTGTTTTTTTTTTTAAACATAAAACAATCTTGATCTGGATCCCTTAGATTTGTTGTTTTTTGAGTTTTTTTTTTAGCTTTTGTTGATGTTGTTGTTGTTTTATTAATTCGGTGACGAAGACCAGGACATTTTACAATGTAAAAATCAACATGTCAGTGCTCTTTGGTGGACACACTATGTAACAGTGACACTGTTTTTAAATTACCTTGAACCTAGTTTGGCATTTCTGTCCTGCTATTTCATGTTATTGATTGGCCGACACATACACCGAGGCAGATACTGTATACTTGCAGTAATCTACTGTCGGCCAGTATATCTACCTGGCAAAACTGAGCATCCATAAAAATGACTGGCTTTGTCACAGAAATCAAATGCAAAGACATCAGCTTATCAGCCGCAACAGTTGTGATACTAGAGTGATTTCTCCAAAGAGCGACACCAAAGAAAAACCGAGACAAAATGAAACACTAAATCAGCTTCATCTTGACAGAATTTTAAGCATTTGTGTGGGACTTGAGAACTGAGTTTGGGTTGGAGATACATTTCATTATTCCTGCTAAATGCCTAAAAAAAAAAATACAACATAAATGGTGTCACAACGCTTAGACAGCATGACCCCGGAACAAACTTTTCTTTCTTTCTGTCCTCGGTTTCTGTTTACCCCTCCATCCACCCTCCCAGCAAACAAGCTGTCATTGTCTTGCAACTGTACCAAAGACACACACACACACAAACACACACGCACACACAGTGCACGCCACTATTTAATCTTTTCAATAAATAAAATGAACCAATCCTAAATAGGAGCTTCCTAACCTCCATTACCCTCTTACCCTATTATTCTGCGATATTTATCGCTCCACTGGAGAGGTTTCATAAGCTAGAATATTCAGTAGGCTGGACCTGGCGCTCTTTGCCTCTCTCATCCAGTCTGCTTGCAATTAACAAATATTTTTTGGTTTAATTTTCAGCGTATATTTTTTTTACACATCCTTGCCAAGTTGCGCATGATAACTGTTGCTGAAACTTTGTATGACCCTGAATTTATTTATTTTTTTCGCTGAATCATCCAGTCCTTCCAGAAAGCTTTTGACAGCCCCAGTCCTACAGGAAGGGAATGAAGCGCATTGCAAGCATATGGGGAATGTACCTCAGCAAAGTCCTCATTACACTGGTTAAAGTAAGAAACACAGGACCAGGGAGAGCTTTGTACCGCAGGAGATACTTCAGACTGAGGATCATTCACCTCCTTTAGGAAACTGGAATCGTAACCCATATTTCCATTACCCATATCTTAAAGCCACACTAATAAATAGTTTTTATAAAAAGTCATAGCAACTCAAAGAGCTGATCATATGTCTGTTGCCTCCAAGAAGCAAATAAATAAATAAATAGATAAATAAATAAATAAATAAATCAGTTATTCCCACCTTAAAACGGATATGACTAAGGCTTCAAATATGTGAAACTTTACGTATGAAATTCCATCATAAATGCATAATACTCACACCCTCACATTGTTTGCCGAAACTGTAAGAATCATGATCTGATTTCATATGTGCATCAAAATTGTAGGGGCTTCACATGCCTTGACATTGGACTCCATTTCCCACAATCGTCTGCTCATGAACTTCCTGCCTGAACTCCGACCCTGGACTCAGCATTTACAGTGTACCTTGGAAACCCGGTGACCCGGGACATAGTCTTATGGATGGAACCCGTGGTCACGCTAAATTCTCTCTCCCTCTGCTGTGTCATCTGCGGCAGTCAGGGAGGTAGATCTGTCCCGCAGGACCAGGGACCAGTTTTATTGTAAGAGAACGCAGTGTTGCTCATCTACTTACATAGAACCCGCATGCTTGCGCTCTCTTTCTCCACTAAGGTGCCGCACACACCAACACTTGTGTGGAAAGATTTGCTGAGAGGCCAAGTTGGAAACCGAAGTATCCTGCTTTGTGATCATGATCCATGTCGTCACTCGACACGCACGCTCTCATTCCCTCCTGCTTCTCTCTCCCTCTGTATCTTTCTCTCTCACACACACACACACACATACACACACCTACACACACATCTGTTTATAGTCTCACCAACCTAGCCAAGATCAACCATTCGTTTGTTATGCTTGAATTGTATTGGCTTTATGGCCGGTGCTTTTAGTGTGTAATAAACCTGTTATATTCTAACAAACGGTTGCGATTGTTTTTCTTCCTGTAATATTATCCGAAGGCATCGACTGCCAAAAAAAAGTGCTCCACATTCCTCACACTGTTATTTCACTGGTGTTGTAAATCCGGTTGTAAAAATTATTAATACATTTAAAACCTTATCATTTCACTAGAATTTGAATTTATTTTGATCATTTTAAGTATTAATTCATTAACATATAAATTTCATCAAAATTTGTGGTTAATCATTTATGGAACTGACTTTATGACACTGATTTTAATAAATGATCTGAATACCCCAGTTGCAACTAGAGAATGACACTGTAAAAAAATAAATTTGCAAAAAAAAACTTGTTATGGGAATGACTGCATTTACTGATTAATTGATAAGTAAACTGACAGAAAAATAATCAGCTGTTTTGATTATCAAATAATCTTTTCAAGTGGCAGTCTGGAAGATTTCAGTCCTGGCGGATTTTGGTGAAACTTGTAGTTACTGGCGGTAACCGCAGATGGGGTTCGGTACTACAGGTCACAGAGTCCTGGGGGCAGCAAAACAAATTCTTGTTGTTTTAATGAAGAAGTCAGGCGATATTTGGCCTCTTGCCATCTTTCTGTGAGCAAACGTGATCTGATTTTATGCTGCACACGGCATGAGTCTGTGAACAGCAGGGCAGAGTGAAAGGAGTCGGTCACCTGGCTGAGAAGTTGTCGCCTGCAGCTCTTCATCTCACAGCTCACCGTGGCTGCTCCTTCTTTTCCCATTACTCCCTGCAATCTTTCAAACTGAGCCGTTGTCCAGAAATGCCCAAATGAATCGTTGTCTTGTTTTGTAGATACATTTTTGATTAACAATAGCCGTAAGTGCTAAGCTAACTGATAAATAATAATGCAATTCCTGCGACTACTTCGTAATAAAAATCATCTGGTGTTTTGCCAGTTAAATGCTTTTAATGTGAAGCTGCAGCGGTAGGAAATGTTGAGTTTGCATTAGCAGTAACTTAATTCAGCATTTTTTCTGGGAATGCCGCCACAGACACCAAGTTCATAACAAAGCAAATATATAAATATTACAATACTTTCATCAGTGGTCGAAAGGCTCAATCACCATTGTGTTACCTCATCTGGTGATAGATAGTGACTTAACAAACATAACAAACAAACCTAACAAACTAATCTACGAGCTTGCCACTTTTAAGTCCATTTTAAAGCCAAAATTGTGATCTATCTCAAGTTCCTGCTACTCAAATGTGAAGACTTGCTTTTTGTCGTCTTATGCAATAATAAACTCAATGCGTTTAGGTTTGGACTTCCAGTTGGAGAAAACAAGTACCTTAGTGATATCCTCTCAGGCTTCAGTAAACTGTGAGGGGTCTTTGATTTCCATCCGTTTTCCGACCTTTTTGTTGACCAGTCAATTAATCCAGAAAAATAATCAGCAGACTAATCAATAATGAAAATAATCGTTAGTTACTACTACTTACTGCTATAATACTACTAAGGCTTCAACCGCAACATCAAGGACTGAGTCAATGTCAGCACTCGGGTCAAACAGCATTTACAAGCAAATGTTTAGACTAAAATGAACCGGTTTTGGAAGAATTGCTGCAATGAATGGATTTTCTCACAGAGGCAAAGTAAACTGGTGCAGTACTTTCACACAGAGCACAACTTTGATATAATGAGTGTATAATATAGATGGTACACAGAAACATTACTATGTAACTGGTGGTAAGTAAAAGGCGTGTGTGTGTGTGTGTTTGAGTGGGAGAGAGAGAGAGAGAGAGAGATGGTGCATTATGATGATGACGATGATGATGATGATGATGAAGGGTTGATGGGCAAGACAGCTGTTGCACTCTGAGGGATTAAAAACTCTGCACCCACAATCCCTTGCTCCAACATCCACCACCTCTCCCTCTCTGAGCCCAACCATCTGCTATGTAATCATCTCATCTTCCTAAACGCTGAGAGTTCTCACGCAAGCAAGCACACACACACACACACACACACACACACACACACACACACACAAATGATGATGCTGCAGCATTTTTTGTAAACAATTTTAATTTGTGTGTGTTTTTGTGGTAGCTTACAGTAATGTTTTAACATTGCAAGGAAAACAGCGTTACAGATAACCATAACATGTAACAAGTTCCAGTAAGACAATAAGGGCTGCAATATTCTCAGAAATGTGGCTCAGGAAAACAAACATGTAAAGCTGGTTTAATCTCAGGGTGAATTCAGCACCAAAGAAATCAAATAGGTTAATGGAAGAACATTAACATCTGAGCACACTTTCTGGCCAGTTGCTGTACCCTCAAGGTCTGTAAAAAATAATGCTTGTAATGAAATTGAACTGATATTTAGAGCAATCAATTTTCAATTTGTACCTGTATGAAATGAACAGAAAATGTGGGAAACACAAAAATCAAAATGTATAGAGCGCAACAACGTCCGCACTTGGAAGAGGTCAGGGTGGATTGATGGGCCAACAAAACACAAGACTGTGACACAGGAGACTGCTGTTTGATTCCCCACTTAAAACCAACAGTTGTTTCTTTTAACCATGACCCTTCAACAACTTTAATTGCATGTTAATTTTTGAAACCATGACAACAAAGATCCTTTAACCTTAAGTAAGTTCTTATTTTTTCCCAACCCCAGTTTTTTCCTAGAACTAACCAAGTAGTTTTTGTGCCGAAACCTAACCAAACCGCGAGTGTCCCATAAGTTTATCCACGTGTTTATTACTGTAACCATGATGACAAAGGTCCGGTACACCTGCCTCCACAGGGGCACTGTTCTGGGAGACGTTCCAAGGGGTCATATCAGATGGAAGAGACAAATATGACATATGGTCATTGAGGTCAGAGGACTTGTTTGCAAATCATGGTGCATGATTGCATGGAGCATAGTGTCCATGGCATGACTGAATTGTGCTGCTCTCCCAAAAATACATCAGTGCACGCCTGAAGTTTTGCATGTTTTATGGACTGATGAAACTACAGTTGAATTGTTTGTGAAGAACACTGCAGACCAACATAAAAACATCATCCCAACGGTGAAGTATGGTGGAGGGAGCATCATGATTTCAAACAAAGAAAATCAACTTTTTGGAGTGGCTCAGTCAGAGCTCAGAAATTTAACCCAATACAGATGCTGTGGAAGGATCTCAAGAGAGCCGTTCACACCAGACATCCTAAGAATATGGCTGAGCTGAAGCAGTACTGTGAGGAAGAATGGTCCAACATTCCTCTTGAACGTTGTGCTGGTCTGATCCACAGCTATGAGAAGCACTTGTGTGAGCTTATTGCTGCCGACTGAGGTTCAACCACTTATTAAATCCAAGGGCTCATTTACTTTTTCCAACAACACTGTGAATGTTTAATGAGTATGCTCCATAAAGACATGAACAATTATAATTGTTTGTGTGCTATTACCTTAGGCACATTGTCTTTGTCTATACCTTTGGCTTAGATGAAGATCAGATCACATCTTATGACCAATTAATGTAGAAAAACAGGTCATTCCTCACAGTTTGCATACTTTTTGCTGCCACTGTAACGAGCTTTCCAGTAAATAAGTAGTAAAGACGTATAAGATGTGGTCGGTTACTTGAGGAAGTTAGTTAGGCTTTAGTCATGAGACAATGGGTGTCATGCAAGAACATATTGTCATTTTATATTGTTATTCTAAACCTTTTCCGTTCTTTAACACGAAGTTAAATGCTAAAGAACGTTTTAAAAGAGCAAAGTGGTCCATCACTCCATGAGCAGCAAGAGACAATAAATCATATCGCCTACAGTAGGTAATGTTACACCGTTACTATAGAGGATGATACTGGACAGAATCCTGCTGAAATAAGTCAATAAAAATCATAAAAACTACTTCTCAGTAAATTGGACAACCATGATGATGATTTAAGGAGCAAAATATAAATTTTGCATTAAGTTTGCCTTCGTTGTGTATTTTACTTTTGTTACTTTCGATATCATATATATTTGTTACTTGTTTTTTGCTCAATTCTATGAGGACTGTATGATGTGAAGTGGCTGTGACTTTTTTTCACCTCAGTGTAATCATGATAAGTAAAAGCGCAACCAGCTTTGTGGCCTGGCAAACAGAGAAGCACATCACTGCTCTGGCAGTTCCTCAACAGTTCTGACTTAACTCAAGGACAGCACGTTGCTAACACGGCAGCTTTGAGTCCGCTGAAGGGTTCACACGTAGTTCCAGAGACAGACAGACACCAAGACAGGAGAGAGAAAACTCAGAGAAACTCTTTTTTCAAGAAGATGACCTACAATAAAGGGGAAGATCACTGTGAATTTCATGTGGTAGTAAATTTGGCTTCAATAACCAATCATATTGTGATAAATAAAAGATGGTAAACATGCAGCCAATGGTAATTGTTTGGCACTAAATCAGCTGTCTTTTGACAAGAATTCACAAGCACTGTTTTTCTCTCTTTTGGGAAGGCTCTGTCGTTCACACAACTGTACATCAGATCAACATCTGAGCAGCACACTGATTGTCTGCCTGAAAATGCAGATCTATTTGGCCAATAAAGAGCTGTTTAAAGTGAGTTCACATAGGCAAGTTGTGCTCGACAACGTTGTGAAAAAACAGGAAAGAGTAAGTCCAAACTCTGTGACCAAATGGCCTATCGAGGTTCATCAGTCTGACTGGCTATTAAACACAAGTAGTGAGACAGTGATATAGCTTGTAAACAAACCATGTCTACATGCATGTTGGAGATAGTTCCCTTATTTTTCTTCTTTTCTTGCCTGTTTTCATTGTTAATAAAAACAACAAAGATATGATTCTGATGGCAGAGATACAGTGTGATAAGAGGACGTGAACAGTTTATATAACGGCGGTGACACAATAAAACAATAAGGATTACAGCCAAGGCTGTAACTATGCGTTCCATCTTTCAGATGTATTGCAGCTAACGTGTGAAAAAAATCCTGTCATGGCTGCCCAGCCAGTTGTCATGGTGACTCAGCAGTTCCTCGCCCTGGCACACAAGCACTCACAGACCCAGGCGCACACACATGCACAGTGTGCTCTGATGAGCAGCAGTTTAGATTAACGCTGACACAGCACACACATATGTGCACATACACACTTACACGGAGCATCAAGCTGGCGACGCACCAGTCTCATCTTGTCTCTCCTGGTACAGATCGCGAGACAGACACTGTATGGATTAAGTAAAATGGTTTGCGTTGACTAATTTTAGTATCGAGCTGAACTTCTGCCAGATTAGTTGTCATTTGACGAGCTGTTTAACGAGCTGGGTTGTGGCACTGCATTAACAGTTTCTGATTGATTGCCTGAATGATCAAAGGTCTGGCTGTCTGACGATCAGATGGATTTCTGGTGGCATGTCAGAAGTTCTAGAGTTCTGGCGTTAGCTAGTCGTTGCATGGGCGGGATGCGCCTGAATTGTTAGCACCTAATAAAACTCTTGTCAGGTGCAGCTGCTGGTACCAGTATAAAGAAACAACCCTAACAAAATCCAGATAATTGAAATTATCTTACCACTCTAACATTGATTGGCCTCCATCAAAGCCACCGATGGCTGTCAGCGTCTAATTAAATTTTTTGGCATAAAAACTCCAGCAGCTCATGTATGATCTTAGCTGCCCAAATCCATATTTCTCTTCTCCCCTACGTCTCTCCTGTGTTGCTCCTTGCAAGTCTATGTGTTTTGGTCATCCTGCTCCCTGGCTGTGCAGCTGTCCCCTGCAGATCCTCTTATGTGAGCTCAGGGCATCCTCTCAACACTCCTCTGCAACCAACACCCAGCATCACAACTGTCTATATAAACATGTTTCAGTAAAGGTTTGCCCATCCTCAAGCTCGTCTCTCTGTGTTTGAGAAGTGACAAAAAGTGAGTCATTTTGGTAGAGACTTAAAAGAAACTTACATCACTGTATTGTAGTTACACATAGTTACGAAGATGACCCGTCTCTGGTCCCTTTATTAGGCTTTTGAAACGAGGCAGTTATTGAAAACAACTGCCACAACATCTGTAGGACTACTTTGATCAGTTAAGATTTTCGTAGAGTGCATGAAATAAAAGTACAGGATTCTGCAAAAATGCATCTTTTTCTTCAGCACAGACTGAAATTATGCTTCCAGTCTCTCTCCTTTGCCTTTTTCATTCATCCTGACAGAAGTTCTGAAACCTATTGGATAAGCTGCTGACTTTTATACATAATGCATAACACACAACAAATAAAGCATTCAGATTTTTTACTTGAGTAGATGTAGCAATACCAGACAGAAAAAAACTCTGTTAGAAGTAAAAGTTCTGCATGTAAATCCTTACTTAATGGTCAGTGGTCCCTGTCAGTGTTTGACATTAGCTTATCTTCACAGTAACATGGTGGTGCAGCACCTGGGTGTCAGGTATAAAAGCAGTATTTTCTTTGATATTGGAGGGGTTTTGAAGAAAGCACCACTGCAACTTTAGATGCACCTGAGGCTCATGATGACTAGGATTTAAGTTTTATGCCATTCATGAGTCCGATCGTTGAAAAGCAGAATGGAACCATGAGAATGACATAGCCATTCAGAGTGCATATCAGACAATCGCTCTGAATGGCTCAATGGTAAACATAAGTCGAGGTAGTGATCCCAAGAGAAGTTACGACTGAGGAGGGAACCTCATATAGTTAACTCAGCTGCCTTAAACCTGCTGCTATATACGAGCAAGTACTATTCCAGGTCAAAATTCTCAATTGGGAGGCCAGAAGATTTCAAAAATGCGCACCCTCCTGGAAATTATTTGCTTTCAACTGCTGTGGCCCTGGCTGGAGAAAAAGAAAGAGGTGCTGCAACTTCCAAAAGCTGATGGATGCTGTAAAAGACTTTGGTCCAGAAACTGAACTAATTTAGCTGAAAAACTCCCACAGCAACACTGGAGATGTCACATCTGTCCACCCTTGCTCAACCGCAAAACAGTGGAGCTTTGCACACTATCCTCATTGTAACAACCACAAGCAAGTGACTGTGTGGTGATTACTGTGCTGACTAACATGGGTTTGGTAGGTATCAGTCTATGAAAAGCTACAGTGGCCTATGTGTAAGATAGTACAGTATACACATGAAATATAACAATTTACACTTCGATATATTGATGAATATTTCTTATCTATGATATCTATGATATCTATATATCATTGTATAAATTTCATAAACCAGAAAATGCGCTCAGTGGAGTGCAGACCTCTGCCAAGGCCAATTTCAAACAACATACACCAGACTTCGGAGAGAAAAAAAAATAATAATAGGAAATGATCTGGATCTGCCCCAAAATTTGATGGGTTCTTCCCTGGCCCATGTCCCATCCCTCCACCAAGTTTAGTGCAAATTGGTTCAGTAGTTTTTGCGTAATCCTGTTGACAAATAAACAAACCAACAAACAGACACGGGTGAAAACAGAACCTCCGTGGCAGAGGTAAAGACAAATACAAGCACTTTGACTTTAATATGTGGCTTAATTTGAAAAAACACCCATGCATTCAAGGGTTTATGGCTATGCTGTTGCGTAGCTTAAACCAATGCATAATGTTCTATCTGATCATCATGCTTTTTGTAGCGTCGCTGTTCTGTCAGAACCACAGATCAACTTATCATGAGCTAAGAAAACAAGCTGTTTTCAATATATTTTCCAGCTAATCCAAAGGGTTTATCATTCGTTTATATAGCTTAAGAAGTAGGAGAGTTTTCTTGGCTCAGAGACCAGGGGGTTGTTCAATCTGAAAACGGTGTGCAACGTTTTGCTGCAGTTTCCGTGTTGAATGACAAGTTTCCTCAAAATGGTGTGAAACTGGCTGCAACGGGCTTTGATCTACATTTTCATATCGTTTGGTGGGTGTGTCAGATGAGTTACCCAATCAGCAGCGACGTATATAAACCCTGCCACATATAAAAGGCAGTGCGCATGCATAACACAACAAGGTGTTCACCACCGTTTCCATTTAAATAAACATTTTGCTACGTTTTGTCGTAGCTGAACGTGCCCCAGATGTAGTCCTTGAAAGGGTGGGTGAGATGGGCTGTCCCACTGGCCAATCAGACAAAGTGGCCAGGGTGATAGGATCCCGCCCTCTCAAGTAACCCAAGGCATGAATAGAAATAAACGTACTCAGATTTTCAAATCTTTTATTTTTGGTTTTTCATATCCAAAAAGAGAGCAAAATATTAATTATACATTGATCTGATAAATGAAAAAATAACATCTTAGAGAACTGAATTAAATTTTCTACTTTTCTATTTTTGGTTTTTTATATGGAAATTATGAGCTGATAACTGTGTATCTGTGCAGTGTGAGCATAAAAGTCGCAGATTCTGGCCGCACAGAAAGGCTGATTAAAAATGGAGTGGGAGTTAACACAACACAACATCATACTTTAAGATCAAGGTATTTGCTCATAGATTATCAACGCAGTTGTCACATATTTAAAATCCGTACACTTCACCGTGTGGAACTTGACTGGGATGATTCTTAAGTAAGATAGCATGAGGCTGTAACTTCACATCAATTCTTACGATGTTATAATACATCAACGTGAGTAACATTTTTGCTATATCTTGACCTGAGGATAGTTTCACTATCATGTTTAACTCAATCAACCCACAGTTCCTGCATAGCATTACGGGTGTTGTGTACGGATACAAACCTGCTGAGCTGCCCTGAGCAAAGAGGATTTCCACTGGGTGTACATACCACAGCTGAAAAAAAGGCCCCTGCTTGGTTTTAGCAGATGCTTCTAATGCTTTTTTTTTTTAAAATCCCCACAAACCAAATTTGACCTGCTCACTTAGATAGATCCATAATGGTTTTTTTCTTCATGAGTAAAACTCCAACCATTTAGCATTGTACTCCAGCTACATCACTGTCGCACTCATACTTGACTGTTTCAAAATGGGATTGAAATGGGTGCAGCAGTAGTAGTTGAGAAGTGAATTTTTTTTTTCTTCAGCTAACTGTGAATGGGACTGTCAGCACCTCCAGTTTCACAGTAAAGGTCTAGCACTGCCTTCACATTACAATACATTTATTGTGAGGCACATGTAGGAAGTGGCGGCACAGGAAAGGAATGGAGCACAACGTTTAACAATGAGGATCCTGTTGTGAACAGAATGACTGCTGTCAATACCCGGCGCAGTGGGTGGGATGGCTGCATCCAAAACCAGAATTCATTTGTCTTTTTGTTGTCAAAACTCCAGTGTTTCCATTTACCTGGAGACTGTTGGGAGCCACTTAATCAGGCAGTGGACAGACAGTAAATCTCACACATCCAGTGATTCACAAAACGCATTCCTTTTAATAGAAAAAAGCAAACAAACAAAAAAAGTGATGTAATCACCTGCGTGTTTTTCTTCTGTTTCAGAAAACCCCTCACTGAACTGCATTTTGCAAACCAACATCCAGAGCACCCCCACTTTGATCTTTTCTGCAACGTCCTGGATGGATGGATCAGAGGCAGAGTTTTTACTTAGCATGGTGGAGTTTGTTTAGAGCCACTAATATTTTGCATTCGTCTTGAGTATGACAGCTTTGGCTACAGAATCTGTCCTAGGGCTGAAACAATTCTTAAACTAGTCAATTTTTGGAGAACGACAACTATTTTGATAATGGATTAACTGTTTCAGTCATTTTCCAAGTAAAATGATAGACGTTTGCTTGTTCCAGCCTCTCCAGTGTAAGGATTTACTGCTTTCCTTTGTTTTATACAACTGGAATTGAATATTTTTGGGTTTTGAACTGTTGGTCAGACAAAACAAGACACTTGCAGCAGTCACCTTAGGCTCTGCGACGCTGTGATGGGCATTTTACATTATTTTCTGACACTGTATTGACAAAATAAGCAATGAATTAAATTAATTAATAATAATTAATAATTAATCTCTTATTTATTTAGAAAGAAAATGTGAGAGCAATCGGTACTGAAATTTGCTGTTAGTTGCAGCCCTAATTTGTTCATGTACATGCAAATACATATACAGTGCTGTGCAAAAGTCTTAGGCACTTTAGACATTTAAATTCTTAGCCATCAAAGAATACCATCAGTCAACGCTTTGAAAACCACTGCAACTCTCTGACCCTCTGTTTTTTTATTCCCTCAAGCACATGAGCGTCCATGCTGTGCAACTATCTCTCTCTCCCTCTCTTTCTCTCTTTTCACCTCTATGCAGGACCATTGGCCATCCTGGGACCTCTCTCTCCTGGGTGTCAGTCCCTCATTACCGATGTTTTGGGTCTGGACCTTTGTCCTCCAGGAGTCCCAGCTTCCTCCTTGTCTTTCTCCTGAGTTTGTTTCCTTCTCCTAGATGCGTGAATGATCGTGTTAGCTGGTCGTGTGGCTCAGGTCCTATCTGTTGGCGGCATCCCAAAGCTTCTCAACGAAGTAATTATAAAAATGTGCAAATACTTTTCGTTTTTTGGCTATTTAAGAAAATAACCCTTCTTATTACAGAGGTAGTGACTGAAATATCAGAAGTCTATGCTTCTGTAAAATATTAAAGCCACTGTGTGTACATTTTCAAAATGTATGATTTTGGTGCCCCCCAGTGGTAGTATCAAAAAAGACAACGTAGCAGACAGCAATGCTAAAAGCTGAAGAAGTTTTTCCATCACAATGATTTGAATAATGCCATAATAGAAGCAGTCTTTGCTAACACTGCTGCTGGCAACAAATATTTGCAGTTATTTACTAAATCTGTCGTCTGTAATAGAGATCTTGCTCAAATCTGCAGTGGCTGTAGCTGTTTGAAACTTTTGAGGACTTCAGTTCCCAGAAGTCTGTCGCGTAGTGTCGGTAAATTACCCACAACACGTTTGTGTTGACCCATCTGGCTGCTCTGTGATGCTTTATTCCAAAAAGCTATAGGACAGTCACAAGATCTTTAACACCACCTAAAGTTCCAATCTGTCACTTCCTGTGAGCAGAGAAACATCCATACTAAGTACAGAATTTAAATTTGGACAAACATGGTGAACTCACATCGTCTTAACAGAGTAAAAGTAAAATGTACTCAGGAATAGTAACAAGATGAACTTTGGTTTATTACTGCTATTCTGGACTCCGAGCTTAAATTATAACATTCTTGCTGCCTCCTGTACACATGGTACATGTTTTAATGCATCAAAGAAAGTTGAGGGAAGGGGACATTTTGTACGTAGCCTTCCCTCACACTACTGTACTGTCTGATGTCAGGTCTGATCTGAATCTCAGCCCCTGCGAGCAGCAGGACAGAAATGACCTTTGCTTGTCTCATATCACAAACACTCACTGATGGAGGCTCTCAGGAAGAGGACGATGAAGATGAGAAAGACACGTGGTCATCCCATTTTCCCGCACTTGCACCATATGATGTCAGATTTGATCTGAATCTTCGCCTCCTCCTTCAGCGGGAGAGAATGACTTTTGTTGTTTCCTCTGAACTATGTGTTTGATCCGTTCACTGCTTATTTACTATACAGCCAGGTCGACCAAAAGGTTACTTTTAAAGTCACTGTTTGGTTTTTATTGGTTAAACTGCTTCATATAAGAGGACGTTAGTAATAGACGCTACTGTTAATCTGCAAAGTTGCATGTTTTTCCTTCCAGTCACGCGAGGAACATATAGTGCTGAAATGAAACCAGAACAGTTTTTTTTTTTTTTTAGAATTGCTTTTACATTTGTAACAGTTACTGAACATCCACCCATGCAACGCCAAGACTTTCACTGGTTATGTGACACCAGCTTGACTGAAAAGGCCTGACGAGTGGCCAATGGCTAGTCCAGATATGGCTTTAACAATAGAAGGAACAGAAGGCATTTTTACATTTTTACACAGCAGAGATTACAGCTAAAAAGTTGGAAAGATGACCTTATAACAAAATGTCAGTTGATATCATGGATAATTAAGATCGGTTCTAATGAATTTCATGGGATTTTTTTTTTTCAGTTCTAACAAATTATTTGTTTTGACAAAACTATAGTAACTCAAAGGTTCGCTTTTTCAGTGCTCTTTCTGAACTTTAAACCACCTCTTGGAGCCTTGATCAGCGAATGATTTGCTGATGA
Source organism: Xiphias gladius (assembly GCF_016859285.1). Lineage (NCBI taxonomy): Eukaryota > Metazoa > Chordata > Actinopteri > Istiophoriformes > Xiphiidae > Xiphias > Xiphias gladius. Next base: position 4,527,003 of record NC_053413.1, read on the forward strand.
AAATTGTGAGTAGGGGTAAAAGTAGGGAAGCGTATTGATGACAAAGGATCTGGGCGAGCACAAAACTAATTTCGTAAAGTTGTGCTACTCCGTCTGCAAGCCAACATTTGCGAGCGCACAGACACATTCGTAAGAGCAGAATTAGATTTGAGTGCGCAATCCTGGTCGAAAAAAGGAAACAACAAAAATCTGTTTCATGAGGCTACCTGAGTTGTAATCTATAGCTGGTAACTACTTCTAAATGAATTTGACTCTCAAAATTACTCCATCAAATGGCTCAAAAATTTGATGATTTGCCAACAAATTGAATGTGATTTTAATCATTTATTGCCAATGCGTTTAGATTTTTAAGATAACTAAGTCATAAATACTGTCTCCATCGGGTGGTTAAAGATGCCACTGTCCCGGCTTTTATTTTCATAGCAGAAATTAAGGGCCTAACAGGATAAACCTTCTCTTATAGGTCAAATTAAAAAGCTGAGGCTCTGCTCTGAGTTTGTGCTCAGGACGCTCAGACTGCCAAAATGAGCGCAAGCAGCTTTTATTATTATCAGCATGAGAATCCCTGTCGCTGGCTCAAATATAGTTATACAATTCCTCCTGCGTGCTCAAATCATCTCTCCCGATTCTGTCCCCCTTTCCGCACAAATATAATTCTGCTCTTACAAATCCGTGTCTGTGTGCTCACAGATGTTGACCCACAGACTGAGTAAATCATTTTGTGCTCTCAAATCTTTTGTCATCAATATACTGTACTTCCATACAAAAAGGAACTAAAAAGTCTACTAAGGGATTGTTTGAATTATGACTATTTTTGTTTCAGTCAGGAATGAACTTCCAACTGCTCAAATGAATACACTTGCCTGTATGATTATCTTTTGCTTGACTTGTAACAAAAACAACAATATAAAAGCTAAAAAAAGAAAACATTTTCAAAAAGACATTCCAAGAAGTTCCCATATTTAAAACCATTTTCTAACACATTTTTTGCCAGTTGTCATGGTGACATGGATTAATTGCCGTTTACTTACAATTAAGCAGCTGGTAACACCAACCACCCAGGTCCCAAATGGTTCGTATGCAGTGTATTTCTGTGTAATGTGCCTATTTTAAGCCCAATTGTTGAACCCCGAATCAGTAGAAATTTGACAGCCCCCATGGAAACACTGCTGTCTTACTAACAGCACTGTTTATGTTTGAATTCAGTCAATGAAGAGGTTCCTGTCAATGTCAGGGTCTTTCTCACAAAGCAGCATTAGTGTCTTAGTGGTGGTTCTCTTTTAAGCGGGTGAGATCACCATGGTAAAGCTTGTAAAACAGCTAAAGGAGGAATAGGTTCAAGCTCAAGTGGTATAGATCATATCTCTACTGCAGGTCTGCTAGACCTGCTGATTTACTGAATGACTGGACAGCCTACACATTTCCTGTAGAAGTAGCTGATTATCACTGACATTGCTGTGCTGTACAAATGACTTATAAGGAGAATGTTGGGCCAGATAACTGCCCCTGAATGGCTCACTGCCTGGCAAATGGACTGAAAACGTTAACTATATCTGGTTGGATGACTGCTAGCCTGACTTCCTGCCTGCTTGGCTGGTAATCTGGTAGGGATTGCATATAATCCCACCAATCCCTAAAGAAGAAATTGTGGCATCATAATCACAACATTAGAACATCTCTGGTAATCCATGTATTTCCCTACTCGTGGTCTTTGGCATCATCAGCCTGTCTTTTTTTTTCTATTTTATCATTCTATCTTTGGTTTAAACATTCAAGGATACCATAGAAGGTGCATTGCAAATCCCGCGGGCTGTGATCCACTCATACGCTCGAGATCTGAGATGTTCGGACGCCTGGATTTTGCTCATTCTCCTGATTTTCTACCCCCTCAGTTCCTCCCTTTGTATTTCACTGCACTCAGAGCTGCAGAAATTGCAACAAATTTCCCACACCCCTTTAGCTAAACAGGCACGATTAGCCTCTGGTAGGATTGGTAAATACCTTGGGATAAGGATATTCCAGTGTAGCTGCTCCCACTGTCCAGTACATTGGCCATTTTAGTTCATTTCACACTCAGTTTGCCGAGTGCAGCTCTACAATATCAGCCTTTGCTCATCAGTTTAAATGCCGTCACACTTCAGTCAAAGTCTGTCAGCCTCAGCTGTACTAGGTCATCTTAAACTGCAATATACAACTCTCTCAGCTGTAGAATACATTGGCATGCCTACTTTTTAAAATGTTAGCATGCAAATGTTTACAGTTAGTGTACTAATGTGTATGCGAAGTGTTAACATGTTAATACTTGCATATGGTTCTGATGATTCCAGTCTAATGCGGTTGAGGCTTATCGCTTAGTGTACATTATAATATTCACACAAAAACCTGAAATTCTTTGTCTCTAGCTGAAGATCATGTGTAGCTAGCATCAAAGAAGAAAGTGCTCAGGTGTGTTGCCGGGAGTTTTTGCCAGGTGTCATTTGCGCAAATTTGACCATTTGGATTATTGTAGTCATAGTCACCCGTACCAAATGTACAGATGTTAGCAAATGTACAGATGTCAACACAATGACTGTGATCGTGCACTGAGCCTGTGGGCGTCAACGGTTCAGCCTTAGCTTCTGAGGTGATCTCAACACTTGGGAGAAACTGGACTTTGTATGCATCATGTTGCCTCTAACATTTGCTTCACATTCACTGTGTTCACACCTTCGTGAGCTCGACCCAGCACTGGATGTCGCCACAAATATTAATCCACGTCTAGCATGGTTATGATGAACACAATTTCCCAAGCCTCTCTTTTTAATTCTTTCCTAGTTATTCTAATACCATTATCAAATAATTTTTGCCACAACAATTCTTGTCCCCATGTTATGCTGGTTGGGAAATTAAGTCGATTCCACTTTTGAATGCATTTTTACTCCCTCTGCATGTGAAAACCTGCCATATTTATGTTAATTCTTTGTTCCCAAGTGCTTCTCCATCCATTTATTACTGCATCAGCCTCTCTTTTTTTATTTCTTTCTTTCTGTCTTTCATTCTTTCTCTGTGTTATATATTTTATTATTGGCTGCCCGTCTTTCTGACAAGCCTGTCCATCACTGATCTTTCACTACACAAAAATATTTCATTTGAAGTAAATGAGTTTTGAGAGGGAAAGCTACTAAAATCTGTGCAATGAAGGAGATTAAACCTATAGCTATGTAGTCTACAACTAACACAACAGGTTATTAGAAATTGGGAACTGTTCATTATAGGGTAATTATTATATGGTTTCACAAATCCTTCAAAAAATAAAATAAATCAGGCATTTTTATACAAAAAAGCATTAACCAAGCATTTTTCTATATAATCTGAAGATATCCGAAGTAGTGTGTTTATTTCGGTAACAAAATATATTCCTCAATGACCTTTTTTCCTGTGACGAAGACAAGATGAGACGAAACTGACGTCATTAAATACCCGTGGCTAAATCTCCGTACAATACCATCAATGAGAAGAAAGGTGACTAAAATTAAGTTTAAAAATAAAAAACTATAACAAAATCATTCTATATTTTCATTGCTAGGTCCAGGTTTAACCTTGCGGTATGCACTTAATGCTACGACTGTAGGAGCTTGGACAACATACAGTGACGGGAAAAGTGCATAATGGCAACAAAATGGGTCGACATTTGGACCCGCTTCAAATATAACGCTACCTAGAGAAAAAGCGAGTGTGTAGTATTGTCAGGAGAGAAACCCTGCAGCTACAAAATCACTGGGAAGAAAACCACAAACCTGAAGAGACACCTCAAGGCACAACACACAAAACCTGAGATAACCTAACGTAAAGATGTTAAGTAGCATTACTTTCCTTTTAAAGCCAAATTAAGCCAGCTACTACAGGCAGTGGTGTAACGTTTTGTATTAGCATCTCACAACAATGGGAAATTGCTATATTGCTCACAGATTGGAGTTTAACCTCACTGAAAATCAGTAGCCCAGTCAGCTATGTTTACCAACCTTTTGCTGTTTTTGTGTATTAAACATGCTATCCATGCTAAAGCATGAACAATTTAATTGTCAGACACATTTAAGGTTTTGTCGATTTTGAATTGGTCCATGCAGCTAAATGTAGTCTATTTGAGACCTCTACTGGTTATTAAAGTGTAACAGCATATTATGTAGAAAATTGGTTTGGGGCTTGAATAAATTTTGTTGGGCAGTAATTAGCTGTCTAGTACTTAGCTTAGTGTTTTATGTAAAGAGGTTCTAAATATTTTCTTTGCAGATGTATTTAAATGGTATTGTACAACCTGTTATAAACCCTTATTGTATGAGTATAACACACTCTAGAACAACACTACTGCTAAGGCCCACAAAATTAGAGAATAAAATCAACACTTTTCTGTCCTGACAAAAGTGAACATTATAAAGGCAGCATTTATTACAGGGCTGATGTGCAGGTTTTTTACAATTGTGTATGGTTTTTTTTTTTCTAATGTTAATGCATCTTTCCAGACTTCATTCTTTTATTGTTTTTAAAATCTGGATGTATTGCTTAAATTGACCAGACATCTTCTCCACATGCATTTATCCTAGAACCCACAATTTTGTTTCATTTTATAATTCTATAATTTCCTTATAGGCTAAAATCAGCTGGATGAAATATTATTGTACAGCAGTTTGACTAAAGTTTGACTAAAATGCTGATTCATCTCTTCTTGACTAAAATCAGAATAAAAATATTCCCAGTTTTTTGGTCAACTAATCCTCTGATGACAAAAAAAAAGAAGAAATGTCAAGTGTTTTTGTTGACGAAGCCTAGAAAAATACGGTTCTTTTACTCTGGCATGACTAAAATGTCCAGTTTTAGTCGACTAAAAACTGATTAAAAACAAAATAGAAATGGTTGACTAAATATGACTAAATCTAAAAAATAGTAATATTAGACAGAAGCGGTAACTGACACTTCATGGATTAGGCCACTAGAGCACAAAATGCATCCTTATAAAAACTGCATGGCAGGGTTGGGTGATGAAAAAAAGATGAAAACATATACTATATTTGACCAAATAACTCATAACCTCACTGTATTTGGAGGATGACATTATCAGTGCTTTCCCGAGTGTCTGCCCAAAACAGATAGAGGCACTGTTTATTTCACTCCCTCAGTAGTTCAAACAGAAACTTAGCCTCTAAAACAAGTGTTACGATAAAGTACAGGACTACAATCACCAAATCTAAAAACAATATCCTCTGTAGTCTCATATTCTGTTTAAATGCCAAATGAACATTTTACATATAATACATATATCATTTAAAGAATTATTAGCTTTTGAGAGAATTTTTAAAATAATAAAATCATATTTTGATCCATCACTAGATGTCATGTGTTATCAGATATTTTCATTTCCAACCATCTTATACTGACAGCACCTAGTTTATGCCTTGTTTTTGTGTCAAAAGAGGAATAGTTAAATCTCGAGAGGATCTTTTGATGAAATACAATGTGACATATGACTGACAGTACACAGGCAACAGGTAGGCAGCGCCGAAAAAGGCAGAAAATATCTAACAACCACAAAAAGACACACAAACAAGACCAGTGCAACAGTGCAACAGTGCAACAGTGCCCACCAACGCAAAACATCAGAACATTATTTGAAATTAATCTCTAGACCCCCGAACTTTCCCAAGAACGGAGCGTGTCAGGTTCAATTTTTAAAAAAAAATGTATCAGATGAAGCATGAAACTCCAGAGCATGTCCATTTTATGTAAAGGTGCAGCCATGCGCCTTGGCTGAAAACACCTCTGCGTTGCATCATGTAGCGTCGCTGAAGTGCTGGGACAAGCAGATACGGAGCCGGCACTACAATGTCTACTCAAACTTTGGCGCCAGTTCAACTTCAAGGGAAATTTAAGGGGAGAACCGAAATGTTCCTACTCCGATAGTATTCCTACAGCATGTCTGTGCTGTGGTAGTGTGTTTATTCATGAATCCTCGGCGCATTTATCATCCCCAAGCACGGCACATCCAATTTCACATGTGAAACAGGCTGAAGGCTGAAGACAAGAGACCGCCAGAGAGAGAGACATGAGCATTGACAGAACAATGTGTACTAATCCACACCGAGACGAGAGGATGCAGTGTGTGTGTGTCAGTGGCTGTGTGTATGTGTGTGTAGCGTGGGCTGGTGGGGGGGGGGGGTATTATTTTATAATGGCAGATTAAGTCCTTATAGAACATAACAGACTCTTCCTAAAACTGGTATAGCCTGTAGGATCTCTTATATCAGAAAAAGAAAAAAGAAAAAACCTTTATATAACAAGGCCTCGTGGCTCTGGAACTGCACCTGCCTGCCTTTGACCAGAATATGCTCCCATAGTTAATACTACAGAGACAAGCAGATCACTAAAAATCAGAGTCATGGGCCACTGTGCGCTCATAGAGGAATATTCAGCTGAAAGATGCCATGAGACCACATACAGTCAGCAACGAGCTCATGGTAGGGATGTCAGCAGAATATTTCAGGGCTACTGCAGCCTGGCGACTCCTCAGTGGGAGAGGTGTACCATCCCGACTGCGGCACCACCATAACAAAGGGACGTGAATCCACAGATCTCTGCATGAGACCGAGGTGTCTCCCCCCCCACACACACACACGCACACACACACACGCCCACTGTCCTCTATCCTCTATCCTCTATCACGGTGATGGGGAGCACCGTGCACAACGCTGTCGAAGCGCCCGTCCGCCATGTGATGAGCCAAACACAGGCCCTTGTCCCCGCTGCGGCGGACACCCGCGACGCGCTGAATGGCACCGGAATTTCATCACTCATTGATAGAGGCAGGGGTTGATGGCGCAGCGCGAGGACACAGTAAACAACATCATCAATAGGTTATTTAGTGTAAAAGGAGCGACTCTACTCACCGTTTCGACGTGTCCCGTTCCTCTCGCCGAGTGTATATCTCTATGTGCGTGCGTGTGTGTGTGTGTGTGTGTATGTGTATTTGTGTGAGAGTGAGAGAGACAGTCAGAGTGTGTGATGGAGAAAAAATTCACCTTTTCCTCGCTTGCAGAGCAGACTGGTGCCAACGCTCAGACACGGGTCCCGCCCCCTCAGCAACCGACTCAGCCAATCAGAAGCCGGGGAGAGGAAGGAAAAAAAAGAGAGCCCTTTCCCTCTGAAAGTGCAGGCAGCTGGGCTGCTGATGGCTTCATCTGCGGCCGTAAACACGACACTTTTACTTGCAAAAGTGCTCTTAGTTCTTTTAATTATTTCCGGATTTGTTAAAGCCATTGCGGCAAATCCAAGGCATAAGACGCTAAAACCAGGGCGTGCAATCCCAACGTGGACCCGAGACTTTACGAGAACAAGACAGACAAAAAACACAAAAGAATAAATGACAACATTTGAAACCCAAATTGCTTGATTGCGAAACGATTAAATACAACAATAACAAATATCCAACTGATGTTATAATTAAACATCCATCGATAAGCTGGCCCTCCGCACCACAGATAGGCCATCACCTGACTAAAACCTCTTGTTTCTGATCAACTTGGTATTTAACGGAATATTGTTATAGTAGGGCCCCAGTTTCAAAAGAACTTTTTTTTTTACATTATTTAGTGGCAATTTACATGAATGGAACATGGTTACCTGTGAGCGTAAGTATTCAGAGTGTGGTTAAAATGGTGGACAGCGTTGCTCCACGTCTCCCATTTTATATATTGTTCTCAGTGCACATCTCATTTATAAATCAGATAAGATTCAAGAAAGATTCACGCAGTATAAGATCCAGTGCACGCAATTGCAATGTATATTCATGTGAATTGTACATTGTACATAATAAATTCTAAGTATATTATGAATTAAGTAATCTGAATGTTTGTGTCACATGATCTGCAATTGACCAGAGGCTGGAGAGCTACAAGAATCTTTAAAATTATACACCTGATATTGATCATGTAATGACCAAAATGTCAACATGCTGACGTTCCAACCCACGAGTACTCAGTAGTCATTACTGCATCATTACATGAGTACTCAGTAGTCATTACTACATCATTACACGAGTACTCAGGAGTCATTGCTACATCGTTACACGAGTACTCTGTAGTCATTACTACATCATTACACAAGTACTCTGTAGTCATTACTACATTATTACATGAGTACTCAATAGTCATTACTACATTATTACATGAGTACTCAGTAGTCATTACTACATTATTACATGAGTACTCAGTAGTCATTACTACATCATTATATGAGTACTCAGGAGTCATTACTACATCATTACATGATTAATCAGTAATCCATACTTCATTACTGACAGGCGTCGCAGCTGGTGTGATCCCATCACTCTGGTTTTACCTCATGTCTTAGAGTGGACGGGAATTATTGAAACTGGTGAAATACAGTGATCTGCAAGTTAAAACGAATGTTGGGCTGGGGTGTAAGGTTTGGGGGCCAATGGCCCCTTCCCTACTTCTATCGCCCTTGGTCGGACCACACCCATCTTCAACCTCAGCCTCCATTTTGATCTCAACTACACACCAGTAAAGTTTTGTGACTGTATTTTGATGAGTTGTGACGTTATCGCAGTGACAAAATCTGTCCAGAGATACAGACAGACATATGAACACCTGCCAAAGTACTTAAACCTGCTTCTGTGGTGGTTCCCGCTACAGTAGGTGTCTCCAGGACCACATTTTCCCATGATGACACACACACACACACACACACACACACACACACACACACACACACACACACACACACACACACACACACACACACACACACACACACAGACTCATTAGGTTAAAACATTACCAGTAATACTGTATGTATGACTATTAATGGTAAATGGTTGAATGAACTGCACTTATAAAGCACTTTCCTAGTCTTATCGACCAGTCAAATCACTTAACACTACATGCCACATTCGCCCATTCACACACACACTCACACATACTGATGGCGCAGCCATCAGGAGCAATTTGGGATTCAGTATCTTGCCCAAGGATGACCCATTCTACCTGCTGAGTCACAGCCGCCTTTATTAATAAATGAAAAAGATCCAGACATCCCTTGTGTATGCTGGCATTTCTACTGTGTGGATCTTTCTGCAATTTTCCAGCTCCAGCTCAGCACCCTGGCAGATGAACAAACATACAGCTATGCATAGGATTATCGTCAGCTGATTAACTAGATTCAGCTTTATTGTCATTGCATGCAATAAGAATCAGTGAAATGAAATGCAGTTTAGCATTTAACCATTCAGTAGTTTTATATACAGATGAATGAATGTACAGAATGAACAATAAACCAGTAGCATAGTATTGTAAGAAGGGATGTAACTGTGATATGTTCAAAATGAAGGAGCCTGATTTCACTGTTTAAAATCCCCGTTGTTTTAAATTTCCCTATTACAGATGTGTTCCAAACCCAAAATATAACAAAATATATAAAAGTGAGCCTAATGCAGGTCTGTCATCATTCTGTGATGCCCACTGCATTCCATGACATTGGAATGCATTAATTTTCTAATATCTAATATCAGAATTAAACCAACATAAAATTTAATTATAATAAGTGTTCATAGCCTAAGCTGATTTGCAGTGCCCCTAAATGGGCCCTTAAAATACATCAAACTCAACAATAGAATCCAAAAAAAACAGCAAATACAAAGCTCACACACATACATATACAACAACACAAACAGCATTATTATAAAAATATCCTTTTTTTAATTTCTTGTTGACCAGCCAGATCCTGTTCTACGGGAAGATGCATCTTAATATTGGACATTCTGTTGGATACGTTTTCTCATTTAATAAACTCATGGTTGTAGAATGTTGTACCCCTTCCAGTGGTCAATTTGTTGTTTGTTGCTTCATAGTGTGATGAAGCGCTCAAATGAATGACAGACCGGCTGGTTAGCTGACTGACTAACTGACTGACTGACTGTCTAAGATGCTGTCTGATGAAGTTAGCTGGCCAGATGACTGACAGGCAGAGGTTTCTATAGGATTATCTGGGATTATGGCTCCCATTTGATTTGGTGGGGTTTGTTTGTAATCTCTCAAATATCACATAGAGTGTACAGCAGACAAGCACAAAAACACAGTAAACAGAACATGCATCTTCTCCATGCAGCAGCTGGTTTTTTATCATTTAAATAAATTCATACAGTAACAATTTACTCCAATCTAATCTGATCAGTGGTTATTTCAACATTCACCTTAACAACTCTTCTGGTCCTCTAAATGAGGATTTGTCATCACCTGTTGATGCTTCCGATCTTCATGAACCTATGAACCAGAGTGGTAACACCCTCAGTCTGACATCTCTCATCGCAGTCTGATCTGTAGTCCCAGCCGACGTTCCAGAGTATGACTTTATAAAATTTCTAACTGAACTGACTTGTCCTCAATACTTAGTCCTGCTAAATTTCAGGGACAATAGCACAACTCCAAGGCAAGCGGGTTGACTTAAAGCAACGTTTACAGTGTCCAAAGAGCAAAATAAAGTTTTTACCGGCTGGCCAGTCCAAACAGGCAATCTAAACAAAAGAGAGACGCAGGCAAGCAACAAAAACCAGAAAGTCACTCAAATGGCCGTAACAGGCAGAAATGTGTAGAACAAGATGGCCGGACACTAAGGCAATAACACAGTAGAAAATCTGCCAAGAAACTGAGGGAAAGTGATTATTAAAAATACTGGTGCTGATAATACTGATAATACTGATAATGAACTATTAAAACCATATTTCGATGTCGGACATCCAATAAGGATATAGTCGGTGAACCAACAAAGCAAACCAATCCAGTAACATTTTTGACGATGGCTTTTGAAAAACTCTATGCTTGCATGGACTCCGGTGAAGTACAGTTTGCATCCTTGATTTTCTCAGCCTCAGCCATCTGTCGGAATTACTTATTAAAGCAAAAATGAACTCTTCACCCCCAGTTTGTTTGACAGGTCATTGAGTGCACATTAAATAATCATCTATGTATCTATGTATCTATGTATCTATGTATCTATCTATCTATCTATCTATCTATCTATCTATCTATCTATCTATCTTTTATTTAATTTGGTCCCCACATTGCTGTGTATTAAGGAATTTTTTCTAATACACTGACAGACACCAATCACTGAGGACATTGTGAGGAAGTTCACTCGTGAAACGTGACGTCATCAGCAGGGTCGAACCCCGCCCCTTCTCTTAGCTGAAGAGTTCTGTTTGTTGCTCACGTAAAGTTGGTCTTAGCAGCATTGTGAATAGCTCTGAAGAGGAAACTCTTAGGTAGGAACTTTTAGTGCCATTTAGTGCGATAAGATCCTTTGTGGATACGGCCCCAGGTGACTAGTGAAGAAACTGCTGGACGATGAGGGAATGGTGGGGTCTGTGGTGAGGTTATGTCAGAAGCAAGTCAGTTAAAAGCAGCGCAGCTCCAGCACAAGCCTATGGATTACATCACACCTTGCCACGTCCATCTTTATATACAGTGAATGGCTCCACTGCGTTCGCCAGCTACTCGCTAACGTTGTCTGTCTGCTGTTTGGTGCTGAGCAGGCAGTGGACAATGGGTTTACTAGAACTTCTTCTGCTGAGAACTGCTGCAGTGAGAGCGACACTAAACAGTATAGTCGTGAGACTTAAAACAGTGAGCTGAAAGAGACTAGAATGCTCCATAGAGCTGCAGGAAACTGCAGAGTTGGTGATAATCCTCTGTAGGTTTATCCCCACCCCTTTACATTAGTATTTGATGTATTGTTATTATAAAAATATTGGCTAATACATACATTTATATAGAGCTTTGGTCAGCTCGATTTAAAATCTTGTGTTCAAAAATATTGAAGAATATTTCTTGTTATAAAGTACTGATTGTTATTTAATTTTAGTAAAGAATTACAACTCTTCTTCACTTGGAGACTGTAGCAGGTCTCCCTTGAAGAAGTATCTAAGGTGACTTTCAGTGCAAATCAAAGTTTAATCGAAATTCAAATCAAGCCACTGAAGTGATGAAATGAAAGTGGACATAAGCCTGTTGTAAGCTGCATTTTCATTCATCTCAGCTGTTCTGTAAACTGAGTTGTGTCTCTCCTGTCTCTGGAGGTCTACAGCAGTGGATCTCGATGACTCAATCCAGAGGGCGTGGCTGTAAATCTGTTATCTTCATCAGTTTCATGCAGAGGAGGAGTCCGGGGTGGTTTCTTTTCATTTACAGACTGCTTCACTGCTTGTCCTGTCCTCCATTTATCCTCCCATCACCCTTCCTCTGTTCTCTCCTTCCCTCCCTTCTTCTTCTGACACTGTTATGTAATGTTGTGCTTGCCTGCATCGTCTCCCTCCCTGTCTGTCTCGCTCTGTCATCACAATCTCTGTCCCTCAGTCTGTCATACCGTCTACCCTCTCTCCTCTTGCTCTTTTGATGCATCATTCATCCCTCTCACTCTTTTCCATCCTTCTCATCATTGTATCCCTCTCTAGAAATCTTCGATCTGTCCCCTCATTAAAAAAAGGTGAAAGAGATGGCAGAGAATTCAAATTTAGTTAGTCTTCCTAATTCCAGTTTAGTTTAATTTTTTTTTCACTTTTTCCAGCGTAACTTTGGTTTTGAGATGGGAAAAAAACATCAGATGCTTATGACTACATTAAAAAAAGCTATTACCATAATTATTATAGAAATGAAGTATGTCATACAACATATACAAGATGTATCCATTTCTCACATATATACAGTATCTAATGCTTTACTTGTCATTAAACCAAGCTTTCCAAACACAAATTGCCCATCACTGCATTGACCTCTGACCTCCCTGACATCTAGCACACATAAACACTGACTGGTGTGTTACACAGGTTGACACCCAAAATCCCTATACACACAAAAAGACAAACACACATACAAAAAAATAAATAGCAGCTCTGTGAGGCTACTAAGGTACAGTGGGGCTTACAGCTAAATGCTAACAATAGCATGCTAACATGCTCACAATGACAATGCTTAAATGTTGATGTTTCGTGACTATATTTACTATGTTTACCACGATTTAGTTTTATAAATAGCAAACGTGCCTATCAAAAAAAAACACAACATATTTCTAATGCATCATGCTTCAGAAACAAATACAGCATGTCTTACAAGCACAAAATATATCCTACAAAGACATAAACATCATGTACTTTGGCACAATCTTCGTGCCATAATTGTGCTGAGGGTTTTCTCCCAAAACAGCAGGTGGCGCTTCAAGTCAATTTAAATGCGCTGGGAGGTTGAGCAGATCAGGGCAGAGCAGGCTGAATAGCCACTGTCAGTGGACAAGAGGATGACGGCTGATTTAGCTTAGTCTCAGATAGCTAGACAGAGCACCGTCATCCTCTTGTCTGATTTGCTCTGGTTTTATCTTTCGGTATGAAGATTTCAGACGTGGAGTGCATGCTTGTAACTCCGACCACAAGTGTCTTATTTTTAACATGGTGTTGCCTTCCTTTTCTTGTAATCCAAGACCCAAAATTCAATCCAGATCTTTAACTCCCCCTCCGCTACTAAATTCAAAATACTGGTTTTACCATTTCCGCCGGGCTCGGCCCTTACTGCAAGTGCGCTGTTGAATTTTCATCTCAATAATACTTGTCCCTCCATCCTAGATGAAATTGCTCCTTTTAAGTATAAAAGACCTAGTCGTCTCCCAATTCCCTGGATATATGAAAATATCCAGTTACTAAAGCAAAAAATGTCACAGTGGAGCATTTGTGGAAATCTTTCAATAGCAGATGTCACTTGGAAATTATTAGGATGCTACAAAAGACTTTTATTCAGAGGTGAAACATTTCAGGTCAATTTACATTATTACTTTATAGAAAACAACCATTCTAATCCGAGGGTGTTGTCCAACACTGTGAGCCGTGTCATTGATCTCGTTGACCCCCTGGTCCTGTTTTACACGCCACTTCTGAAAAGTGCAATTAGTTTTTGAGTTTTACTAACAAGATTTGAACTATTACACATTGCATTACTCCATTGGATTCCCCAATCTCAGTAGAGAAGCCTTGCACAGTACTGCTCAGCCAATTTGATCCAGTGTCTCTCTACATTAACAGACATAGTAAAAAAACACGAAACCTTTCACACGTGACTTAGATAGTCTTCCTTTTAGATTTTTCAAGGAAGTTTTTACTACAGTTAGTCGCACTATTCTTCAAATTATAAACTGCTATTAGTTAAAGGGTTGAATTTTTTTAAAACTGCTCTTGTTCAACCACTTTTTAAAAAAGCCCTTGCTTGATTCCTTTGATTTGAATACTTTTAGGCCAATTTCTAAACTCCCATATTTAGCTAAGGTTTTATAAAAATGGGGTGGCAGAAGAATTGCAAAAAGTTACACATGAAAACAATATTTTTGAGATATTTCAGTCTAGTGTTAGGAAAAAAAATCATAGTACAGAAACTCCACTCTTGTTCTCATTGCAGCCTTTGATACTATTGACGATGAGATCCTTTTGGACCATCTTGAGACCTGGGTGGGTATAATGGCACTGCTCTACAATGGTTCTGGTCCTTCATAAAAGACACGTGTTTCCATGTAGGTACTGCTGACTCCGTGTCAGCGTCAACAGGTATGCACTGTGGGGTATCCCAAGGCTCACTAATCGGTCCAGTACTTTTTGCCATCTGCATGCTACCTTTAGGCCAACTTATATGAAGACATAATATCAGTTTTATAATTTTACGCTGACGATACTCAGATCTAAGCTGTGACTATGCAAACAACTATCAAAAATACTGACAACCTTCATAACTGCCTTCAATTCACAAAATTTCCTTCAGGTAAATGCTGACAAAACTGAAATACTGATCACTGGTCAAGATGAAAATAGTAAAATCTCTAACAGCCTTGGTTCATGTCACTTTTGATTGCAGCATTTGCTTAGATAAAATGTCCTGTTTTCTACATCTAAGAAGCATTTCAAAGATTAGACCATTTCTGTTAGCCAAAAAGCTGGAAACTCATCCACGCCCTCATTACCAGGCGACTGGGCTACTGTAATTCCCTGCGCTCTGGCATCGGTTAAAAATCCCTCTCCTGCTGACAGCTCATCGAAAACTCAGCTGCTAGAACTGGTGCACTGAAACATTATCACATATCAACGATCCTGGTTCCCTACACTGGTTTCCTGTTGCTCTTCAAATCAATTACAAAATTCCGCTGCTCGCTTTTAAAGTCCAGAGAAGTCTTGCTGGAAGATATATTTCTGACCTTTGCTTGCGTCGTTCCCTCTCTTCTTGTTTTCCGTTGGTCTAAACTTAGACACAAAGGTGATAGATGTTCTTATTTGTGCCCTGTTTTTATTGCTTTAATTGAAAAGCACTTTGTAACTTTATTAAGTGCTACATAAAGACATTTTATCATCATAATTATTATTATTACATCCTATTCTGTATTTATTTATTAGGCATGTGGAAGGAAACTAAAGCCCACAGTAGAAAGTGACACAAAATGAGAGGAAGAGAATATGCAAACTCTGCATAGAAAGGATCATCAATCAGACATTCTTGTAGTGATGCAACAGTATTGCTCAGGTTGAAATCAAGTTTTTGATCATGGTTTTCTGCATAAACAAACATAAAAGTGTAGAAAATATTGATTGACAAGACATGACAAGATTTTACTTCTATTTTACTTGTATTTGATTACTTGGGTTCAGGTTATATGCTTCATATAACTAGTTCAATCGAAGAATATGACAGTATAAATATACAATATATAATTAAACAATTGGAGGCCAATATAAACCTAAAATAATAGTAAAAGTGATTGTAAAAGCACAAAAATAGATGGAAGACAATTAAAAATAAAATTGAAAACAAGAAAATAATAGAGTATATTTATATAAAATATTTAAAATAAAATATTCTAATCAAATGCCAGGCTTGCCTTTGTTTAGCATCCAATATTATTCTGAATTGGCAATTCTGACATAAATAGCAATTACTGCATCCCAGCCTGATGACTTCATTGCACCACACACAAAAGCTAATGTACATAGTCACTTATTTTTCACTCTAATAACTGAAATGGTTTTCCTCTTGATGAAATATATATATGTTGTGAACATCAGACATATCTACTTGTATCTTTTATTCACTGTAGAAATTCAAAGTGTTATATTTAATGATTTGCTGATACCTAGCGATACAAACCAACATGTGAATAAGGGGAGTAGTGGCACTTACTGTTTTTTCCACTTCAAACGCTGTCAGACTGAACCAAAACACAAAGTTGAAACTGGACAGCTAAAGAATGAACTGAAACTCACTATGAATCTCTATAAAGGCGAGGGGAGATGCAGATTCAGCTGATAATTCTCTGTAGGTTCCTCAATGCCCTTTTCATTGTTGCATTGTTTTCCCATTGCCATTTGATACATTGTTACAAAAATGTACATAATAGCCGCTTTAAAATCGGATGAGGGGCTTTGAATGGCCTATAGTCCATCTGTCTGTCATTCTGTCCAGCATGCATAATACCTGGAACATTATAAAAGTTTGAGTAATATATGGCATTGCTTTGTTATTATTTCCCGCAAAATCTAAAAATTAACCAATGCAGCAGCACAGCTTTTGTTTGTTTGTTTTGTTTGTATCAATCACAAACAATATCTTGCTTATGGGGCCAATGAGATTTTCATAAAACTGAGGACAATAATGTGTCTCCCTGTGCTATTCTGACATATTTTAAAATGCGCTGATAGGTGTTGATTGACTTATGTTTTCACCCCTTGACAGCCTAGAACAATGTGTGAACTGCTTACTTCTCCACATAGAGCATCTGCTCCCGCCATACCAAATAAATGAGTTTTTGAATATGACCTGTGACTCAGGTCAGATCAAGTACTTGACCCCGTTGAAATGTAGTGATTATGGATATGATGGTTATGATGAATACCACCTCTGTATGTGTGTTGCACGAGATTTAGGCCACACAGATCAATTGTTGAAAGTGAAATGAATACACTCTTTTTAACTCCAGAGGACCCGACCAGAGGAGCTTAACTACACCCTCAAAATTTTTTTAACCGCATAGATTTTTGTTGGCATATGATGTTGATTCTTCCAATTTTTCCAACAAAATTCGTATTTCTTATAAAAATTGTTTTTTTAGTCTAATGTAGCTAGTTTCTGTCCGCTTGTACTTGAAAATTGGTTTCAGCCGAATCCCCTTGCCCCTCCCTAACTGTGACATAATAGATAAGACTCCAAGGTCTCCTCCGACCATTGACAGATAGCAGCTGCTATGCCAAGTATAAGAAACAGACCACAGGATAGCCGTAGCCTCAGCTTGTGTCTCTCACACATAACTGCTGATGATGTTAGCATTACCAAGCCAGATAAGAGTGAGATTTATTCCTCTGCAATGGCAGTAAACACAACAAATGGGCCCACCATGGACTGTGCTGTATTCAGAGTTTAGCAAGATATTAAGGGCTGTCAAACAGTAACGTAATATTAACCATGAGAAACAACAGCACTAACGCTAAACAGTACGGGCTACAGCTAGATACTGATACTACCCTATCGACAAACACCGGAGAGCTTCTTGTAGTAGAGCTGCTAGCTCAGCTAAAACACAGGTATCCACACAGTGACTTTTTCAAAGGGCCAAAAATGTGCTTCTAGTGCCTGTCAAAACTCCACCAGACTCGCTGTATTTCCATCAATAGCTCTGAGCTTTGATTTTGTCCATGCTACATTAGTGTTGGCCCAAAATGATCATAAGCTTTCGCCTTCTCCCGCCAACTTGGCTTTTATAAGTTACCAACCCAGCAAACAACCCCATTTGGGTCCTGAGTGGAGCCACCGAGGGCTGAAAATTGGGTCCCATGCGCGTTGTCCACATAGGACCCGCTTCCGTAGTAAAATGGGGGTCAGATTGTGGGCCCCATATTTTGGGGCCCTCGTAGGCAGCCCTTAACAAGCCCAAAAGGATGGACATATATGGGTTGCCTACAGATAATCCACACGGGGCACTAGAGGAAATAAGCTATCGGCCCTCTAAGGGCTTAACTGCAAAGGGCCCACTGAAAATCCACATTGGGGCCCAATGGTGAATATGTGTGGGCTGCTCCTGCCAACACTGCCCACACTAAAGCCATAGAGGGCCCACCTTGACTTGTTTGCTGGGAAACTAACTATTAGTCATATAAATGAAAGCACTACAACCCTAAATTGTGTTACAGACTAAATTGAGTACTGCACGACAAAGTTTAGTCGCTTAAAGAATCCGTTAGGTGACTGACTGACACATGTTTTCCCCATCAGGAATTACCGTAGCTGTATGCACGCGCT
The DNA here is from genome assembly GCF_016859285.1 of Xiphias gladius. Lineage (NCBI taxonomy): Eukaryota > Metazoa > Chordata > Actinopteri > Istiophoriformes > Xiphiidae > Xiphias > Xiphias gladius. The sequence continues at coordinate 4,545,359 of NC_053413.1, forward strand.
GCTGAGACCGTTCAGTACTACAAACCCATCTCCTCCACTCAACAACAGCTGCTGCTGATACCCGGGCTGTATTAGAAAAGTAAAAAAAAAAAAACTCATTTCCTAACCACCTTTCCTTTACCTCAATGGAAAACATCATAAGGAAAGATGTGAAGGAGAATTCATAAGGACTTAGGAAAAGACGACTGCGGTGCTAAGAGAATCCGTCTGCACTAACACTAGACTACGTAATTATGCAATGGCAGATGTTATTGATGTGGCTTACTTTAAATATTGCTGCCGCAAGGACTTGTGGGACAGCATTATCTCTTTTCCTTTTGTGAACGGTGGCTCAGTGTACCCCATGCTAAATGAGATGAGAACAGAAGTACTGAAGCACCTTTCATTAGCATTCAGAGAATTCGACCATTTCTTATCATGGCTGCCACTTCTGGGTCATTCACTCAGTTAGGAACCTTCTTAAGCAAAAAAGACTTTTTGACTGCAGCCCAGCTCTCGTACATACACGCTGCCCTTTACACCTCCAACACATGTTGAATTGCAGCCTGTACGCTGAAGAATTTCAAAGAGACTGCTTGGGAGCTTCGGGGCTTGCCAGACTGGTTCAGGTACCAGAGTCAAACACTAGACTGCTTGTTAGCCTGTTAGCCTATTAGCCTGTAAGCCTGTGTTGTGATTCTGGTGCCTGTGGACTTTGGAGAGATTTGCTGCTACAGTTTGGTTAAATTACACAACTTTTATTGGCTGTTAGTGTTATTAATTGTTTTAGATTTTGATTTAAATACTTTTATCACTTCCAGGTTATTTCTTATATGTCATAATACAACATATATAAGAGTTGGTAGATTTTAATTTATTTACCGTGAAAATAAAATATAAGTAGCATCAACCCATTAATTCATAGTAAGTTAAGTAAAAATACCTCTTGATTTCACAATTTATCAGCTTACTGTAGCGGACAGCTTAATATTTTGAGAGGATAGTGAAGCATTCTGTTTAATTTCCACTCAATACCAGCATATCATGTTAGTGTGCCATTGACTTGTGTGGCCTGGACAGTGAGCAACACCCTGTATTCAAAATACTCAATATACTCAATAAATGTATAGGTCCACATCTGGTACATACCGAGGGAAAATAGAACCCCGTTTCCATTGATCCTCCACGTCACACACTAGGTAGTCAAGAGGCCACACCTCCTAAAGTCATTGCTCCCTCAGTCCTCTGTTGCATTGTTAAAAATGTTGGGAGAGAAGCTGATGACCTAAATAAGGAGCAAACCCCTGCAGAGCTGAGGTTTAGCTTGGGGACTGACACACTAATACACTGGATATATCATGTTATACCACTGGTTCAACACTCAAACATCAAAGCTCCTGTCATGCAGGCAGCAGCAAACACACACAATTCCACATCCCCATATCTGTCGTTCACTAAATTCAATCACAAGAGAAAGTTATTCATGCTGTTTTTCTGAGCCAGTGCCAACAGCTATCATCTAAAATCTAAAAGTTACCAGTGGATGACTGGCAGAATTGAAGGGGCTGGGAGCAAGGATGGAAAGGGCTGGGAGAAGGGGGAGATTTGGAAGAGTTTTAAGGTTGTAGGAGGATTTGGGGCAAGGCTGCACAGGGGGTGTCTGGGTTTGAAGGATAGGAAGATGGGGGGGTGTGGGAAATGAGGATGGCAAGGCATGGGTGAAGAAGGGTGAGGCAGGTAATACTTTACTTTACCCTTGATATTTATCCTCTAGTGTCTGACATATTTGCCTTCACTGACTACTCACTGCAGCATCTAAAAAATTCATGAAACAAAAGCACAACATAATCCCTGTGTTGGTCATGTCTTTGTCTATCTTTAAAAGTACTAAAGGTCGTATCTATTTTTGATGTTGATTTTTGATGCTAGAGGCTGATGGGTTGTTTATGATTACTCCCTATAAAGAAGAGAGAAAATATTTCATATACAGCTAATATAATTTATTCTGTATTTGATTCACTTGAACTCCATATCCTTCTCAATGATTTTACAACACTGTCACATCTTTGTGGTGCTCCTAATGTTCACACTGCTTTTTATGAGAAAATGGATGTGAATGATAATCATACAGCACTGACTGATTTTTTCTTTATAATGTGAATTAGATTAACAGATTTTATCAATAAAAGGAAAAAGGAATGGATAAAATTTAAAACTTGCCCTTCACATCATCGAGATAAGCATCAGCAGTTAGCAGTTAGCTGATCTCGAATCATCTCACTTTCCATCTGTCAAAAAAAAACATTCTACCACATTAACTTTTGGAATCAAGTGTTTTTCAAGCGCAGCCATGACCTCTACAAAGGTCGTACCTTGTTTTGGTAAGGTGTAGAACAGCCGGTGGCCCTCCATACCCAGGTAATGTAGTAAAAAATTCACATTGCCTTACGTCTGGCCATATGTCTCCTCTGGTATGTATCGTTAGCATGCAGTTGTGAACATTTTTGTCATATTTCAAACTATATCGATGGCTCAGCAACATGAGGAACAAAGGGCAATGACTCGCCCTCGTCACCAATTTGTTATTTTGGTGAGTGAGGAACAGGAGATGAGTAAACTTACTATACTTTTAGCAACAGCTAATGGTTACAGCATACATGGCTTGGCTTACTGGAATCACTCTACCATGCTATATGTTACACACCCCTTCTTCCTAATTTCTGCAGTCTGTATCCACTATTCACAGTCCCATAGATACTCCTACATGCGAAGGAGCGTAGCGTCAGTGGCAGTCATATCAAGGGCCTATGTGTCTGTAAACACGACATCTCCCCCTTCACCCGAGGCAATTCTTTCTAGCTCAGTGTAAACTAAACATAGCACAAATGGTAGTAAACACTTCCTTAAGGTAACATAATATTAACAAGTACCTTGTGTTTCGAAGCTCAGGAACTTCATCTTCACAGTATGTTGGCGCCTTATCGCAACAGTAAACAGTATTAATGAAACTGGAACCATTATACCCTTTAAGGAACCACACTTAGAAAGTGGCAAATACTGTATTTCACATTAAGTCATATAAGTAGTGCTTCCACTAAATACTCTCTTATGCAGAGAAATAAACAATAATATATAAAATTACAGTAATATACAATAATCTGGTAAAATGTAAAGTGCCTATTCCTGTGACCAACTTAAATTACCCAAAGTAAAGTTAGCCTTACCAGATGAGTGCATTAAAAACTGCAACCGATCAAGATCTATTTCCAAACACAAATACCTTAAGGAATACTGTATCAACTCAAATTCACATTTTTGTTGCCATCTCTTACTTCACTGTATATTAATTTTGGTTCGATTAGGCAGTACTTTGCCTAAACACTTTCCATGTCTTCCTACCTGACTCAGACCTACTTCACTACATAGTCTTTAGTCAAGCTCTCTTTCAAGCACAGTTGATCTTGTTTCAGTTGGGCTGATGTTTTACTCTTTTGTGTCAGCCTGTCATGCTTCCTTAGATCTCTCTGGGCAGAGAGAAAGGCATGTTGCATTCCACCTTTTCACGCCACTGAGGATGGCGGGATGAGGCCAGTCTGCTGCTGCACAGCAAAGGGGTCACTGAACAGTGTCTATCCCTCATGGAAAGGCTTGCGCACTCTGACTGTATCACCAACAGAGACTCTGGGCGGCCTGGCACCTCTCGAGGTGTCCATGTATTGTTTACTCTTGGCCTGCTGTAAGGCCTTGACATGTTCATACTTTCCTCTGTCCTTAGACAGCGGTGGGAGATTCAGCTTTGTTCGCATCGGACTTCCTCTCAGAAGCTGGAAAAAGGGGTCAGCATTTCATTGACCGCTGACTTCCAGGATTGTTGAGCCGCTTGTGCAGCTGTTTTTCATCACTGTCAAACCATTCAACATACCCTTTAGCTTATGGGTGGTGATTCAACAGCAAGCTCAAGTTTCACTAGAAAGTAAGGCTGTACCTCGGCCGGAAGAGACTTTTTCACCATAGGTCACTGAACAAATGATCCGGTGTAGTTGTAAAATTTCAGAGTAGTCCTCACATTCAGCTTTGAAATCTGCAAGTGGCAGTGCGGTCTGGAGAAGAGATATCTCAGCTATCTCTGTAGCCAAGTCCTACACAAGGTATTTGATACGGTATACAATATGGGGGTTGCTGGAAACCATTTAAGAGGCAGTCTACCATGATGTTCTGACTATCTGGACGGTACGACTGCATGTTGTACTGAAACCACATTAGCCTAGCTGACCCTTGTGTTTTTTTCTTTCCAGCTCTGTTCATCCCTAGCATAGTTTGGCAGGAACTTGCTGATCCTGGAGGTGTAGCCCAAGAAGGAGCATAGTGTTGCCATATCTCTTGGAGCAGGAGATTCAGCAATGGCAGTCAAGTGATCTGGGCTAGGGTTGATCTGGAGGCTGGCATCCTTAAGGCGCTGAAGGATGGCTTACAGGAGCTTGTCATGCAAGATGCCATCCAAGTAGGTCTGTACTCCAGACAAATCCTTCGGGATTGTCTGCATCTGCTTTCTGGAAAGCAGACGCTGCTGATGCCAGGCCCACAAGAACTTGTGTGAATCAAAAGAGTCCATCATGGATTATGAAGGCTGTTAGATTTCAGCTCTCAGGATGTAGAAGCAGTTGATGGTAAGATGAGCTAAAATCAATCTAGCTGTAGTTAGTAGCACCAGCTAGTTCTGCAAACGATACATCCATATGAGGGAGATGACAGTCACATCACCTCTGCATTTTTGTGCTACCACTCACCCATTCAGATGCATCCACTTGTTCTATGATGCCTGCTGGGAGTAAGCATTTAACACCTCCATGTATGCTCAGTGGTATCCATCTCAACTCGTGGCACACAAGTCGCACTGTGCTGTTTACCTGTACCTTTGAGCTGAAGCAGAATCAGTGTTGTACACAGTGCATTTTTGGCGGAAGGTAAAAGGTGGGTTTGCATGATCCTCCTTGGTTTAGCTTGCTTTTCATCAGTGGTGTTGATACTGAGTGCTTTAATCAGATCAGAAGTGATCCAGCTTTAACTATGTAGAGGGAGGCTGGAACTTTTTGTTGGCATGATCTGCTATAGCAGCCGCTGTTGGTGGACAGCAAGTCACCTTTTTCATAAGTGACTAGTTTCAGCGTAGGCGCTGTGACTTTGGCAATTAGCAAACTACCTCCTGGAAAATGTCTCTGGTAGGACAGATACAAAAGCTCCAGTATCCACAATTAGCATGAGGACCTGAGAATTTCCTCGTGGCACTTCAATGTTGACATTACGGGTTTTCTTATCATAAGCTTCAGCCACCATCTTAACATCATCTGCCCAGAGCTGATTTGCATACTTTAATGAAATGTCACAGAACACAAGAAAACTGTTGACAACTTTACTTAACTTTTAGCAAGTTACTAGTTACATCATACATAGCTTGGCTTACTGGACTCACCGTGGGTGTATTATATGAACTGGATACCGAACTCAAAGATGGCAGCCACTCACTTGAATGAAAATTGCTTGTCTGACGCATGAGCCAAAAAGGTTTTCTGGCTCTCTGGCTATGCTTCCACGTTCTGCGGCCCACTGCACATGCACATTAGTGTATCCCCCACCGACCCCTCCTACGCGTTCCTGCTCAGCCCATAGACTTCACACTGGAATGATGTCACAAAAATGAAACTCAATTTTCAAGGCTCTAGTAAGGTTTCACAAATATAACGCCCCCATGAATTCAAAATTCATAACAGAACGAGCAATAACCCACCTTATTTGAAGCTGGAGGTGTCCTGTCAACAGTTTAATGTAAGTCTGTTTTATAATGGTGGTCCACAGGGAAAATGCTTTGTGGGTCGCAGGGGATTTTAGTTGTTGTAATACTACAAGTGGCTACTGGGGGAATTGGCAGCAAGGCGGAGTGACACTGCCATATCCAGCTCTCTTAATACATCCATGGGACTCACTTGACCACACAAGCTCTTACACACTCTTCAGTAATTCATTACTCCAGTCTTTACTGACTATTTACAGTATAGTATTACAGAGACATCTACTGGCGAGGGAGCGTAACCTCAGTGGCAAGCCATTGAATCAAAGGCCATATCAGGTAGTGCTAATGTGTCTCTACATTGCATTTATACCAACAATAGGTGTTTTGGTTCAAATACTTAAGTCTACTTTGGTATTTTAAGGTTTTTTTCATACAGTTTTTAGTTATAAAACTGTTCTTATTGAATCATTTATAAAGAAGTGATGCAGTAGCAAATGTATTGGCAGTTTAACTACAGTATAATGTCCATTTCTTGATCACTATGAAGATCACAACGGATAGTAATAATAATTTTTTAGATGATCCAAATTGCTAATTTTTATGCATAAGTTATGCTTCAACCTGTCAAGTAATGGATTATTTTTGGAAGAAGATTTTTAAGGTACTGTAATGGTTTGAGTTAGTGTCCCTCTAGTTCTCGTGGTCTCAGACAGAACAGTGGAATCTGATTCATGCTGCTACCTTAAAAACAGAACAACACAAACTGTCAACAAGACAACAACATGGACTCTTAAAGCCAGGGCAGACATACAGCACCATCTAGTGGAAAAAAGGGTTTATTGCAACTTTAACATTCTTTCAATCTTTTGAGCTCCTCTGCTTTTTAAATGACCTGGTAACACTTGACTGAGTCCCCCTATTCAGCTTTTATAAGCAGTATACCCATTTAATAAATGGTTTTTAACTCACTATAATGTAGTTGTACACAGATATGAAGACATTTATAAGTGCCTATTCATTTACAATATCATATTCATTGACAAATACATTAATAGACACGTACGTAAAACTACATTATAGTATGTTATAAAACCATGTATTAAGTGTTTATATACTGCTTATAAATGCTAAAAAAAAAAAAGGGAAATTAAAGTAAAGTGTTACCAATGGTTTGTATATCAGGCTGAAATTGCATTACAGTCAATGTTGCATTTAGTGTTGTTGCACAATCACACTGCATAATGTAATATACTTACATTAAATGCTTATTACTGGTGCCGAGGTGGAATAGAAGACATATCACTATGAGGCAAAAAACACACGTCAAAGTCCTCACTGCTTTACAAAGTAACGACCCTAGTTATTTGTACCAGCACCATATGTACAACTGTAATTACATGGAAAGGACAAACACAATTGAACGAAAGTGTTTTTTAAAAACACTTTAAAAAACATTTTTCTTCAAGTCCCCAATAAAAGATCAACGTAGATTAACGAAAGTTTCAGTTTACGAAGGTGATCAATCTAATAATGACTAGCCATTCAAGAAACTGCAGTCCTATGGTCTTTGGCAGTTTAAGCCCCTACAGTGACAGATGGGATAGTACAGTAACACTGTGATGTACTTTCATTTTCCCGAGCTGGAGCTGCCAGTTCGTACCAAAGTGTCCGTCAGATTTTGTCTGAAATCAAGTGAAAAGGCTCATTCCATTAGTGGTGAAAGCGATCTGGGTTATGCTCAGCTCTGCAGTAGACTGACGGTAGGAGGATTTACAGTAGCTCTTCTCTTGCAGTCCTCAGCCCCTGACCTACCTCCCAGGCTGATACACAGTGAGAGGGCTGTACGTGTGAGAAGAGTTCATGCTCATCAGCTGCAAAACTTTTTTGGGTAGATTTTATAGACGGCCAAACGTAACTTAAAAATGAAACAAATACGTGAATAGATGCAAAGCTCAAAAACAAGCAAGCAAACAAAACGACATTTTGTTTTATTACCAACCAACTAACCTAGGTACTTTAACCCATTAATGTCCACTGAACATTTTTAAATCGGTCAAAGTATGAGGATACAGCGCAATATTTTCTTAACATCCTTTTTTTAGACATTAGTCATGAAGGGTTGCGCTTAACCAACTCTAACCACACACACACACACACACACACATCTTTCTATGGTTGTGTGGACATAATTTGATTTGAAACCACAGTTATGAGGACATTCTGGCCGGTCCTCACACCTTTAAATGGCTGTTTGAGGGTAAAGACTTGGTTTTAGGGTTCAGGTTAGAATCAGGTTTCGGTTAGGGTTAAGATTGGGGTTAGGAATTTAGTTTTGATGGTTAGGGTTTATAGTAAGGGGCTAGGGAACGCATTATGTGTCCTCACAACTAACATAAGACAAGTGTGTGTGTGTGTGTGTGTGTGTGTGTGTGTGTGTGTGTGTGTGTGTGTGTGTGTGTGTGTGTGTGTGTGTGTGTGTGTGTGCGTGTGTGTGTGTGTGTGTTTGTTAGTGGTTAAGACACTTCATAAAGGAACAGAGGTCATTAGTTGATCAGACTACAGCCACACCCTTAAACCCCATAGCTATGCATGGAGACTCTTGGTCTTGGAGCTACATTTCTTGTCATTTCTACCTAAAAGCGAAATGGAAAATCTTTTTTATAATTAATTCTTACTTGAGTCAATCTGGCATCATTCTTTTGAACGTGTGATCGTAGGAATCCGTATTTGCAATTCGTATGAATGTTTTTGTGAAAAATAATAATAAAATTAGTAACCCCTTGTGACAAATGACTAAATATAATAAGATACAGAAATGGCTGCATCTCAAACACTACAAGCACTTATATCAAAAGCTTGGTACCACTGGATTCAGAGCAACTTCAATTTCAATTCGATCCAGTGTCAATCTGATGTTTAGCATGTCAAATTAATGTTAAACTTGTTTTTGTGGTTCCTTTGTATGTTTAAAAGAAAAAATCAAATGTGTCTACCAACGAGGCATGATAAATATGTCAAATCAAAAATTTGGGTTATGTCATATGTAGCCACATTTCTTGACAGTTTCCACAGCAAATGTTGTGTTTCCACTTCCAACAGAAAACAATTCTGTGGGGCTTTTCCTGCACACACCAAATATAGTTCTTACTCATTAACGGGTTTCCAATATTTTCATTAACATTTTGGTAAAATGACACGAGGAGAGACTTCTCACCGTGTTAGCTGCACAAATTGTATGTCAAGTCTCTGACCTCTGCATCGGCTGCCTCTTGCGGTGGCACAGATCAACCAATCACAAACTGAAGCGACAAATGCGTAGACATTAAGCGGCCCGACAGGCTCTTTTTCAGTCACACCCTGCCTACCATTCATACGGATGCGCACGTGGTGCCTTTTTGTTACCGCTGACCGTCGGTGATTTACGTGGCATCAGGGTAATTTAAAATTTTCCTTTGATGTGACTGATACAGTGGCCTACTCTCTCATAAGGGACAGCGCTGGAAGACGTGGTCAGATCCTTCATTTATATGCAGCTAGGTAGTTTAGCCCACTGGTTCCCAACCTGGAGGTCGAGTCCCCAGAGAGTCACAGGATAAATATAGGAGTCGTGAGATGATTAATGGGGCAGGAAAGAAGAAAAAGAAAACATGCATTCATTTATTTTTTGCTGTTATTTGTAAAATACTGGATTTTTATCCTCTCTGGGCCAAAAACTGTTTTCTAAATTACAGTGTCTGAGAAGTTTAGAGGGTTAATGTCTGTTATAGACGTCTGAAAGTTGACAGAGGGCCTCTACTAGACACTGTTTTTTGTAAGGGGTAATTAACATGTTGTTTAAGGTCAAATCTTCATCTGCAAAGTAACTAGTAACTCCAGCTTTTATATAAGTGTAGTTGAGTAAAAGGTGCAATAGTCCCTTCCTGAATAGTAGTGGACTAGTAATATAATCAAAATTGTTCTCAAGTACAGCACTTGAGTAAGTGCCCTTATACTTTCTACCACTGCATAGGGACAAATTAATGGAAAACAATCATTTTTCAGAGGCTGCTATGTTTCTTTCAAACACACAGGACTCACTAACTCACACATTCCTTCCCTCACAGCATCTTGCTCTCGTCTTCTTTCATCATCCCATTCATTCTGGTTTCCTCTTTCACTCCATGTTTGTATGAGTAAGCCTCCGGGTGATGCATGGTTCATTGTTGAATAAGTTGGAGCTCTCTGCTTTTCAGCATCTTTCCACTCTTTGCATTGCTTTATGCGTGTGGAGAGCACCCAAAAAAGACCTCCCCAACACACAAACATACACAGACGGACATGAGAGTGACAAATGTAAAATTTCCTCCTAGACTGGACAGGGAAATGTATGAATGTGCCTGCCATTGTCTGACCAACAACACTGTACACTGAGTTTTATAGCGAGAAAGAGAGAACAGCACCATTGACTTCATCAATCTCACCAACTTGGTGCAAGAAAAACACAGACACAGGAAATTTTTTTTTTTTTTTTGCTTTTTTGGAACACATTCAGCCTCTTACATAAAGTATAAGAGTTCAGTGTGTGAGTGTCTGTGCTGGAAGCAAACACTATATTCATGAAACATAACATGACCCTGAAAATCTCTTGACAAATATTTTAAAACACAATATATGTACATGATATAGCTTATTGTACCACATTCTCGTTTGTTTGTAATTCAGTTTATTAATGCTAACAAAGTATACAGTACAGAGTGCTATGAATACACTGATCAACCACGACATTAAAACCAGTTACTGGTTTTAATGTCGTGGCCAATCAGTGTATATATACAGACGGGTGACAAATTAAAGGAAAGACGAATATAAAGTGTGTTAGTAAGTTGTTGGGCAACCACATGCCACCGGAACAGCTTCAATGCACCTTTGCATTGATTCTACAAGTCTCTGGCTCTCTCTTCTTCCAAAAGATATTTCCTCATTTGGTGTTTTGATGATGGTGGTGAAGTGCGCCGTCGGCCAAAATCTCTCACCCTGACCAAGGTCGTGACGAACCTGGGTGTCATATTTGATGACCAGCTATCCTTCTCTGACCATGCTGCAGCTGTCTCCCGGTCCTGCCGCCTCGCTCTGTGCAACATAAGAAATGTCAGGCCTTACCTGACTCAGTACGCCGCCCACCTCTTGGTACAGGCCATGGTTATCTCTCGCCTCGACTACTACTCTGCCCCTCTGGCGGGCCTCCTTTCACGCACATTGAAACCCTTACAGGTGGTCCAGAAAGTGGCGGCGCATCTGGTTTTGAATCAGTCTAAAAGGGCACATGTCACTCCGCTGCTAAACCGGCTAACCATGGCTGCCCGAATCAAATTCGAGTCACTAATGCTTGCTTACAGAATGACCTCTGGGTCTGCGCCCATCTACCTGAACTGGCACTGCCCTCCCTGCACACAAGGCAGTCGCAGTCAAGACTGTTCTTGTTTGTGGTTCCCCCATGGTGGAGTGAGCTACCAAACGTTACCAGAGCGGGGGCGTCCCTCTCTATCTTAGAGAATCCCTTGAAGACTCATTTCTTCCGAGAGCGCCTCCTCTCCTAACGCCTCTAACACCCCAACTTATTGTGCTTTTCGGTGCACTTCTTTACCTGATCTCTTTGCACTTAGTCTTATTGAACAGATGTAGTACCTAGCACTTAATTCAAGGTCTCCTACTGTACTGAAGCTTCAGTGTTGTCCCTCACTTGTAAGTCGCTTTGGATAAAAGCCACATGGGTAAATGTAATGTAATGTCATGTGTGCAGCGTAGTTTTAAACCTGGTAAAACGCTCAAAAAATGCCCTGTCTCACAATATTAAAGAATCAGTTCTACGTTTTGGGAAATATAATTATCTGCTTTCTTGTTGAAGATTGGTATCACTCTCATGTGTGTGCAATAAATATTAAGCTACACCCAGCTGCTGGTCAGCGTAGCTTAGCATGAAAGCCTGAAAGCCTGAAACAGCTAGCCTGGTTCAGTCCAAAGGTAAGAGAATCCGCCTGTGAGCTTGCCAGACAGTCAGAGATGACTCCAAGAAGTCACTGCGCACGGCCAAGTATGGTGAAGCACACAAATCCCTGTTAAACCACGTCGACGCATGTCGTTTTTACACTACAGTTTTATAGTGATTAAAAACACGAGATTCTGTGTTAATTAACGTGGTAATTAGTGAGCTTTAGAGGCGCTGGTAGGTGGATTTTGTCAGCTTTGGACAGATCTGCTCACTCCAGCTTTATATTTAGTTTACAGACATGAGAGCACTATCAATCTTCTCACTTAACTCTTCACTTCATCTCTATGTATTTATGAACTCGGGCATGTGTCTTGTGTAACTGAGCTGTGTGTGTGTGTGTGTGTGTGTGTGTGTGTGTGCGCGCGTGTGTGTGTGTGTGTGTGTGTAGATGTCTAAGATTGATTAGTATAGTGCGGCCACAGGAACCAATGCTATCACTTGTGTTTTACGTCTTGCTGCATTTATTTATCACAGTAGAAATGGTTCAAGAGTGAAAATTAAGGAAGGATTGAGAATTTGGAGATTCTGATTTTTCCGGTAATTTTTAAAAATACTTCTGTTTAATCAAATGTTTTAGTGAATTTAAACTGCAAGCGATAAATCTTCAGCATTCATCCTGTTCGCAATAAAGACCCAATCTGTGTTTCTATCTCCATGTACAATATGTTATTATTTTACCGTCTCTTATTAGTTTCTTTTAGTAGCTGTCTGACACTGAATTTGTACAACATTTTAGTCAGTGGTGTTTCAAAGGTCTTTTGTAAATTAAGTTGACTTGACAATATTGGTACTTGTTTATCTATTGTCTTAAAGCACTTTCTAAATCTAATTTTTTGTAGTACAAGAAATTATCTTTGCACAACTTTGTACAGAAGTGATGAGTCAAAGTAAATTTGATGAATAGCTCAATTGTGAAGTGAAGGTTTGACAAAGAAGTGGCTATTCAATACATTTAACATAAGACAAATTTACCAATTCACCATATTTTCTTGTTACTTAAAATGAATTTTCAAAAACTGCTCTAAAAACAAGGTTATTTTCAATTGATTAAATATAAAATTAAGGAAAAAAGTAACTAGAGATCATGTCTGTCACCAATTGATTATCATGTTTACTAAATTTAGTACAGGGTTAGTAGAGTACAACGATATTATATATATATATATATATATATATATATATATACACATAATTTAAATAAATTACAACTGACCTGCTGTGCAATCATGTCAAATTATGTCAGTATTTATGTACTTACTTATGTACTTATCAAATGTGTCTTTTGTAGCAATTAGAGAATTCTCCTTGATTAATGTGTCTCAAGCTTTCTGTGTTTTGTTCACATATAGCAAACAGTCAGTCAGAGTACTGCAATGCTAAAGCTAATTGCACTGAGTTGTAAAATAACAGCTATGAACTGGACCTCAAGGTGGATTCAGATTAAAGAATACAACTAGAACTTCCGCGGCAGTAGAATATATAATGACAATGAAAAGATAGAGATGGATTATGAGCTGTGACACAAACACAGGCACACACAGATTTGTGCATGTTGCTGGCGAGCTACAGCAGATGTGTGTGAAAGACAGCGGCTCAAAAAAAACTTCAAAACTCAAATTTGTGCAAATGAAGAGAAGCCTAGCCCACTGGCTTCAGTTTGTTTCAACAAAGAGTTGTGACCTTCTGACCTTTTGCGCGCACACACACACTCAAAGACACGCACACGCAAACGGGGGGGGCAAGACTACGCAGGTCTATAATGATTTCATCATGTAGCAGGATATCCTACCACCACTACATAAACACTCCAAGAGAGTCCAGAGGTCTCTTTTTACTTCCCCACTCTCCTTCTCCTCTCTTTCTCCTTGTATCCCTTTCTCCACCATTCAACCTCATATCCTTTAACCTATGAACCCTGGGCTTGTGGGGTTGTTTACATTTCGGACGTGACAGCAGTAACATTTCTATCTGGCACCTATCTGCTCCTTTACCTTAAAAATTCAAGGATTCACAAGATCATGCAAAGCGATATTTTACCTAAGTAAAAATTAAGAACTAAACAATGAAACTGTTTGTTGAAGACTGGAAAAGCAGGCACACAGATGGTTGGGCCAGAATTTGGCATCAACAGCATGAACCTGTCTTGTGTCAATGGTCCAGGTTGGTGCTGGTGTGGGTAACATTTTCTTGGCACATTTTGGCCACTTAATACCAATCAATCATGGTTTGAATACCACAGCCTATCGGAGTATTGTTGCTGACCATGTGCATCCCTTTATGGCCACAATTTACCTTCTTCTAATGGCTACTTCCAGCATGATAATGCTCCATGTCACAAAGCAAAAGTCGTCTCAAATTGGATTCATGAGCATGACAATGAGTTCATTGTACTTCAGTGGCCTCCCCAGTCACCAGATCTGAATCCAATAGAACAACTTTGGGATGTGGTAGAACAGGAGATTGGCAGCATGAATGAGCAGCTGACAAATCTGCAGAAATGATGTGATGCAGTCATGTTAACGTGGACCAGAGACTTAAAGGAACATTTCCAACATTTTGTGGAATCCATGTCACGAAGAACTGAGGCTCTTTTGAGAGCAAAGGGAGGCTCTACCCAGTATTAATGGGGTGTTCCTAATAAAGTGCTTAGTGTATGTTCTTGTTCTGTGGCGAGTGTACTGTATATGTGGGTTTAAGGTTTTTCGGTTTGAATTCTACAAGTGCATGGGCTATGAATATGGCATCCTTATTAAAATTCTCAGGGAAAATTCTTATTGTGATTCCCAACATCAGGATCACTCGCTGATTTTGAGTGGAAGACCTTAAATCATTAACAACAGTTAGAGCAGGTGTGTGTATATGCGTGATTGTGCATTTGTGTGTAGGATCACAGACTTGTTGCATGTCTGGATCAGATAGTATGTCGTAATTTGGTTGGTTGTTGAGTTGGTTTGTATTGGCCAACAGTGTGAATAAATTAGCGAGAGGTCCCATTCCCTCCATAGATTTGTCTTCCACTCTGCCAGACTGACGAGGCCTCACACACTTCCTCTGTGTGGGTGTGTGTCCCATTTGGCCTAACACCTTCAGACAGAGACAGGATATTGATGTCAGTTTCATTTTCAAGGACTGACATAATTAATTTTAACTCTATTTTTGTTTGTGTCTATGTCTTGTGACAGTTTATAATGTGATTTGAGAGAATAATGTTTGGCTTCTCAATTAACCAACTTAGAAAATACTACCATTCTGTCTGGGATTGTGAATAAATTGCAGACGTAATTCAAAATAACATTTACATTAAATTACATTAACAGTTTTTGGTGACACTAATTCAGAAAATGTAATGTTAGAAGTTCCATGTTCCAAGATCATACACGTCACAAGAATGAGGTCCAAGGGAGCCCATTGCTACCTTTTTCAAAGTTCATGGCATTTTCTTTTCAATAAATATCTGTTTTGCTGCACTATCGCCGGTTAAAATATCATCATTTATAGTCTGGGACTTAGAGTGACACTTAATGTTGGGGGTTTTTTTTAGCCATGAACACAATATTTCACTAGGCATGACCTTTCAGTAACTTTAACCAAGTTACTTTAGCTTAGGAGTTAGTGATGGCTTCTCTCTCTCCCTCTCACTTTCCTGCTCTCTCTTGCTCGGTGTGTCTTATGTTTAGTTACTCTTCTGCCTCCTTTAGCGATAATGGTACATGTGATAAATGTGGTTTATTTGCAGTGATGGAGGCTAGGCTCTCCACCATGGAAACCAAATCCATAGCTGCTGTAGTTAGCCAGCCCCCACTAGCTGGTGTGAGCCAACCCCACTAAGGTCCTACTCTCCCCCCAGTAGATCCCGAGCAGCCTGGAAGCCAGGGCAGATGGGTGACTGTCTGTAACAAGAAGCGTAGCCTTAAACAGAAGCCCATCATTCACCACCGACCAGTTCACACACCTGCTGAGAAACCAACTCTGGTTATTGGCAGTTCTATGAGAAAAATTAGAAGTTGGCAGTACCAGCGACCATAGTCAAATGTAGTCCTGGGGTCAGAGCGGGCAACATTGAATCCTATTTGAAACTGCTAGGTGTCCAGCAAATGACATGGGCTTTGTAGATAACTGGTGTACTTTGTGGGGAAGACCTGGTCTGATTAGGAGAAACGGCATACATCCCACACTGGATGGAGCGGTTCTCATATCTAGAAATCTGACTAAGTTTATTAGTAGACCAAAACCATAACAACCCAGAGTTGAGTCCAGGAGGCAGAGCTGCAGTCTTACATGCTATTCTGTGCTTCCATTACAGCAGTCACCCACCCAAAACCCCACAGAGACTGTGTCTGCCCCACAACCACCAGAATTAATTGAGTCAAAAATAAACAGAAGAAGTGTAATACACAAAAACCTGATAAAAATGAAGACCAGCACTGCAGAAGTAAAACAAAATAGGAGAATTAAATGTGGACTCTTAAATATAGATCCCTCCCATCCAAAGCTGTATTAGTAAACGATCTAATATCAGATCATCATATTGATATATTTAGTCTCACTGATACTTGCTGTGTCGTGATGAATATGTTATCCTAAATGAATCCACTCCCCCCAGGTCATATCAATACTCAAACTCCTTGAGGCACCGGCCGAGGAGGTGGAGTCCCAGCCATTTTCAACTCAAGCTTATTAATCAACCCTAAACCTAAACTCGATTATAACTCATTCGAAAGCCTGGTTCTTAGTCTTTCACACCCAACCTGGAAAACATTACAGCCAATAGTATACTTATAGTGTGATGCGCTCCAGGACCGTACTCTAAATTTTTATCTGATATTTTAGAGTTTTTATCAAGTTTAGTCCTTAGTACAGATAAAGTAATTATAGAAGGCGATTTCAGTGTTCATGTGGATGTTGACAATGAGCACTGGATTCACTGCCATGTTGCAATATGACAGAAGACTCCTATCTTAAATTTAGTCCCTCCCAAATTGATGATCTTTTTTGATATCTCTTCAGGCTCAATGAGAATGACATTCAACTCTATTGTCCCTCTAAAAAAGATGGTAATAAAAAAAAAGAATTTAGCTCCATGGTTTAACTCCCATTTATTCCAAACTGTCCTGGAACTATTGATTAAGTACCCCTATTTTTCTTCACTTCTGAATTTTTGTCCTAAAAGGGGCTGGTTTAGCAGACGACCACTTGCGAGAAAATTCATTCAATCTGATTGCTCATAAATTAATGTGTTTTACTATCCATTGATTTGAATGCCTTTGGAAGGAGGCCAAAAGATAGCAATATTTCAGAGTGATAACCAATTGATCTTGGAATCTCAATGCTGATGACCTGTTTGTTTGCAACTCCAAGAAAATGGCGGCTCCCAAATACCCTTACGTGTGTGTGTGAAATAATTGATGTTTATATGCAAATATTACCGGCCTCTGCCAGGATAATCTTGCCCTAAAAATAAAAATATATAGGGCTAACTCATTTTAACCCTGGACACAAACTTGAAAGAAAAATTGAAAGAAAAGCATTTCAACTTTCATTTAAAGTTTATCAGTCTGACATTGGATAGATGCTAGCTAGCTTGTTAATTCAGTCATGTGAAACTAACTAGCAGGTAACATGATGGATGGCCACTGTTTAATGTAGCGCAGCTACACAGGAGCTATTCCTCAGATAATGTCTGGGGATTAATGGCAATGAACTACAAGCAGACCACTAGTAAAATTCTGTAGTTACCTGTATCATGCTTTGGTGGATTCAGCTGCCTGTCTGGTTTTATTGACATAATCAAAGAACCACTGTGCTGAGTAAGATTTTGTAGTAACGACAAGATCATATACTCCGTCCACCGACACAAAAGAAACGACACCGGTGATCAGATGAGAAAGTCAGTTATCTTGGTGTTGTACCATGTCTTTGCAGCACCAATGTAGAATTTTAATTTTATTTTTTTATTAAATACACCTTGGAAAAAATATAGACGTTCGGACCTCAGTGACCTTATGGGTGGGTACAGCCATGAGCATCGGTAACAACCATTTCCAAATCCAGTGTTAAAGACCCATCTACGCCTTGCTCTGTTTTGCATAATATACTCAATATGATTATAAAGCACAAAAAGGTCAAGTCAGTTATTTCCAAAAAAAATTTGATTATATTCTTCCTTTTAACTTAAAACCAAACAGAAGAATTTTTTTTTTTTGAGGCTCCAATCGTTGGTTACTAGGCATTTTGACCTAGCTAATCAGTTTACAACACGTGTGTTCTGCACATCTGAGTGGCCAAGTGTTTTGACTGCACCATTTTCATAATAACAGTGAGGAGCAGGGTGTCAGATGACAAGTTTAAATGCGTTTTCATCACATATGATGGCATGCCTGACAGGGACTGGCACGAACTAGGAAAAGAGATCATATTTCTCCTGTGTTAGCTTCTCTGCATTGGCTCCCTGTAAAATCCAGAATAGAATTTTAAATCCTCCTCCTCACCTACAAAGCCCTTAATGGTCTGGCACCATCAAATCTGAAAGAGCTCATAGTACCTTGTTACCCCACTAGAACACTGCGCTTCCAGAATGCAGGCTGGCTTGTGGTTCCTACAGCCTCTAAAAGTAGAATGGGAGGCAGATCCTTCAGTTATCAGGCTCCACTACTGGGGAACCATCTTCCAGTTGTTGTCCAGGAGGCAGTCACCCTCTCCACGTTTAAAGAGAAGGACTAAAACCTTCCTTTTTGATAAAGCTTACAGTTAGGGCTGGCTCAGGCTTGTCTTTAACCATTTCCTAGTTATGCTGCTATAGGCCTAGACTGCCGGGGGACGTCCCATGATGCACTGAGCGCCTGTCTCCTCCTCTCCCTCTCCATCCATATGTATTCTTATCCCATTAATACTTTTTACCAACTTGGCTTAGTTTTGTTCTCATCTCTCTCCTCTCTCTTCCTGTCTCTTTCTGCAGGTATTTCTGCCTCTGGAGCTGCAGAGTCTGGATCAATGACTGTGGATCAGCTACTGCCCCATGATCCTGCTCAACACCCACGGCTTCATTTGTGTTTCTTCTTCTTCTTCTTCTTCTTATTATTATTATTATTATTACAAGCTTTACTATTAATCTTATCATTATAATTAATGCTGTGGTTAAAAAGTAGTTTTTCCTTGTCACTGTCACCAAGTGGTTGGTCATGGGGGAACGTTGGGTCTCTATAAAAATTATTATAGAGTCTAGACGTCCTCTATATGAAAAGTGCCCTGAGATAACGTCTGTTATGATTTGGCGCAGTATAAATAAAACTGAATTTACATGACTTGACTCGTGTTTTAGTTGCCTAAAGATACCCTAATTTCACCATATTGTAGTTGTCTTAGTGTTGTAGGGTATAAACGTCCCATATCCAGAAAGCACAGAGAAGGTAATTTTGTGTGCTCCCAAAGTTATGTGATTCTACTCTTTGATCTTACCAGGACTTCGTTAAAATAATCACCAGCATGGCAGAAAATAACAGAGGGAAGGGATACCAGAGTAGAATCGGATGTAGTCCATATAGCACCCTATTGACCTGCTTTTCACCTGTAATCCTATGCTCTATCTCACACATACTAATGACCTCTTTCAGATCAAATGCGTAAGAGGGAATAGTTTGCATGAGGCAGTGTGCTGAATGAAGAGCCACACAAAGCAGCTAATTAGGATACTATGGACTACATTGGGATTTAATTCATCAAAGATGTTAACCTTTTAATCTTATACCCCCTACACTGTTTTTGCCATACTAGAGATGTTTTATTCAGGTCCCAGTAGGATCAAGACTTGAGTAAGGAGATGCACCACATTACTATGCCTCCATTCTTCTCCAGAGTGAAATTATTGGAGTCATAATTTCCATAATTTCCCATATATGCCGGAATCCTATTGGACATGCATTATGGAGGTCAGCGTATCTGACAACATCTACTCCAAGAAAATATTTGAAAAAACTCTTGCTGTGAACAAAGCTGAGCTCATGTTGTCTGTTTCTTTTCCCATTAGTAGCAGTTTGCCTCGTCTGAGCCTGTAGAGAGAGACTGTCTTTAGTGACTGTGAGAAGGGTTAGACACAGCAAGAGCCTGAAAAACAGCAGAAAAGAAAGGTTTGAACGTGTCTCAAGGCAACATTCAAAATGTTCCCCACATTAAAATCCAAATCATTAAGTTACAATTCTGGATTCACAAGTCTCTACGTATAGTACAGTATGTAAGTCAAGTAAAAACTCTCTCTGGTTCCTACTTTGGAAAAAAGTACATTCACTGCTGAGACACAAAATTCTTAAATTGAGAAATTTGTCAGTGAGCAACTGACAGCTAGAGCAAATAAAATCTAGGCTTGATAAGGAGGAGTAGTTGGTGCTATATTTTAAGACTTGTGTAAACCATCTGATACAGTCAATCATGACGTTCTCCTTTCTAAACTCTCTAAATTATATTTTTCATCTAAAGTAAAGACGCAGATATCTTCATACAGGACACAATGTGTTGAAGTTTGTGATGCACTTGTCACGGCTTGTGTGTACAGGGCAACAGGATGGAGGACCCAAATGCAGACAGAGCAGGCCAGCAGGAACAGTTCAGTGATTTAAGTAGGGAAAATGCTGGCAGTAACCAAGGCTTACAGAAAGGCAGGCAGGGAAGTACAAGATTGGGTCCAGGCAACAGGAACAGAAACAGGTAACAGTAAGGACGAAGAAAATACAACGCAGAGTTAGAAAACTAGACAACACTGAAAATCTGGCAGGGGGCTGGTGGACATGGCTGGTTTAAGCACTGAAGGGGTGATTGGGGAACGAGAGGTGAACACGTGAGTAGGTGACTGGGACTGGTGGAGACATCCCAGGGGCATCTGGCAGCTAGATGGAGATTGGCAGAGAAATGCGTGAGCCTGAGGGAATCGAGAAATGGCCAACAGTGTCACAGGAAAGAATTGCAAATGTATGCTGATGACACTGTTACATACAGACATGCAAAGCATGTCTGTAGCATGCAAAAACAGCTATGCTGTTAGCACAGCATGCAAAAACAGCTATGCTGTTGTAAACTGTGAAGCTAACAGCTACCATGGAAAGATCACACAGTAGCTTGACCAATCATGTCTTAGTTTGAATATTGGTCAGACAAAAGGTATGTTTTAATCCAAAACCAGTGTACAGGCCCCTAATGTTGACATTCTTTGACATTCTTTGACAATGTTGACATTCATTCTCTCACCCTTGATGAGAATGTTGACATTCTCATCAAGGGTGAAAAGATTGAATTTATAGTTACTGAATTAAATATATTGGTATGATAATGGACCCAGAACAGAAAACAGAAAAGAAAAATGAATACAACTTGGCAAAGTTTAGACAAAAGAGAAACTTCCTGTCTTTCTGTGGATGCAGCCAAGCTATTGATGCATTCTCTGATCCTTTTCCACATGTCCTATTATATTACATGTTGGAGGCAGGCTGGAGAATCCGTGCTAAACCACTACAGTCCTTGTACGAACAATCCTGAAAGATTCTGGATTAAAAAGTACGTTGTTAGGGAACATTTTACTGATGTGTTCAGTATCATAATTTTGTGACTTGCCATATACGTTATAAATAACATTTTCAAGAAAATGTATTCCAGTCAGCACTTCATTTCCTTCAGAGAATAATTGTGGTTCCAAATTAGCTGCACATGAATGTCATTTCTAATAGACAGGTTTGGATGAAAAGAAAACAGGGCCTTGTGCTCCCTCCCATGCACCAGGTGCCAAATGCTGCACCGCGAAAGCACCGAGGGAGTAGGAAAGCAGCACCAAATCCATGATTTGTCCAAGTGGAATTCTGTAGCTGCAGAGTACTCAAGCAAATCACATGGTCAGGTTGGGGTATGAATAAAGTGACTGGCGGTTGAGAAATATAGAGTCAAGCTTCATATAATACAGGTGGGTTTTCTGACACACAACAAGGTCCAACAGCAGTCCAGACTCTATTGCTGCCCAGCCAGAACCTACTGGTCTATTGTTTGTGTACCACCCAACCAAATGACCAGACGATTATCTCCATTACCTCGTTATGTTTACCTCCACAGTGGGCCCAGAATAACCTGTCACTCAGCAGCCACTATTCATCCATTTCCTCCAATAGCGTGACTCGGCTGTACGAGGGGGCGGGAACTGGATTAAAACAGGATAGAATGAGGAAAACAAGATGTGACAGAGAGGAGGGTTTCACAAAAGACAGGAAACACAGAGACATGTCAAAGAGAACAGGAGACAGAGATGGAGGGAGAGATAGAAGGAGGAGGGCCGGGAGGGGGATGGAAATAAGTTAAGTGAAGTGGTAAGTGGGAGTAAGGAGAGAAGTGAACGAGACCGACAAAAAATAGAGGGAGAATATCAGAGAGCAGGAAGGAAACTGGAAGGATGGAGTAAGATTAACAAAGGAAGAAAGTACAGATAATGGAATAAAGAAAGAAATAAAGGAACAGAAAAAGAAAGAATGAAGACAACCAAAATTATCCGTACTTTAGCTTTGAAGTCCACTTTTAGATACAAAGTGGCTTGTTATGATTCTGATATAATTTGATAAACAGTGGCAGGTTGCGCTGCGTGCCCTGGCAGATGAAGTGATGAAAGTTTTCTAATAACAGAAGTGACTCAGAGTATTTGGTTTTTAACAGTGTTAGTCAGCAGACTGACAGACACGGCTTTGATCTGTCTTTGATTCTCAGCATCCAGCGCTGAAGACAATCAGAAGAATTTTACACTCATCTCATTATTTGAGAAAATAATGTTAAGCAAATAAACATATAATGTACATAGTTTCAAGTTCTGAAGAATTTCCGAAGACCAAAATGAAAGAGCCCTTTACTAATTTTTTACTTTATATTTGTATTTTTTATGTTATAATATAGCTATGTACATTTCAACACTTTTGCAACTTTTTGTATTTGCACGCATGCTATGTTTCCAAGAGTTCTGCAAAGTACAAATGTGCATGTAGAGATGAGTTGAAAAGTCAGATGTTATGTTTCTAAATTCTAAAGCCATCAATTAATCCATAAACTCATTTACTGGCTGGAATGAAAAACTGCTATATACTGTAGCTGCCAATTCACAGATATATAGCATTTACACTATTGATGTGATATATGGGAATATGCAAAACTGTACTTTATGGTGACCTAGAGCTGTGGTTCTCTACCAAGGGGTCAGGACACCCCAGAGGGTTTGCAGGGTAGGTGGTTGGTTGTTTTGGTTCAGCAGCCCCTGACCCTCACTGGTTGGTACAGTCTCACCTCTCTCATCAATCTTGTTTCCAGCTGCAGCATAAAACGCTCTCATAACCCACTGTCCACTCCCTGCCCAGCACCAAACAGCAGACAGCCAAAGTTAGTGACCAGCTGGTGAATACGCTGGAGCATTTAGCAGCTAAAGAGACAGATATGTTTCGTCATAGCTGGAGACCAAAACAGAGCTAAAAGGAAATATTGGATGTTTGTTAGACAACCAGAAGCATGACTAGAATTGATTGCTAATGCTGCTCTAGGTATGCTGGGTGTGTACGTAAGCAACTGTTTGCTAACACATTCACCATATTAACGTTATAAGATGATAATACGTCGGCTCTGTTTGTGCTGTCCCAAAGAAGTTAAAAAACAAATCAACGAAATAAGAAAAAAAAAATCAGATACACAAATTATGTTTATTTGACACGGAAACGTAGCCCAGCTGTCACTCCAAGTTGGATAAGAATTAGCCTGCCCATGATAAATGGCACAGGAGTCTCTTCAAAAGAGATTGGTCTGAAGGGACGCATCCAGCGGCTGACAGCTTCCTAGAGCCTTCTCCGCTGCACACATACCCTACACTTTGCTGGCCTGACTACGAGATATATACTGTAGGCAGACACTCTAGTTAACAACAACTCCCCTCTAATTCAACTGTGGCAGTAGTTGTTAGAATTTATTTAAGATGCAAGTACATTTTGGCTTCCAGGGAAATGTTAGTTTGGGGTCTGTCAAGCAAACACTTACAAACCTGAGGCACGGAGGGCAGAGGGAAAACATGAGATCCAGATGAAAGCTCCAGAAAGAGCTGGTAAGTGGACCTTGAATTGAATTACTGTTACCAAGAAGGAACTATTACACTCAAAATCATGTTAATTTTTAATCAGACTTTTGCTTGTTTGTTTCTTTCTTTCTTTCTATCTTTCTCTCAGATCTTTGACGTTTTTTTTTTTATTATGGAATATTTGAGAGCTTTATATTTAGAGGCCTTTAAACACATAGACATACAGTATGCAACCTGTGACAAGTGTTACAAGCAGACATGTTTTTGCTGGTTTTGATCAGTTTTGTTGGTTTTGATCAGTGACTCCCAACCAAGCAGGTTGGGATGTCCACGTTTACAGGAGTAAGGCCAAGCACTAACCTCAGATTGCTAACGTTTTCTCCATTTTATTTATGGATACCTGATTCAGAAAAAGTATAAATCAAGGTATATTTATAGGCTGTGCAAATGACAAGGTGCAATACATCCTACATACATCTCTAACGCACAGATGGCAATAACATAAGCAAAAACTATGACCATCAAAAGTAGCCTAAAGCTACAAAGAGATTATTTCTATTTACTGTGATAAGGTCTTTAAGGTTTACCTGGCATTACAATGTCTCCAGAAAACTCGTTCTCCTAAAACTTATGTTATATACTACTATACATTTTCTAGGAAACGTAATCATTGTATGGATTACATTCAGAGACTTTACTTTGAATGAATGGATGAAGCGCTACATTTATTAACAGCAGCGGTCACCAGGAGGTGGGTGGGGGTGGATTGCAGACGTACAAGGCGCATGACTCTCACACCAGACACGAAGGCTCGCATCAACAGCTCCGTCTGTGGTTCAGGCAAAAAAAAAAGCATTTTGGTTAAGGTTCGGGAAAGATGGTGGGTTTTTTTTGTGTTAAACCAGATGAGGTTCTTTCCCTGATCTGAACCAAGTGCTGTGAGAGTCTAAACATAACCATGTAAATGTTTAACAATACTGTAGTCACTACAAGTAGATGTTGTACTGGAAGATCGGATATTTTGGAGGAAAACAAATATGTTGTCCTTGAACAATTTACTGATGCGTTCAGTATCAACATATTTGCAACTTGCCAAATACGTTGATTAACAAGATTTACTCATTATGTTTACAGAAAACATTATCCCGTCGCAATCCAGTCTGCTGTTGCAGTTTAGTTATATATAAATGTAATTTCTAGGAGCATCAGTGCTGCATGTTAACACACTGAAGACCAAGTACTTTCTTGTTTGAAGTCCACTCTATCACAGAAGTAGGACGTATCTTGATCAACTATCAAACATGCTGGCCAGCACACACAGACATTAAGAGGAATTTTTTGCCCTGAGCTCCAATATTTATTCCAACGTACTGTATGTGTGCGTGTGTGTGTGTGTGTGTGTGTGTGTGTGTGTGCCAGTAGAAGAATACAGAAATGGGATGAAAGTGGTCTGTCAGCACCAACAACCGGCTTTCAGTGAGTTTGGAATTTGTTTTTTTTTAGCTGTGTTAGTCAACCAACTGACAGATTGAGCTTTGAAGCCGAGGCTTCAGCACTCACACCAAACCACAGTAAGGCCTCAAGACTTATCTGGAAAGAGAGTTGACCAAAGCTCTCTGGCGTGGAGCTTTACTTGAGCAAAAACCGTTGTGTCTAATAATGTCTTGGAGCGTAACTAACAAACAACAAAAAAAATCTCTTCTTAAAAATATACAATATTCTCACATGCAAACCTGATTTTGCTGTTATGTACTATTAGCATCTGTACTGATATTTGAATGTTTACATTCAAGGTAAAGTATCAAGTTATTTTGATTAATCAAATAGACAAATCCCAAGGTTAAAATGTCTTAACACAGGGAGCCATGCATGACCAATGGAGTGATGTGTAAAAGTAGATTGGTTTAACTAAAACACTGGCTTCATTGTGGACCATATGGATAGAACAGTAATCAAGATACAGTTCATAACTGTGTGATAAAGGTGCATCTTCTACAGATGACAGTTATGCAGGTGAGCCATATTAAGTTGAATCAGTTTGTTTGATGAGTTGTTAGTTACAGAGAGGTTACAGAGAAAGGGTAGGACGAAAATACAAAAAGAAGCAGGAAAGAAAGATTCAGGCAAAAACATGACAGTCAGTATTTTTTTCCACAATCATACAAAACAACCTTTTAATGGCTGTAAACTAGGTTCCCATCATAGGGGATTAGCCTTTGTTGTGAAATTGACAGTTAAAGGTAGCAGTTTGCAAGTCTCAGGAACCATGAATGAAGTTTTCTGTAGATTTTCACATGAACATGTACCTTTGAGTTCATGTCTTACAGGAAACCAATTGCCACAAGAACAAGCGCAAACAGAAAACCCAGCTCTGAAAAGTAGCTGGGATTTTTTTTTAAAATATACTGTGATAAAAATGGTTCATTTTGCAGTTGAGAAGCTGAGATTGGAAAAAGTTCTGCAGTTTTTCATATAGAGAGTATTTTTTTTGCTTACAACACAAAATCAAATCAAATTTTTAACATGAGAAATTTGAATAACCAATTAACACTGGGTCTTATGTGTCTTGTGCCTTGCAACCATTAGCTAAATAAACTCAAGATATTTAATACTTATTACGATTGGACTGGCTATGATTTAAATTTGGATAAAAGTTTGGGTCAAACTAGATATCGTCAGAACAGCACACCGGTGTTTAGCACTGCTGCCTACTGACAAGAAGGTCCAGGGTTTGAACCTATTCGTGCAGAGTTTGCATGTTCTCTACAGGTATGTGTGGGTTTTCTCCCACAGTCCAAAGACATGCAGATTAGATGGTGGAGAGGAGACTCTGAATTTATCCAGAGGTGGATGCAGCATCTGATTCCCTTAGAACAAAAATAAGATCATTCATGAATACTCCATTACAAGTTAAAGTCCTGAATTCAAAATCCCAGTAAAGTAAAAGTACAGAAATATTATTGGCAAAATGTATTATAAGGATCAAAAGTAAATGTATCATTATGCTGCAAAATATCCTCTGTGACTGATATATTATTATATGTGACATTATTAGATTGTTACTACTGAAGCATCAGTGTGTAAAAAGTATCTTGCTGTTGTATCCGCTCAAGGTGGAGCCAGTTTGAACTACTTTATACAAAGTTAGGTCGTTAAGTGCAGTGGGTCCCAACCCCGGGGTCGGACCCCTCCAAAGGGTCACCAGATAAATCTGAGCAGTCATGAGATGGTCATTGGGGTAGGAAAGAAGAGACTACTAATTTTGTAATGCACACATTTCTATTAATTTTGGAGTTTAGTTTTTTTTTTTTGTTTTTAGTTTTGTTTTTGTGAAATACTAGGTACTTTTACATCTTATTGAAAACAGTTACAGTGAAACTATTTAAGAAGTTTAGAAGGTAAATCGCACGTCTGTGAAAAAGCCAACAACTCAAAGACAGCTGAGTCTATTTTATAGGTATATGATACTTTCTTGATCAGTAAATCTGTAAATGAACTGGAGTGAAAAGTACAATATTTCCCTCTTAAATGTATTGGACTAGAATTATGAAGTAGAATAAAATGGAACTACTCAAGTAAAGTACAAATACCTGAAAATGTACTTAAGTGTGAGTAAATGTCACTTTCCACCACTGACATTGGTCATAGGAGAATGTATTTAATGAATGTCCTGTTTTGGACCCAAGTTAAACCTCCGTTCAACCTTGCATAGGTTAAGATGGTCCAGATAATGGATGGGTTGTTATCATTATACCAATTAAAAAATTAACACCAAAAAATAAAATTTCAACAAGATCATATAAATAAGATCACTATTAAAAAGTTTTAATGACCTACAATCACAAACTAACATTGTTAACAAACTGGTGAGCTGAGTGCAGTGCAATTTGTGATAACTTTGACATAATACCTCACTTGACGTGACTAAATTACACTTGAGACAGATTGAGAAGTAAATGAACTCCTTTGGTAATATCGTGAACTAGTCCTGCACTCGGTGTGGGTGGGTCCTGACTGAATAAAAGGCACCGCACAGTGAGGAATGGCGTACTCGTCGGCATACAACAAAACCAGCAAACTGTGCCCATAAGTGAGGCAACAGAAGGATGATGGCACCTCGAGCATGAAAGAAGCCTGGGATAAGGGGATACCGTCCGAGAACAGTGACCTGACAGAGTTCGAGGAGGCCCAGGGCAAAGAAGTCATGAGTGAGACACCTGTCTGACACACCCACCCATCCACATGCTGATAGCGGATCAACACAGGAGAGGAGGAGGTATGGGGTTAAGAAGCCTGGAGTGCTTCTTTCCAATCAGTAGGAGACAAGTGAGGAGGAGGACGCCACGATTATAGGAATGAGAGGTGGGAGCCAGGAGGACACTATGCATGCAGATATAATGGCAGCAGTTGAAGCTAAATCTGATTCAAGAATTGAAGATCTCACCAAAATTTTGCTGATCACTATCAAAACAGCGCTTCCGGGTTAGAGCATTGCAGAAACAGTTTATGGCATCTGTGGACAATAACCAACTTAATGAAAACTTCCTGGGAGGCAGGTACAAGGAGGATGAAGTGGAGCAGTGCAGCTGGAAAAAAAAAAAACGTATCAGGGGGATTGAAATGGATCAGACTGGTGAAGAGACTGATTATCAACTGGTGGAGAAGGTTTGTAAACTCGCCGCAGCTGCAAACACAGGTCTTGAGGAAAATGATATCTCTACAGCGCACCGTCTGGGCGTCTGGGTGGTTCCAAGGAAAGAGGGCAAGATCCCTACCTATGATACTCAGATTTGTGAGCAGAAGGAAAAAAGCGGAGATGATGTGGAATAAAACTGAAGCATCCTGTAAGAAGAGACGAGAAGGAAAATCCAATATTTCACCATTAACATTCCTGGTGCGATTGGTCATGATATTGCGGATTACAAATCCTTTGGAATTTAAATCTAGGACAGGCATGGGGAGGCAGACAGAGGCACAGTTTTCATCCAGTAACAGGTCACCTTGGACCACGGATCTTTACTCTCAATGTTGGAATATGATGCACTGTGTTTTATTAGACTAAAACAAATGATACGATACGATGTCTAAAAATAAACAGGCATATGCTGAAATATGATAACGATCTTGTGCTCCTGGCTGCTTATATCCCACATCTTACGTTGTAATGTCAGTATATTTAATGAACTGACACAGATGATTCTTGATATTGGTATTGAAAATCAACATTTCCTGATACGTGGTGATACGAATGCACACAGCCAAGGACGAGATAATGTTGCTCTGATAGATCGATTAGGAGAATCTGTAACTGTTTCACCTGGTGGAGTGATAACGCCATAAGAAAGTGAAGTGATGTATTATTTTTGCTGTTGGAGTTCTGTTGTCCAACCATTGTGGCGGTCATTAAAGTGGACCAAGATAACCCCCAGAATCTGTCCAGAAAGTAGCTGTGATGCATATCCTGTCAAGTCTGAATGAAGCCACAAAGAACATTTACCCAACTCACGCCTACAGTATGTCTACATGCTAAAAGGCCATCCATTCAACAGACTAAAGGGATGATTAAACCAGCAATGTTACACATTTGATGTCTGAAAAGAGCTATACATCATGAGGAAGAGATGCAGCAAAAAAAGAAGAGAAATCAGAGGAAACGCATCTCACACACACACACACACACACACACACACACACACACACACACACACACACACACACACACACACACACACACACACACACACACACACACATTCATACACTTCAGCCTTAATGTCCTAATTTGGACCACAGGAAGACTGTCAATACCAACTATATCCCTCCAGGTCCAGACATGGCTCCCCAAGCCCCAGGAAACATCAGTTTCCCTTGGTAGAGTCACTTCCCTCTCTGTCAGAGTGGACCACCATTCAGCCTCGTTCTGTGTCACCGGGCAGAATAAAAGTCATCTGTCACTGGCCTGCGATGCTAAGCTAAGCTGTGGCACTCGTCTGATTCCACCTGGCCCCGCCGTGTTATCCTTTGCTGTCATGGCAACCCGGTGCCCTGTTTATTTTGGTTGTCCAGGTGATGGAGGACTGTAGCTGAGATGAAACAGGGGCTGAAGATGCTGGGGAGAACAGAGAAAAAATGAACACACTGACATGTACAGTACTTGCACACACGCGCAGTAATTACCTTATTGGCTGACTGGTCGGTCAGTTACTGTAGCAGTCCAGTCTGATGTAATTTTCTCACAATTCCCTGCAGTTCACATAAAATAGAAAGTGGAGCTCGTGTGACCAAAACAGGCAAAAGTGTGACAATGGTAATAAGGGTACAGACCAGAGCCCTTTATATAAGAGGGTTACAGCAGCAAGGGAACCAAAACATTCGTGGGTCATGTGAGTCATGTAGCTTTGAATTGTTCCATGTGGGTGATTCAGATCCAGTGTTTTCCCCAGGGCACAGGAGGATTTACCAGCAAACAACTGCAAGCTCGCAAAGACTTATTTGATTCTGAATCGAAGAAGACTCCTGGATGAGTAGTGGAAGCTCTTCAAGTATCTACAGCCGAGTCCGGTTGCCCTTGATCCCATGGATAACCATGACCTGGATGACTGAGCATCTCCGCCGACATTTTTAGTATTGAGTTAATTATAGAAGAAACGGATTAGAGGCTACATAGGCTAGTCCATCTTCTGTGATAGCTGGCATCACATCTTGTTGTAATCTTTCTGACTCTCAGATTCCTATATTAGTTTTTTGATCCATGTATTAGACTCAATTAAGTAGTTACGCACTAATATGAATATAGCCTACATAGAAGACCATCCCTTCAGGTAAACGGATGTTTATGCTAGTACTAGGGGAATTATTGCATCTATTACAATTATGACGTCTATATGTAATAAACATGCTTTGTAAAAATGTGTTGAAAACACCGCAACTCTGCGGTTCCAAGTCCCCAGTGCTAGGAACTATTTTGACGCCCACTGCTGAGTGTAGAGTCAGCAGAGATGTCGTCACTCTCTCTCTCTCTTCATCCAGTCCGGTACAGACTAAAGGTGCAGTCAGACCCAAATTCCCTCCCCATTCCTCTCACAAGAAGGGGCAAGAAGTATTCACTCCTGGTCCCATTAACTACTGCCGGTATGAAATAAAAACAGACTTTTGAAAAAGGGCACATTGAAATAAAATGTCTATAATTAAATAAAAATTCTATCCTGTAAAACAAATACATGATCAATGATGAAATATCATTTCATAATATGAATTGGGTTTTAGTAATTTCTTGAAGTATCTCACACGTTGTTGGCTGATTTACATACTTTACACAGTTAGTCATGATTATTTATTTCATAATATCTTCTTTATTCATTTAATACTGAACACTTTGGGATTCCATAGTGTCCTCTTATACAGTATGTGCATTGATGTTGTTTTGTCTGCTCGTGGTATGTCTGGTAGAATGTGGTCTTGCTTTTAATGTAAAACATCTACCTGCCCTGGAGCTGCAGATGAAAATTTGCCTTTTAGCTAAACTTCAAGATGGATTATCAACTGTTTCGGTACAACCAGAAGTGATGTATCTTCTTCCTTGTCTAACTAATACAATTTTTCTCCTCATTCATTTATCTATATTTTTTTGTTGTGTTTTTTTTTTTTTTTTTTTTTAAATTTTTTCTTTCCACCAGGGGGAAGGGGAGGTTGTTGAGGATTTTAAAAAACGTCCTCAGGCAGCAGTAAGTGATGTAAAACTATTTGTTTTTCAGTCTTGGCCTTATATTTATCTTTGATGAAAGTAGATGCTTACGTCTGTGACTCAAATGCAATTTTAAATGCAAGTCTCAACTGTAAAAACAGTGATTACTGTACATACAAGGCAAAAACTGGGAATATAGTTATTTAAAGAAAACACTGACCACTGCTGAGTAATACAGCTTGCTACAGTCAAGATAAGATCAAAATCTATGTTTTACTTTTTTTTACTGTTTACTGTATGTTGACATCATGTAACTGTAATGTCGTGTGAATCAGAGTGTCAAAAAGGAAAAGTGAAAGGAGTACATTCTTCCCACAGTAGTCCATGAGAATGGAATGTGACCACGTATGTAAATATAGTCAATGTCAAAGTAAAAGCTGCATAACCAACATTTTCATTTTCTTAATAAAAATTTTGTTTTGATACAGAGTACACAGTAGTACATAAAATAGATACTGTATATAATGTATGTACAAAACTAATCTATTAGGTCATTGTTCCCTTGGATATGAGGGTCAGTATTTGCTAGTAATGTGCCACGTGACATGTGTCAGTGCTGGAAAATCATTTACAATGAACATATTTGTCACAATGAACATATAGTGTACAGACTGACAGGCCCTTCCAGCATCTTCCAGTTGTGTCCTTCCAACCATACCCGTCACAGCTGAACTCTACCTGTCACAGGTCGGGTAACCAATGGACACCCATCCAATCTTTCACCAGCGACTCTCCCTGACATCAAGCTAAGTAATCTGAGATGCACTTGCGCGCACACACGCACACACACACACACACACACACACACACACACACACACACACACACACACACACACACACACACACACACACACACACACACACACACACACACAGACACACACACACAGATGCATGTATGGTGACGCACTCACCATGACACTTCCAAGCAGTGAGATAAGCTACGGCATATCATGGCCAAACCAAAAGCAACTGGAGGCTTTACTCCATAAACAACGGTGTGTTTTTAGGATGCTGAGATTGTTTTGGCCTGAGTAGGGAAACCAAGCCCACTGAAAAACACTGCCACTGCTCACGCACCCTGACGTCATGAAAAAAAACTTGTCACTGTGAAGTTCAGAAGGTCGAAAAAGTCACTGAACTTTCGTCATCAAGTATCATTTGACCAGATATTCTGCCCAGTAGTCCCACCAGTGGTTTATTATGTCCTGGCTAATCTCTCTAATCTGCCTAATTATTGCACAAGATTAGATGTTGTATTAGATGTTGTAAGCTTACAAAAGATAGATATATTCTTGCTCCGTCTGACCAGTGCCAACCTCATCTAATCCTGTTTTATGTCTTGTGACTGATTGTTTGACCAGCGCTTACAGCCACAGGTTGACAGCTAAATTACCCAACCATTCTCATAAAGGAGCAGGTGTCCGCAGTGTGTGTATGTTATCCAGAGCTCTCAGACCTTCTTAGCTCATGCTCATTTTTAAACAAATGAGAATTAAGGCAACCATGCAATTTCCCCAATCTTCTGCAATTGTGCCAGGCAAGGTGTAACTCTTTTTAGACCATAATAGGAGGCGGATTCATAATTTTAGAGGCCGCGTATATTTTTGGGCGGTCAATTAACTCATTGTTTAGCAGCAGCCCTAGTGGCCAAACAGGATTATTAACCAGAAACTGTACAGTGACAATTATCTGTAGTCTCTATCTGCGGTCTAAACAAAAGGCAAAGTGTACTTTTAGCTTCAGCTCTTGGTGCCATGATGTTAACCAGCCAGAGAGCTAATGTGGCAGCTGCCTCCACTCCGCCCCACCCCTCCTATTCATCTGAATGGATCAGCAGATGCCGTCTGTAGGAGTATTGTGCTAAATCCTCAAACACAGTAAAGAGCCTGGATTAGGGGGAAGTGGATTGGACATGTCTGCCACAGGCATGACTTGATTAACCAGCCACTGGCTCCAAATATACATGGCAACCTAGAAGTCAAGAAACCAACAAGTTCAATAAAAGGTCAACTTAATTGATTAGCTTATCATAAGCAAATTATTTTGCAACAGTTTTGATAATCACTTAAGTCATTTTTAAAGTAAAATTGCTCCAAATTCACTGGTTCCAGCTTTACAAATGTAAATATTTCCTGTGGCCGCAGTCATTATGTCAGTAGCAAAGGAGGACGTCAGGTGACGTAGTATTTAGAGCGGCAAAGTCCATGTTAGGAAGAGGGGGGTGGGGTGGATGGATGGGTTCACAAAACACAGGACCTTCATGGGGAACTGTTTGTTTCCTATGTGAAACCGCTAATCAGCATAATTTCTTTTATCCATCACTGCTCCACAACCTTAACCTCATGTTTAGTATTGTAACCGTGACAACAAAGTTCCTCTAACCTTAAGGAAGTCCTTACTCAAACCTAACCAAACTGCGACCGTTCCCTATGCTTACCTGCGTGCTTATTATTGTTACCATGGCGACAAGGGTCCAGCACACCTGCCGCTGGTACGCTCCTACGGGTCGTATCCGAAGGCAGGGACAAGCGACCAATGTGCTCGTTTAGGCTCCTTCAGTTCTCAGGCCCCGGAGAAGCCTCCTGCTTTGCCCTGTTGGTAATCCAGCCCCGGCCACAGGTGAGAAACTGCAGGATTTTATTTCCGATTGAAATCAAAGCAGATGGCTCTCCTTTTCACCTTTTGGTTTAATTATTGGAACACCTGATCTATTTTCATATTCAATATATTCAAATTTGATGTTTTAATATTTTAATAATAGTCTGATATTTCCATGTAAAGAAAAGTAATATTTAAACTATTAATAATAATTCACTGGATAGATTGATAAAGCCTTTTGCATTTGTGGTTCTAAACACCCAGAGTCAGGCAGATCTCCACTGGGAAAAATTCTCTGTTTTACATTTGTAGCTGTAGAAATGCAGAATAAATAGAAGAAAAACTGGGTAGTTAGCACTGAAAATGATGAAAGCACTGTGGGAAAGACACAACGACAGAAAAAAAAATTACAAGTTAACAGACTTTGCATTCAGTGAATGAGGGTTGACTTGGACTTCTTTTTTGTTGCTGTGGGACAGTGATAGCTCCTGTACATTCACGCCAACAGTTGGAGTCAAGCTGATTATTATTACTTGTCAATCCTAGACATTTTTATCAAGCTTTGGGGAAAGCAAAATATTTACCGCATCCTTAATTCCTTCAAATTCACAGTAGACAGAGAAATTTGCCGCTGCTGTTTTAATGCTCCCCAGAATAAAAAGCAAATTTTGTGAGCTTCACACAGCATTTTCTTGGAGACAATCTTGCATCTTAAAATTGTAAATTTTAAGATGCAGGTTTTACCCGGTGAGTTTTTTATTTTTGGCAACCCAGTAACTGTTAACTATAGTAGATTTTTCATTTAAAAATACCAATTAAATAATAGTAATTACAATTCAAAATAACAGTCAAATCAGTCTTGCAAGATCAGGATTTGTTTTGGGGCTTAATTTGTAAAATTAGATCATTTTAATGCTGTGGATTCTTTCGGTTTTAAGATTATTTTATAAAGCCTGCTGTACACTTTTTCTCTTAGAGGCTAAATGAACTCTTTGCCACACATTCAAGCCATTCCGTTTCATAGAAAGACCCAGTTTGGATGGCTGGGGGACTGAGGTATTGGATTGCAGACGCATATGCACAGACAAGACCCAGAGGGATCCTTGACCCAGTCTCTTGCCTCCACAAAGTGCGCTCTGAGAATGTTTTCATTCATGCCTTTTTGACCCTAGTCATTGGCTGATTTCCCCTCTTTTCTAAAGAGGGGAGATCACTTGGCACTGCCAGTCCCCCTCTCATCCAGATGCTAGATTATGAAACAATTCCTTAAAGTACAAAGTCTTAAATCGTGGGCGTTATGTAAAATGGACAATATATTACATGAATATGTGTATTTATTTATAGAATATGAAGGTGAAGATTGCTGCGCGTTAATTCAGTGTTGCATGCCAAAAAATACAAAAGAAAGAGTAGCCTTTGCACACTACTAAAGTAGGAGTTGCAGAAAAAGCAACAGAACAAAACAAAAACATCACCTCCGGCACACTGTCAACACTTCCTCCATCAGGCATTGCCCTACCAAAAGATTCAACAAATACAAAGTATAAGTGTTGACAGTGTGTGGGAGTCGATTCTTTTTTTTTTTTTGCTTTTTTTTTTGTTGCTTTAAAAAAAAAAAAAAGAATTTCACCCAGTCTCAGGTCATTTTATCCATGAAACTATGTTGTTCCAATTCACTCCCAGGTATGAGGGATTTAACGTTTCGCTGTGCTGGTGAGTTGGCCCGACCAGTGCTGCTGGTCCGACGGTGTGGACGTCTAAACCCATGTAAATCATCCCCAAACACGACCCGTGCTGTGCTCTTAATGTCCCTCACGGAACGAAGGGAGGATACGTGGGAAACACTGATAATGTCAGACCGGGCGCGAGGGAGAAGTGATTCTAAGGGCCTCTCACAGGGAAGGAGCTTTGAAGAGGATTTTCTTAGTCTTAGCAGGATGTTGAGAATATAATAATATGAACACATATCCTGTTAAGTAGCTTCTTTAATATTTGCTGACAGATATCTCATTTGTGAGATGTGTGTGATTCGTTTTTATGTGGTCTGCCAGGGAAACGAGTTTTAAATAATCAGCATTTTGCGCAGCTTTAAATCATGAGCTCTAGTCGTTAACCTCCATATACTGTACATATACTTTTCCAATCTGCAAAAAAACAGAAAGAAAGAAAGAAAGAACAACGGAAGCTCATTGGATCCTCACAGTAAAAAAAAAAAAAAACCGAACTTTTCACTGGTGCTGCAGCGGGAGGGTCCGGGCCACCGGAGTGGGAGGCGCGCGTGCAGGGCTGCTTAAAACGGAGAAGTCGCGGTGAGTGAAGGAGTCCTCAGAAGAGCGAGAAGCCGGGCCCGAAGGGGGGCCGACAAGCTGGACTACAGCGGACTGGTAGCGGGGGTGAAACGAGAGAGCTCCCAGTTGTGCCGCTGTGGAAATACCAACATCTGGCCGAGGAGGGATGCGCTGCAGGAGCCGGCGGATGCTCCGCGAAAATGTTTAACTGTGTCTCCAACGGCGTGGTGAGTAGGAGCACCGGAGAGCCCTGCTTTACGAAGCCCCAGCTTCAAACACGTTTCACTAGAGTCTCTTGGCTTCTCGAATTAATAATTATATATGTATGTATGTATATATATATATATATATATATATATATATCTATATATATATATAGATAGATATATATATATATATATATATATATATATATTTTTTTTTTTTTAAACAAGAAACATGCTTTTCTAGATTCATTATAGAGTTTTGGAGAAACCCTTATTCATACGGATCATTTATTGCACAATTAACTTCATAGCTCAGTGATTATTTTTCATTAAACGCACTACGCAAAATAAACGCTTTACCTACAAGCATTATACGATTCCTACCACTATTTTTTATTTATTTCGGGACATCCTGAATTTAGGGGCCTGTTGTGATGGCACCAGTTTCATACAATCACGTTCCATTATTTTCTGCCAGCAAACCGAAAATAAAAGGCCTAATAACCTACAGTGGTGAGGCCATGTAGGCCTAAAGCAGAAGTGGCAATAACACGGTTACGGTAACATGGGTTATTACGGTACTTGGCGAGATTAATCTGATATTTATTTATAAGTCATATTATAAAGGCCTCTACAAAAGTCATACCAGGAACACAGCGGCGGCGCTTATTTGGTTTAAACATTATACGCCGTTCCCTCTTAATGAGAGATCAACCCCACCAGTCCGGTAGGTTTACTTACTGCACCTGCTTTAATATCGCAGATAATATGGGGGGGTCAAGGGTGAGCCAATCATAAAACTGTGTTTTCTTTAAATACGTGCGTCTCGGTTCGTTTCTCGATCTCTCACAAAAAGACCCCTTTTCAGCGTGTCGCTGCGGGTTAGAAAAGCAACGGTAGACGGTCCGACCGGTGGCCCCGGTTTTGCAGTTCGGTGGCCCAGCGTGAGCGAGACGAACCTGCGCGTCACCGGGAGACGGCCTTCGCTCGCCGTCGGGCGCACGTGCGCGGCTACGATCACAATTAGTCAGAATCACGTTCAGCTGTGAGCGCGAGCTGGACGCCGCTCTCCTGATATCCGGGAGTGGGCTTCGCTAATTGAACACAGGGCGGAAATGTTCTCATTATTGTTTTTTTTTTCCATCGCAAAAATGCAGGCGTCCATATCAAAGTGAATATGTGGACCTCTGCGGTCCACACCGAGATATGAGCGCACATGAATTAAAAAGAGCTTTACAAGGAAAAAAAAAACATGCTTTCAGAAAGTTTCACCCGATTTTTAGTTTTCCAGGTGGCCCTGCGGGCGGTGGGCTGACCATTGGGGTTGTCATGGAAATACGAAAGGCACATTAGCCTACGCGGTCATCACTATGGCTTGCTCACCGCGCCGGGCGTGTCGGTGACACCATGTCGGAGGGGGAAAGGCCACCGGCGGAGGCTGTTCTCGCTCAGCCGCAAGAAGGACATTTCTTTGTCGACACGGTAGGTGTGTTTTTTAATCAAATG
This sequence comes from Xiphias gladius, assembly GCF_016859285.1. NCBI lineage: Eukaryota > Metazoa > Chordata > Actinopteri > Istiophoriformes > Xiphiidae > Xiphias > Xiphias gladius. The sequence continues at coordinate 4,583,571 of NC_053413.1, forward strand.
GACGAGCTTCTCCCGCGAGTGGCTCGCTGGAGGAGGAGGAGAGAGCTCGGATGAACTGCAGCTTGCGTGGCCGTCTGCGCACTTCAAAGTGCCGCCGAACAAGCCCGAGCGAGAGCGTTCGGCGTTGGACTCGTGCAGACCAAGCCGAACCCGTGTCACCCTCGCAGCCCAGTTTGGAAGTAGTTTTCTTTTTCAGACATTTTAAAAACATTTTCATGGTCGCTTTGCTTGTCACTGACCGGCTGCCAGACCCCAAAACGCCGCTCTGCATTTTGTGATACGGGCATTTTCTGACACACAGAACATAAAGTCTAAGAAGTTTTTAGTAGGCTGTTGCTACATTGTGGGATTTTCCCCCCCCCCTTCCCACAGGGTTCCTCGGGGCCCGATGACATTTTCGAGGAGGACTCGTATTCTCCGTCCTCCCTCTCTTCGTCGTCGTCGTCGTCCGTCCACACCGTGCCCTCCCTGCAGGGGAAAACCCTGTGCACCTCCTGCGGCCTGGAGATAGTGGACCGATACCTCCTCAAGGTCAGACTGAGAGTCGCCGATAACTCTGCAAGACGAGTCCCCTTTAGTCGTAGCTAATTATGAGAGAACGAAGTCCCCAGAGGAGCATTCACGTTCAGCATTTTTGTTGCCCTGAATCAAATGTCAACTGTCTTTATTTGTCTTAGTTTTCAACTGGGTTCTTAACTGGGGGAAAATGTCATTATTCCAGTTATTACTCAAAGGTTTTTGTTTCTACCTAAATGAAAAGAATAGATTTACTGTAATTTAAAATGAATATAGGTGTGGCTTCAAAGGGGAAAATATTTTTCAGCCTGTTAGACTGTTCACGTTAAATTAATTTTAAATCAGCAGACAAGTAATTTTTGGTTGTTGTTGGACTATGGTATTTCATTTCACGAATGCACAGATTTTATACTCTTTTTACCCCAGATTGTTAAGTGTTTATATCTCTGGTTGCAAATCAAATAACCTTTGGAATAACATGAGCATAGTCCTATAAGTAGACTAAGTCACTCATAGGAATATTATAGCCAATAAATAAATAAAATGCGTTGTCAATCTTTTACATCGTTATGATAGTATTAACTATACTATTAAGGGATGTTTAAAATGACAATTGCAAGCCATTTTTGAAAAATTGAAAAAATATTTTTTTTCCCCCTCAGGTGAACAACTTGTGCTGGCATGTGCGCTGCCTCACATGCAGTGTGTGTAAGACATCACTGGGGCGACACGTGAGCTGCTATATCAAAGAGAAACAGGTTCTCTGCAAACTCGACTACTTCAGGTGAGTGAGACCTAGAATAATTTTATCTCCAGTGATTGTCTTTTTTATAAATGTTTTACCAAAAAACAAAACAAAAAAGCAGGTGTCTTATTTTATATCAGTGGTTGGGACCTAATCATACAATGAAGGGGAATGATGGTGACAAGGTGCCACATGGTCCCTCTGAAAATATGCATATTTGTGGTTTGTTGTTTTGAGTAAGAGGCAAAAATACAACAGAAAAATTAGTGTAGCCAAGGTGTGCTGATTTCAGATGAGAAACCAAATGGACAAAATACAGCAGGAAAAAAGGAAAATAATATTTTGTATGACGCATGCTCGGCTAACAGGCGACTATAAGGACTGTGTCGTACTGCAGGTCTCTTTTTCTGATGTGCAAGATCACTGAATGCCAGGATTCAGTTATCATTTAATCTAATGCTTGTCTAAGTTTTGAATGTATGAAAACGACTGTTCCTCCTCACACTCGACCTCTCCTCCTGTTTCTCATTTTTCTTCAGGAAGTATGGGACCCGCTGTGCTCGCTGTGGCCGGAACATCCATTCTAGTGACTGGGTGCGTCGGGCACGAGGCAGCACCTTCCACCTGGCCTGTTTCTCCTGCACCTCTTGTAAGCGCCAGCTGTCCACTGGGGAGGAATGTGGATTGCTCGAGAACAGGGTCTTCTGCCGGCCACACTATGATGTTATGATGGAGAATATCAAACGCTCTAAGGAAAATGGTGAGTTTATGGGTGGGATGGATAACAAGGATCAGGTTGAATGGTAGCAAAGTCAGTAAATTAGTCATGAAACATTACACTACATTACACAAAACTAAATAGTAAGAATTTTAGGTAAAATAAAAAAAAAAATATATATAGTCTGGGCATTCAGAAATAAAGGGTTTGGCCACCAACATCATTAATTCTTAACCATGTAGAGACTGTAGTGTTAAGCCATGTACAAGAGCTCATGAGTGTGTCCAGTCTGAGATGCTGCTCCTCCATATTACACATGTTGAGTTCATAATAAAGTGTGTGTCACTGAAGAACAAGCCTGAAATACAGCATTCCATGTTATATGAAAATGGCTCAAAACCTCCACAGATAAAAACTGTGACATTTGCCTCTGATTTCTGCTGCCCATCCAGTAAAACGGAGGTGCAGCTAGTCCCTTCAGACACTGTTCTGAAAATCAGAATAATCCTCGGATCCTTTTATAATCTCAGTATAAGAGTTTGGTTATTTGCAGATGCAATTAAGATATTTTTTTAAATTTCTGATAAGACTGACACCAGTTACTCAAAGCATGTGCCAAGTCACTAGTCATTTGTAACTAAAGTAAGTTAGCAATGCTGTCTTTGGTGAGAAGATCAGTGGAATCGTCACGTGAAAAATGGCACAGCATCGGTCAGTGTCTGCAACAGCTCATGTCAAACTACATGTTATTTTAAATCAAACTAAAATGCAAATGGCACATTGAATGTAAAAGAACCCCATTTCCAATAATTTAGTATCTGCATCAGTTAATTGCGCTTCAATCATTTTCGCTAACTAATGTGACTTTTGTGCGTTCACACAAAAGTCAACCCAGACCTACAACTTTCTATACGTGTACATCTCTGATGTCACTATGGTACAGACTTGAAAAATGCCCACAGGGAGGCACTGATCTGGAACAGGGCACTTAAGTAAGAGCCCATATTTCAAAATGTCAGACAATCCTTGTAACATGTCCTGTGTCGTCTTAAAGAGCAACCAAAAGTAGAGGACGAGGTGGCAGACAAAGATGACTCCGGTACCATGCCTAGACCTGCTAAGAGGGCCAGGACCAGCTTCACTGTTGACCAGTTACAGGTACCGCCAACTACTGTGTGTGTGTGTGTGTGTTTTGGTATTTCTTTGTGTGGGGTTACTGCTGCTGTGAGTACAGGGCCATTTTTCCTTCTGACTGTAGTAAAATTGATTGACTTCCACGACAGTGTGAGGCTTGCCACCTGCATATGAGAGAGAGCCATAGGATAAGCCGTTCCCTTTACATTTCTAATTACCAATGAACCCTTTTCCCTGAGCAGATGCTCAGCACCACTATTGGGCTAGTGTGGTTTTCTACTAAAGTATTGGTAGTATTACATATCTGCATCTGATCTCAATAATATTTCATCAAGCTGAAGACCCAGGTAAATTTGTCAAGAGTCCAAACCCTGAGTTAGAATGAGTGAATGTTTGATTTAGATTTGTGAGGTGGGCAGACACATGACTCCAAATGAATGTTAATGTTGCTCTGTGAGTGCTGAATGTGTAAATAGTCAGTGTTAGCCATAACAAATGTGTAAGCTGGTGATATTTAGTCAGCTTTTGTTTTGTTTTTCTGTCCTCTAGTGGCAGTGGCAGTTATTACATTTTATTTGAAACCCGACTCAGTGGTCTCTTCTAAACTGTTATACTCTAATTATCAAACTTGACTAAAAGGTCAACCATATAAACATGTCCCCCTCTGTCATTTCTTCATCTGTAGGTAATGCAAACTCAGTTTGCTAAAGACAACAACCCAGATGCCCAGACTCTCCAGAAACTGGCAGAGAGGACTGGTCTCAGCCGCAGGGTTATTCAGGTGAAGCAACTGTTACCTCTTGGAGAAATGCTCTAGTGAAATCTAGTTATTTCAAAAATGCTGATTGACTTCAGCAATTGTTATTGGGCTCTTAAGGATAAGCCACTCATATTAGTTAAGCATTTAAATTGTCAGTGCACTGACGAATTAAATGTTTATGCTTAGCCAGTTGAGATGCACTGTACAGGTGTCTTAGAAGTCTGCCATCCTTACACTCCTACCGATCGCATAATGAATACAATTGAAATCATAGCTGCATTATTTGCAAGAACTGGCACATTTGTACTAATTTTTACAGCCACATTTTCTCTGAAATGGTCAAATGTTTCTAAATCTGAATATTAAAATGCCACCAGATTGCTTCCTATTTCTGCATGTGAATTTAAAGTGTTCACATGAATCATAATGAACAACGACAACTTGAGGGAATTTTAACATTCCATGCACAAATATTGCTTAGTCTCATATTTCTGTGTCTGAAAAGCAGAGGGAAGTATTGTTTAACCAGCAGGTACCACTTCAGCACCTGAAAGTAGAGACTATCGCTTCAGAGTCCAGTTATCAAGCCCTTCTACCTCCTTCAGGTTTGGTTTCAGAACTGTCGAGCTCGTCAAAAGAAACACATCAGCCCAAATCCTGCATCCTCAACAATGATGACATCACTTGCTCCTGGTCAGCTGACTCCACCTTTGATGGATGATCTGCAATACACAACCTTTATTTCCCCAGACACACCCCTCCTCACTACACTGACTTACATGGATGGTAAGAAACCCATTCACACATCACTATGCTGAGAAAAGTAGAGTTTTGTCGCACAAAAAAAACACCTCAATGACCATACACAGCTAACTCAGTTTTAACAATCTGAATCATCCATATAAAGCTTTTTATGACCTGAATGGCTGCTGTGTTAACCCAAAGCTAGGCCCATACCTGGATGAATAACATCTTGAATACCAGTGTTGATTGAATCCAAATCCAAGAGTTTGTGGGAAAGCGTGTTGCAAATGTTACAGAACTAGTTACTTAGGAAATAACTATCATGATTTTAATTAAGTCTTTGTGGTTTATTCATAAGTTTGTTTGTTTTTTTCCTTTCATACTTTCCCAGTCCAAACTCCAGACCCACTCTTGCTTCAGCCACTTATATCCCATCCACTGACACAACTGCCAGTCAGCCATGCCTCCTGAAAACTAAGGATGATAAGTGCCTGATGGGAAGATGAAGAGCAAATCATTTCACTTTAATAAACTCCTGCAAAGATTGGATGAGGTCAATTCATTTTCTGTCCACCAAACGGACAGCGATTAAACAATTTAATTTTCACTGCCCGATGTGTGAGCAGACACTTGAAAAAGATGTGACTGTTAAGTCACTGAATTAATTTAATTCAATAGCACAAGGATTCACAGATGAGAGTAAGTTAAATGTCAAGTGAAATATTAATATTTGTAAGATGAAACAAGTAAAACTTAAACAAATGTAAGTGTTATGAATTTCTTTAATATATTTGGAAAATATGAAAAGGCACTTTTTTGGAAAATGATGTAAAATTTCTTTGGTTTTCAGTAAAAAAATTTAAATTTTTTTTTTTTTTACGTTTTTGTTTTACAATGTAACAGAAAATGTCAGACTTGGCATTTACAAGAGAGAGGATCAAATGGGTTCTCTGTGTAAAGACTACTGGAACATTCAGGACTGGGTTATACTGCGTATTAAAACCACTGGAGATGGTACATTGAGGGAGATATTCTCCTGATCCTTTTTGTCTTATTGACGAGATGAACATGTACAATGCATTTATATTAAACAACAAATATGGACGGCCCTCCTTCATTCTTCTCTTGCACTGCCTAGACTTTACTCTTAACTCATCCACATGTCAATTCCAATTTTATTTATACAGCCCAATATCATGAATTACAAGTTTGCCTCACGGCCATAACAATCTGTGCAACACACAACATCCTCTGACCTTTCAATTGGATAAGGAAAAAAACCCATTTTAAAAGGGGGGGGTGAAAAGAAACCTGAGGAAGAGCAACATGAGATGGTTCCCTCTTCCAGGATGGACCATGCAAAAGATGTAATGTGTACAGAATTGAGACAAAATTACAGGCTGTAAACATGAGTTGCCACCAGACAGAAAGGACCGGAACAACACGACGACCTCTTCCCCCATGATGAACTAGAAAGAAGGACAGACTGAACATATACGTGAGGCAAAACCAAGCACATTATTCACACGTCTAGGAGAAGGAAACAAACCCACAACAGGAGAGAGAGAGATGTTGACAACATGAACACAAGGGAGAGCGAGGAGAGAAACGAGGAAGAGACTGGGACTCTTGGAGGACAAAGACCTAGATCCAAAACATCTGGAATGGGGCACAGACTCTCAGGAGAGAGGACAGGACAGTCGATGGTCCCGCATAGAGAGCTTGAGTGGACAGGGAGGAGAAGAGAGACATATAGGCACATGGCTTGGGTGGTCAAGTGCTTAAGAACAAACAGATGCAGTGGGTTTCAGGAAGTTTACAGTGATCTCGTCAACGGTGCAACATGGACTATACTGTAAGCACTAGGTTTAATTGATTCACTGAGACTGACCCGCTGGTGGGAGAATGGTAACAGGTAACAGCAGCTTGGAAATGGCTTGAAAGTGACTGCTTGTTAACATGCAGTGTTAATGGGCCGTGTTGCAGTCACTATTTCATTCTTGTTCTGTTGTCTGACAACAGAAATAGAAAAACATGTAAATCACTGTATTAAAATACTGTATATGTGAACAGACAGTAGCAGAGAAGCAAACATAGTGGTCAGAGCGAAGAGCATGTGATGGAATATAAGAGATCGGACAGAGGAGGTAGGAGATTTATGATTTTGTATGTCATTAGAAGCACATTAAAGTCGGATACAACATGAATAGGCGGCCAGTGAAGGGGAGCTAAAAAATTGGTGTAATGTAATTTTCACCTTGTGAATCTGTCTATGTGTCGTCATGGCAAAGTGAGGTCCTTGAGAGACCCACTGTAGCAGGAATTACCACGGGAGCGGTTTTGAGTACTTTGGCAGGTCTGTCTGTCTGATTCTCTGGGCAGATTTTGCGACTGTAATAACGTCACAACTGTGCAAGATACAGTCACAAAACTTTACTGGTGTGTAGTTGAGATCAAAATGAAGACTAAGTTTAAAAATGGTTGTGGTCTGACCCTGTAGTAATGACTACTGAGTACTCATGTAATGATGTAGTAATAACTACTGAGTACTGACAGGCGTTGCGGCAGGTGTGACCCCGTAGGAAAATGGTCTCTATTTATTTCTGCTGCTGTCGTGATACAACGAACATCTGAGTTGGAGTTTGTTTATTCACAGCACTATCTAAAAGCACTCAGGTAGCTTCAACACAACATTATAACACTAAGTTAAGTAAAGAAACCTCTTGATTTCATACTTTATCAGCTTTATGCAGCCTGCAGCTTAACATTCTGGGAGTATTAACATATTGTTTTAAGAGATACCGGCATATCATGTTAGTGTGCCCTGCACTCTTCTGGCTTGAAAGATGTAAAACAACCAACACTCGTAATGCCCAGTACATTTAGGGGTCCATACCTGGTATATACCAAGGAAAAATAACAGTTGAATATCCTGGCACTACAGCAGGGACACTATTATGTAGCAAGCATGAGTATAAACTGTGCAAATCTCCTTGGTATTGATCCAGTAATTTAATTCGTTGCGGATTTGAGCAAATTCTACTTTCTTGTCTACTTGTCTTTGGTCTGCATACACTGTGCTGTATTATGCGATGACGTAATCTCACACCTTTATTTTGAAAACACACTGTTCGGAAGTGGCGTTCTGCATTTGGCATGCGCATATTATCGAGGAAGAAAAACACCAGTGTGAACCGACGGCATAGAATTGTAAACATTAGCAACCTGGGCGACTTCTGTACGTCGTTAGGATGGAAATATAAGGTAAACCCCGTTTTAAGCATGCATACTTTTAGTCAGATAGTTGTCACTACTAACAATACCATTACATGCCGTTTCGGAAGCGTTGATGTTAACTTAGTTAATTTTAGCATTACAGTATATCATATCGCACCCGCGGTTTCTAACCTGATGCTGAGATAGTCTCTCCAGATACCCTGGACATTTCGGCTAACAAATTAATGCCTTCATATATTATAACATTTACTTTGGTTGTGTGGGTTCACTGTAACTTTGTTCGTTAGCTTTGTAGTCAGAAAACCTGTGGATTCCCTACCTCCGAGCTAGCGATAGCACATAGCGTTCCCAGACATTCTCGGGAAAAGATCTAATGTTAGCTAGCTCATTGATTTTTATAGGTCGTCTCGAATAAATTTAGACTCGCAAGCACGCGTGCCTGCTGTTTATCTCATTAGTTTCTGCCACAGCCGAATGAGGTCTTAATCATACCACACCATTGGAAATTGTGTTTAGCTAATTGGTTAGCAGACTGCGTATCCGGATCGGTCTGTCTGCTAAAATTGCTAACCAGAAGCAGTTAGCATATCTGAGCCACTTGTTAGTCAGAAGAAGAATGAAGCTAGCTAGAAACAAATAACACACATGGAGCTACTGTGTATTAACGTTATATGGTGTGATAAGACTGGCAATGGGGAAATGTTGACACAAAGCTGATGTCAATATTCAGTGAGCATCTGAGCTGCTGTCTAGATGATCCAGTGGAACAGTATCCGTTTTGCCTTCCCGTTCTCCCACTGATGAATCTTGATTTGTGATATGGTCAATAATGTGCGTGTAATGTTACCTGGAAACTGGATTTGTGAATCAGCTGCCGGAGTTAAGCCGCTGTCTGGAGCCCAAACTGTTTTAAATGTCAAATGGACAGTGATTTCAATAACAAATGACTGGAGGCCCGAAGATTTCAATTTGTATTGCAATAAATCAGTAACCCATTCACCCACCAACAATGCAACTAAATTACGTTTTCCATTCATTCTCTTAACTTAACGATTACCTCAATACGAAGAGCACAGATTAATTCTATTGGACTGCTGAGTTTTACACAGTATAAGCGTTCTAACTACTCGAGTGTAACACCTGAGTGTAACTAGCAAATATACCAAGTTAAAAGTGTATTAATTGCATCTGTAAAATGTATTGCAGCCCAATACAATTACTTTCTTATAATTACTACCTTGCTTGTAGTCGATATTGTTTTTTGTGTCTGTGTCAGAAAAGTGAGGTTCCAAGTCTGTGGTCATTTTTGAGGCTGTATTTAGTGGTGGTGTTGTATGGGATTGCACTGTAATGAACGGTGTGTTTTTTTTTTTTTTTTTTACACTATGTCCACCCCCATTTAAATACATGATGGGAAACAGCAAACCAGAAATGTTACCACAACTAAATTACTCCAAATGACCACTAAGTTGATTAAACACCTGTTTGACATGGTGTCAACAAAAACCATACATTGTAAACTTTACAAAGGCAGGGTTTATTGCATTGTGTTTGATCGCAATAGATTGTACAGGCCTGTCTTCAAAAAAACTGGTGACTTAGTGTAGGCAAACACATCAATCTGATAAAATGGCTCCAGATCAAATTCAGTAGATATCAGGACAGGGATATGTCACAAACTACAGTGAACACTGAAAGAGCATTAGACTGCCCTCACAAGAAGATACCATAGTTTCTCATCAGCAGGCTGAACACATTTTCCAAAAGGAATCGTGTAAAACTAAGTGGACCAGATGTAAATTTTGGAAAAGGTTCTATGGCAAACATTACTGCATTGATATGCAATTTCTAAACTGACTATAAAGAGAGACTGATTTGTTTTTTTTTGGCTTTGTAGGTTAACCTCAAGGTGTGGGACCAAACATTATTCATCAGTGCATGGAAGCAAAGCCAATGCGCAGGTAGGTGTGGTATTGAAGTATAGAGTAATGTCTAGGGGTTAGAGGCAGTGTTATCAATGTAGTGCCTTTGTCGCAATATTTACTGACATTTCGGACCCCTTTAGCGGCTTTTCTTCATAAAAGCATGTACCAACAGATAAACCTGAGCTAATTTCTTTAGAAAAGAGGTGCAAGTTTTGCTCCGCAATGGCAAGGCTGAGCTTTTCCACAGCAGGCACAGCTCTCTATGCAAGTCATTCAGTTGACAGTGTTGTAGCTGACACAGATGTGATTGAGGTTCTAACTTCTCTCTGAGTGATCATTTACAAGTAAACATAGCCAAAATCACAACGCAGCTGTTGTCCTTAACTTATGTGTGCGGTAATTTTGTCCGACGGCGTCGTGGTGATATTATAAGGATTTCAGCAGTGCAGAGCAGCAGCTTGGAAATGGCTTGGAAGTGACTTTTGGTTAACATGTAGTGTTAATGGGTCGCGTTTCACCTAGTATTTCATTCTTGTTCTGGTTTCTGACCACAGAAACAGAAAACATGGAAATTAGATCAGCTTTATTGGGAATTCGGCTGTTTTAAAACACTGTATGTATGAGCACAGACAGGTGGAGAGAAGCAAACAGATCAAATATGCGGTCCAGCCATATGCTCGGCTTTGACCTGGTCTTGTTAATCAAAACTTAGACTTAAGGTCACCATAACCACAAATATCCACTATAGTAAAGAAATTTGTTCAGAAGTAGTCTTATTAAAAGATCCTGTCTGAACCCCCCATGACTCAGTGACACCTGTCCAACTGGTTACGTCACCACATAAGCTTGTGTGCTAGCCAGACAAATCCCTGCTATACAGTTTCCCCCTGATCCCCTAGTCATTGGGGGTTCTACCAAGAATTTCACCCACCTCCCAACCCCCAGAGGAGTGGGTGGATCTGACCATAGCTCTATTGCTTTGCTATGGCTTTTAATTTAAGCCTGTGGTCAGCGTCTGTCCTCTGACAGTTTAATGGTCGGATTGAGAGTTAGGTGAAGGGATGATGATGTTGAGCAGGAAATTCGAACTGTTTTTTTATAGTCTGAGAAACATTTGCCGGCTAAAAATAAACTAGTGCCCTCACATTGAAGGGAACCACCAACTCCAGGTCCACAAATCAAAAATATAAACTGAACTGAATAGATTACCAGATGTACTTTTAAGGGGAATGGACAAGTTACAAGGGAAGAGATTGACATTGTGATTTTGGAAATTCTAAACTAATTTTGGAAGTCACTCACAATTATTAATCTCCCTCTTGCCTGTATATTTAAAACAGTGTATCCTTCACTCTAATTCAGTAGTAGACTGGCTGGCTCCCCACTGTGAGATAAATATGCAAAAATCTTGGTTTATTGCCTTAAAGAAAACAAACAGAGAAGATAGCTGTAATGCATGCGGCTTGCTTCTCCCTGCTCCACCTTAAAAGAACTCCAACTTCTTCACTTCTGCCAGTCTCCCCATACAATGAGACCCACAGGATGTTGGTGTATGTGATAGAGGACAACATGTGATTAAAATACCCAAGCCTCGTTTTGGATGATCGAAAAACAAGTAAATCAGACTCCAGGTCTGTTTCCCTCGAAAATCTGCACAAACTTTGACTGAGATCTCAAAAAATATTTCTCATATAAATAGCAGAATTACATGTTTTGGAATGTTTTGTGCATGTTGATATTACTAAGGTGTAATGTTTGAAAGTTATATCTGACATTTATAATAGCAGTAATGGTTGATGTTCTGATAACTTGAATTCCCATGGTGCGATACCTGTCATATTTGGTGTCATTTAACAGCATTATTCATGATGGTTTTGGAAAAATTACTTACAAATCTATATCTCGTACGACATACAAGATATGTCCAAATTTAAGTATAGGAACATCTGTTAATAGAGGTATAGTCTTAGTGTTCATGCCAAGATGAGGGTCAACTTCTATGGTTACTGCCACTTTAACCCAAAACTAGAAAGGTTCGGACATGCTTTGTCCACAATCTTAGGCCTTGCTCTAATGCTTTCTCTCATGCTTTCGCTTGATACCATTCTCTTAATACTTCTGGACCTGAACACTCTTCTCCACGTCAGCCTACATTACTGCGTCTTCTCCTGAACTGAACTGAACTGAAAAATTGAAGATGGAGGAGTGAAACAGTAAAGACTTTTTCTGCAACTTCTAAAGCCTGTGACGTGTCAGTCCCGAGTTTCATCTGGCCAAACGAACCAGGCCACCCCACACTGAACTACTGACAACAGCTGAGACACAAATGATCTCTCTCTCTCCTCTGTGAACCCGACTTGAGCTCACTCTTCCATATGCTGTGATTGTCTCAGCAGCCGATCTAAAAATTGTCATCTGACTGGTGTGGGATTTCCAGCGCCACCTCAACAGCCTGTGGTGTTGCCAAATGTGCATTAAAAGCTGTCACCACCAGTTACATCTAATAAATGGACTGCACATAAATAGCTTTTATAGCTTTTCTAGTCTTATTGACCACTCAGTCCGCTTTATACTACATGCCGCATTCATCCCAGTCGCACACACACTCACAAATTGGGGTTCAGAATCTTGCCCAAGGACACTTCGACATGCGGACTGGAGGAGCCGGGGATGGAGCCACCGACCTTCTGGTTACTGGACGACCCACTCTGCCTCCTAGGCCCCAGATGCCGAAGACTTCTTCAAAGCTCAGGGGTTGACCTGAACCAACCAAAGACCTGCAAATCTCAGAGCACGTGTTCAGAACCCTCTGACTGGTCCCGTTTTATCAGATGTTTGTGACAGTTTACGTTACAATACTGAAATACTTGTTTTAGTGCCCATTTTTTCAAATGGAGGAACCCTTTTGTGTCAGTCACTAATATACCGGGGGCTAATGACCCCATATTCTCAGGCCTGCATTGACACCCAGTAAGTTGATGAATTGATACCCTTTGAATTTTACCTAGGCGAGTATAGTAGTGGTCATGTAAGAATTTACCTTGTTTGTGTATGCTATGTGACAGAAGGATGCTGCTTTTGTTATCTTTAATGGTATAGCACATGTTGAGATAGTTGTGTACCATCTGGATGGTAGCTGATACTATATGATAATGGATATTAGCATTATCTCTTCAGGACTTGACTTTCGGGGCCTAAGAATAGCTGAGTATACCTGTCAGCCTCAATGTGTGACATGCTTCTTGCAATAGGTTCCTCCATTGCCCCTTTGACAATGGAATGTAACCCATTACACCTTTTCTTTCTGAAAGTAATAGAAATTGTAATTAGACCCATCAGTCCTGATTGGACTAGTTTGCTGACAGCACATCATGTATAACTACTTGATAGTGTCTTACCACACCAACTGTTTGAAGACAAAAACTTTCAGTTTATTTATTTTATGGTCACTGCAGGATACTGGGAAACAATTGCTGACCAAATTGCCAATATTTAATTGGTGTTTCACCTACCAAAATAGTGGCCTAATTCTTCTTGTGACACCTCACTTGCACGTGTCACTGACTCAAACATTTAATTCATAGGATCTGTTTTTGATGTGTAAAGCATGATCCCTTCTCCATTAAGAGTCATGATTATGTAGTAATAATAATTAATGTTCTGATAACTTGAATTCTCATGGTGTGAGACCTGTCATTTTGGTGTCATTTAACAGCATAAATCATGATGGTTTGGGGGAAATTACTTACAAATCTATATCTCGTACAACATACAAGATAATTCCAAATTTAAGTATAGGAACATCTGTTAATAGAAGTATAGTCTTAGTGTTCATGCAAAGATGAGGGTCAACTTCTATGGTTACTGCCACTTTAACCCAAAACTAGAAGTGGTTTGGACATGCTCTGTCTATGCCCTTAGGCCATGCTCTAATGCTTTATCTCTTGCTATTGCTTGATACCCTTCTATTAAAACTTCTGGCCCTGAACACTCTTCTCCACGTCAGCCCACATTACTGCCTCTTCTGAACTGAACTGAACTGAGGAATTGAAGATGGAGGAATGAAACAGCAAAGACTTTCTGCAACTTCTAAAGCCTGTGCCGTGTCAATCCTGAGTTTCATCCGGCCAAAGGAACCAGGCTACCCAAAACCTAAGTACTAACAGCAGCAGAGACACAGATGATCTCTCTCTCCTCTGTGAACCCGACTTGAGCTCACTCTTCCATATGCTGCGATTGTCTCAGCAGCCGATCTAAAAAATTGTCATCTGACTGGTGTGGGATTTCTAGCGCCACCTCAACAGCCTGTTGTGTTTGCCAAAGGTGCATAAAAAACTGCCTCCACCAGCTACGTCTGGCTGAAGACTTCACCTACCTGAATGCTGAACATTCTGCTGTATGCGGCCCACTAAAGTTCAGATGAAATGACGAGCAGATACTGCCAGTTGACCTGCATGGTGGTCTGCGGGAGACTGGCTACAGATTGGCTATGGGTGTCATGGGGCAATCCAAGTGTTCTTACCAGAAATGATCTAACTCACCTCTTCAAGTTGTAGCATCCCTAAAGCGTCATAGTCTTCATAGTTATCATTGAGTAGCCTGTAGCTTTATTGTGTTTTCCCATTCTTCGAATCTATTCCTTTTATTTACATAAAACTCTCATATTCAAAGTTGGTTTAGCCATTGATTACTCCCTTGCACTCCCATCTTTGATTATTAGTTACTGATCATTTATTTCATCTTCTACTATTATACATGGTTCTCATTGTCAATATCCCTTCGTTATCTTTGGTGTCTGTTCTTTATATGTGTAACTGTTTATAAAAACAGTTACATTTTCATTTATTTATAATTAAATTATATCTGAAAGAAGTTGTCCGGACTCTTTTGTGTGTGTAAATCTTTAAATACCAAAATGATCCTGTGCCCAAAGCTCTAAAAAAATATGGACTTAATGGTTTAAATAGGTTTAAACTGTCTATCTAGTGGCCAGTGACCCAACTAAATTTAGGTCAGCTGATATCTACAGACCGAGACCTTAGATCAGGTGTGTATAATGATGAGAGGGCTGTGAATTAACAAGTATACTGCCTATATTTGTATGTGTAACACATGTTCTGTATTTACAAGAACCTGATCGTCAAAGCTTGTCAAAAATGCGAGTTTAGATTTTGCTATCAAATAAACCATTTGCAGTTTTTCCAGTTGTGGAACCCAGTGTTTTACACTGTCACATCCCTTTCTTCTTCAAAGTTAATAAAGGATCTTTCCTCATATGCTTTTTTTTGCTACTGCATTTAGAGCGATTTGTAATTTAAATATTTGTGTACACATTTGTGTACACAGATGTTTCCAAACTCTGTACCGGTACATTAACAGCACCAACTCACTTGACTGCGAAAACATTTTGTTTTTAACAAGATGAATGTGTGGAGCTCAACAAGATGAGTTATGAAGATATCAATTGAAAATCAAGTATATATTTACTTGCTTAATAAATGCCCATCTGGTTAATGTCAAGGGCCACCAGCGCACGCCAAGACGCCACTGGAATGGACATCACCAGCCGCTGTACTCTGGGGGACCCCAACAAACTCCCTGAAGGGGTCCCCCAGCCTGCACGCATGCCCTACGTCTCGGACAAACACCCACGGCAGACCCTGGAGGTGATCAACCTGTTGAGAAAACACCGTGAGCTCTGTGACGTGGTGCTGGTGGTGGGTGCCAAGAAGATTTACGCTCATCGTGTGATCCTGTCTGCCTGCAGCCCGTACTTCAGGTACCCAACGAGAAAAATTGTTTTTATTTCACATCTGTTAAAGGTAAATATATTTGGAAATCAATCTATTGGCCAATGAATTAACATCAAAGTGCAGGTGGAGTACTTTAGAGTGCTGGCTGTAACAATATTATATCTCGATTTATTTCCATGTTCTTTACAGGGCCATGTTTACTGGAGAGCTGGCTGAAAGCAGGCAGACTGAGGTAGTTATCCGTGACATCGATGAGAGAGCCATGGAACTGCTCATTGACTTTGCCTACACCTCACAGGTACCATCGAACAGTGTTTTATTAATATTTGGAATCAGGGATTGGTGGTGTGTTGTTTGCTGTTACATTAAGGCTCACAAAACGGCATGTGACACTATTGATTGGAATGCATATGGTTATATGCACCATAAGAATGCAGACGATTACCTTGAAATAGCCAAATATCAGGTTGGTGCAAATTAGTGTTGCTACCAGCTATAAGAGGGACATGACAGGTACCTTTGCCCCTGCAGAATCCGGTGAACCAAATAAAACATTTTAAAATGGATCTGCATTAGTCACTCAGAGGCTATTTGCATTTGGACAAATACAAACAAGTAAGGGAGCTTTTCAAATCTGCTGTAAATCAGTTTAAATAAATTTAATCATATCTGCATGTACGACCCAGGGCATCAGTTGGAGTAAACAGAGCTTCCAAAGATTTTTGTAATTCATTTTACTGTTGAAATGTCAGTTTGCTGCTTCTAAACTACACCATCCCACCAATGGAACGCTTTGGCCTTGGTAGCAGTACTTTAAGTGTGTTATGGTCAGTATCTGACTCAATCTTCACACAACGTTGACAAATCATATGAAGATCTGTGTCTCCTGATACTATCTGTACTTTTATTGCCAAAAAAAGACAAGGCTAATTAACTTTGGCCTCTTGCACAAAAATTAGGGTTTCTGTTTAATGATGTTGAGATTACTTATGGTATACTCTCTCATTGGGAACTAGTATTGTTTTTCTGTTGGTTTATTTGGGGTTATTATTTAGGGCCCACCGAGCAACTGCGCAACTAATTATTTATTATTAGTGTAAGGTCTTAATTGACCACAACTGACTGTTGTGTTTTATTTCTGCAACATGTACACCACTGGTGGCCTCCACCCAGGGAGTACATATGCAATACGTGAATTGTGCCTTATCTCAGTTATGTAAATGATAAAATAAAATAAAATAATAATTGAATAAATCTTCACACACTTTAGTAGGATTCATCTAAAATGGATTTGACAAGTGATTTTAGGTTAAGTAAGGAAGTTGGATCAAAACAGTCTAACTGCTGGGTAGTCAGTTTCCTTTCAGAAAATATGTCTTGAAAAAGACCATTACAGATAAATCCAAAACAAGGTAACTGAAAAGTTCCGATCAGGAGAAGGATACAACAGCATTTCCAAGGCACTGCATATCCCTGCAGCTGTAAACCTGCACACAGCAGGTCATCTGGTGTGTCTGTGCAAGAAGGCCATTAAGAGGCCTGGGGACGGTGAGAAGATGCTAGAGGGTTCCAAGACTGAGATGGGAGACAATGTGCATATCAGCTGTTGCCCTGGTACTCTCCCAGTTTTAGTTTTCCAGTAAACTATATGTGAAGAGTCTGGGATGTCCTGCCCTCTCTGCTCTTAGGTGACTGTAGAGGAGGGGAATGTCCAGACGTTGCTCCCCGCAGCCTGCCTTCTCCAGCTGGCTGAGATCCAGGAGGCCTGCTGTGAATTCCTTAAGAGGCAGCTGGATCCTTCCAATTGTCTGGGCATCAGGGCCTTCGCTGACACACACTCCTGCCGTGAGCTGCTCCGCATTGCAGACAAATTCACCCAGCACAATTTTCAGGAGGTAAGAATGTAGATATATGAGAACAACTGTCCACAGTCCCTTAAGATTCTTACAAGTCACATGTAGCACTATGCTATAAAAATGATGATGATGAATATAGACATTGCAGAAAAGGGCTTTACTTTCCATGTCTTTGGTCGTTGTTGTGCACACAGGTGTGTGTAAGAACATAGTTTAAAAACTCAAACAATCTGGTTACTGCAGGAAAATCAGCAATAAAATGGATCCTGCGCATGTGAACAACTGGTCCTTATTGAAAGCATGTGGAGTGTAGCATGTGTCTGTGTTTACATACTATGTTTTGTCATCACTGCACAGTTTACCTGCCCTTTTTCCAAGCCTCAGGAACAGTGCACACAGTAACTAATATGGTCGTTGGTGTGATTCTTTGTTTGACAGTGTAGTTTCACTTGGGGTTGTAAACATGGAAAAAGTGCAGTCTATTGAGTCATGATTACAACCATCAGTTTGAGGCATGTGATTTTGGAGGCTCGTGCTAACACAGCACAGAAGAGGGAAGCATCACATTTAGAGGACTTTCATAACTTCAGTTTTTTGCTTTTCATGATAAATATAGGGTGGATTTTTTGTAAAAAAGAAAAAGTGATGGGAGACTCTTCTTCAGTGCCACTTTGTAATTTAATACAAACATTTATATCTACCCAAATGTGTAATTTATGTCTACCCAAATGTGTAATGTGTAAGTACAGACACTGTTTGTGCATATAGTTCGCATGATTTCTGGCTGAGGCCTAGGTAGCCCTTTTTCCCAGCCAACATTTTGACTTTGACATTAGCAGGAAATGCACAGGTGTTACGAATAACATCAACATCATCTCTGTTCCAATATCATGGCCCTCAAACTGAATGTAGCCATTATTGATGCTATTAATCACCCCTGATTTTTCTGTGATGGCAAGTCGAAATTTCTGCTGAAATGATCTATCAGCATAGAAAATAACTGTGGATTTGAGGGTCCTCTAAAGGATGTAAAATGATAATTATGCCTCTGTGCCGGCGACAGTTATGGTTGGAGGCATTATGTTTTCGGGTCGTCCTTCAGTCTGTCCATATGTACGTACCTAAGTCCCATTCTCATGAATGCAATATCTCAGGAACGCCTTGAGGGAATTTCTTCAAATTTGGCACAAACGTTCAGTAGGACTCAAGGATGAACTGATTAGAATTTTGGTGGTCAAAGGTCACAAAAACATGTTTTTGGCCATAACTTGAGAATCCATTCACTATTATGACAAAATACAGTAAATACCTTTTATTAGATTACTAATTCACTACGTATATTATATGAATCTGGACAGACATGGATATAAACTGCAACTGGCTGCAGAGGCATACAACCGCAAGGCGGTAACTCTAGTTTCTTCTCTTCAGCAGCTCTAAGGATTTTGCTTAGTACAACCATAAAATCAGCCAGTAATATATTCTATAAAGACAATGTTCAGATTGAGGAAATCTTCTGGTGTGTGAACAGAGGATAGAAAACAACACCGAGTTACTGACGGTTTACGAGAACAGCATCATGATGAACTATGATGGTTAAAAAGTGTTCAGTATCCCAAGAGGCAAACATCCCTTCCAGCATAGAGTTAGATATTGGATCTAGACTTGAGCTTACGTTATTGTTTGAACAGGCAACACTTACAATCCACACTGTAATTATTTGGACAATTACTTTTTTTGTTGTTTAGGCTCTGAGCTTGAGCACATTCAATTTGTTTCAGCTTTAATTTGAATAGGTTTACAACAATGTCGAATTGATTTTAATATTAATATATATAATATTATTGCCCAGAGTCTAGGGGTTCAAAAGTAATTGGACCGATACACATGAAGTCAAACAAAATATTTATATTTAACATTTTGTGGAAAATCCTTTGCAGTCAATGACAGTCTGAAGTTTTCAACCCACCGACATCGGCAGACACTTTGTATCTTCTCTGGTGATGCTCTATCAGATGTTCTCAACTGCAGCCACCTTCAGCTCTTGCTTGTTGTGGGGTCTCTCTGCCTTTAGTCTGGTCTTCAGTGAGTAGAATGTGGCCCAGTTGGACTGAGATTAAATGATTGAATCGGCCAGTCGAGGATATTCCACCTCTTCACCGTGACAAACTCTGATGTTGCTTTGGCCATACGTTTAGGATGTTGTTCTTCTGAGTGATGAAATGTCGTCCAATGGGTTTTGATGCTTCAGGCTGAATCTGAGCCCAGAATGCTCCTGTATACCTTTGCATTAATTCTGTTGTTTCCGTCAGCAATGAAATCATCAATAAATGCCAGTTTGCCAGTTTCATTGGCAGCCACTCAAGGTCAAGCCATAACACAGCCACTACCATGTTTGACAGATGAGGTGGGGGCTTTGGGTCATGAGCTGTTTCTTTTATTCTCACCACATCATTCGTCTATCGATAGAGGTTGATTTTGTTCAGAATTGTATAGTTTTCTTTTCTGTATTCTTTTACAAATCGCAGCCTGGCCTTTCTATTTTTATGGTTTACCAGGGGTTTGTATCTTGTGTTGAATCCTTTGAGGTTATGGTCATGAAGTCTTCTCTTGATCATTGACAAGGAAACATGTACACCTACATCCTGGAGAGCATTCTTGACTTGCTGTGCAGTCATAAAGGGGTTTTTCTTCACCATGCAAATGATTTTCATCCGGACAACTTGTGCTCCTTGGTCTACCAGTTGTTTGCCATTTTCTAGTTTTCCTGTACACACCTACTTTTTCAGAAATAACCCAACTGTTGTTTTGGCAAACCAACTGTCTTTGATATCTCTGATAGATTTTTGCTTCTTCACTTGCATGGTCACATCTTTCTCCTCATATTGACAGACAACTTCACCTCAATCTGAATGGCAACTCTCAACTATCAATCAATTCCGATCTAAGTATGAGCTCTTTTGTAAATGAACTAAAGTTGAAACAACACACAGCTGCCAAAGAAACATTTAGCAGCCATGTGTCCAATTGCTTTTGAACATCTGCAATTTGGGCACTATGTATTAAAAGGGCTATATCTCGCACACACTTGGTGTTTTTGATGTAAACCCACTCATATGCCACATGTCTGCACTGCACTGAGATTCTATGATAATACAGCTTTTGGGTTTGTTACACTCTTTGCTGAATGTCCCAGTAAAATGTTCTGTAACTGTTGAATTCTTCCAGAAGAACATTTTTCTACTGGAGTGAACAGAACTGAGTGGATTGACATGGTTGCTCGGTTGACATATATTTTCGAAAAGTCTTAATTTACCCAGAGTTCACTGCAAATCAATCCTACTTAAGATAGTCAAGAAGTAGACAGCTTTATGCAACTAATTAATTTTTACATCTGTCTGAAGTCTGACTATTCGTTGGATCTAAGCCATAGTCAGAATCTATCTTTGTGAAACCGGTCCCTGAAATAAATTCAGTGAAGGATCCGCATCCTTCAGTCTGGCTGGAACACGGTCACCTGATCTGCCTTCCAGTGATGTCTCACAAGTCAAAGAGCTGGTAGTACCATTTTACAGCTAATCTGAACAGGTTAAACAGCTACATCTGGTGGACAATTTTAATTATTACATTTTCTGGAAACGGGTGACAGTGTTAGTTTTGGTTTTCCAAAATTGATTCGGTTGATTATTCACATTGGTGATAGGCAGCAGACATTTAAACTTGTCATACCTAAAAAAAGAAAACAATATAGGATACAACCATTATTAATTTTATTAATTACATGGGTGTTTCTGCTGCTATGACTTGTCAAGATGTCCACCAGTAGAAAAGTCTATTGTAAATCATCAGTCAGTTGTGTACAGTACATTATGAAACGATTGGGAGTTGTGTGAAAATTGGCATTTAAGTGAAAGATCGTTCACAGTAAGAGAGTAAGACAGAGATTTGAAGAAGAACAGACTTTCATTAGATTTACTGATTGATCTCTAGAGAATTTGAATGAATGGGTTCTCTCTTTGTGGAAGAGCTGCTAACTAACTGTTCTCCTCTGCTGCGTGCTAGGTAATGGAAAGTGAAGAGTTCATGCTGCTGCCGGCTAACCAGCTGATTGACATCATTTCCAGCGATGAGCTCAATGTGCGGAGCGAAGAGCAGGTTTTCAATGCTGTGATGGCCTGGGTGAAATACAGTATCCAGGAACGCAGACCACAACTACCCCAGGTTTGTTGCTGGAAAACATATCCTAACACAACCATTACAGCTATTGCAGCCTTTATGGTAATTGGTGTACCAGCCACGCATTAATTCTAATCATTACTTTCAAAATAATCTGCTGTGGCAATAGTAAACTTGCGGAATTAAATGGATGTTGTATGTTTTACAGGTCCTGCAGCATGTCCGTCTACCGCTCCTCAGTCCCAAGTTTCTGGTGGGCACTGTGGGTTCAGATCCTCTCATAAAGAGTGACGAGGAGTGCAGGTGGGTTTCTGTTTGTTTACATAAAAGTTGTAAAACATTCAAATATTTTTGGTGGAAAACTGCTGCTTTTGCAGATCGAGATCTGAACATTGAGCTTAAAAGAATGGTCGAGTTTGAAAAAATACCTGAAAGGAGGAAGGAGGAGACATCACCCTCTATTTTACCTCCATTTTACATGCTGATACAGTGGCAATGTTTAACTTTGATTTATGATGAACATCGTATAGATCATGTACTTGCTTTTCTGTTGTTTCAGAGACCTGGTTGATGAGGCTAAGAATTACCTGCTGCTGCCACAGGAGAGGCCACTGATGCAGGGCCCCAGGACGCGGCCCAGGAAACCCATCCGCTGTGGAGAGGTACTTTTTGCGGGTCAGTACCTTCATGCACTAAAATCACAGCCAAAAATATTTACCGTTTTCAGTTGGTTTATAGTACTACGATGACACCACTGCCAGTGTGGAGGACTGTAAAAAGTGTATCATACTGAATGAAGTGACTCACCTGTGCAAATTTGCAAGTTTTATACTGTGTACTCTCTCTTCTGTCCCTTGTCCTGTAGTCGGTGGCTGGTGCAGCGGAGACGCCATTTCCAGCGTGGAGCGTTATGACCCTCAGACCAACGAGTGGCGGATGGTAGCATCGATGAGTAAACGGCGATGTGGAGTCGGCGTTAGTGTTCTGGATGACTTGCTGTATGCGGTGGGAGGTCACGATGGCTCGTCGTATCTCAACTCTGTAGAGAGGTGAGGCATGATCACTCAAGCTTTCGCCGGAGACCGTTCTGTCTCCATTCTCTCCATGGCTCTCCAATCTTTATTATTCAGATTTATAAAAGTAAAATGAATGGCCTTTCTGGATTCCATTTCTGTTTTCCAGATATGATCCTAAGACCAACCAATGGAGCAGTGATGTGGCTCCTACAAGCACTTGCCGTACCAGTGTGGGTGTGGCTGTCCTTGGTGGTTATCTGTATGCTGTAGGAGGACAGGATGGGGTTTCCTGTCTCAACATTGTGGAAAGGTATCAGTCAAAACTCTCGTGTATAGGTCAAACCTGCTGTCTTGGCTTAGCGTTAACTCTTTCTTCATTTTCAGTGTTGCAACTCCCATGTCTGGACATGCACCCACTTCACATACAGATTTAGTAACCATATATTAACTTCTGTATTGATTATTTAAAATGTGAAAATAGTTCTATGTAATTGGACACCATCCTTCCTGTCCTTCAGATATGATCCTAAGGAGAACAAATGGACTCGTGTGGCCTCCATGAGCACCAGGCGACTGGGTGTGGCTGTGGCTGTGCTGGGGGGTTTTCTGTATGCTGTGGGAGGGTCTGATGGGACGTCACCATTAAATACAGGTATGGTACTCCATTTCTGAAAATCACAGGATCACAAACACTGAGCTGTAACAGTAGTGATTATACACCAAAGAGAGGTTCCCTGCCAATTCAGCCTTAATCAGCTGAAGGGTTTCTAGTTTTCCTATCCTTAGCTTTTATACCTCTTAAAGTGGCCCCTTTGAGTTTTCTTGTAAACAAACAAAAATTATGTTTACATTCGGTGTTACTCATCAAAACGCATTGTGCGTATCCTTGAGGTTTAACAAACCTGTCAAGTGCATTTCCTTCCTAATCAAACATTTTCAACGCCATTTTTTAAAAAGTAATATAAATCCTGCGTTGTTTACATCCATGTGTACTACCTTACACTATTCCTCTTCCCTGCCTTTGTTGGCATGTTGCTGCATAAAATATATATGTTTTATCGCCACCTGTTGATCAGTGGAATAATGTAACACCATTGGTATTGACTGTGCATTGAACCACTCACCTGCACATTCAGAACTGTAGCCCAGTTGTTGAAATAGAAATACATCAGACTACGCCATTAATTCTTACTCAGCCGTCTGACCGCCATTTAGTTTACTGTTATTCTATAGTTTTGATTCTTGTCTTCCTGTCTCTCTCTTCTCTTTAGTGGAACGCTACAACCCTCAAGAGAACCGCTGGCACACTGTATCGCCAATGGGGACCAGGAGGAAGCACCTTGGCTGTGCAGTCTACCAGGACATGATTTACTCTGTTGGAGGGAGAGACGACACCACAGAGCTGAGCAGTGCAGAGCGATACAACCCCAGGACCAACCAGTGGTCTCCTGTGGTGGCCATGACATCCAGACGGAGCGGGGTGAGTGAGTGAGTGAGTGAGTGAGTGAGTGAGTGAGCGAGCGAGCGAGCGCGTGAGTGAGTGAGTGAGCGAGCGCGTGAGTGAGTGAGTGAGCGAGTGAGTGAGTGAGTGAGTGAGCGAGCGTGTGAGTGAATAAGCGAGCGCGTGAGCTGTGGTGAATGGTCAGCTGATGGCAGTAGGAGGCTTTGATGGGACGACGTATCTCAAAACTATAGAAGTATACGACCCTGATGCCAACACATGGAGGTATGTGGCACTTGAGAAAGTCTACAAAATATGTTAACATGGTACAACTGTGAAACTAAACAATACAGCAATAATAGCAGTTAGCCAGCAAATATACATAAAGCAAATATTTAGATATAAACATTATTGTAGTAATAAATAAATTACACTATTAGAATAATATGTGATTTATTGTAAAAGTGTAAATGTTTGCAAATGATGTGATGTCTATCTGATTTTTTCCCATCAGTAGCAAGCAGACATCAATTAGTTGGTCCCCAAAAAAAACAAACAAACATACAAACCAAATACAAAAAAAACCAAGACGAGTAAAGCCTGTAGTCAGATGGCATATTGAAAGTGTGGGGAACAGTGACACTTGTTCTCGGCTGAAAAGCAGTAAGACCTGGGATGTCACATGGCTTAGAATGTGGACTGGAGTTCTCTGTACAGTCCATTCCACATGATTAGACCTTTTATGTACCACAAAGCCCCTTTACATAAATGCATTGATATCATGTATACACCTGCTACAACATTGAATAGAATGTAGATTTTGAACTAGAGATACTGTATTTATACAGTGAGGTTCAGGTGTGATTACAAAGAAGATTACGTTTCTATGGTCATATTGTAGTATATTCTGAAGTAATATTACTCAAAATATTACTGACGAAATAGTTTTTAACATGTATCTAATTTACAATAACTTTTCTGCTGTGATGCAAACCTATTTAAGTTTAACACATCTAATATTCTCAAACTGCAGTCTCACACAGTGCAGTTTCCATGGAAAGAAGACTTGAGGGTAGAGGTTATATTGGGATCATCTGAGCTGCATCTGCCTACTTTTTATTTAATATTCAGATATGCACCAAGAACTTAGTGCAGCATTGGTATCAGATGATATCAGCTTTATCGGCAAAGCGATATATCATCCATCCAGGATTGTTTTTCTGATAATATTTAGAACATAAAGTTAGCGTGTTAGTGAGCATAAGCCAGGTAACACAACTTGTCCAATTGGCTTCCAGTGGTTAAGACGTGAAAAGCGCTGAGGGATGTCAGCCTCTGTTAAGGTGAATGGAGTCTCAGTTGTTGTGCTTAAGTATTCATCTCTTAACAATCTGGATAACCTCAACAGTTTTTGTAAGAAGTACTTTCTATCAAAAAAATAAATTTTGATGGTGAATTTTTTCCTGAGACTCTTGTCTGTAATGTCAAGACCAGTCTTCTCTTGACAGTAAAGAATATTGATACTGTATCATTATTGACCCCTGTGGGTGGACACACATTGGATATTCAGCTGCAAAACAACATTCTTATCATCATCATTAAAAATCATTTTAATTATTTAACATCCTGTTTTAGCAATAAAAGTGAAAACTAAACATTAGTGTAAGAATTTTAATCTAATGTGATATCCTGTTGTGGCAAATTTAGAAGTTAACCACTACATCAAAATATTATGAAAGTTACAGGACATGCCACCACAAAACAACACTTAGATCGAGTGATCACACACACACACTCAAGAAGAGGTGAAAATGAGATTGATTAGACCTTTACATGGACAGGCCTACTAAACTATTCATCATAGCAGCTCCAACAAGGTAATAAGGAATTAATTTTCATTGTCCCACTCCTGCTTGTCTTCCTCTTCTAATCTGCCATTTGATTGTCACCTCTTTCCAGGTTGTACGGAGGAATGAACTACCGCCGGCTAGGTGGGGGGGTAGGTGTCATTAAAATGACTCATTGTGAATCCCACATATGGTAACACCACCGCCCCAACCCCCCCCACTCACACACTCACTTCCCATCACGTTGCAAGGGATGCCTCTTTTCACCAACTCTCGTGCCTCCAAAAGACACGCTGTTAAGTCATGCGAGGATCAGAGAAACGTGGGGGGGAGACGAGACAGAAAGAGAAACAAACTTTTGAACTCTATTCATCCCCATCCCCCCTCTCTAAGGTGATTACCTTTGGTTGTCTTCGATTGACCATGGTCACCGTGAAGTGCACTGAGAGCAGAAGTCTACAAAGAACCATTAAGCTTCCAGTTAGGAGAGGATGGTCCTTCTCCTGTGACCTCTCCAAGTGTCCATCCGCCAGGCCTCTCGGCCTGGGACATTTGAATGGAATGGAGCTAGACTTGATTGAGTTTGCTGTTCGGGGAGATGATTTTACGTTTCTGAGGTTTAAGAAGATCAAAAGCATCAGGTCACTGGAAGAGGGCTTTTTTCAGTCTTTCCAACTGAGATAGCCTCCATCAGCATCCCTTGTCTTAAAAGGCCTTCCCCGAAATTCTGGCTCATGACAACTGCCCTGAATGAGTTAAGAAACCGCTAGAAGACCAGAAAAGCTTCTGTTTATTGTGTGAAGTTTATTATTTCCTGGAGACACAGCATTGATACTGACTGCTCCCTCACTCTGTCTCTCCTAGGCTTTAGGATTTGAAGTATACACCTCAGCTGTGGCTGTTAGGTCTCTGGGCCTCATGTGTAGCATTGAATACTGGTAAAGTGTGAAGTAGTTTCCTTCTGCATTTAAGCTGTCACTTGGATACCCAGAACAGATTCTATCTCTTTTTGCCACCAAGGGAGATTATTAGCAGGAGAAGGAGGAAGCCACTGCGACTCAAACTTACTGTCACTCAGTGGGACTGCTGCACTTTACAGGAGGCTACTGTAGCTTTCTGTTAACTTGGATGTTTAAAGATTTCAGTTCAGATGGTCACATACCATGTGGCCTGTTAGACAACACAACCCTTAAGTGGAAAGATCTTAGACACCAAAATCATCCAATCATGTCGCTGGTTTATTGATGGCTCCAGCACTGAGCCTTAAGGCCACAGTATGCTTAAAACGAACCAGGTCATCTCTCTGTGTCAGGTGAGAAGGTTTTTATACCTCTCCTAAATGGCAGCACTCAAAGGCCTGCCATCATAGCCTCCTGCTGGCTGCATCACGCTGCTTTTTGCGGGACTTCACAGTCTCAACACATTGTAATAAGTGTACAAATGGGTATAACGATGTACATTTTTTGACAGTCTTTCTCCTCGAAGACAGCATGGTGTTGCACTCGGTTCCATGCTTTAACGGTGTTGTGTGATACAAGGGAAAAAATGAGAGCTTTAAAGTTCAAACCCTGCCTACTTTAACACAGAGAGCTGGCCAATCACTGTGTAAGGTGGGTGTGCTTGTCAGATTGTCTGTTTTGGAAAGTTACAAAAATTGTCCCCTGGATTCTGCCATTGGAAAGGGGTTTTGAGACCATGTTGGATGATCTGAAAAACATTTCGTTTGAAGTGCCCTGAGGTCTTAACAGTGTCATATAGTGTGTTTTGATTGTATGTTGCCGGTGTGACCTCAGAAGTGGATAAAGTTAAAAGGATAACGCTGGTGATATTATTATTTGTTGTCAACAACTCCCATGGAAAGACCAAAACCAACAAGGTGTTAATCTTTCAGTACTTTCCAACTTTTCAGCCTGTCTGTCCATTAATTCATCTCGAAGACGTTTGGCTCAGCATTATCCTAAATCCTGGTTAATGTAGTTTTTAACATTTTAACATTACTCAAAGAGGAGGAAATTGTGCATTTGATGGGACTACTTTCAGATGCGGATTAATCCACATTTGATTCTCTGGTGTGGGTTTTTTTTTTTTTTTAACCAATGGAGCTCTATGACACATAGGAATAAGATACTATATCAGGTTTTGGTAAAACGCACTACTTGTTAGTGGGATACATTAATTGTTGGTTTTGGAGTTTGCATGGAATTTGTTCACAGGAAGAAAAATGCACAATATAATCAGACTTACCCTTTGTTATAATTTAAAATTAATCCCTAATGTAAAATCAAGCCCTAATGTGTTGGATTGGAGATTGGAAAATCCAATATAATACAAACATGCTGCTTTGAAATACTACATTACTACATTACCCTGTTTCCATACAGAAGTGAGAGATTGTGTGTTTACAGCCCAGGTCATAAAATGACTTACAGTTGTTGGTGTTTGCGTTGAATACGGGAGTCAGTGATCTACCGTGGACCCAAATGAGTATAGTATCTCTGTCTAAAAAAGGGCTGCTTAAGCCCATGATGCAAGAAATACGCTCAGTTTCACATTAAAAATTTTATGATCATGTAAATATTTTATGTCATAAGTTTTTCAGGCATCCGTTGAAGATGCTGATCACCTCCGGGTGATAGATTTACCACAACATGGACAGCGCAGATGCTCCAGTTCAGTTGAGAAACGTTAATACAGACTGTTGGATTCTCAGTCATTTAATAGTACATTGGATAGGACGGCATCATATAGTCTAATCATATTTCAAAATTCAGTAGTTTTGTAGTATATAAAATGTGAAGATTTCATTTTTCTGATGTTCCTTAGTGGCCTTGGTAACAAGAATCAGGGAGCTGTTGAACCCAGAATTAAACCCACTTTATGTAGCTGGATTATTATTACACCCTTGTAACATCAAAATCTGGCTCCCGTCCTGCAACAAATTCAAAACATTGGAGAGAAAAATAACAGTGGCCTATGAACAATGCAGCAAAGCATATTTAGCCCAGTTTGTCTGTAGAAGAATTAACCACATTAATATAATTCTTAACTTTATATGCATTAATAAAATAACACCAACTTCTGCAGTAGTTAGCGATTGTTTTTCTTTACACAACCATGGGGTTTTGAGACACAGGTCACTTTTGTTCTGCATACACAGTTTCCCATATTTTTGTTTTCTAATGTCCTCATATGCAGTACAGTGGAACAGCACCACCGGCTGGATGACAGTTATAGTGCAGTACTGATATGGACGATCCTCTGCAGTTCTCTTAATCTCAGCTCACACTTTGAGTAGATGGTGGATTGGCTTGTGTTAATCTTATCATAATTTATTGCACTGTGATTGGAAATGTATTTTAGATTTTATCTTTTTTTTTTCTTAATTGTATTTTTTTTTTATGGGTGTTTAACTTTCCAGATTTGGGGGTGGGGGTCTAAAATGATCGCAGATCAACTTGGGAATCAGACATTTCAGGCCTCACACTGATGATGGCTTTGACGCTGTGCATTTCTTTCATAGATGCGACACTACATGTTTTGACTTTCTCTTTGTAACATCACAGTTCTGCACTTAAAAAAGTGTGCGGAACAAATGCATTGCTTCAAGTGCCAGCTGACAGGCTGTTGTTATGCATTAAGATAGCCACGTGTTGATAAGCAAGCAGGTCCTCACCTGAATACTAGTGTTAATGTTCAAATCTAGATTTTGTCGGGTTTTCGTTCTCTCGGTTAGTGGGGGGGTTTCAAGTCACAGGAACACTGTTAGGCTGATAATGTGTTTGCTGAATGCAAATCTTCATGTTGAAAATGTTTATGCTTTTGGATGTTTTGCAGTCCCATACAGTATATTGATGTTCACATGACATGTAGAATCTGACCATTTCATGTATTTTTCCAAAATTGAAACATTGGTACAACACACTTTACATACCGATTGTGAAAAATGCTTAGTGTCTGTCTAGTAGAGGGAATATAATCCCCTTTGCTGAAGAAAACATTATGCAGTCTGGCCAACTGTAATATGCTTTTTCTGGAAAAATCTCCAAGTATATGTTGCTGTTTTTCACTGCCACAGCATTACGAGGAAACCCCACTCACTCAAGGTTTTTATTGAGATAAAGGTTATTGCTTTGGTCCGGGGCCCCCCCGGTTAGCGTCCAGTAGCTGTCCTGTGAGAAGCGTATTTTTACAAAAACAAAATACCTTGTTTTCAACTTTGTGACTGTATTTTTCAGAGAATGCAAGTTATCTTCAAATTTCCAGAAACTGCTCGACTGCTCTTATTTTACCTCTGCTGATATATCTTTTTTTTCTCAACATCTTCAACTCTAGTCTTAATTTTCTTACAACGGCTCTGCTAATGCATTTTATAGATAAGTAAGTATCGATTAGGCCGTCTTAGACTAAATTAGTACTACTGTATTTGGCTCCCAAACTGAGTGAGTTTCCCTTTAATCGTGAGCTACTAATGATGCATTTGTGACTGTGATGAACCGAAATCAACCAGCCTTCACTCATTAGACTATATTTAACTATCTTGTTTTGAGTAGCCTCTGTGCAGTCTGTCCTACACGTGACCCAAACGTGGTTGTGATCTCTGGTGTCTGTTTCCATGAATCAAGCAGCCATCTCTCAGCTGTGATCACTACAGCAGTTCTGGACCATGTTCACTATGACAAGGATTAAACTTTTTCCCTGGAAAACAATGTGTCTGTTTCTTTATGAGAGTGGCTGTAGAATATGACTGTTGTCAGAAGCATAAAGACAAATATATGAGAGAGAAATGCTGTTGCCGCTATAAATGTGAAGTAGTTCCAGTCTAGCAGGCGGCAACAAAGAAGAACATTTTATTGGTAACTTTTTTAGGGCTTTACAGTTTAAATTTTCTCAAATTATTTTATTTTTGTGAATGAAACTTTAAAGGGTTTGCAGGATACACATTTACCTATCTTCTCAGGCCTAGCGGGGATAGTAGAGATGACCATTAATGGCATGCTCTACAAGCTGACTGCATTTGCACCATGTCACAAAACGACCATGCAGGCAAAGCACAAACTTAAGGGTTCAAATGTTACTTCTATAATATTACCAGTACAATTCGTATGTGTCCCGCTGCCTTCAGATGCTGCAGGGATTTAATGAACTGGAGGAGAAACTTCTCATATGCTATAAAGCAAAAAAGATACTGTCAGAATCACTCCTACTCACTGATACACTAACCCCAAAATAAACTCTACTACAACTAAAGGGCTACATACCCTTTAGTTCAAAGTAACTGGAATCTTGATGCCACAGCAGACAGTATATTTTAGACAATAGTGAGATTCCAAGTTTGTGGCAATGGAGACAGAATTTCGTGTTTCATCATGGCCCCATGCACAAGAAACTTTTTCCTGGTTTGGTGTAGAACTGGACAGAACTAAAAAAGAAAATAATAAAATATAATATCCTCACCGAATGATCTGCACCTGCAAAACACCTTCCCAGTGCACCTGCCTTTTATCAAGCACTAATCAAGCCACTCCAAGACCAGATTACTGTGAATCTGTTGAAGCACTTGAGGATGGACCCTATGTATTGTCACTCTGTTAACTTTACAGACCAAAACATAAGGATAACTGTCCTGCAAATCTCTCAACACTGTTATACTCATCAGACAGAGGATAAAATCTTTTGTGATAAGTGACAACATGGCCTTTTCTCTGACATCTCCTTTGGGCCAAACTTTACAATTTTTGCGCCACTAATGGTGTGGCTGTCACTTCATTTTTCATCCATCCACGTTTTCTGGTGTGTATTTATTATGACAGCCTCATGAGGCTGCTATTGTTCCTATAGACTTCTAGTCTTTAAGTCTGGTTGAAAGAAGATGACAGAGGAAGGAGCAAACTTTGTGAAAGGACATACTGAAGTATCTTTAAACAAGTTATTTTTTACCACAACTAATTTGTTAGATAAGGAGTCACACACATACACTGACGCACACGAGTGTATCTCGTGTCATAAAAGTTCATATCACACTGTAAAATGTGACATGAGCATTTGCACTGTAATGCATTTCAAGAATAAAACATGAAATAAAAGAAATTGGAGATGAGGCAATGACACACGAGATTGATGAGCAGCTGTGTTGCGAGTCCGTTATGACTGTATACCGAGTCATAATGGACCAGTCTGATCTGTGCAGTATAGTATCGGGGTTACGTAGTAGCAGCCTGGTGTCATTTCCACCTGATTAAATAAAGGTAAGCATAGTGGACAGCTGTGCATAATGGCACTGCGCCCAACAATTGTGCACATATTAAAGGAAAAACCAACATAAAGTGTCTTAGTAAGGTGTTGGGCCACCAAATGCTGCCAGAACAGCTTCAATGTGCCTTGGCATTGATTCTCCAAGTCTCTGGAACTCTACCCGAGGGATCGAACACCATTCTTCCAAATTATATTCCCTCATTTGATGTTTTGATGATGGTGGCGGAGAGCGCTGTCTAATATTTCGGTCCAAAATCTGCCATAGGTGTTCAATTAGATTGAGGGCCAGTGACTGTGAAGGCCACAGCATACGATTCACATCATTTTCATACTCATCAATCCATTCAGTGACCCCTCATGCCCTATGGATGGGGGCATTGTCATCCTGGAAGAGAAACCCTACTATCTATGTATTTGTCGACGGAGTGTTCTTGCTGACGCAGTCTGATCATGTCCTGCATTGAAATTCTCAGTCACCTGAGGGAGAGTTGCTCCTCTCCATTTTTCCTTACATATACAGTTCCCAAGCCTATTTGCTGACGTCTTTCCCATTGATCTAAATGCAGATGTCACTTTAGTCACTGTTCCTATTGAAGCTGAGCAGTCTCTGTGACTCCCGCCATCTCTGCCCCAACAATGATCCCTCTTTCAAAGTCACTTACATCTTTTCCTCCTGCCATCATGATACAAAATCAGAATCAGCTGTGCCTGCTCAGCATTTTTATACATGACACAAAGCATGATGGGATGTTAACTGCCACACAGGTGCACTGTGCACCTGTGTGGACATCTCCATTCGTTACATTTCTCCACTCATTTATTTAGGTTTTTCCTTTACTTTGTCACCTTTCTGTTGTTCCTATTTAAATTCAATGTTTGATTATGTCAAATCACGGAGCTGCTCCACAGAAATTGAGTAAGCTCTTTTGAGATGAGCCAGGTCTGAACAGAATCAGTCAACAGCAAACGCTGCACATTGCATGCCTGTTAGAAAACCATATTTATTTTTGAAGAAACTTTCTTTTTCATTTGTTGTATAAGTTTATTGATGTAGTAAAGTTTCATTTTGCTCGTACAGAATAAGAATAGGGTCAATAATTTGGATTTGTTATAATTTGCAAAACTACGGACAAAGGTTTTTTTTTTTTTTTCTGTTGCGTCAGAATCCTTAGTTGAGTGTTTAATGTTGATATAATATTGTGTTTTGTGAAAATTTTACTGCACATTCTGACCAAACATGTGGCTACTGTGGTAACTTGAGAGAGAACTGTTGGACACTTCATGTTTTTGAAACAGCTTTTAAATAAGCTAGGCAGGAGCAGACAACATGGTGGCTAGCGTAGAAAAACAGGAAAAAGGACAACTCCGCAGGTGGAAGAAAACAATGAACTGTCACAACCCCACCAGTGGCATGGGGAACTAAATCAGTAAGGTATTTTCAAGTGGTCTATGAAGACACAGTTTAAAATTTGCTTTGCTACCAGTATGACATCTAGAACGCTTCTCCCCCTTTAAATACAAAACCCTACCAACTTAACCCAAACCAGGGAGAAACACAGGAACAACTACTGAACATGAACAATTGAACGTTAAGGCAGACTGACTAGCAAAACAATATGCTGTTTAACTCAAAGGTTCCGTTTATTGGGAGGATTATGGGGGCTCTGTGACCAACACAGTTCCCCTGGTTTCCTTTTAGATGCTTCAGGTTGGGCAAAGCCCAGGTATTCTGGGGTGGAAGGCATGTTAGGTGCCTGTTCATCACTGTGACCAACAATCTCTCTGCCATAACAGCCTGACGTACCTGTTCCTCGGGCATTGATACTGGTGGTAACAAGTCCTCTGGGAGTGGTACTGCCACTGGCAGCTCTGTGGGACCTCTGATAGGCCGTGGCAGGTGCAGGCACCGGCGGTCTTGGTGTCCAAGGATGATATGCCCATCTCTCAGCCGGAGTGTGGCCAGTCCTTGTCCTTGGTGTGAGCTAGGACCACGGGTGGTTTGGCCACTCCCATGGGTGCAAGGGGAGCTGTCGGAGCCAGTCTGTGATTGTGATGACCTGGCCCTGGGTCACTGGGTGGGCCTCATGCAGCTCCTCAACAATCAGTGCTATGACCGCAGGATGGCACAACCACTATCAACCCCTTAAGAATACATCCAACTTAGCTCTGTTTTGTGTCTAGCATACAGCTTTAGTTCCTCAGTCTCTGGGGCCACATGCGAAAATTCTATACCTGAGACAAAAATGGGTCCCAGTCTGTCCACTCTCTGATCTGCTTCACTTGTAAATGTTTACACGACAGTCTGTGCAATATCCGGTGGCACAAATGTTGTAGCAGGCATGTCTGGTAGTGGCAAGAGACCCAGAGCATCTGCATTTGCATGGTTTTTACCTGCTCTGAAACTGACGTGAACTGATAGGGACCAGCACTGTCTCCAAGCTGAGGCCATGGGTGGCATGCAGTGGCTCTCGCTGAACAATCTTTTCACAGGTTTTTGGTCTGTGCAGATGGTAAACGGGTTCCCATAGAGATACTGATGAAAACATTTGGCAGCCATTACAACAGCCAGACCTTCCTTATCGAGCCGTGAATAACCCTTTTCAACTACTGTCAGAGATTTTGAGACAAAGGAAATGGGTTTTTCTTTACTATCCTCCATCCTATGCGAAAGCACTGCTACGTCATAGGAAGTGGCCTTGCAGGCCAGGATAATGTCGGCATTATGACCATGCCCCCTATTATGGGCTACCATAATAGTGTGCTTCTGCCAATCTGTGAGCCCATCTGTAAGTGTCACCATTAAAAACATTTAAAAACATTTAAATGCTGGGTGGAAAACAGCATTGCCAGCTTGCAAGCTCGGTTTGATTGTACAGACTGGGATATCTCTTATAGACCATGCTCTGGCCTAAATGAGCGTGCACAAACTTTTTCTTCCTATCATTCTATGTTGATGCCAACATTCCAAGTAAAAACATTACTCTCCCTTAATAATAAACCTTGGGTTAGTAAAGAATTAAAAAAATTCATAAACAACCAGTAATGCATTTTTTATTCAAGGAATTTTCAGAAGAAGAACGCAATTACTAAAGAAGTAAGGAATGAGATAAGAACAGTCAAAAGAATGTATAAGTGATGTAGGTACAATTGGGGTATGCAGATCAGTCTCATAGAAATCAGTCTCAAAAAACATTATTCTGGGATTGTAATTAATCATTAAAATGATCACAATAAATGGAAAATCTAGTAAAATTATTAGCATTTAAATTTAGACATAATTATATTACAAACATATTTATATCATCAATGACATAACAATGTCATGTAGGTAACTGGATTACTTTGTAGGCAGAAGATGGCTTCGGATAATACCACACCAACAATCACACATGTTTATTGAAACATAAATTACACACTAAGGGCATCAACCATATGGCCAATACTGTTTGAGTGCAACAAAACACAGGGCACACATGATTAACCCTTCCTAGGTTGTTGAAGCTATATAATGTGTGTGTGTGTGTGTGTGGGTGTGTGAGAGAGAGAGAGAGACAGCGAGAGAGAGAACAAGAGGGAGAGAGAAGCAGTGGGCGTTTATCCACGTTAGGGAATGAGAACATGTGTGAGAGTAAACAGAACAAGGGTTATGAGCCCGAGGTGGGTAGCTTGAGATTCCAACCAAGTCTCTAAACAAATCTTTTAATACTATATTTATCTCAACTGAAACAAACTTTTCAAATAAGCAGAGACTGTAGTCGGTCAGAGACCTTACTAAAACACAAAAGAAATTCACAATAAAAATCCTACTAAGCATTCCGTATTAATTTGCAATCGTTCAGCATCATTTAACGCACAGTCTTGTAACTGACTTGATGTCAGCCTTACTTGGTGATTATGCCTGCAACCAGATGTCCATCTTTTCCACTGAATAGTGTCGAGCAGATCCAGCGCCTGGTGGAACGTGCGATCCCATTTCTCCTGTCTCATCTGCTGGGTCATGTCAGGCCTTGCCTCTCTGGCTGGGTCCAACATGTGTGAACTCATAGAGGGATTATGATTTGGAATTGATCTGACCACAAGTGATCCTGTGGTTTCTGAGAGGGTGTCTGTCACAACATTCTTTCAAGGGTCAGCAAGACGTATCAAGATGCTTCATGACATCTGCTCTGATTCCTATGTATGAGCCCTAAGTGTGTCAGTTTCTGACATCAGTTGGCTCCTTTCAGAGGGTTCTGAGCCCTTTCCCCTGCCCTTCTTTCCACATTTGGAGCCACACTCAGCTGGTTGACTATCACTGTTGTGATATGCCTTCTTTTTATGGGCATCACCTGACCTAATCAGCTCATAAAGGTGGCCATCGCAGCTGCCCCTCTTGCTGCAGCCATCCCAGCTCTTCCACACACCCTGGTGGCCATGGTAGAACAAGTGCCTCTGAGGAGTGATCCATTGCTCGTTCTGGCTGAAAGGATCTTGCGACATTTAAGCTCTAGTTTCTTGCTGTCTAATGACTGGGTGCAAAGGACCCTGGCATTGTCCTCATGTTCACCATCGTCATCATCTATACAATGATTCTCCTCTGTGTCCGGAGAGGGGACTCCTCCGACAAAATAGTTTTTCCTAGTAACAGGACAGACTGCTAATCTGGACTTTTTATTTATCACATTATTTATCGCATCTGCTATAAATCAGATTGATCTCATCTTTCAAGTTTTGTGCACCTCTATCCACATTATATCCACCTGACTTGCACTAATGTGCATGGATCTATTTTTAGACTGTTTTTTTATTGTATATAATTTAGCCTTCAATTGTATTCTTTGTTACCTACCTCCCTCATTTTGTTATTTATGCTGCAGCACCGCAGTTTCCCTTTGGGATTCAATAAAGCACTCTATCTACAGTATCCATCTATCTATCCTATCTATCTTGAGACTTGAAACCATAATCCTCTTCAAGGCCTGGTGCATTACTTCCCTCGAAGTAAGCCTTCTGTAGGCAACTATAATACTCTCTCATAGGCTGATTTTCTGTGCCTAATTTGAATGGAATTGATAATGGCTTACGTTTTATCAGTGTATGGCAGGCAGGACTTTGCATGTCTTGAACACATGAAGGCTATGTTTCAACAAAAGCAGGAATGCTTCTGTAGGTGGTTTTTCAGATAAGCTTTTCTCACATAGCGAGGCATGAGGAAATTCAGACTGCCAGTGTTCTGTCTCCTTAAGGCCAAAGTCCAACAGATTCATCAGAGGATGACGGAGGGTGTTCCCTGTAATCATCACAAGACGATATACAACCCTTTCCATTTCGTGGCGAGGGCAGTGTTCCAGTCCCTTAGAGGTGAGGATGGCATTTCACTCCTTCGGTGGGAGTGGTGTTTTGGGGGCACCAAAGGTGAGGGTTGCCAAGACTTGGCCTCTTCCCCAGAAGTGGCGCATTTGTGCCCTGAGTGTGGTAAGAGTTTCGGACTTCTTGGCCTTGGCTTTAGGATGATGGCAGCCATATGAGAGGCTAGATAGTCCTCTGTATCTGTGCAGGACTCTTCTCTGTTCTGCTCAGAGGATGAGCAATCAAGCAGTTCTTGGGCCCTGGCTTGCGCGTCATGGCTTTGCTATCTGACTCTTTCATCAGTGGCATCTGAGTTGGACCTCTCGGTTGATTGGAAACACGCACGCATACCTGCTTATAAAACTAACTGCTATTCTAAATTATTCATTCCCTCTGCAATTTGACTGCTAAATGTTCTGCAGGTCTTAGCATTTTCATTGTTGATAGATGTCTTATCTGATTTATTTTTTTTAATTTTACATAGAGTTCCCTGGTGTTTTCTTAGATTATTTTTGTTTGCTATATATTGAATTTTTAATTGGTTTGTTTGTATGTTATTGAGTTGTGTGTAAACATAGCTGCTGAAAACAAAATGCCCCTTGTGGGATTAATAAAATTGTTTCTGTTGTATTGTATTGTACATATGGGATGCCCTGCAGCAGATTATCCACTGTTTTCTGGAAAATGGAAGGCCTGGAAGCGATCTCAAGCACCAGGAGGTTGTACCTAACAAATCCTTGTGTGTGTTTGGGGTCATGTATTCTTTTGAGTCCTCATGTACTAACAGTTGCTTGTAGACATGGCACGTGTCTAGCTTGGTGAATGGCTCACCCCAAGAAAAACGGGTGCAAATAGGTCATCCACCCGAGGCAGCGGCTACTCATCCTGCCTTACCACCTTATTGAGTGTTAATTTGTAGTCACCACAAATGCTTCCTGTGTTATCCACTTTTAGGAAAGGGACAATGGAAGCCACCCACTTGGAGAACTCAACTGGATCAGAGATGTCTTGTCTCTGCAACTGCTCTAGCTCCTCCTCTGCTTTCCCCTTCATGTTTCTGGGCACAGGTCTGGGCTAATAAAAGCATAGAGCAACCTCTGGGTCCAGCCTCAGATGGTTGAATGGGATGAGGATTACATATCCATGTGTTCCTGTAAGGTTACATGCTGATGACTGATGCTAAGACCCTGACTTTATCTCAAATCTGATGTCTCGGCCATAACTTTCACTATGGCATAATATACACCAATGGACAGAGAAATGCTGATAGGAGCTTTTGTCACTTTATTTTTCAAAATATAATGTTGAAATGTTCATTTTTCCAGTATTTAGTTAAACGTGTTTAAAGGCATTTAAAAGAAGCGGTATACTGATATACGCATGCAAGGTTTCATACTTTAACCCTGGGTCTGTGCCCAAGCTCTGTTAAGCTTTCATTTGTTTTGGTGTGTAGTTGGACCTACTGTCACAAAATGGATTCTCTGTTTTGCTGAGCAGAATAGAGTGACAGCAGAGGACTTTGATTCGGTTACAGATCAATAGCAGCCTTTTTTTTAAATCTCAAAACCCATGAGAGAATTTTTGTCCACATGTCAGAAGATGAGAAAGATGGATGTGCAGTCACAGTCAGTCAACTAACACAACACAAACACTATAGACGTTCTCTACACCACAACTGTGTGGGAAATGGGGTGTTTTTATGCAACTACACAGGACAGAAGTTTGTTTCTGTTTTCACTCTCAGAAAATTGCTCACACAAGTGGTAGATTTCTTACTTACATTTGTTAGCTCTTTCTATTTATGTACAACATATGTGTTCATCATATAGTTGCTCTGAAATTTCAAGACAAAAAAATTTTGTTTCAAGTTGTAGTCTTTTGGTTTCCACAAGGTTATATTCCCAAATTGTTCCTGGGATAAAATATTTCATTTCCAACTTTTATTCTTTTTTTTCACATAAATTCATGTTTTTTCAACCTATCACATTCCATTGATGACAGCAGTGCTTCAGATGGTTTACATATCATTCAGTTATACAATGAACAAAACTATAGTCTTAGAATAATCATTACATCATTGGAACTTAAAGGTCATGTAGGTTCAAAACCCGGTTGGGACAGAGACAATATGCGTTGGTCTTACCTGTGTGGACTTGTTAAATGGAATCAAGAAAAACTAATGATATTTTAACTAATTCAATCCCCTAGTATTGAGTATTAATTACCTTGTAATTGGATTAACACTAAACAATAATTGATCTTGCGAATCCTTAAAATGAATCTTTTTGATCATATTTTAAGACTTCTGGCAGCTGGACATTCTGATTTATTTTAAGATCGGATGTAGTGAAAATCACTTACTGCACTGGCAGTCAAATTAGCTTGTTTAAAGTCATATCCAGAGTGTTTTCATTTCAGTCTGATAGGACCTAAGTTTCTCCATATGTGCATATATGTCGGGGAAAAAAATGTAAGTTGCTTTGGACAATGGTGTCTGCCAAGTGAATGTAAAATAAAACATTCCTAAAAGGAAAAGATGAAATGACAAGATAATGTACAGAGGGTCAATCACCATATGTAGTTTTAGCAAGTTATCTAAGGACACTGGTTTACAACACATTGAACATACAGCAGATCATTTTAGTGCTGGGAGAAAGCAAAATCAGTAAACCTACACTTAATAGAGTACACTGCCCATTTAGTCCTTGACTCCTATAGCAGTCTTCCTTCCCTTCCTTATGACTGTTGACATTAATTACAATAATTTAATAGACTATTAATATAGGTGACATCATTTTTGACCTGGGGATTCAACCACTTCAGGCTGAATGTCACTGTCTGTCGATCCACTCGCCTATGTTCTGGTACCAGCCAGCCTGGGGAGTTCAACCCTGTGGAATAGTCTAGCATGACTCTGGTAGCCAGGCATGCTGAATTTAGATCTTTGGTGGGCCAATGTAGCTTGGCTACTGGGGTAGCAGTAACCTGAAGCATTAGACAAATGATGACATCAGTTACAAGGTAAGATGAGAGGAAATGAGAAAACGGGTTGTCTTTACAGGAGAGAGGGAATTGCAGTATTGTGTTGATGATGAGGACTAATTAACCATGATGACATGTTTCTGTAAGGCTCCACTGCGCCTCTCCCTGGATGTAAACACATGACTTTAAAGCTGAATCATTTAACACTGACATAAAACTTAAGTTTAAAAGGTGATACTGTTTCTTACCAAACCACATTGTGTGTATTCTTGAGGTCAAATGTTGAATGCAATTACCTCCTCTTGTGAAGCCCATTTTTGAATATGTTAAATCATGCATCATACACATCCATGTTTGCTAGCTTGCAGCGCATTTCTATGATTTTTTTTTGTTCATTACCACCAACAACTGTCAATCAATGGAATGGGATGAAACAAACAAAATGGGGACCCACTTTTAAAAACATTGCTCCGTAGCGCTAGTAGTGTTCAGAAACTCCACAGTGTGCCATTAATTTACAGTTGGGAAATTTATCACCATCCCATGAAGTATTAAAGCGAAGTGTTGTTAAGAAAAAAAAGCATGCATATTAACTTGGAGGCAGCCATGTTGTGTCCCAGTGTTTGTATGGGAAATAAGTAAGGCAGACCAAAATTTGTCTTTCCTTAAAATGAGTATTCCCCTGGTAAGTCTTCACTTCAGTTTCACTGAAGTTCCAGGTCAAAAATACTTCTAAGTCTGTAGATTGTTTTCTTAGCCTCCTAACAGTAATGCAAAGAATGACAAAAAAGTCTCCCAAAAGAAATTCATCCAGTTGTATTCTAATGAAAGTCTTACATTTCACAGTGATATACCTGAGCTTAAAAGTCTTTTTGAGGGCTTAAAGCACCTACAAATTACTGAAGACATTTGAAAAAAATTGCAAAGTCAAGGAAGCAGAAGCAGAATCAAAACTTGGCACTTGCATTACCCCCAATGCAACGTGACTGCAGACCGTTTTGTCAGATTTGTTTGTTATGCTAGTGGCAGCTACTGTAATGTGGCCCAGAACCTCCAGCCTCAAACAGAGGTGAGGAACAGTGGTCTGGTAAACTCGCTTCTTTCTAACTCCACACCCTGGATTTTTCTCATTTCCAGTCTTGTAATCTTTAGTCCCAACTGACACTGACTTAAGTGTATAGACTTTGATGTCTAAAATTGGTAGAGTTTCCTTTTAACCTTTTTATTGTATACCGATTAGCCATAACATTAAAACCAGTTACCGCATTTAATTTTTTGGCTCAGTGGTGTATACATACAGTATCTATCTATCTATCTATCTATCTATCTATCTATGTGTATATATATATATACAAATAAAGATATATACTGATATATACAACATTAAAACTGGTAACTAATTTTAATGTCGTGGCTTTAACAGCATAAACCCCAATTTTAACCTGAAACTTTACTTTAATGGTTTTGAAGTTACAAATAAATACATTTTAAAAATATCCACTTGTCTTACAGTATCTCGTACAGTACAGTAGCCTATCCGTACAGTCACTCCCCCATTACTAATCTATCTATATGAAGCTGGGACTCCCAAAGCAGGGTCAATACTAATAAATTCTCTCGCTGTATTTCATATCATACAAGATAAGTGACAAGCAGGGTTGCAGATTTAAAGTAGAGGATCTAGAACATGGATAACACTGTGGCACAAGTCGTGCAAATATTGAACATGATATACAGTCAAGAAGTAAACCTTCTCTAGTCTCTAACTTTCTCTGCAATCACTCATGTTGATACAGCCAACGATATAGCCTGACTTTCATTAATCTGTTTATGTTGATTTTCACAGACCATGTGATTATAAAGCCTAATGATTTGGTTACCACCGTGACGCAGCAGCTTGATTGACATTTGAGCCACAAATTAAGTCACTGGGTTATTTCTTCCTTTTTTGACAACAAAAACAAATATGTGTGTAAATGAGATTAAATGTGAATTCAGCTGCATTGAAACCCAGTGTAGGTAATCATAAAGAACAGACTGTCTGAGGTTTAATGGACAGACGCTCATTACTGGGCTGGCTGCCTGCTCCAGACTGGACTTTTAGGGCAACCCTGTCTCCTAGCAATTACATTTATATAAAACTATACTGCCACAGCAAATACATTTTGTAGCAAATATTATGTCTGACTGGATTACGTTCAGAGTCAACATTTTTGACAGAAGCGTTACATTTATTAGCAATGGAGTCACCAGAGAGTCCCGTCCGTTGCTAGGATTAGGCAACAACAGCACTTTGGTTAAGATTAGGCAAAGATCGTGGTTTGGGTAAAATATGAATAAACATGCTGTGCCTGAAGTCACTGTGAATTCGTGTTAAACTAGACTATGCTGCCCTCGACACTGCTCGTACACGCCAAACTGCAGCCCATAGGCTGAAGTATGCTGAAGAGACAAAGTGGGATCTTCGGGGCTCGCTGGATTCGTTCATGCACCACAAACAGACAGTACACTCAGTGCTTGTTAGAGTATTATCCACTTCGCCTGTGGACATCACTCCTGTTCCCTGTTGCCTGTTGCCTGCAGACTTTGGAGAGACATGCTTCTGCAGCTTAGTTATGTGAAACAACTCTTAGTGCCTGTTGGTTTTAACAATTGTTTGCACTTTGATTTAAATACTTCTATCGTCTCCAGGTTATTTTTTTATTTCTGCTACTGTCATGATACAACAAAAACATGAGTTGGTAGAGTATTGTTCATCTCTATTATATCCCCGTTATTAAATGTGTCTACCAATTTTACAATAGGCTGTTCCTTGCCTTAAATGACTGGCTTTATTGGCACCCCTTTCTAATCGGCAAATGGCATTACTAGTGGCTTTATTATCGATAGAATATTGTAAGAGCCCTTTAGCAATGTTTACTAATAATAAACATTAATATTTGCGCTTTAATAAACCCAGCCTAATGGGATATTTTTTTTGCTCAACCTAGCAACCCACAAGTTGGAGGGAGGTAAGGGAGAGCCACATTGAACTGTTTTAAACAGACTTTGTTTTTTTTTACATGGTAGCCCAAGAGGCTGTGCTTGGATGGAGTGGAAACAGTGAACAGTTAAATGCCAATAGGCTCTCTATATGTTGCACTCTGCTGTTTCCACAAGGGACCAGACACCAGACACACACTCAGAATATGAAAGAGAAACTAACTGTACACACAAGTCTCTGCCCCTTCGCTCTGCTTTTGTTTCAGTTCCACTTTTTCTCTCTTCCATCTCTTTCTCCGTTTATGGTCCTATAAATGTACCCTGAGCCAGGGTCTATTTTTTACTGAACAATCTCCTGCTCAATACATCCGTCCCAAAGGACACACCGTTATTCTAAAGTATATACTAAACCATGAAAACTTTGCTCTGGGCGAGAGTCCAAACAATTTGAAATGCACTTGGATTGGTTTGTTGCTCAGCTGGAGCCGGTTTCTGCTTCAGCATGTATGCTGTTTCACTTGGGTTTTAGCAGCACCTTGTTATTGTCTTGTTTTTCATCAGTTCCTCCAAAGAAAATACATCAGAATACAAGATATGCTGTTAAGGGAGCACCTGTGTGTGTGTTTATATATATATATGTGTGTGTGTGTGTGTGTGTGTATGTGTGTGTGTATGTATAATCATTATCAAGTCTCTTCTGACCTTTTTTGCCATTCTTTGCCACAGCTCATGAGAAGTGCAACAGTGAGAGATGTTTTTATGCTCATTGAAAGTGTGTTCTCAAGAAAATATCTGGGGGTACAGAAAACATGTATCTATTTGTGTATTATAAGAAATTTGCATGAGTATTAATACAAATACAATATATACAATTTTCCTGCTTTGTGGAATGGAGAATCAGTGGCGGGCTGTCAATAAGGGCACTCGTGGTGCCACACCAACTGCAAAGCTTAATTCAGAGTCAGCAAGCTTAATAAATTATTTTTAAATATTC
Source organism: Xiphias gladius (assembly GCF_016859285.1). NCBI lineage: Eukaryota > Metazoa > Chordata > Actinopteri > Istiophoriformes > Xiphiidae > Xiphias > Xiphias gladius. Next base: position 4,627,977 of record NC_053413.1, read on the forward strand.
GAAATGAGCAAATGAATAATTTTTCCTTTTTTTTAAGCTCTTTAACATAAAAGCGAATGAAGTTATAGAAAATGATATTAACTGCAAAAATGACTCCACTTTGTACTTTTTTTTCCTAATGGACGCTGTCTCAGCCATTCAGTACACACTACCATTAGCACAGTATTAGTCATTTCTAGCTCCACTGGTCCAGTCCAGCAGATGGCACCAATGTGACAAAAGAGCAGTCAATAGACGGGTTTCCCAAATGACAACATCAGTGAGAAGCATTTGCAGGCATGGGGTAGAAAATGACCCAAAATGATTGACAGCTTATGAGGAGATGAACATGGAAAGTCGTTTTTGTGCCTAAAACTGCACAAATCAAAAAATAGTGGAAAACGTTCATTATGTCAAGAGGCCAGTAGCTCCAAGAGCAGAATTAGCTGTTTGCTCCAGTGATCTAGTCACTGCTCTGGACTTTGGTAATCTGTGGCAGTTGATAGAGGAAACTGACCTTCGATGGAAAATGTTGTCTAGTTTATAATTTTCCAGAAAATGAACAGGCGCACAGAGTCTCTTTCCATGAATCTTTGTGGCGGATCAGTAATACTGATTAAATCCTGTACTGACACAGTTTGTCAAGAGTGAAGCTCTGTCTGTTTACACAGCAGTCATCTCTGATATGAGTTTTTACATCCATGTTGCAAACCTGGCATATATTTGGTGTCTGGTATGTTTTGAGGAAAGAGCAGGATTTACAAACATGCTAATGTTACAAATATAACAACCAGAATGAGCACACCAGTGCTTTTAAACAATCTGTTTTGGACACACACAGCAAATTAAATAATGATTATGACTACAAGATAGTATGGTAGGCTAAACTGCAGACTGTTGCAGCTTTTTATATGCACTGTTGCATATTTGCATTGGTCTAACTATCACAAACGCAGTAAGTCTTTAAGCGTTAAGCAGAAAGGAAAGAAATATATTACAACCAAATCAAGACAATAATTTTATCTTCATGAAAAACAGTAATCAATGTCCATTCAGCATTTATGTTGAATTTAAATGAATAAAATATTTTTTGAAGTCCAAGGATCTTTCGGTTTGGTGGGAAAAGACACAGATGGAGTAAGTAGCCATGCTGAGCTATCTGATGGGAGTGTGTTTGCTTTATTGATTGGCCTGCTGAGTAAAGGTAACAGTCGTCTGTAGTTGCAATCAGAGCTTAGTGCACCAAACTAGACAGCAACGTTGTTAGTGGGTAAGCAGCAGTCCTCAGTGCATGCAGCCCCACCCAGGTAAACAGTCACCAGCCACCACTGGGGAGAATGTATTGCATTTTAGAGTCAGAGTTTTTAAATCCAAGCGAAAGTTTCTTTGTCACCCATTTTTCCATAATGTCAAAATGATTTTTATCACTCCATCTATTTTATAACGCTTATCTGGACTTTGGTCGTGGTGGTAGCAGGTTAATCAAGGTAGTCCTGATGCCCCTCTCCCTGGCAACGTTTTCTGGGTCCTCATGAGGGACCTTGAGGCGTTCCCCGGGGTCTCCTACCAGTTGGACATGCCCAGAAAACCTCCAATGGAAGGTGCCAAGAAGGCATCCTGATCAGATGCCCAAAGCACCTCAAGTGGCTCCTTTCGACTTGGAGGAGCAGTGGTTCTACTCTGAACTCCTTCCGAATGTCTGAGCTCCGCACCCTATCTTTAGCCCTATCTGGAGCCCAGTCACACTACGGAGAAGAAACTCATCTAGTCTAATGTGTGAACACTCAACAAGTTGAAATGACAGGTTTTCCAGTTTTTTTTTGTTATTGTTTGAGTGGGGAGTTGGTCAGTGGGACCATCTGCCTACAGAATGGTGATGTCAACTGCTGTATGCAGTTTAAAAGAAAATTATGTGATTGGCTGTATTAAAAAAAGTTCTCTATCCATGTTGCTGGATAGCCAGCAGCATTCTGACTGTGTTAAGCAATTTAATGGGGGGTTGCAATCAGAAAACCAAAAAATACAAAATATACATACCAGAGGAGAGCACAGGATGTGATTTAGATTTGTTTGCTCTAGCAGAAAAAAAACATGTAACTTTAATTTCCAATAAACATTTATAATATCAACAATTGATCTAATGACTACATGATGGAAGGTGTCATAGTGCCAAATCCATAGAGAATTGTCAGTACACTTTAACATTATCATCAGCAAGGGCAAATTTGTTTTACAGCCATGTGAAACAAAGAGAACAGACTTGAAGTTATGATACATGTATATTAAAATTAATGGAAATAATACAAATATGAAAAACATATGCCAAAACCCAACACACAAGTTCACGTAAAGACATATCATAAAACCCTGTTCCACATCCAGCCATCATCCATTCTAATCATAAGTGGTTAAAGCACCACCCACCAGTTGCCATAAATAAGACTCATCATTAGCTGACTCATGACCATTGAACAATCTGATGGCATCAGCTCACACACTCCATATAGAGGGTGCAGAGGACACTTTACAATGACTTGAGCCTTTCAAATTGCTCCCTTGTGTAAGATGTGAAACAGATCAGGCTGGAAATTACTGGTCACTTTAACTGTGTGCTGCAGCCTGCTCTTGCCACCCGTTAAGAAATCATCAAACCAAGTAATCATACAGAAGGTAATAACTGCTTATACAACGGAGGGGTAGAAGAGCGTTGTGACTTTTCCTCAAACCCAAACTTTCTTGTTCACAGTACCTGCACCAAAGGCAGCAACTCATTAGTGAACATAGCTAAAGCGGTTAAGGAGCCAGATTTTTCCTTCAGGAGTTGTTGGAGACCGAATCAGAGTTAAAATGAGAATGAATATTAGGATTCAATTCTTCAGATAGACAGAAACACAACATGAAATGAATGTTAGTGATGTGTGTGTTGTTGAGTGTTGTACAGTGGATTAGACACAGTTTATAAACTGAGAACAACCACTGAAAACGATGTTAGAGGCAGTGGTTGGAGAAAGCAAAGTTGTGGGCCATGAAACCAAAACAATGATGCTGATACAAAGATGCTGAAATCCTCCATATTTTAATTTCTTATTTAACTTTTATTTAACCAGGAAGAGTAAATTGTGAAATTCCTGTACAAGAGACCTAACCAAAATGGCAATGGAGGATAGATGTCATATTAATATAAGACCACACATCAGTAATTTACAACAATCACATATAATACAACTTAACTATATAAAATCTAAAACTATTCCTCATGAAATGTAGTGAAACCACAAATTGGTTGATAATTCTCGGTGGGTAAATCACTACGAGCAACGCTGTTCACACCACACAGTCATTTGATCTATTGTTAGTGTAAAAATATTGATGAGCAGCATTAAAGTTAACATAATTTCATCATAATTGACAATCTTGTATTAGTTGAGAAAATCCTATAATATTAATTTATTTATTATTCTTTTCTCTAATTCTTCTTCTTCTTCTTCTTATTATTATTATTATAATACACTCAGTTGGCAGTTTATTAGGGACACCTAGCTACAACCAATGCAGTCTAATACAACAGTCCGGCAATAAATTCTATTTCATGGCCATAATGTTCAGTTTTTATTGAAATTGTTTTACAGAGGTGCTGATTCAACTCTATAATTTTAGCGGAAGTAGTTTGTGGTGCTGTTGAACTGTACTGCATTACACAGAGAGATGTTTCTGTTATTGAATCAACACCCCACTAAAACGTTTTCAGCATCTATCTTTCATCAGGTGAAAGCAAAAATCATCTTGCACTCCTGATTTCATTCTTAGTCATCACTGGATCCATGATAGAATTTTGTTCGGAACGCAAGCCTCTTCGCTCTGCTTGTTAAAGTTTCTATTGATTTTTTTTTTCCGTCTCAAATCAGTTTATGTACAAAGTTAGGGACATTCTAAAGTTACAGAAATAGTATAAAGGTGAAAATGAACAAAAGTCCAATCAGCTTTGGACTATGCCTTTATTGTTATCAGGCACCAACTTGTTGCAGATGAGATCATGTGGTTTGCATTCGGCTTTTCTTCCTCAAGAACATCATGAAGGTCACTGAGTGATGAGTGCTGATTATCGCGATGAGATGCTGATTATTGAGTTGGCTCTTGTCAGGGTTTAGAGACAGCCTGCTGCAAATTGGTCTGGGTTAATATTGATTTTAAGAGAAAAAGGAACTCCCTCTGATGTCTCCAGTTGTAGCGTGAAAAAAATACACGGACATGCTGAAAACTAAAAAGGCAATGAACATGGTTAATGAGGGTTTATAAATCCCCCCCTATGTTAATAGTTTAAACTCCTGTTTTCAAAACTGTCTCTTAATCCAAAACAGTGATCAGTGATGGAATCACACACAAGTCTAAATTTATTTTGAGCCCAGAATAAGTTTGAGAAGGAAGTAGCACAGATTTTAATACTTCATTTTTCTTTATGTTTTAACAATATTCACTGCAAAAAACCAATCACGAAAAATATAACATCCTTAAGACAAGGAACACATTGACAGTAAACCGGTGACTGATCCCTTCAGATGTACGCTCAGGCTTATTATTGAAGGACCGAAAGCCACAATATGCAGCACTTCACCTTGAGGCACTCTTCACCCATCTTGATGAACCATCTACCTTGAGATGCAATCTGAGGTAACTGGCAGAAATAGAGCTGACACGGATGTTAGAGAAGCAAACAGCAAATTTCAGGCAATCTGTTGTAAAAATTTAACCATGTTGATGTTTTCATGCAGACCTTGCTGCAGGTGTGCAGTAACGTTCACCCCATTTTACCTCTCATTGCGGCAGACAAAAATAAATGTGTATAATAAATGTGTGTATAGTAACTATGCATGATAGCAGTTGAGATGTCAAGGTGAGAGACACAGGAGGGCAATTAAAAACTTGTGTGCTGACCTATTGCTTGTAGAGTGGGCACTAAGCTTCTAACTTTTATATTTAACTTGCAAGTGCATGATAATGCATAAATGCTTAAGTGCACAGACAATGGGGGCAGTATATCAGAGTGTGAAGTAACGTCAGCAGCACACTAACAAACAACATCAGAAATGGCAGAGGGTTTTGAAGACAAGCTAAGGGCACCGCTCCTGTTTTTTTTTTTTTGGTTTGTTTTTTTGTTATGTTTTGTTCATTTTAGCTTCTTTCAGCTGACAGTTTTGGTTTTATGACCCGCAGTTTTTGACAACTCTTGGTATGATCTCACTGCTCTCATCAACCTTGTTCCATTTGAAAAAAGTTGCCTGCAGCTGAAAAAGCTCTGCTATACCCACCTGCTCAAAACTTCAACCGTTTAATAGAACTCTCAGCTTAAGAACACTAATCTGTCAGTCCACCACTTTGATCCAGGCTTAAATATCTAAACAACTACTGGATTGCAATGAAACTTCGGAGTCCAGAGATGATTGACTGCTATTGTGGTGATCCCCAGACTTTTCCACTAGCGCCACCACAAGGTTGGAATTTTAGCAAAATACAACTGAAAAATAATAACACTGGTGCTACCCTGATTTTTAAACTAGTGGTGTCATCAGGTCAAAATTGAATCTGTCTAGTACTTTGGTTTATGACCAAATACCTAAAATACTGATGACATTCCAATCAGCCTCAACTGTACTTTGTGTTTAGTGCTGTTTAGCAAATGTTAGCATGCTAACACGCTAAAACAAGACAGTGAACATGGGAAACATTATACCTGCTAAACATCAGCATGTTAGCATTGTCATTGTGAGCATGTTAGCATGCTGATGTTAGCATTCAACGCAGCGCTGTGTCTAAATAAAGCCTCACAGAGCTGCTAGCTTGGCTATGGGCTCTTAGTCTGATAGAGGTTTAATGAGGGAGCAGACCACCAACTTGTTAGCACTAATGCCACCACATGCTGCACAACCAAAAATCATTACCTCTGCTAATGATTTTTGTCTACTGACTTTGTTCTTGCTGACACTTTCCTGTGCTTGATGACCACAAACCTTTGATTGAATTTGTGAGGTGAATTGAAGTGAGGGCCCTGTGAATAGCAGACATTTCTGACATTGCTCGGGGTGAATCAAGTTTTAACCTCTGTAATAGACTATGATTTCTTAGTCATGAGAAGACTTACTTTGAAGCTTTCAAAAGTTTATAGGTTACTTTTGAAAGTAACCTATAAACCCCTCAGTTTATAGGTTATAGGTCTAGTTTGATTTTCGGCCTACAGAAAAATGTTTTGCCTTTGCCTTTTATACAGAAGCATCTCAATACACTCTGATTTACAGAACAGTTTAATCATGTCATTTTGAAAAGACTTCACTCTGCACTCTGTACCACTTATTTTCCATTATGGCTGCGGATATGGAAGCACATCCATTATTAGCAATTCAATCATAGATTCTGGCCCGAGTAAACAAATGATAAGGACGACGCCCACACACACACACACACACACACACACACACACACACACACACACACACACACACACACACACACACACAAACACACACACACATTCTGAAACAGTGGATGTATTCGAGATCTTTAATCAGCTGTCTCTCAGCTGGACTCTGAGGTCGAGTATCTGTTTGAAAACTATTACTGTAAAGAGTTTTTAGTGTGTAAATGATATGCCCTTTGACACAAATAAATACAAAAAAAAAAAATAAAGACATTTAAAGGAACCGTGTTTGGAGGAGGTAGAAGTGCATAAAACAAGGTTTTGGCCAAAACAGCAGATGACTGTTTTCTACAACAAACAGGATTAAAACATGTTTCTGGTCATCAATCACCAGCTCTCATCTGAACAACCTGACTTTACTGTGACCAGAGCGTGAGCTGGCAGAGTCACTGGATTACTATGAAATAATCTCCATGTTCAACTCCAAGCCACACCACCTGCGCCTTGTGATGTAAACTGGCAGCATTCTCCCCCACACTGAATGACAGTAAATACCATGGTCATCAATATTTGGTCACTGAAAGTGCACTGGAGTCTTAAAATTGTTTACGATGTGTTAATGAAAATAATTTGTTTAAACAAACTTTCAGCACTGCATTCAGAGTGGTTAAATTACTTGTTTTTGCTTGTATGAGGATGTGAGATTGGAAGCTGCTTGATTTTATGTTTTTTTTTTTAGGTCTAATTTGTTTTCCTTTGGCTTGTACATCTCAGCAGTCAGGAGAAAAGAGAACATAGCACAATGCTATGTTAAAGAAGTGTATAATCAAACTAATGAGACAATAATCAGACTAGTAATAGAACTAATAATAAGACTAATAATAATGATAAGTGTGACTAATAATGGCAGCCGTAGGTGGCCCACAGTCACAGATCCATACTCTTCAGCTCAGGAGAAAAAAATACTGCAAAAAGCGACAGGAGGAGAGAGGAGAGAGACGAGAAAGAACAAAACTGCGGGAGAGGGAAGAAGACAAGTTAGTAACGAGGATTGATGGGATATGAATGCGTACAGATGGAGAGGAAAGGAGGATAAAGGAGCTTGGTGCATCATGGGAAGATCCCCGGCAGTCTAGGCCTATAGCAGCATAACTAGGGGGTGGTTTAGGCAAGCCATCTTGTTGAATTGATGCCACAAAGAACTGAAGCTGCCCTACCCAGTATTAGTCTGGTGTTCCCAATAAAGTGCTTGCTAAGTGTATACATAACTCAAGCAATAATACACAGAAATCCAAAATAATTTTTGTCCTCAATTATATGGCAGGGCTATAGTACTATCTTAAAATGTGTTTCCATACACATGTTTCTATGTGCATTGGTGATGAAACACAAGAAAGGAAAAAAAGTCAAAATATCACAAATCGTTTTTTTCGCTTGGCTGAGGTGGAAATGCAAGAGAGGCAACCATAGCAAATAAATAGACCATAAATTAACAATATTTAATTACATCATCTTGTTGCACCCTCTTCCTCTGCAGTGATTTAATGGCATCCAATTGGAGAATTAGTATCACCAACAGTTTATCTCGATGTGTCCAACTCTTAATATAAACATTAGAATAGTGGATGGAAATGCACATTAATTTACATTTATTTTTACTGATTTTCTAGAACTTTTAATAAAATTTACACTATTCTATTACATTCTACTCCATTACACTCCTTGGTCTCAACCAAGTCCAGTTGGCTTTTTATTTTTTTCCTTTCCTAACCCTTGTCACTGGCTTTTAATGTAGTCCCCTATCATCATCACCCTCTTTAATAATTGATGTACAACAATGGTCAATTCTTGGTCTAGTACTGTTCTCTTCGCTTGGCCACATACACCAATCAGCCACAACATTAAAACCAGTTACCTGTTTTAATGTTTTGGCTGAATGGTGCATAATATATATGCAGTGGGGAAAAAAGTTTGGGCACACCTGGTCAAAATATCAGAGAATAGTTAAATGAGTGAAAGATGAACTGATTTCCAAAAGTCATAAAATTAAAAGTGAAACATTCTTTTAAACATTTTAATCAAGAATAGTGTATCATTTTTGTTTTGTACAAGTTTAGAGTGATAAAAAAAGAAAGGAGCACCATACAAACATTTGGATACCCCAAGAGATTTGAGCTCTCAGATAACTTTTACCAAGGTCTCAGACCTTAATTAGCTTGTTAGGGCTGTGGCATATTCACAGTCACCGTTAGGAAAGTCTAGGTGATGCAAATTTCAAAGCTTTATAAATACTCTGGCTCCTCAAACCTTGTCCCAACAATCAGCAACCATGGGCTCCTCTAAGCTGCTGCATAGCACTCTGAAAATTAAAACAACTGATGCCCACAAGCAGGAGAAGGCTATAAGAGGATAGCAAAGTGTTTTCAAGTCACCATTTCCTCGTTTTGTAATGTAATTAAGAAATGGCAGTTAACAGGAACTGTGGAGGTTAATTTGAGGTCTGGAAGAACAAGAAAACCTTCAGAGAGAACTGATCATAGGACTGCTAGAAAGGAAAATTAAACCTCTGTTTGACTGCAAAAGACCTACAAGAAGATTTAGCAGACTCTGGAAATGGAGGTGCACTGTTCTGCTGTGCAGCAACACCTTCACAAATATGACCTTCATAGAAGAGACATCAGAAGAAAACCTTTCCTGCATCTTCACCACAAAGTTCAGGATCAGAGGTTTGATGTTTGACTGGGTCAAAACCTAGTACATGGCTGGACCACCTTTTATCTGTTTGCTTCTCTCCTACTCTCTGCGCTCACATATACAGTAATTTAATACAGTCAAATTCCCAATAAAGCTTATTTACGTTTCTCTGTTTCTGTTGTCAGAAAACAGAACAAGTATGAAATAGTAACTGAAACGCAGCCCATTAACACTACATGTTAACCAGCAGTCATTTCCAAGCCATTTCCAAGCTGCTGCTCTGTCCTGCTAAAATCCTGATTTTATTACAAAATCACCATACACATAAGTGAGAGAGAATGGCTGTGCTGTGATTTCAGCTATACATACTTGTAAAATGATCACTCATCACTCTGTGCGGTCAGTCGAATGCGACGCAGAGAGCGGTGTGCCTGCTGAGGGAAAGACCCACCTCGCGCTTGCGGGCCAATACTGGTGACTCTCTTCTACGGAAAGTGGCTAATGTTTGTCCAAAAAGTCACTAGATTTTACGCTACTTTTTTTAATGAAAAAAAGCCTCTAAAGGGCCTTGAAAAGTCAGTAAATCTAGCTGCTTGTAGACACCCCCCTGATGATGAAATAGAAGCTGTTTTATAGCATTTATAGGGCTGGGCCCCACTGTTGGTCCAGCCAACAAGCCCGGTGAACTTTGGAAAGTCCTGACCTAAGACAAGTAGTAAATGCAAGACAGCCCAAAGATCTTACAGAACTAGAAACCTTTTGCAAGGAAGACTACATATACAGTCAATATACAATCTATCTATCTATCTATCTATACACCATTCAGCCATAACATTAAAACTGGTAACTGGTTTTAATGTTATGGCTGATCCTCCAAAAGAGAACGAAACCTCAGGAAGATCAACACAGGACGGATAGACACAATTCAAACAACCTTAGTCAAATGTCAAATCTCTCGCTCTCTCATGTTTTAATCCTGTTTGTTGTAGAAAACAGTCGTCTGCTGTTTTGGCCAAACCCTTGTTTCATGCACTTTTTCCTCTTCCAAACACAGTTCCTTTAAATATCTTATTTGCTTTCACATGTCAATTATGTAACTTAGTAGCTGCCACATATTCCAAAATCTGAATATTTCTTGTTGTTGACTTCATTACAAATGGGTTAAAGATCTGGAAAAAGTGATCCATTCTTTATTACATCACATATCAACTACTTCTTGTTCAGCTTACTTCTTATTCATGTGACATTCAAGTTTTTGGCAGAGGAACTTTTTGTTCTTTTGCACATCTAGCATCGTTGGCCAAGCTGAGATTTTAATTTCTGTGGTTTCAATAGTTTTGCACAGTGGATAAGGCTGAACCCATTTCTTTCTACATAAGTACTACTCCCACATATTTGTCAGTAAACACACTGAGATATGAGGAGACTTGACGTGTGAAAACATATCGGGGGAGGAGTGATGCCTCAATGTGTAATTAACACTCTGTCTCTTTGAGTTGTGCTAATACTGACAGACAGGACTATAAATGCCAGAATACATGTGAAATACATACATGTTTATGTAACAGCATAAGCTATAGTATTGCACTTCAGTTAATTAGAACCATGACTAAACAAGAGAGCAGCTTAGCTTCCATAGTACCAATAATCACAGAATATGTTCCTATACCAATATTAACCGTTACACTGCTGCATTATGAAGTGTGAGGGAGCCATCTACACTTATAGCTACAGCATTTCTTCATTTAGATGCTTAAGCCTTCCAAAGATCTCTGCAATAAATGCCATGGCAAATGTCTCAAAACATTTGCAGTAATACCACACTTACAAAAAAGTCACCACTCGCCAAGATACAGGCATTAGGCTCAACATCCGGGCAATAACACACCATAAAGAGGTAAGAGGTACATAATGCACAACAGTGTGTTTTTTTTTACCATCCTGATTTGTTTTTCAAGAGGTCAGATGTTTTAGCGGTCGTTTTTAGAGCTGACAAGGACTTGTTGCAGGTTCCTTACTGATTGAGCTGGCATCACCACACTATCATTAGTGGTGATGGACATATCTTGGCACAGGCATCCTTTCCCCTGATGGAACACAAGCTCATTCGTGTATGGGTTGAGCTTTTGATGGTTACTTAATATCCACTCTGAGGCATCTGCCAGGCATATCAGAAAGGACGGAGGCGAAGAATAGCAGGGTGTATCAGCAGAGGAATGGTAGGAGAAGCTATGCAAGTGTATGATCTAACTATATATATGTATAGATATCGGTAGAAAAGTCGACGGTAAGACTGGCCCAGCATGTGTGTCAGGGCTGCAAAACCTGAGAAGCTCAGCCCTTGCAAAGGTTGAGAGAAGGATCTGGTGGGTCGTAATGTTGAATGCAGCAGACAGGTCCAGGAGTATGATGACAGCAAAGAGGGATTTAACTCTGGAGGTATGAAGTACCTCCATCTGATGACCCTTATTAGCATAAATATCTTGAAATAGTTACTTCATAGCTACTTGATAGTCAAATGCATAGCTTTCACTGGGGATGGTTTGAACATCCTCACATCCTCTCATTTTTCTTTCTTCTCCTCTCACTGTCCAGCTGCCATAAGTTTGATGAGAGAAACCCTGAGCTGATAAAGACATTGATATGCTCATCTGAGTCACCTCAATTATCACCATGCACCAACAGCTTTTGTAGCTCAGTGTTTTTCTGGGTTTTGCTTCTCAAATCTATACAGCTGCCCTACCCTCTGATTTGCAAGTCCATCTCAATAGTCCTTTTTCTGAGTGCTGGCAGGAAACCAAAACTGATATGGCATCTTTTGGCCCTAACAAGATCACAACCTTGAAATTATGCAGAAAAACAAAATGCAAAAACATCAGTAGACTAAGGCAGAGATGACCATAGGCCATGTGCAGAATCAGTCGTTTTAGCAAGTGCTCCAAAATGAAATGTATTTATGTTCAACAGACAAATCCCTCTAATGGCCATAGTAATTACGACAAGAGTAAAGGTTGAAGTCAGGTAACATTTTTATAGTCTGACAGCGAAATCTGTAGAGGGAGGAGGTCAGGATGGATGGATGAGTCAACAAAAAATAAAACGTTAACACAGGAGACTGCTGTTTGTTTCTTGTTTCAAACTGGCATTCAGTGGTAGTTAGCAAGACGGTGATCATTCCATAACTTTAACCACCTGTTTATTTTTGTAACCATCCCTAACCTTAACAAAGTACTTATTTTGACCAAATCCATGAACCATGATAAAATTAAGCAAGTTCCCTCTGATTGTCTGTGGTTGGGGCCACAGACATCTTAAGAGAAAGATCTCTGAACACAAGTCATGGCTAAAAAAGGTACTGACACATCTTCTCTGTGTTTCAAGAAAAGAAAATCTACATTTTCGTCAAAAATCTGCATAAATTTGGTTAATGTTCTCCTAAAAAGACACTGGGATTGAATTTAAGTCAAAGATAGGACAATAAAGGACAGTTTTCTTTCCGTCAGGACCTTCAGAAGCCTTCATATTGTCACTCCACACTAGGGATTACATGACATTTACAGCCACGCTGAATCAGCTGCTCCCACTTGTGTTAACCCGGGATTACAGACACATTGTCAGCCAAACAAGCAGAAACATGATCTATTTTAAGATCGTTGTCATTGAAAATTCCAATGATGTGTGTTGCAGTAGCCTCACTTGTCAGGTTGTCATCTTCATAAACATGTAAAAAGCTGTTTAATTCTCTCAGCTGTTGGAAAGCGAAGGTAAGTGGACCACATTTTGATTTCCTTTGTCACATGTGTCAGATCCGATTGAAAATAACTGGAGGGTTTGTAAATGTTTTAGTACCAGTTTCTGTAGCTTGTGGTCTAGAACACACTCTGTGATACTGCTGACTTTAGTTCTGCCACAAAAGATTTTCTTTTAAAGTTAAGAGGTGGGAAGTATGTTTGGTAGCATCTTGTCTGCAATTTCCATGCATTGCAGATACGAAGAGTGGAATGAAATGGTAAACCTGTCCTACTTCATAAGCAATAACTGGTGTTTCTAGAGGGTGGTCCGTGGTGATATACAGTAACAGTTTATTTAATTGTTTGGTTGTCTGAATGACATTATACCACAGCTTGATTCAATGTGTGATGCTGGTGGTGCAAGTTGAGTGAAAATTAGTCAGTACAACCCTTGCAGCAAACAGACATGAACAATCTTCAGTTGTTAATACAGTGTCACTAAGCTGCAGTTGTAGCATGTGCAGCAGCTTGGGCACCCTATGAAGTCAACCTACTTTGATGACTCTTCCATGTAGACCCCATTTGTGCAAGCAGCACTGAAAAGTGGAACAGTGCACCGCAACTCCTGTGTCTAATAAGCCTTCCTGCACCTCCTTTGCAGTCCTACGGGGGTTTTACTTTGCCTTTCTCCCCAGCAGACCGACAGTTTTATTTAAAAGTATTCTTGGTCTTCCAGATCTTGTGTTGACCTCCACAGTTCTCCTTAACGGCCATATCTTAATGACAATTTGGACATTGGAAATTTCAAGCTGGAAGTGCTTGGATATCTTTTTATAGCCTCTCCTGCTTTGTAGCCATCAATTATCTTCATTTTTATTTCCTCAGTCAGTTGCTTAAAGGTGCCCATGGTTGTTGACTATTAACACAAGGACTGAAGAGCTGGAGAACTTATCAAGCTCTGTCATCCTCTGATAATCTTTATGCTACACTAAGTTAACCAGCTGCCGGGTGTTGCTTCATATTTCCAATACAAACATGAGTGTGGTACCAATCTGACCATCTAATTCTCAGGAAGAAAGCATATTTCCCAAAAAATTTAATCTGTCCCTTTAAGAAACTTTAAATATGTTGAAGATGCATATGAAAAAAAACAAAAAAACAAATAAATGAAAAAATTCTTCCGAATGCCAAATGCTTGCACATTTTTTGCTTCTGTTGTACACTGGAACCTGCAGCCGTACTAGTGCTAATTGTCATTGTCAAGTAATCTTTGTTAATGTAATTTTTTTTTAAATTAATGCATTTTGTAGCAAAATAGTAAAAACACCAATCACAATCTCCCAGAGCAAAAGATATTGAATTTCCTACAATATGTTACAGTGTTACCAAACAGACAAGAGCAACAAATCTTAACGCTTGGGGATCTAGAACTGTGGAATTTGTTTGGTATTTTTGCTTGATAAAAGACCTTTAATGACATTTAATGACAATCAATCAATCAATCATTAAGAATAAGATTACATTCTCAAAAGTAAATGACTATTGGCACTAATTAAGGTCCCGAAATCATATCAGGTTTCTTTTTTCTTTTTTTTTTAACAAAAAAGGAAAATGTGTCCTATTCTTTGTGGGGTTGAACTGGATAAGCAAGCGGAAGAAAAAAAATTACAAAGCCTCTCTTAAGTCATTGAAGGAGGACAAAAATAACGGAAATTGATCCACAATTTGGGACAAGTGAAACATTCTCTTTTGGAAACAGAAAAACAGTGGATTTAACATTTCCTCGCCAGCATTTGAAACACGAGTAAGTACGTTTACTAGAAATCCACTTTGCAAGAGAGAACTGGATAAATAACTGATTTCTGCCAAATAAAACAGGCAGATTGGAGCTTATGACCCTGTAAAGAGGAAGCTAAAGTATGTCATTATTGGGAATGAAGGAAACAATCAGTTTGAGGTCTTTGGTTCAGAATAGTTCTCAGCAGCTCAGACATTTTTAGTGTGATGAATGAATTTGATGGACTTTGAAAAATGTACCCAATTTGTCAAAAATCTAGTCAGTCATAAAAAGAGTTGGCCAGGTTTTGTTGAAGATATTGAAGAAGAGTCTGCTCTGAGGCAGTGCCTGGTATTCTAAAGATCAGCTTGCATTCAGGGCTAAAATTCCTCAGTCCTTTCTATCGAACACAGTTGTAATACTAATAGGGCTGCCAAAGAAAGCTGCAATAAGGCTTTTTGTCCGCAGCAGAAATCCCTGCAGTCACTGCCACTGTAAATCATATGTGCTCCATGGCAATGTTATGTGCAAAGACTGTTAAACTTGGTGTGAAATACACTGTAGAATGTGAGGTCTCTCACCATGAGAGACCAGAGGCTAATTTATACACACAGCCTATAATAAGTTTGATGTGAGAAATGCTCTGTTGTTGCTTCTTATCACTGACTTTCATTAGCACATGTACTCTGCCCAGAGAAATTCAATACAAAAGCAGCTTAAAAGACAGGTTAGAAGATTTATTTATGACCACAAAGATCTATGAACATAATTCACACTGATCATACTGTAGTTCAGCATACACAAGCCATGGATGTGTGTTTGTATTGCACTGCTACCATTTATAATCCTTCACACAGGTGATGCCACCAAATATGATGAAACACTGCAACCCACTTCTGATCCCATTTTCATCTCATATACACAGAGATTTTGCATAATATTTTATCAGCTCATGAATCCTGGGCACTCTAAACCTATTCCATGTCCAACTAGGAAATAGTCACAATTTCCTTTAATAACAATGCAGAAAAAAATGACTTAAAAACTATAATTAGTCAATTTTGAGGTACTGGCACTTTACATGAGTTTATTATGGTGTTCCTATTAAAATGCTCAGTGAGTGAGTATATAATGTGTATATATATATATATATATATATATATATATATATAAATATATAAATACATATATATACATATATATATATACATATCAGAGTGGTTTCATGAACATGATAATGAGTTCAGTTTATTTCATTGGCCTCTCCTGTCACCAGATCTAATATACATGTATATATTAGTATTAAGGGAGTCCTAAGAGGTACATGATAGGCTCTAATAACAGCCTCAGTTCTTTGTTGCAAGGATTCCACAAGATGTTGGAAATGTTCCTTTGAGATTCTGGTCCATGTTGACATGATTGCAACACATCATTTCTGCAGATTTGTCAGCTGCTCATTCATGCTGACAATCTCCTGTTCTACCACATCCCAAAGGTGTTCTACTGGATCCAGTTCTGGTGAGTAGGGAAACTACTGAAGTCCACTGAACTCATTGTCATGATCATGAATCCACGACGACTTTTGCTTTGTGACATGGAGCATTATCATGCTGGAAGTAACCATTAGAAGAAGCTAAATTGTGTCCATAAAGGGATGCACGTGGTCAGCAACAATACTCAGACAGGCTGTGGTATTCAAACCAGGAGTGATTGGTATTAAGGAGCCCAAAGTGTACCAAGAAAACATTCCCCACATTATTACACCAGCAGCACCAGCCTGGACTGTTGACGCAAGGCAGGTTTGGTCCTAGGATTCATGTTGTAAAAGCAAAATTCTGACCCTCCACAGGAATCCAGATTCATCAGTCCAGGCTACGTTTTTCCAGGCTTCAGCTGCCAAGTTTTAATGAGCCTGTGCCCACTGCAGCCAGATTTCTGTTCTTGGCTGACATGATCGGAACCCTACATGGTCTTCTGCTGTTGTAGCCCATCCACCTCACAGTTGGACATGTTGTCTCTAACCAGTTTGGCCATTCTCCTCTGACCTTACTCATCAACAAGGTGTTTCCCACCACAGAACTGCCACTCACTGGATGTTTTTTTGTTTCTGTAAATTCTAGAGACTATTGTGTCCCAGGAGATCATCAATTTTAGTAATACTCAAACCAGCCTATCTGGCACCAACAATGATGCCATGGATATTTGATATTGTGTAAACAAGTTCCAGTGTCTGTCCCCATTCTGATGTTTGATGTGAACAGTAACTGAAGGTCCTGACCTGTATCTGCATGATTTTATGGACTGCACTGCTGCCACATGATTGGCTGATTGAAAAAGTGTTTGGTAAACTTGTATATACACACGCAGCAGCATCTCGCCAACCTGCTGGAAAGACCACATTTTATGTAGCAAAACTCATCACCAGCTGCCAGGATCATCTGGTAACTGGTAGAGTGAATGCAAACTACCAAACTCCAGTGCCTTTATATGTGTTGTGGAGTCTAAGTGTGCTACACTTTGCAAGCTCTAATGCCACTGCTCAGGCAACAACGCCAATCCATTGGAAGAAACAACAAAAGTTGTGTGAGAAAACCTGGAAGCGGGACTTCTGGAGGTATCCAGGCTAGACTAAAGGCTAACCAAACAAGACCTGTTCTCCCATCTATCCTGTTGGCTAATGTATGCTCACTGGACAATAAGCTCAACTTTATATTGCTTAGACAGACTACCCAGCATGAAATGAAGTACTGCTGGGTTTTTTTTTTTTTCACTAAAACATGGCTACATAGCAACATGCCAGATAACTGGCGAGTTGACAGGGAATCATCACTTTCCAATAAGACTGCTGGTGTTGGACTGTGTGTTTATATCAACAAAGAATGGTGCATGAGTGCTGTGGTTGTGTCTGAACACTGTTCTCCTCTAGCGGAGTTTATGATTGTGAAGTGCAGGCCATACTATCTGCCGAAGGAGTTAACCCCAGTTGTTATTTAGCAGTCTACACAGATCAGCCACAATATTAAAACTAGTTACAGGTTTTAATGTTGTGAGTGAATGATGTATATATACAGTATATACGATACCTGCCCCCAGAGACACTACAAGAGCAGCAGCAGCCATCAATCCGATTTAGTCATTCAGAGCGCGTATCTGTCATGATAATCCCATCATACAGACCACTCCTGAAACTTTCCAGACCACTCCAGAAACAGATTTAGGTCTGGCCAGAGGGGGCTGAGTCCACCCTGCGGGACTGTTTCACAAGAACAGATTGTAACATGTTCAAAGAGCCTCCTTCCTATGAGGACTCCATTGAATTGGAGGAATACACAGATACTGTGTCAGTCTACATCAGTAGGTGCACTGATGATGTCACAGTCACTAAAACCATCACCTCATGGGCAAACCAGAAGCCATGGTTGAAAGCAGAGGTTCGGATGAAGCTAGGAATCCGAGACACTGCGCCACCTATGCTGCAGCTACACCTCCAGCTCCACCACAATGAGTACCAGCATTCCATAGGTCTGTGTACTCAGTGCACTCCTGTTCACGCTATTAATATATGACTGCACTGCATCACAATGATGAAATAACTTACAGAGAAGAGCTGGACCTACTCGCAGTGTGGTGCCAGACCAAAAAAGTAGGTTGACTTCAGAAAGACACATGCTTACCACACACCACTGACCGTCGATGGCACAGCTGTGCCAAGACTCAGCAGCACAAAGTTCCCAGGAGTGCAGATCACAGAAGACCTCTCCTGGACCTCACAGGTGACAGCACTCTCCAAGAAAGCACAGCAGCTTCTCCACTTCCTGCATTGACTGGAGGAGGTGAGCCTCTCTCCACCCGTCCTCACCACGTTCTACAGAGGCACCATTGAGGGCACCCTGACCCTGACCACCTGCATTGATCCTGCAGTTTCCCTACAGATTGGACGATTGTTGTGTGTGTGGCTGTTGGGAACAGGACCACACACATACAGCCACATCCTCAGAATCTGCACTTAGCAGAATTAAAAAATAAAGACATCCCAGCATCTGGGCCCACTGCAGTGGTTGGACTTACTGCTCTGCTGCGGCTGATTTAATTAACCTGAGATACTAAACTGAACTGAAACAGAAACAAAAGGATATCCTGCTGGAGTGCAACACTGTACTTAATATATATATTGTGTTGAATAGTGTAGCTTTTGGGTTTTTTTTTATGAAAAAGAGCAGTCAAATTACCCAAAAAAAGGTATTTAAAGAGATACATACCTGTTCACATGAAACACAAAACGAGTTAACTTGAAAGGAAAATTACTAAAATAAATGCAGTAGTTGTCTGTTTTACAGTGACAATGTCAGTTAAACCAACTGTGATGCCCAAGAATTATGTTGGGATGGCTTAGGAGGAAACTGACTCCCAAGATGGGAACTACTGTCTTAAAGTATCAATAATTTATCACATTCAAAGCGCCCATTCCTCTCGAAAGGTGCCTTTATTTTCTATAGTTTATAAAATATGTGGGATAAGCTTGCAGTCATTTCAGTTTTGATTAATATCAATTAATTTTAATATTGTTTCCACTTAATTTTTCACTACTTCTAGTGTTATTCTCAGTATCAGCAGATGGTGGCAGCATTGCTCCACAGTGTCTTAACCTCCTGTCTTTGTTTGGCTTTGACCCTTATCTGGGACAGGGTGAAATTAAGGGAAGCAATTAAAGGTTAAATACTTTTCTCTAACGGTGCTCACCCTCACCGTCTATGCTGCAATTCAGCTTTAGGGCTGTATACTAATCACCTGGCTCACACTTGTGTAATTATTGTGCCAGTGATGCCGTGTGTAGAAAAAATGTGATTTTGTGTGTGTGTGTGTGTGTGTGTGTGTGTGTGTGTGTGTGTGTTACACCGCAGTGTAACAAAACCTCCTCATCAGAACACTGCTAATTAAAAAGAGACATGACATATACAGCATATAACTGTCTACAGATCTACAGTTCATATGTATGAGTCTGCCTTAAAATTTGAAGCAGGCTTGGGTCAGTCACTTTTCATTTGTGAGTACGAAACACTGATGCAGTCAGCCACTGGGGAGTATCTCCCACTAACTTAAAAAGAAAAGGGCTTGTGTTTACAAACTGCTACATTGCAATTGATTTATATACACAATTTTGACTCCGAAATTTTCAAAATACTGTTATATACTTTTATAAGACAGTGTGACAGGCATTCCATTAATAATTGCATACACCGTGAAAGTTTTTCCACCACACCAGGATTGGGTTGCACCAGCTGTTTGCAAGTTTGTAAATGTCTTAGTATCTACTAGCTAGTTTCAAATTAGTGACTTACTAAATCAGGTTACACCAATACAACTTATACAGCGTCTGAGCTATTAGAGACTTTAACCATGTGTAATGTTAATAGGATACATTTGTTGAGCCTTCCAGTCATGTAAACAGTGTGTATGTAAACATAAAGTCACTGTAGCACCACGAGCTATAACTTCCAAACATTACAGTTTTAGGAAGGCAAATAATATTAAACATACAGGGCTTGACAGACTGAGCATTTCACTCACATATGCGAATGTCCTAGGGACGCCAGTTCTAAATTTGGACACGGAGCATTTTATTGGTTCTTAAGGAGACCAGGGAGTGCGATTAGAGGATTGGAAATTTATGGTGCATGCAGCTTCTTGTTTCTGTCTGTCTCTCCTTTGCTCTCTGAGTATGCATACTGTATTTTTAATCTTCAAAAAAGAGATGCATTAATGTTATTTCTTTAAGAAAAATATCTGTGCTCCTAAAAATAAATTCAAGTGTAGAGCACTGACTTTACTGCAAATCATATGTAGATGTACTTGTGACTTTGTTTTAATCATATATGCATACATGAAGATATGTTTCAAAGTTATTAGTATTCATACAGCTTAGAACAAGTGGTAAATATCTGATTAAGCTGACCCTACTGACGCTATCTAGTCATTCATGTTTATGGCGTTAAATCAAGTTCATCTTACTGTAAACAGAAAAAAATGTTATGAATTGCGAAAATAAATTCTGTAAATGTATTATCTAAATAATTGAGTAAAAATAATTCAGTAAATGGAAAACAAAAATTAAAAACAAGAAAACTGAAACTTGCAACCAAAGCTGCAGTCATGTAATTATTTATCCTCTAATTATTGTATAAAATAGCTGATTTGTATCCTCACATTGTTTTGCTGCTTTTCACGTCTTTTCCTCCTTTGCTCTCAGTCCTCAGGTTTTTTTCTCAGTTCACTTTTCTCGTTCTTGCTGCTCACCCTGTTTTGACGTGGGGGCAAGCTTTACACCCATAGGCCACCTAGCAAGTAACTTGGCAACATATGTAACAACTTGCGCTGCTCAAGCAGCATCAATGCATCCGTGGGCTACTCCTCGCAAACGAACAAAACATGATGTTGTGATGTGATGCACATATGACTGTACCGTCTCTAACTGCTCTAACTGCAGACAGAAACAGGCTTACCTACATTTTCATGACTTTCCATCTGCTTCCATCATGAGCTGCCAGCACAGTAGTATTCCTAAAGAGAAGCTGTAATGTTATAGTGCTAGCTAGAAACTTCTAACGTAAGCTAATGTTAGCAAGCAGACGGCGCAGCATTGCCCAGTGTTTCTCCTGAAAGAACTTCAATGGTGAGTAACTGCTGATTTCATAAATATTTTGTTCGTTGTTAATATTGTTTCAATAGAGGTGCGTGATCCTCAGCTGTATTTTAGTGGTAGGAATTTGCTAGCAATAGCGTCTGACCTCTTTCTGTAAACAAATGTGTTTTTACTGTAATGTTAGAGCCCTCAGGAAACAGAGTTTATCTCAGGGCACTTTTCATATAGAGCAGGTCTAGACCGTACTCTTTATAGTTTTATTTACAGAGACCCAACATTCCCACATGAGCAAGCACTTGGCGACAGTGGGAAGGAAAATCTCCTTTTTAACAGGTAGAAACCTTGAACAGAACATGGTAGGAGGCCGTCTGCCGCGACCGGCTGGGTTGACAGAGAAAGAGAGAAGGGGCAAGAAAGAGAGAGAGAGAATGAGAGAGAAAGAAAGAGAAAGAGAGAAAAAAGGTGTGGGGGAGGAGCAGGAGGAAAGAGTTCAGTTCTGCTTTGCTCTAAGAAATGTATAATTCTTTTTGTTGAAAAATGTGGATCATAATACAGCTACCTTCACAATTTTTACACTGCTGTCTGCCCTGAAAGCAGCCATACCGCCGCTCCCTCGCTCTTGCTTGCCCGCTCACTCACTCCGCTATCTTACTGTTAGCTGTTAACCTGAATTCTACAGCTAAAACACTAGTGTGGTGCCTCAAATTATCAAGACTGTTCTTCAACACAGCTGCAAACAAAAGCTTCTGTCCGTAAGTTACTAGTAAGTAGCTTTCCAACCATTATAACTATTATGTTTCAAACTGAGCTGCCCTACTGTAACTTAACTGTAGTTTCAAAAACATCTTAAAAATAGATTTTAATAAAATCCCAGATGCTTAGGCCCGGTGGGGGCTTGCTATACACTGGTGAAAACCCTGAATATATTGAATTGTCAGTGTATATCAGTGTATATTGAATTGTCAGTTTGGATCAAATTCAGTTTCAATCAGCTCCAAACTAATACATTCAGTTTCAAGTTATGCTGTTCAGATTCAGTTTTTCAATGCAATTATTCAAGCAATTCAAATTCAGTTTCTATTTCTGCCCATAGTTTACTCACCTTCTCGTTCCGTGCAATGGTCTCTCTGTGCTGTTGCTCACTCAACTTCAGGTCAATACATGTGTCTCCAAATGTTGTGAGAGACAGTGGCACGCAGGTGTCTGGAGGTAGACTGACTGTTTCAGAAAGGATTTAGTTAGGCGACTCAAATGATTAAATCCTGTGCTGGACCAGGGCCCCTTGTTGGGATTGAAAGGAAGCACTCCCAGCTGTATAGCTTGTTTGTGCACAGGCTGCCCGTTAGGCATGGACAGCGACTGTAGCTGCTAGTTTGAGTGTGCCCCTGGTAGCTCTTGCTAGTTTGTACCAATCCTGGCAAGGTGGGTGATGGCTGAGCTTTCTGGTGATTTGTGGTTTGTCCTGAAAAGACAATCTTGAAAGTGTAGTTTTGATTAATCCAGCCATCTGGTCTTCTTTTTCTTCACCAACTCCAGCTATTTCACTGCTCTCTAAATCCCTCGTTGTCATTTGTTGTTCTGTCGTCTCTTTTTTCCCTCACTCCCTCATAACTTTTTCGCAAACGCTGATTTGCGTCATTTTGCTAATGTTAGCTTCTGTTAGCAGTTTATAGCTAGTGCTAAAACATTACAGCTCTTCAGGTTACAACATTAGCAATGCTGCTGTGCTGGCAGCTCATGATCGAAGCAGATGGAAAGTCATGAAAATGTAGGTAAGCCTTTTTTCTGTCTGCAGTTTGAGCAGTTAGAGACGGTACAGTCATATTTGCGGCTCCGCTGCACTAAGACTATCATGCTAAGCGGGATTCTTCCAGCTTGGTAGAACACCATATCCTTTCACGTTTTTGCGCTGATTGCTTTAAAATGTGGGTTTATGAGTTAAACCATGGCGCTAAGCTCCTTCTTTTTGTGAGGGGCAATACAGTCGAGTGTCATTCTCATTGAGGCTGCAGCACTATCAACAAGATGATCCAATTGGAAGGGACTAAAGTTAGCATTGGAGTCCTCCTTTATATTTGAAACATGGCAGTGAATTAAGTGCTGATGGAATCACTTCCTTAAATTTAGCTACAGCACTATCAGATAGACATCTAGAAAAGACATTTCTGCCTAATAGTGTGTGTTCCAATAATAGGTATTAACGTTATTAGACGATGACCAAATAAAAGAGAATTCTGTGGAAAGACTATCAAATGTTCAGTTTCAATACCATTAGTCAGAACAAGGTTGAAGGTGTCTTTAGAACAATGAGTGGGTTTATTTACAAATTTATAATGAGATATATGCATTGCCAAAGCTATCATTGTCAATGTCCACATGAATATAAAATCATCTACTTTAATTACTTTATCTGTACTAAGGACTAAAAAACCTGACCGCGGTACACTATAACAAATAGAATAGGCTGTAATGTTTTCCAGGCTGTAATGTTTTGAGTGTGAAAGACTAAGAACCAGGCTTTCGAATGAGTTATAATTAAGTTTCGATTTATGGATGATTAACATGTTTGATTTGAAAATGGCTGCAACTCCGTCTCCTCGGTAAGTGTCTTGAGCAATGTGAGTATTGATATGACTGGTTGGAGTGGATTCATTTAGGCTACTATATTCATCATGACACAGCCAGTATCAGCGAGACTAAATATGTCAATATGATGATCTGATTTTAGATAATTTGCTAATACGGCTTTGGATCGGAGTGATCTAATATTTAAGAGTCCATATTTAATTCTCTTGTTTTGTTGTACTTCTTCAGTGGTGGTCTTCATTTTTATTAGTTTTTTATGTATTACGTCTCTTCTGTTTATTTTTGAGTGAATTAATTTAGGTGGTCGAGACATAGTCTTTATGGGGTTTTGGGTGGGTGACTGCTGGAATGGAAACGCAGAGAAGCATGTAAGACTGCAGCTCTGCCTCCTGGACTCAACTCTGGGTTGTCATGGTTTTGGTCTACTAATAAACTCAGTCAGATTTCTAGATATGAGAGCTGCTCCATCCAGTGTGAGATGTATGCCGTCTCTCCTAATCAGACCAGGTCTTCCCCACAAAGTCCGCCAGTTGTCTACAAAGCCAATGTCATTTGCTGGACACCTAGCATTTCAAATAGGATTCAACGTTGCCAGCTCTGGCCCCAGGACTACGTTTGACTATGGTCGCTATTGTCGCTACCTTCACGTTTCTCAAAATAGAGCTGCCAATAATCAGAGTTGGTTTCTCAGTGGTTGTGTCGCTGAGTGGGGGGTAACTGTTTGAAACATGAACTGGTCGGTGGTGAATCACGGGCTTCTGCATAGGGCTACGCTTCGTGTTATGGACCGTCACCCAGGGGTAGAGTAGGACCTTTACTGGGCCGGCTCGCACCAGGTACTGGGGGCTGGCTAACTACCGCAGCTTACGATTTCGTTTCCATGGTGCGGAGCCGTGTTTCTAATTCACTGAGCCTAGCCTCCATCACTGCAAATAAACCACATTTATCACATGTACCATTATCGTGAAAGGAGACAGAAGAATAACCAAACATAAGACACACCGAGCAAGAGAGAGCAGGAGAGGGAGAAGGAGAGAGAGAAGCCATCACTAACTGCTAAGCTAAAGTAACTGGCTGATCTGAATAGCATGTAAACAACAGTGAATTAGCGAGAAAATCGCTAAAAGAAGGAGGGAGCGAAGGGTGCTTTAGCAGAACTAATGGGCGAAAATGTACAGCGGATAATAAGCCGCTGTAATGAAGAAAATAGTTTAATTAACTGGGTAGAGGCAGAGCAGCAAAACTCGTTATCAGTCACACAAATGCCGGCAACAGGTAATGAAACAATGCTTACCTCAGTACGTCAGCGGAACTTGTGTTTCCTAGACTTTCCAAGAGTTATAAATCGTCTGTTTTATAGAATAATTAAATAATTACATGACTGTAGCTTTGGTTGCAAGTTACAGTTTTCTTGTTTTTAAATTAGCATTTATTTTAAGATTTAAAAATACAGCTTCAAAAACAATATTATGTTTTTGACTTCCTGACTAGTTTAAAAAAAGAGCAAATGAATTACAAAACAGGGGCAGTTGAGAAGTCAAACTAGTGAATAAGAGCGAGGGAGCAGCAATGAGAGAGTAAAATGAGTCAGGGTAGAGTGAAAAAAATTTGTTGGCAGTTTTATGGTCATTGTGTTCTAAAGCAGAAACAATAACCATCAAACACTTAACAAATTGTGTACTGTGGAGACAGGAGTTTTCAGTTTCCTTCTCATTTCTTCATTATATCCAAATAAAACACTACAGTCACACCATGGTAACACATAGAAGAACAGGATCACTCTCTGTGGGTGTTTCCTCGAGTGAAAATTGCGTCTCAAACACCACCATCGTTTTTTAAGTTCATCATCCCTCTTATTTGCCTAATGTTCAGAATCATGTGAAAACGTAAACAGGAATGCACAGAGGCGTCTTTTAGTTCCCATGGCTCCATAGTTCCTGTAACCGTTTGGTCAAAAAGTATTGTTAGAGGGGGCACTGTTGAGCAAGCCATGGAGAAAGATATGTTTAAACAGAGCTCCTGTAGAACCAGTTATAAATTGAATTTTTGATGGCATTTTCTATTCTAGAATAAATTCTTTTTTTACTCCCAAAGCTGAGTTCCATAGAACAGGTGACTTGAAGATACTGCCAATGACCATCTCAGACCATTCACCCATAGAACTGTTATGGGACATAGGCCAACCTCTAAGTGGTGGAGATTAAATTAATCTCTCTTCAATGACAAAGAGTTCATTAACTTTATTAAACAGGTCTTACATTATATTTAGATACTAATGTTTCAACAGAAATATCACCACTCATATTATGTGACTGTGCAAAACCATATTTTATAGGCCGTATCATTTCATTTGCAAGGAGGGACGCTAGACAACAAGAATTGGAGCAGACAATTAAAAGGTTAGATCAACAACATAAACAAGCTTCAAATTCTGCACTCCTGAAGAACCTGAAAGATGGAGGAAGAGAATACAACAGCTTAATTGCTGTAAAGATTGAAAGGAATTTAAGGTTTACCAATCAAAGATATTATGAACATGGTAAAAGGTCAAGTAGATTATTAGTACTTAGACCGAGAAAGCAGCCTTCATCAAATATAGTACAAAAGATAAAATCTAGTAATTCAACTAATCTTCTTAGTAAACCGGATAAAATCGCTGAATCTTGCCTGGATTAAACTAATTTTTATATATAAATTCAGACACTTGCTCTAATGACAATGCCTCAGCATCATATGTGGAAAATATAAAACTAACTGGAATGACAGAGCTGATGGCAGAGGATTTGATTGAGCCCATTACAGAATTTGTGGTCCAAGACATAATTTCCACTTTAAAGAAAAACAGGACCTGATGGGTATATTAATGAATTTATAAAAGCTTTAAAGAATTAATATTCCTTCTTCTGCTAAAAGCATATCATTATGCTCTGCAATCTGGCACAATGGCCCTCTCATGGAGGGAAGCAACCATATTGGTAGTACACAAAGAGAGCAAAGACCTTTCTGAATGCCAGTCATATAGGCCCATTTCTCCATTTGAATGTTGGTGAACTCAAATCACTCGAACACATAAGAAATGAGTTTGCACTTCTAAGGACTGAATTTCTTAGATACTTACAACTGAGACACTTTCTTACAACACATAAGCAGTTGGAAAATGTTAAAAATCCTACCCCAGTAGAACAGTTTCTTAAAGAAATACAAATTGGAAATTAGGTCAAGAACGTTTTTCCCAGCATTTATCTAATATTCTCGTCCAAAAGCCCAAACAACACAAACAAATAAAAGAGAGATTGGAAGTTGAAATGAACACAAATATACAGTATCATTAGATACGTTTAAATGTGGACCACAATTTGGCAACCATATTTTTTGCTCATGTCTGAAGCTAAGAAATTATTGGGAGGATTTTATTCAATTGCCCTTAAAGAGGTCTTCCACTACGATATTCCCAAAGTTCCAAAAAGAGTCCTTCTAGGTGGACTTCCATAAGGATTAAAATCTATTCGCTACAAATCCTATTAAGGTCTGCAATAAAGTGTATTAAAATTAGGTGGTTGAAACTGAACCTCTCAGCATACACCATTTGTATCCAAAAAGAATGGGGATTGTACGAGGTGGAGCAAATAACATATGCATTAAGGCTCAAAATGGAAAAATTTATAACAAGATTGAGTCCTGTAATGGCCCTATTAATGAAATGAAGTCATTCATCACATCACATATTCTATGCCATCCATCAATACACCTTCTCCTGAATACCTCTCCAACCCCCACTCTTTATATCCTTTCTTCTTTTATCTGCTTTTTGTTCCTTTGAGGTTTCTGTATCTGCCATGTATTTAATTCATCTAATTGTATTGGATACATACAGTATATTCTAATTTATAATGCAATGGCAGCTGGAAGCTGGATGAGAAAAACTGACAGGTCGAAAGGTGAAACTGCTATAAAATTGTATAGCACTGTATGAGATGTTTAATTTAAAAATAAAATACAACTTTAAAAAAAAGCATTGTTAAAGTCTTTCTCTGGCTTGGTTGGCTGACTCCCTGTGCACATGAATAACATGAATAAAAGCCACTGATAAAACTCTTAAGACTTTTTAATCTTTACTGAACCTAATTAATTACATTTTCATAATACAAAGAGTCATTTTTAGTGTTTGTGACACTCTTTTCATTTTTTTTTTTACAGACATTTCTTTTCTAATGATTATGTATATGAAAGAAGTCTTTTTGGGCCAGAGTGCAATATCATCTGTGGGGCCATTCCTGGGGACTTCCTTTGGGGTATTTAACTTTTTTTCTTATCATGACAATACGTAAGACAGAGAAGACAGATGTCATTCCAAACTGGAGTTTAGCATAAATCCTGCATGCTACGAGACTTCCGATCCACTTTGGAATGGCTACAGTAGCAGCAAATCAGTGAACAGAGCTGATTTCAGACTTCGGGTTTCAGACTGCAAAAAACAGAATGCTTAGGACACATATGGTAGAGTCTGGGAAAAACAAACAAACTGCACTGCTATTCTGGCGAGAGTTTAGACAACAATGGAATCATCTTTCACTTCTTTCACCAGCCAGAGAGCCAGTAGCCAGAGATTGAACTCCACATCACCCAATCACCTGTCTTTAAAAATACTTAAGACAAACAGGCCATATAGCTAAAATATCTAGTGTCAAACTCATAAAAGTTTGAATATTCATATGTAAATTAAAAAATTAACACATCCACATTGACAGAAAGAACAATTCACATTTCATTTTTTAAGAA
Organism: Xiphias gladius; assembly: GCF_016859285.1. Taxonomy (NCBI): domain Eukaryota; kingdom Metazoa; phylum Chordata; class Actinopteri; order Istiophoriformes; family Xiphiidae; genus Xiphias; species Xiphias gladius. The sequence goes on from NC_053413.1 coordinate 4,656,572, forward strand.
AAAAATCACAGACAGCTACAAACATCAAGTATTTACTGAGAAAGAATCTAAGAAAACTGCTGTGGGACTTCTTTAATATTTCCCTTGGTGGCAGACACTGTGAGAACTGGGTTTATGGGGGTGGAGTAGCTCATTATTCTAGACTTGTTACTGTAGCAGCATGAAGGCTGCCAGGATAACTGAGCAGCAATACTCAGCTGTTGGGCCTACAAGCATGCAGCAATGGTTGCTCTCTCACCCCTCAATCCCCCCACCTCCCCACGCCAACCCCCTCTCTGTGCCGCTCCCTCAGATGTTCCCGATTTAGGAACAGAAAAAGCACCCTAACAGCAGCAACAGCCAACCGTTCTTCTGCTTTAAAGCATGGGTGTCAAGTAGGTAGGGCGAGATACATGCACTGAGCGTACCTCACCCTGAGCAGGTTGAAATTTGAACCTGAAATTTCAATTGTTATAATGCTGAGAGCAAAGAGCAAGCTGAAGTGACAGACATCACGTTAGAAAAAATATGTAGTCAAGTAGTATCAGGGGAGAACTCAGTTCTAATGTCCACTTTAAAATGACAAGGTGGGTCCAATAATTTTTCATGCCGACCCAATATCACATCCTGTCAGTCATCACTCATTGCTTCGCTTACAGCCAGAGATGTAGTTCATATGTGGCATATGGAGATTTTAAAGGAAAATGATAGAAGATTGCAGCAGGAGATAATTATACAAAGGACTTCATTACCCAAGAGTCATGAAATTATTAAATAGCATACTTTTTTTCACCTTGCTTTTATGTCATGAATTTGACCTCTGGACTGTTTGTGCATTGTGTTTATTTGCAGAAAACAGCCAAAATAACTTACCTCAAACATGTTGGCCTGAGCTAGCTAGGTAATGTATGCACTTACTGCATTTATGGAGTGGTCTTTTGTGTTGTATTTGTGTAACAGCTCAGAATTGCACGGACCTTAAGATGTATCGCTCCAGTCTTTCCTGAATCCTCTCGCCTCTGTGTGCATATGGAATTGAGTCTTAGCCTGTGTACAGACTTCTAAATAGTTGCTCACTTATCTGATTTGTTCAGTGATTCATATAGGTCTTGTGTTGTGCCCATGCTGGTGCAACCTCCTCTGCTGTTTGGTTTGATTGATGCTTCTGAAGGAGCTGTCAGCAGCCCGGCAGGAGAGGCGCTGTGTAGTGCGCTAGGATTTTATAACTGAACTCTGACCAGGATGTGCACTTTATATTCTTCTATTTCTTTTGACTGTGTGGAAAAGTGATTGATTCATTTAGTCTCACAAGTCTACATGAACCATGACTCATGCAGGCTGTTATAGAAATTTAGTGCGGGGTGGTGGCATTGCAGATGGTTGGAACTGACTCAATCTTTTTCCGATCTATTTTTAAATAAATATCTATAAAATCTATAGATATGACAAAGCAGGAACCACGAGCAGATGAGAAATTAAAATACAGAAGTCGGCAACTGCTACTGCAGCTTCCTTGTCGGATGAAATTGATGGCAGCAGGATGGTTAGCAATGTAACTCCCACACAGAATTCAGCTAATGTGATGACTGATCGCACAATATCAGGCTGTATGAAAGAAATGTAAGGAAATTGCAGTACAGGTTGATTATCAGGCTAAGAAAACCTCAGGATAAGCACACATTTCGAAATCGACAAGTTGAAATCATTATTTCCTCAATTTGCTCCTTTGAGGCTGAATTGATATGCATTTGTGTCCACTCATCTTTGCACTGACTTGTTGTGTTACCTCTTAAATTTGTACTTATTCTGAATACACCTTCTGGTTCCTAGGAGTGTTGCCAGGAAAATCTTGTGAAGTAAATCCAGAGAGTTAAATCTAGTGTTTGTTGTTTAATGTTTAAAGGACAAGAGAGCACTTGCTCCAAAATATGACAGCTTAAATTAATCTGTAACTTGAGTTGATCTACAATTTCTCATTTAAGGCAGATACACCACTCTGTTGCAGCCTCAATTTGTTATTTCCGCTCTAAGTGTCTCTTGTTGACTTGATGATGCTTCGAGTCACCATTCCAGAAAACCTGGATGACAGATACTCAGAAACCTCAGAAATACAAATTACTGATTTCTTTTTCAGTTCCCTTTGGGAAGAGTTCACATTTTAGTCCTGCTGTTCTTCGGTTCACCTGAAAAAAAAAAAAAAACTTAACCGAAACTGTCTGATTAAGCATTCAAATGACAGGGGCATCGGAGCAAGGTTATAAAAAAGAGACAGATGAAGAAAATGAGAAAGGAGAGCAAGACTGAGAAAGGAGAGAATGAATTGCAGTAATAGAGAGAAAGACAATGGCTAAAAAAAAAAGGTGAAAAGAACTGCTGTGTTGGAGGACATGAAATCTGAGGAGGAGAAATGGCAACCAGAGACAGCAGACATTGAAGGCTAGAAAGGAAGACCCACACATACTGGTGGTGAATCGTGACAGAGAATAAGGCCATGCTCTGCCTTTCTATCTCTGCTCTGAGGGGGAGGCAGTATATGCACATTTGTCTCCTCGTGCACATACTGTATATCTGCGTGTGCAATAGAAATTTGAATCCTGCTTCTGACTGCAGGCACAGTTCCCCTTCATTTACACATTTCAAGAGCCACCCCCTCCCTGCTCCCGTGTCCCAAGGTCGCTGGTTATTATATAAAATGCGGAGTCCCTTACAGGCGCCGGCAGGGAATGGATTTCTCTACAGGTAATTACATTGCAAACATGAAAAAGTGATGGAGAAGACAATGGCACTGGGCTGGCTGGCCTGGCTTAGCCAGGGCTGAGACAGAGAGAGTTCAAATGACTTGCAGTCTGAAACGGAAGGTGTCAATAACATGGGGTGGACCCAATATCATCAAGAACCGTGTAATCACAGCCGTTCAACACAACAGACAACAGCGGACGGGACATTGGATTTTTATTTACTGTTATTTTGTAGAGGCTATTATTTATTCTACAATGTTCATCTTATACGAAAAAAAAAAATTTAATTCACTGTTGAGGAGACCTATTTATGTTACTATGATAGATTATAACAAACAAAGAAGGAGAAAGTCACGAATAACAGAGAAATGTGTTACTGTAGAAAAATCAAAAATATGAAACATATGTATGTTATTATATTAATGTAAAGTAAGCTCGCAGTAAAGTTACTTAACTCTACCAGATCAGTCCAAATAGAAATGTATTTTCTATTTACACTAATCAAGCATTTTATTAGGATCACCAGCCTTAATTCTTCATAGCATGAATTCCACAAGATGTTGGCAACATTCCTTGTTGACATGATTGCATCAATTTATTTTCTGCAGATTTGTCAGCTGCTCATTCATGCTGCCAATCACCTGTTATACCACCCAAAGGTGTTCTAGTGGATTCAGATCTGGTGACTGGGGAGGCCACTGAAGTACAATGAACTCAATGTCATGCTCATGAATCCAATTTGAGACGACTTTTGCTTTGTGACATGGAGCATTATCATGCTGGAAGTAGCCATTAGAAGAAGGTAAATTGTGGCTAAAAGGGATGCACATGGTCAGCAACAGTATCAGACAGGCTGCAGAATTCAAACAATGGATTGGGTGATATTAAAGGGCCCAAGGTATGTCAAGAAAACATTCCCCACACCTTTACACCACTAACACAAGCCTGGACTGTTGACACAAGGCAGGTTGGGTCCATCGATTCATGTTGTTAATGCCAAATTCTGACCCTCAGCAGGAATCCAAATTCATCAGACTAGGCTACGTTTTTCAAGGCTTCAACTGTCCAGTTTTGATGAGCCATGAGTGGAACCTGACGTGGTCTTCTACTGTTGTAGCCCATCCGCCTCGCAGCTGGACATGCTGTGCATTTTGAGATGCTTTTCTGCTCACCACAGTTGTAAAGAGTGGTTATTTCTGTCAGCTCCAACCAGTCTGGCCATTCTCCTCTGACCTCTCTCATCGACAAGGTGTTTCCATCCACAGAACTGCCACTCTTTGGATGTTTTTTGTTTTTTGCACCATTCTGAGTAAAACTCTACAGACCATAACCATCCCATCTGACACCAGCAATCATGCCACGGTCAAAGTCAATGAGATCCCATTTTCTCTCTATTCTGATGTTTGATATGAACATTAACTGAAGCTCTTGATGTGTATCTGCATGAATATATGCTGCCACATAATTGGATTGGTTGGATAATTGCATGAAAAAGCAGGTGTACAGGTGTTCCTAATAAAGTGTTCTACATTTATTGTATTTTATCATATGTAATTTAGATTTGCCGTTATTTTTTTAATGATTTAGTAGCCCTACTTGTTGGTTCAATTTCCCAAGCTCTTTGATTTTATTTTTAATGTAGTCATTGAACAATATGATGCATCTCCTGACGCTTCCAATACAAAGAATATAAGTCATAACCAGTAACTAGAGGCTTCTGCTTCTGCATGATCTCGCTTGCTCCCTCACTCTCTCAGCAAAATCGCCTTCACGACCATTTTCGGGAGGCTTAGCTTCCCGTAGCTTCTTTATACTGCCACCTATGGCTAAACTGTGTAGAAACAATGACCTATTGTGCATGTAAAAACTTTATGTAAAATACAGTAAAAACGATGTCTCTGACATGCTTTAGACTAAGCCTATTTATCTTTGAATGAATGTTCAATACGTCCAGCCACTGCTGCAGTCTGCAACCACTCCTGACAAGGAACAAATATAGCAATTTTCAGTCAGCAATAAAAAAAATCACCCTCCTTGTATGAAATCCATCAGAGACAAAATAGCATGTTAAGGACTAGAAAATAACAGAGGGCAGTTTTTTTTCTTGTACTCTAGTCACATTGTGTCAGTATAACAACTAAGGAAAGTGCCAAACTCCAAACTGTCACTAACACTAACAGTTGTTAATTCATTTCCACTCCTGTAAAAGTTTTCCTTATTGTCATCGTCATCATCAACATAATCATCATCCTCATCACTATTATCAGACCACTTTTTCCCACCAGCAGATGAACAGCACTCATAAGACTTTATTTGTATTCTTTGGAAAAAAAAAAAGGAAACTTTTCAAAGCTACACAGAGCCCCATAAATTTCCAGGCCAGACAAACAATTTCCAGCATCTATTTTTAAAAGATTCATTAGAATGTGACGGTTGTGTGTCTGTCACTGAGTTTCTGGGTTGACATGATTTGTTTTCTGTCAGGCATGTCAGTACTTCATCAGCGACAGTGAGACAGGTCCATAACACTTAAACGGTAATGTACCTTTGTCAATCTTTGTTGACAAATATATACAAATATGCCATTCATTATTACTGTCACTATAAACCTAAAACCTAAACAAGGCTGTTTAGATTTGTTTGTGTGGTCTGATGATGTTTGCAGGCTACAACGTCTGCTGTATTGTCATTCTGTTCGTCTGTTCTTTTACTTTGTATGATTCATATTCCAGAATTCAAGCTCTGTAGTTTAAAATACTCAAAGGTTGAGTCATATATTGCATCCAAAGGGACATATACCTGAATATCTGGACAAGAATCAGTTCCATTAATGATGGGGTCTCTATAGTATTTCGTACTGCTGACCATTTTTATATTGGCCAACCAGGTGTGTAGGGGGTGGTGTTAGGACCAGAGTAAAGGGTGTAACTTTAGCTTTTCTTCCTTCATCAGAGAAACCTTCAAGCAATATTTGAGTTTCTGTTTTCTCATTTCAGCTACTTGCTCGTTTAGTCATGTTAGCTACTTCCTCATGTTAAGGTGTGTCTACACAGGAAGCATTTCAGCCGCATTTGTCAGTCGTCACATTATATACCTGCTAGTGCGGCACAGTGGCGCAATGGTTAGCACTATATACACCAAAAAGGCTCTTGGTTTGAAATTCCCAACTGGCTGGTGTGGGTTTTCTGTGTGCACAGCCTGAGACTTCTGTTCTTGGCTGACAGGAGTGGAATCTGACATGGTCTTCTGCTGTTGTAGCCCATCAACCTCACAGTTGGACATGTTGTGCATTCTGAGATGCTTTTCTGCTCACCACAGTTGTAAAGAGTGGTCAACTGAGGTACTGTAGCCTTTCCGTCAACTCTAACCAATCTGGTCATTCTCCCCTGACCTCTCTCATCAACAATGTATTTCCGTCCACAGAACTGCACTCACTGGATGTTTTTTTTTTGTTTTTGGCACCATTCTGAGTAAATTCTAGAGACTGTTCTGTGTGAAAATCCCAGGAACTTAGCAGTTTCAGAAATGCTCAAACCAGCCCGTCTGGCACCAAAAAGCATGCCATGGTGATCTTGCAAGTGAACAGTAACTGAAGCTCCTGACCTGTATCTGCATGACTTTATACATTGCACTCCTGATTGGATAATTGCATGTACTCCACAGGTGTACAGGTGTTCCTAATAAAGTACTCATTGAGTGTCTATACATGCATAAAACAAGGGCCATGGAACTGGCAAAAGTAAATGGGATAGCTATTTGTAATTTCATTATACCCATGCATTTGCTGCTATGGCATGTGTATCTTCTAGATCTATTTCTTGAATGGTATAATAATGGCTTTTACATGGAGTCAGCTCTGTACAATCAGTATCTCGTGATATTTTTAATTCTTTCTTGTAAAAACTGAGCAAGGAACGTTAAATTTTAGTCAAAAATATCATTACCAGAAGCTTAGTACACAAGGAGAAAGTTAGCGTGGTGGCCAGAATGTATCAGATTATTAAAGCAACCCTGTACATGTGTGACGTAACCAGAAATTCATTGAGAGTGGTGAAGCATGAAAAACAGTTGATGCTAATCAGCTGATGTAAGCATGACTTCAGTGCTCATCCTGAACTAACAACTTGTTGTACGTGTATATTTAGTATATAGTTTAGTATATATTATGAACTACAATGCTGGATAACTTGCTGGGTGGCTAGTTTTACCACTGAGTCATGCTACCCAGCATTTACTCCAACTACAACGTCCCTGCAAGTTAAAATCAACCATGAAAATGTTACGTAATTCATTCAAACCAACACCCTCTGAATGTCACAACCTCTCACACCTGAATTTCACTTTTTACTATATATTTATTTTTACGTTGAGGTGAAACTTACAACTCTATTTAAGAAAAGTGACACTGGGGGAAATTATATAGGGCATTTATCAGCCTTTTTACAGTACTATGTCCACTTGTTGTTGTTGTTGTTGTAATACAAACTTTTTTATCGATTATCTTTTTATGAATCTCGTTTTCTTTTCTTATTATATTCTCTTAAAGACACCAGTATCACACTCTCTTTATGTGCAGATAAACAAAATAACTGGTGCTGTTCATATCTGTATCCTTTAAAAGACCATGCAAACCAGGTACGACCTATTAATACTTTTCCTGACTTTCATAGGCCCTGTGCATTTGTACAAATCTCTGTGTATTTTAAAAGGAGAACTACTGCCGATTGTCTTTCATTTTGACTCCCACACATGTATTTCAGTTCGTGAAATCATATCTTGCTGTTCATCGATTTGTCTCATCCTTGAAATTAGTCTTGGCTTTAGATCGACTGCTGTCTGAGCTCCAAACTTTAGAAGTATTTTCTGCCTCTTCAGTCAATCCTTGATGATACACTTAAGCACTGTGTACATTTCAAAATTTCATCATACATTTCTAGTTATTATTTATTTCTACTAATGAGCATATAGCGGGCTGTAAATATTCAGTATAACCATATCCTAAACTTTAGTCATCTTTAGATCATGCAGATCATGCATCTACATGGTGTCACAACTAGTTTCTGTTCTTTTACCTCCCAAATGTTGGATGTTGAAGTCTTTAAACACGTGTGTTTTGCCCTGTATTCTTTCTCACTCGTAAATGACTGCTATTAGTGGCAGTCCTCCATGACTGACTTGTGAGGAATGACTTTTCTGATGGCTGTCATTGCTGAAAATGAAAACATTGGCGACACCCAAGAATACAAAGTCATTGCTCGTGTCTTTGAAAAAATATTTTGCACATCAAAGTCTGTGCGATACATAGTCATAATTACTTCATTGTAAGAGGACATTTTAACCATTCTTTTTCTGGACAGACCAACTTTTCAGCCTCACACATTTCTTTGGGTAAACATATTAGAATTTGGCCTATCAACTGATGCTTAAAAAGTGTGAGCCAGTCATAATCAGGTACTTCTATGCAAGTGGAGTTGAGTGGAGTCACTCACCAGGGGATTTGTTCAGGCTGAATCAATTAATAACTCTGAAGCACTAACCCTCCTGTTATGTTGTGGGTCAAATTGACCCATTTTAAATAGTTAAGTGTTTTTTCGGTATGAAACTTCTTCTGCTTGGCTTAACAAGTGTAATCAACATATAAAATGAAAATGGTTCATTTCATATATTTGCAACCCCCCCCCCCTGCATGTTTATATTACATAGATACTGTTTGGGTCGTCAAAGTGGAGGCTAAAAGGGGTCAGAAGTGTCAAATACTATTTGTTTCTTTGCAACTGTGAGACATATTTCACCCCAATCATACACATACACACACACACACACACACACACACACACACACACACACACACACACACACACACACACACACACACACACACACACGCACACTCTCTCCCTATTCTCTCGACCACATCTGTAAAGTGCGAGAATGCAGGTGTTGTTATGACTTTTGACGGGAACCTTTTCTGCTCCCAAAAGGGGGAAAAATGTTGTGCTGATGAGCAGTTTGCACAAAAATACAGAAATCAGCACACGAGAGGACCAGAAACCAAGTATGATCCTAGACTACAATGCCACCAAAGGGGGGGCGGACAACTTGGACAAAGTCACGGGGTCCTGCAGCACCGAGCGAATGACTGCGCGCTGGCCGCTTGTCATCTTTTACAAAATGATTGATGAATCAGCCAACAATGCATTTGTCATTTAGACGGAGATCTTTCCTGAGTGGAACGTGTCAAAGCTGTAGAAGAGGCACATCTTCCTTGAGGAGCTGGGGAAGGCGCTTGTGGTACCGCATATACAATGGAGGCAGCACATGCTAAGGACCCCAGCCGCTGCAGCTAGAGTGAGGGAGATCCAGGAGAGGACTTCACCTAGTACATCAGTGCGTGAGGTAAGTAAGTGTGTGTGCATGTGTGTGTGTGTATATGTGTGTTTGTGTGTGTGTGTCTGTGTGAGAGCATGTTGTGTGTGTCTTGGGATCAGTAAAAAAACACAGTAATCATCATCCTCTTCTTTCTGGGTTGCTGCTGGGGGAAGAAGGAAGAGGAAGAGGTGCCAGGTCTGCAAGCCATCTGATGATGTCAAGACGAGCATGGCCTGTGTGAAAATGTCCAAAATTCATTTGCACAAAGCACACTGTGAAGACATGTCCCTCATGTGCTGTGTAGATGCACACACATGTACCTTTTTCATTTCCACCTATTAATTTTTGTGTATTTTTGGTTCTAAAAATTGCATGGTGTTTACTATCACAACGCGATGACATGTCACTTGTGTGCTGTGGAGACTCACACACACACACATTCTCACGCACCGTGTTCATAATGCTAATCTCTTATTTTGTTGTTTTGTTATTTTGTTCATTTCTGTTTCAAAAACAGTGCTTAAATAAAGTTTACTTTCAATCCAAATCCTCATGATTCATTTGTCTTGATTTTAAGTCAGCGGGTCAATTTGACCCTGAACAGAAGAGTTATCTTGTTTTAATTTATCAACATCACTCCATAAAAAGAAAAAATTTCAAAATGTAAAATAAAAAAAAAAAAAAAATCAATGTCATGTAAAGCTATTGTATTTTATATGTAGGTATTTCCAATGTACATTAAAAAAAGTTTTAACATGCATTTTTTATGAAAAATTTGTGAATTATCCTCATTGAACCATGATCTGTGAGAGGTAAAGAACACCATTGCACTAAATATTGATTGAAATGGTTAGTAATGGAGTTAATAATGAGATATAAACGATGTTTATTGGGATTTTTTGGTTTCTGACACATTTGGATAATTAAACAATGACCCAGGAACATCATTGCTGTTCCTGAGAAACGAACGTAACAGGAAGGTTAAGTATTAAGTAACTATGGATAGATTCAAAAAGCACAAAAATTGTGACATTGTTGGTGTCTGGATGACATCAAGAGTTGGAGGTTGAGATAAACAAAGAATATGAGAAAACAACACAGTAGGTGCTGTGACTGAGGAGGATGGACTGGTACTGCCAGCTGCTGATACTAGCCTACCTGTAAACTGATGCTGAAAGTGTCACAACTAATTTTGTGTTCATTTACCTCCAAAACTTTTGTACGTTAAAGTCTTTAAACATGTTTTGCCTTGTAGTCTCTCTCACTGGTGGATTGATTGCATAATTCTACATCTGAAACAGGTTCTAAGATTGATAACATGACCAACTGTAAGCATGTTAAGCAAGTTTTTAAAAAATATATACTGAACATAAATGCTTTGTTTATGAGGACAAAGCTAATGACACGGTACTGAAATTTGACTTTGAAAAGAGAAGACGAGTTACAGAAGATTGTGTGTAATTTTTCGTGATCCAGGACCAAGATACTATATTTTCAGCAATGAAATAACTGTAGTGGAGTAAAAAGTACATGATTTCTCTAAGAAATATAGAGGAGTAGAAGTATAAGGTATCATAAAATGGAAATATTCAAGTAAAATACAACAATGTCAAAACTTTACCTGCTTCCAGCTTGCCTAATATGTCTGCTGTCCTTTGGCTAAACAAAGTGACTGAAAGATAAAAAAATAAAAGTCAGAAATTCGGTTAGTCAGCCATTAGCTATTACACTAGCAATGCCACAGAGAATGTCACGTGTGTTCTTATTGCCTGTCGTTACTCTACGTACAGAAGTATGAAGAACGCAGTTTTCTGATATACCTTGCTGTGGTCTGGGAAATATTAGGCAAAGACAGGTGGGTCATTATGGCGGTAGGTCAGCTTGTTGCTGTGAGAGAATGTTTGATTTTCTCAAACATTCTCCTGAAGGTGTTTATATCAGCCGATAGTGACCGGCAGCAAGACTTTTACCACTGTAGGCCTCACAAGTATTTTATTGTAATGTGACTGATCAGTGAATGTACGCTTACTGCGTTCTGCCTTATACCACTCTGGATAAGATTGGCATCATCAGATATGAAATGAAATGTAAAATATAGGGATGGTTGTACATCTTTTTACCACTTTTGTTTTCCAAATACTTGATGTTCTAAGTGTTCCAAAATCATATGCTCATTACTGTGGTTGTTTTCTCTGTGTCCCATACATGGGTGGCAATAAAAAGGGGCACCTTACAACTAAGCTGTTTTTAGGTCTTTTGAACCAGGTTCAAGTCAAACATCAAGTCTTTTGGACCAAGTCTGAGTCAACTCTCAAGTCTTTGGAGGGCAAGACCAACTGAAGTCTCAAGTTAAAAAAAAAAGTCAAAGTCACGTCTCAAGTCCTTGGAGTGCTAGTACAGGTCATGTCTCTTTGCTGTCCATCAATATTTAATTTGAAGCTTACAAGAGCTCAATGGCCAAAATCCTACCAAGACCTTAGTTTTTAATGGAAACAGGATATTTAATATCTAATTGCAAGTCTGAATCAGAGCATCAGTATGTGTCATATACTTAAATGAGAACACTGAAATTGAAGGTTCAGCTGTACAAAAAGCCCTATGATGAGTTTCTGTGCATCACTGCTCCTCGTCTAGTCTTAACGCACCTCTGAGTGGTTCATTAAAACCAGGATCAGATCCCGATCCTGATCCTTAATGTAACCTTTCAGCAAAAGCTAAAATAATGAGGCATTATAGAACATGAGGGATCAGATTTAAAACTGCTTTACTAGTGAAAAAATACATAACACAGTCAAGTTTTTTGTTGTTCACTTGACTCACAATGTTTAACATAATTAATGAACAAATTGTATGGACTATTCAGTACCAGTTCAGTTAACTTAAAATTTTAAGGCAGTGGCCACTCATATTTTTATGTTGACACAACCTTATAGTTTTTACAGCATCCATATTTTTACACGTTAATGTTGGGCACCATCTGTGATGATTATGACGCTTAATGCGCACAACTGAACTAATGACCCAAACACACATTTTTAATGAAATTAAACGTCAGCAAAATACAGATTTACAGAGGGATAGAAAGAGACACGGGGCTCTGTCTTTGATCATTTGTTGTTGACATTACAAAGATTAGTTTAGATCGACCAAGGGGCACACAGGATTGTGTCATGATGGACAAATCCAAAGCCCTGAAAGGCAAATCATAATTGGAGGAGTGCACACACAGACATATTGTGCTGTGTTCCACTAACAAGGATTAACTCAAGTTTAATAGCTAGATTGCACTTTGAGGATTATGAAGTACAGTGTCCTGTGTTTACAACACACTTGGACCATTAAAGACAGATGACGGGAATGTTTCAGTAGTTACAGTCTTTCAAGTTGTTAGAATATTAGTCTTAAAAAGTATGTGTATTTGTATATATGTTTGTACGTGTGTGTGTGTGTGTGTGTGTGTGTACACAGTGCAGTCCAAAACTCCACTTTCCCATTCAGCAGAGGGCAGCATATACCTGCCAAAACGAAATGCAAAGCATTTTCATTAGGTTTCATGAAGAGGTGCCATGGAGCTTCTAGTTTTTAAGAGGAAGATGGATCATCGATTCCGAAATGAAAAACAACTAACTGCCCAATAACAGTTCTGGGGGTATGACCATGGGTAGAGCTTATCGGCGGTTACCATGAATGTATTGAGATCCTGTGCCACTACTGAGCCTTGATAATTTGTCCCAGTGGCTGCTCACGGTATTGCAACGAAAAAAATCTACCTGAGGGTCACAAAGAATTTTCCCCATAGACCACAATTATAAAAGATACCCTTGTAAAACTGTTCACAGGCCACATTAAGCTGCAGTCAAGGTTGGTTATTACACTTTCTATCATGCATTTTTAATCTATGGAGAATTTTATATGTGTTAAACCTTCCCAGATCCTGGAGAGGTGATTTTTATATGGGCTGGACACGAACATGCGGGGCCAATGGGAGAAACACTAATGCACATGTGCAGTGGGCAACACAATGCAGAGGCAAACTTGGAAGAGAGAAAAACCTTTTGGGGTCAAATAATATCATTTTACGTTTTGTTTTTCATTTAATTAGAGTTTTACAATTGACACAGTAAATGCATACATAAAAAACAAATACAAATAACAATGTGTATTGTTTTTTACTTCATGTATTTGATTTGTTTTCATTTAGGCTTTTAAAATCTTCCATATTGTGCACGTTGGCTCACTAATATACTCATGGCTCACTGGGTCAATTGAATGGAATGGAGCCATCACAAAGGTTATTAGTTACACCTGTGCTTTTTCTACTATGACATTCAAAATTTCAGCTGTAAAAAACACCTGTTTCTTATCAGTGTTCATAAATATTATAAAAAAACATGTAACTTTTTAAAAAGTAAAATTTAACATATCTATGATCCTCCTCTTTTCTTAGACGCCCAGTGAGCAATTTTTATTCAAGTGAAAGGCATCACCTCTGAGTCTGTAATCTGGTTATTGTAATACATCCATGGGGCTGACATGATCTTATGGCAGCCATGATGGACAGCCTTTCACATTAAAATTGTTTTCTTTGGGCCAGCTGGCTGGAGGAACACTATTGAGTGTATCTCTTAAAAAAGAGACAGTCAATCACAAATATATCTAAGGTCATTCACTCGACACCAAATCCATTTCTTCTCTTTCCATCCGCATGCTCTACTTATTTTACCACAATATCATTAAATACACAGCCTGCTTGAGACGTTTATACGGACATTTTGTTCCTTGTTCTGGTGTCAAAAATTGTTTGAGAGGTAACAAATGACTTATTACAGCAACTTAAGGGTCTACAAAGGGAACTAAAAAGATTTTTTTGGCAACTATAAGTGTCACTTTTGTTCTGGCAACACAGCGAAGTGCTAAATTTCAGAAAATTACTGCAAGGAGATTACTTGTGTGTCGTTTATTTCACTTGAGTAGATTTCTTTCAGTTGATAGTGCACAGTAAATTAACAACTTAAGTTTCTGAAAAAGGTCTAAAGCACAACCTTATTTTATCATCATGGTGCCTCATCAGTATCTCATCAGATCTTTATAGGGTTACAGAATGTGGGAGGGTTACGGGATGAATATGTCAATGTGTTGGCAAAAAAGAGATTTGGCTTTCTTCAGCAATGTAGTAGACCTATTTCAACTAGTCATTTGCCAAATCAGTATGTTTAGCTTCAGCCCAAACTTGATCTCTCTCTCTAATGGTTTTGGCCAAAACGGAAAAAAAAACAAACAGGGGTTTGACCAATTCTTAATTCTGAACCTTTTCATTGGAGCATATTTATCAGACAGTGTCATAAAAACAGTTAAGAAATGATTAAGAGATTCATCCACATCAATACTGTATAAAACCTCTGACCAATCACCAATAATCAGTTAAAAAAAATAGGTTAATTAAAACATTCTTTTACAGATAAAACGAGATTTACACTTTGGGATTTTGATGTTTCTGATACATGCAATGGGCCAGTGGTCACTGAGATCATTAGCAAAGACACCAACAGCAGGGAATTTGTGAGGTAAATTTGTCAATATGACATCAGTCAAGAAAGCTTTTGAAGGATCTGTGGGATTAGGTAGGGTTTCTTTAGTGATCATTTGCGTCAAACTGAGATTATTGCATAGATCCTTCAATCTGTTGGAAACAGGAGATAACCAGTCCAAAGTTATTGCACATGTGCAGTGGGCCGCACAGCCTAGAAAAACACTCGGGAAGCCAGAAAACTTTTTTGGCTCATGTGCCGGGTGAGCAATTTAACTCAAATGATTGGGCACCATCTATGAGGTCTGTTATCCAGTTCTTGTAATACATCCATGGTCACCGTCGATAGGCCCACGCCCCCGTCTTTTTGGCATCAATGATGCACCCTCTGAAAAAGAAAAAGCTCCCTCGCACCTCCAATGAAAACTAATGACTTGAGCTTTGTATTTAGTATTGTCAGGTCTATGGTGCTCTCTGTTTGACAACACTGAAATGCAATCCTCACTCTGTTTTCTGTGTTGTGATTTGGTTGTAATGTGAACTGGAAAAAAATCCATGCCACAATGACAAAAAAAATTAATTCAGTTAAAGACAAAAGGCAAAATAATTGTCATTTTACATTTGTTTTTCATTTAATTAGAGTTTTACAATTGACACAGTAAATGCATACATAAACAGCAAATATAAATAACTGTGTATTGTTTTTTATTTCATGTATTTGATTTGTTTTCATTTACGCTTTTAAAATCTTCCATATTGTGCAAGTTGGCTCACTAATACACTGGGCTATTGAATGGAATGGAGCCATCACAAATGTTATTAGTTACACCTGTGCTTTTTCTACTATGACATTCACTTATCAGTGTTCATAAATATAATAAAAAAACATGTTACTTTGTAAAAAGTAAAATTTAACATATCTATGATCTTCCTCTTTTCTGAGACAATGTGTCATGCAGTATTAACAGACACAAGCAGCTGCTTAACATTTGCGAGCTAAAATTACTAAAATCTTATGTACTATACTGTTACAACTGTAGCTGTCCCCATAAAAACTCTGTAGAAAAAAATTTAAATAGCCAACTCAGCCTTGGGGCCCAGCTAACCATAACCAATAATATTTTGTTGTATATGAATCTTTTGATATGAGTTTCATCTAGTGGGGTGATTAATGGCTGAAATATGTACCAATTTATCCCATTTACATAATCAAGGTTTTATCATGTGTGTGAATCCATGCTTTTGAGTGTGTGTTTGTGTGTGTGTCTGAGTCAAATTTCAATAAATGATTATTTCTAAGTTTAAACACTGCATGGGTGAAATACCAAAGCTACATCTTTTTCCATCCATTATTTCATCAGCAACTCAATCCAGTTTCTCCTGGTCCCAGCAGCTTTTGTGCAGCCACTCCCAGTCTCAGCCAGACAAAACGACTGCTAATGGCTTTTTTCCTTCTAAATGTGTTTGTAGGGTTTCCAGCTTCCACAAGTAGAAATACAGTACGGCTGCAGATGGATAGTGGCAGGGTTGTTTTTTTGAAGCGTGTTTTGTTTAGAAATAGTGACTTGTGTTTGATTGTGTAAGGGATGGATTAACCCTGACTAAACCCAAATTGCCTGCAGCTACCAACATCTCTGAAACTGCAGACAAATGTCTAAATTTCAGATCAGTTGTGGAAGTGCAACTTACAAAAGCAGCCTGTTTAAAAAGCACTAAAATCACCCCAAACAAAAACCTACATTAGTAATGCGGCAATGCAGTTCATAGTTCACTCGAAGCTCAGTACCTGAGAGTTTACACTTTGATTACCTCTTCAAATTGAAGCTCAGAGAAAAAGACTTTTGCCGTGTAATCGGCATAACTGAAAAAAACACTGGATATCTTGGATCATTGGCAACACTAAATGTGTGGCTATATATATTTATACACATATACGTGTGTGTGTATATATATATGTATATAATTTAATGAATGCATTAATTTAGATTAATTTCAAAACTAAAACATTCAATTAATTAAATTAACACATATAATTTAATAATCTGTTCTGATCCTGTGATGGGCTTATGTTCAATGAGCAGAGATGTATTTGGAAAAAAGATTCTGCAATAAAACAATTTGTTGATTTCTAATGCTACCTTTAGGTATTTCTACTCAATGCATTACTCGTGCTGCAAATACCGTAATGTTTTTGAATTAAAATACCTTCATTTGGGGGGTTTTCCAAGCAAATATTGATATATGTGATTGTATGTACGCAATTAAATAAATTAAATCAGCATTTATACACACACACATATATATATATACACATATATTTATATGTATATATTTCTGCCACCCCTTAACGACTCCTTTCCAACCAATGAATATTTCTCCAGATCTGCCCCCGCATGCTTTATTTCCTGTTTGCAGTGAAAATTATCATAATCAATAGCTGACACCAGGGGCTTTTACACACTGCACTTAACCCCATTTAACCTGCTTCTTAATCTTGTTCCTTCACACACTGCACCAATGCTGAAACTGGGTTGCCACCAACTAGACATGTTACTGTAGTTCAGTGTGAATGTTTCTCAGCCTCTACTTACCTTTTGTAATGTTTAAATAATACTAACTGGAAAATGTGGTGACAATGCCTTTCAATACTTATTAAATAAATGTTAGTACTATATTGTGTTTACAATAGAATTTTTCTTTATTTGAATAAAATATATAATTTGTTCATGTCCATATCTTATTTTATCTGCAAATGAGTAAAGTCACACTTAAGATTTTAATTGTCAGATCATATGAATGAATCATTCGGTCATATTGTTAGTGTTGTTTTTGTTTCAGACACCAATATCTGACAGGGCTGGCATGTTAAGTCCTTTCCCTGCAGCAACTCATGCAAAGCAATTAGGTTAAGATGGACAAACTGATGGCAGATAAAGTCATTAAAAGAACAAGACTGATGCAGTAAAATACCTCGGTCTTCTAGGCATGTTTGAAGTGGATGGAAATGTTTGGGTGGAAATGTCTGGGAACACTGCATAATCAAGAGCTCAATAGAATTGTATTTGCACTCCAGATATTTTTTGTCTGTCTTCCACTTTGGTTTGGCTTCATTTTTTTTACAACAAAATAAAGCCCATTTATTTGTAACATGGTGTATTGGCTGCATTCTGCTAAGCACACACTTTGCATCAAACCCAGAGTGTGACCTTGGTTTCATATTTCAGAGGGCAATTAATTTTGGATTAACAAGAGCTCAGTGGGAATCTCTCACCCTGAAGCCACTCCTTGGCTTCCACTGCGTGAGTTTAAAAGGGGTTATGTAACCTTGAAACATAGTGACAAAATCCACGGTGAAACTCTGAAATAGAGAGAGAGAGGGAGCTGATGACATTCCCACAACCCCCCCCAGCTGGAATCAAACCAGGATCATTGTGCTCACCTGGCATGCTCAACTAGTCAACTACCAGGAAATACATCACTGCCTTTTATTTCAAGACTTACTGATGACGATTTAGAATGTTTCTTAATATAATCGTCACACGCCACATTTACTGTTTAGAGCAAGTTATATGTTGCCTTTAGCGATACTTTCGTAGCACGATCATGCAGTGTTAACTTTGACGACAAATTTTGATTTAGCTTCACTCATATTTTAGTCATCTGAATTGTTTTAGTTTTAGTCTAGTTTTGGTTGACTAAATATCATAAGGTTTAATTCGACTGAAGCTGCAGTAGATTTAGTTGGCTAAAATCCAACAGGTTTAGTGAAAGTGTAATGCATTATGTTTCTCTAGAATTTCAAAACTCATAATATACTCCTGGAAGAAACATCTATTAACCTGTTACTATGGAAAGGCATTAAGGTTTGAACACAGTATTGAATACAGACACAGATTTAACTGTTGTGATCTGAAACATGTCTTTATTTGTCATAAAATGAAATAAATATAAACCCAAATCTCATAAAGAAACAAGAGTATGGCCTTGCTTTGTCACAAAAGACCAAAAGACCAATAATTAGATATGCATTGTTTACAACAACTTTCATTCTTCTACTACATCCTTCATTCTTTCAAGCAGAATTGCAAAACTCTAATATTAAAAAGAAAAACCGTATTGGCTGTAATGCCATTGCACATAGTGCCTGAATATAGAAACTTCAACAGTTCTCTGTAAATAATGAAAACACGTATCAAGTAGCTAGCACAGGCAATGGAAGTGAATGTAACAGTTCTACTTCTCAGACTGATGAAATGAAATATTGTGAATACAACAATGCCATTAGTGCATAAAAACGTGAATCAAGAACAATGACATGGTCTCCAGTTATTTATAACATAAGAAGTGAAACAGCATACCAAAAATATTAATGGGTTGTGCTTATAGCTATAGGAAGAACTATCAATAATTCATTGTTCACTGTTTATTAATTCAACAGGAATGAAGCTGTCGGCCTTTTCTTTGTCCACAAATCAGTGCCAATAGATACTCTCTGGGCAGCAGCCAGTTTGTTTAGATTGTTTGTCAATCAGATTCCTTATTCTAGTTCTCTAGGAAGAAGTCAGCCTTCTATCTACTGTTACCATCATTAGAACAAAGTCCTTTTCTTCAGTCATTGTGGCTGGTAATCCTGTGCGCCCAGGCCATTTTGCTATGGCCTCCTCCTTGGTCTATTGTTCTTTAGAGTCACTTGAATTCTTCTGAAGCAGTCAGAGGAGCTGTTGAAATATTCTGCTGCGAAGGACTAGGTTTATTTGCACTAAGTGGCCCATCGTTGTCATCAGAGGTTTATCTGTATCTGTGAGGTTGAATAAGGAAAAAAATAAAAACAACAATCAAGTTCTGAGTATTCTCTCTCTCACCCGCTCCCTTCTCTCACTCAAACACACATGCATACACAGCTCCAAGTTGTCTTTATACTACAATTCTGCTCCTTTCTTCCATCATATGGCCAACATTAAGTATACTACATGTCCTCAAATGCGCATTCTTCTTTTTGTTACATATTTGTTTCAATCTGAGGACAGCGAAACTTCACATTTGTTTTCCTTGACATCAACTGTGAATTTTATCCATATGTCTTTACTCCTCTTTCTCCCAAACATTGACATTTCTGTACAGTTTATGAGACATGCAGTGAGTGTATGCTAGCTGGCTTCCCAGCGGGTAGATCAGTATGTTACTATTCAGTTCTGTGCATCGAATCTCCCCAACACACAAGGAGATTGGTTCTGATTGGATCGCTTCCCAAATCGTCCTTCCCTAACATTTTTGTCTTGTTTTCATAGTTCTTGTCATCATAAATTCGTTTTTAGTTAGCTATCGTCCTGTTTTGGTCAAAGAAATTAACACTGCTGGAGTCTTAAGATTGTTGTATTGTTCGTCACTATGTGTTAATGAAAATGGGTTTAAACAAACTGTCAGCATTGCATTTAGAATGGTTAAATGAACTGTTTTCTACTTGTATGAGGATGTGAGATTGGATATTATGGGATTTTTTTTAGTTTTCTGTAGCTCTGGTTGGATTTCCTTTTGCTTTTTTTAGGTCTGTACCTCAGTGGTCATTTTTTACTCTGAGGGCATAGCTCAGTTTCGTCAGCCAAGTGAATGTTAGAGTCTATTAAGTCAAGCCTGTGTTCATGAACTGGTAGTAATACTTGTGAAATATATAATATTGATAAAGAAATATTTACGTTATATTTACATTTTTATTGTTGGTTTTGGTAAAACCTTAGTAGATTTGGGATAGCAGGATGATCATGGAATATCCAAACAAAACACCTAGGCCTTTATTGCTGAAAAACTGGTGAGACTGGACCAAAGCAATAAAGTCGCGAGTTGTAATAACAAAACTGTGAGTTAAAAGACGCTGAAACATTTCAGAGCACAGGTGGCCCAGAGAGTTGGGTATTTGATCCAATGCCCATATAAAAAAATATTAGTGCAGCTTTAAAGACATGCTTTATCACTCCACCTTATCTACACTGTAAGGTCCTGGTTGAAATTATTGGCAACCCTGAATTTTAAGTACAGAATTTTGAATATCTTCAGACATAAATACAAATTAAACAATTTTGTATAATCAGAATATTTTAATAAAATGTCCAAAGTTACTTAGCAACAACAACAATGGTTTCATTTAGTGAAATAAAAAAAAATACAGACATAAAATGTACGCTTGACACAATTATTGGAACCCTTTTGATGAATTTAAATTAGTTCCTCAAAACAAAATAAAAAACAAATAAGATTCATCTGTGCTTAATTTTCAGTGTTTACATGACCTGAATTATTAATTGTAATAATTATATTAATTTTATCAAGAAGTTTCACAGTCATCAAAGTCAGGACGCGGCGCTAAGATGCATGCAAGACATCTAAAGAGCTTCGAGACCTGGAGCAAATTGGAGTGGTGGTTTCAGTCCGTACCATACACTGCACACTAAACCAAGTAGGGCTCCATGGGCGAAGGCCAAGGAGGACACCACTACTGAAAGAAAGGCACAAAAAGGTAAGAGTACTGTTTGCAAAAACTCTCATAGATGAACCACAGTCTTTCTGGCATTAAATGTATCAAAAGAATGAGGAAATCAGAAAATTACCAAGGCATTTTAGAGCCAAATGTGTTACTCAGTGTCAGAAAACTAGGTTTGAGGTGAAGGTCTTGGGCCTTTAAGCAGGAAAGACACAAGACCGGAATAGTTGAAAAGGAAAAGATGGACTGTTTTAAACTGGCCAGCAATGAGTCCTGACCCAAATCCCATTGAAAACCTTTGTAAGGGAGGCTGAAATCTGCCATTTCAAAAATGACTCCTGCAAACTTAAAAGAGTTTGAACACAGGGGAACGTAAGAGTGGCTGTCATTGTTGCCAAAGGTTCTGCATCCAAATATTAGTGAGTGTGCCAATCATTGTCTGGGGAAAATTTTGTTTTCATGTCATTTAACTATAATGCAGGTTTTGTTTTCTTTTGTTCGGTTACCTTGGTCTTTTGATTAAAATATTCTGATTATACAAAATCGGTTCATTTGCATTTATTTCTGAAGATATTCTGAATTGCGTACTTAAAATTCAGGGATGTCAGTAATTCCAACCAGGACTGTATTATTCTTCAACATTCAAGTGTGCAATTTCAAAAGTGTGTTGATCTTTCATTATAAGCTACAGTACAATAAAAATTTTCATTTTGTAATGTGGAGGAATAATAGCTGATACTCAAGCGGATAAATGGTAATTGTTGTCTCCGCATCTGCATTTGTTAAGAGGACGCTGAAATGTTGAAGCTTTGATCAGTACCAAATGCTGCTCTGGCACATTGATTGATTCCGTCATTAATATCTAATCTCCACTGGGATATTCTTCTTTACATTCCTTGTCTCTTTTCTGTCTGTTCTCCAAAAGTTAAATAGGTATGCATTTCAGAGTTATTGCTCCGCTACATCAGTGGCTGTCCATTTGAGATGATTGGTTAAGAAATAAAAGTCACTACATTGACCATGGCCCTATTGTCAGTGTTAACTGCAATGAACTTATTGGCCCTAAACATGGAAGACTCATCGCTCATCTCTTTTTCCCCAAATGCCTCATCCTCCAGCTTCTCTGGTCCACTCAGACCGTCTATATAATGGCAGAGAGTGATGAGCTGAGGCAATGTGCAAAGATTAAGGCATTTTTGTGTAATGATGGCTGGCAAAATGGTAATGCAGTTAGTGCGATCGTCCGTGAGGCGTAATGCTTGCTGAACAACACTTACACCAGTGTCCCAAGTGGCAGCGTTATTTTCAAGGTCTATCGAAAAATCTAAATAAATATATAATACACACATGGGTGACAAGGTACAAAATATAAGGATCATCCTCCTGATGTTGTGTTGCATCTTCTCTTTATCTTGAGTACATCTCCTTAGTGAGTATAGATTTAAGATAGATTTATATATAGAAGGACATCAGTGGAAGAACCTCATCAATGACCTTTGTTGAAAAAAGTATCTTCACTAGCTACACTTGCGACTATGTGAGGCTGTAGGCACAGTGGTGCTTTGAGTGGAGTGCTAATGTCAGCATGGCAACATGCTCACAAAGACAATATTAACAAGCCGATCTTAGTTTAGCGTGTTAGCTTAAATTGTGCTAATCAGCAGTAAACATGAAGTACAGCAGAGGCTGATGGCTGATGTCATTTGCTTTGCAGATATTTGGTCATAAATCAAAGTATTTGATGATGATGGCAATGAAGGAGATGTCAGATATGGAATTTGACTGGAAAAGTTGTAACATTTTATCCTGTGGGGAACTTGAATGTCTGTACTAAATGTTGCAACAAAGTTTTGGACATTTCAGTGTGAAACAAAAATATCACCCGTATGTCGGTGTTATAGGAAAAATCAGGGCTCCCTCTGCAGTATGTGCAAACCAGCACATCTCCACCAAAGCAGCTGCACATTTAAAAAAAAAAAAATTGCAGCATGACCCAGTGCAAGTGTCTCAACAGAAAAAATGTATTAATGACCTGTTGCCTGAGATCTGCACCATCATTTTGCCATATCCTGCTGTCTTTCACATTTTATTGTTTGTCTTTTGTTGATTTGGGAGGAGATTTTATACTCTGATGTACTGTTATCTGACAGGCAAAGCTTGCTTCATATTTTTTGGAGGCTGCAGTTTGTGGCGCTGCTGAACTGTAAGGCACTACACAGATAGGTGTTTCGTTATTATTATGTCTAGCCTCTCATTTATATCAATGAGAGTAGGCTTACTAATGAAAATGTCATGAGAGGAAAATTTATTGCAGGACTGTTGTATTAGACTGCATGAGTTTTAGCTCAGTGTACCTAGTAAACTGCTAACTGAGTGTATTTCACTGAATAAGTGAGACATTTGGCTTGCTAATGGCATGAAGAGTCAGGGGATCATCCTGATCATTAAGATTTATTTTGCAGGGACCATGAATGTGTATAAAATGTCATTGCAATCCAACCAATAGTTGTTGAGACATTTCAGTCTGGACCAAAATGATGGAGCGAGACCAATGAACTAACATTTCCATTCCTGGAACCCCGCAGCTAATGTGGCTAAAATTCCTTGCACAGGTGAAGTTACACTAAACTTTACACTTTGTAATGGGTAAGTTTGTTTTGGTCCCAAAAGCAGAGCTGGATGAGGATGGTGGGTTTATTTAAAAGAAGTGGAATGGTTGGGTGGAGGAGATGGAGACAGGCTTTGGCAGGGGACAGGCAGGCTGATGTCTCTCTGTGTCCAGGACCACTACTCGCCTGCCAGCATTCTGTGTGCCACTCTCCAGACCTCCGCCCTTCCTGCCCGCTCATCTACTCCACCTCCTGACTGCTCCATCGCCTGCATCCCTCACGGCTCCCTCTCAACCTGCTACCCACTTCCCTCTGCGCCACTAGACATTCTCTGCCTGCCCACTCAGCCGACCACTCCCTGGCTTTTTTACTGCCTTCCCTTCACTCTCGCTGCCTGCTGCCTGCCTCCCTCAGCCCCTTGCTCAATTTACCCACTCCTCTTGCTAACCTCACCCCTGAGTTTAAAATAAACGTACTTTTGTCGTTTCTGAACTCCGGGTTTTGTGTCCAGCGTTTGGATTCCTTTCTTACTTGTGACAGAGGGGGTTGGCTGGTTCGCCGAGGTGGCGTGGACAGATGAGGTGACTCGGCAGAGTTGATGAGATGATTGGAGACAGGTGTGGAAATGGACCAGAACACACACACACACACACACACACACACACACACACACAAGCACACACACACACACACACACTCACACACACACACACACACACACACACACACACACACACACACACACACACACACACCCGCAGACTGGAACTGTGGAGACACCAGGAAGATAGGGCTATACTGCAGTACTACTTGAGAGTGATGTCTGAAAAGTTATTCCTGATAGTGTAGGAAACTCTCTTGCAGAGCTTAAAATATTAGCCACAGGCAATATGTTATATATTATTTGTTGCAAGCAGTGTTGGATTGATTGTTGATGAGGAGGCAGAGGGAGTCAAGGGAAACCCACAAGGGAGCTCAATTAAGTGCTCTCCTTATTATCAGTGTCTCATTAGATACTGTTAAGAGCCACTGGACTGAGGCCATGTGCCAGAGACGCTACTATAATGAGTGTCTGAAAAGACTGTTCACTATTGGATTTATTCCTGAAAAGAGAGCGGTGACTGTAATGCGTGCAATGCGCACTTAAAGTATCATGAACTTACTTTTTCTCTGTATTAGTGTCAGATAACACACACAGAACTAGGACTAGTTTGGGATGGAGGACAACTGTTGTAAACAGGAAAGAAAAGGGTTTCCATAATTCATGCTCGTATTGTGATTTCATCATTTCCTCACAATCCCAGACCAACAGTCCGGGTTGAAATGATTGGCACCCTTATATCTTAAGTACAAATTTAGAATACCTTCAGAAAGAAATGCAAATTATTTCTTCTAGATGGCTACAAGAAAGGTTTAGAGGCTGTCATTGTTGCCAAAGGATGAGCAACCAAATATTAGTGAAGGGTGCCAATAATTTTGTCTTGAGTACATTTTGTGTTTGTATTATTTCACTATTATGCAAATTTCAATCTTTTTTATTTTCTTTTGTTCAACAACTTTGAACACTTTATTAAAATATTCTGATCATACAAAATCGGTTAATGTGCATTTATTTCTGCATTCACTCTGAATGGCCTACTTAAAATTCAGGGGTGCAATAATTTCAATCAGGACTGTAATTATAGTTTTAACTGTTATCAAGCTTCCTATCTAGCTCTCTCGGTCTCTGTGCTCATTAGAGAGCCATAAAGTTATGCTTCCATCAAAACTCAGCTAGACAGTTTTATGAATTTGACATTTGACCTTGCTTTGGTTAAAATCCTGTGAAACATTGTCAGCCTGAGAGGTTTTACATGGTAATAGAAGGCATAAAAATTAGCGAAAAAAGGAAAAATTAAAAATTACAAAATGAAACTGGCCTGAAAAAAAACACAATCTGACATATTTATCCTAAGCAGAAATGTTTCTCACACACTGGCACCTGCAAAGACGCTCCTTCCTAAGCTCCTCTTAGGCTTAATAAGAGGGAAAAACAACTAATTGGGCTGAAATCTGCCAAATCACAATCCTCTCAGGCTATCTAGGAGAAAAATGTAAGAAAAGTGATCTGAAAAAGAATGAATGAAATCTGACACACACTGGTTCAAAATTAAAAGTTGAAAGATAGGATGAAAGGGTTCTTCACAAACAAAGACACACACCTCTTTTCTCTTTCTTCTTTTATTACAAATAAAGGACATAAGCCCTTCAGGGCATCCACCCTTGGGAGATTGATGTTGTCGACTGACCAGACTCTACATTATCTCGCCTGACAAAAAAAAAAGAAAAAAAAAAAGAAAATGGCTCTTTGTGACAATATGGAAGTGTTTTTAAATATAACAATGCTAACATCTGCTACATAATATCACTTTCCAGTGATAAAAACCTGATAAAACGTATCAGGTTTTTTTTGCACAATGAGGAAATCAATCGAATATTAACTGAGGGTAAGTCCGCCGTAGCAAATTTGGAGAGTAAATAATACACAGGCTGCAATCTGAGTGTTTGATATCACTTTTTTCTTTAGCCCTTTTACCGATCCATTCCCCGTCATTGTTATGCTGCCCGTGAAGTGAGCCAGCAGCCGACTTCTGGAGAGCTTGAACTCACCCTACCTCGCTGGGCTCCCACGAGTGAGCTCCTACAAGGCTTTTCTGATGTGAACAGTTTCAGGAGGCTTTGAGTCTGCCACTTTACCACTAAACAGCAACAAAATATCTATTTCATAATATCTTTTTTTTTTTTTTTTTTTTTTTTGCTTTTAAGCTCAGCATTTGGAGGAGAAAAAGTTTAAAAGTCGTTTCTCTCATAGAGATGGATTTATGGGCCCAGGAGGCCACCCACTAAACTTTAATTTAAACTGAAGCTTCAGCAGCAAGAGCTGGTCGAGGAGCAGTCCCTAGGAGTATGAGACAGCTATATTGTGCTGGATGCCTCGAGTCAGTTGCTTAGCCACTAAATAGTAGCTGAAACCTTGTCCCCTTCAGTTGGTAGAAAGTGTGGTGCAGAACACATTGGAGCAAATAAAGGGAGACTGTTGTGAAACGGTTTGATGAGAGTTCTGGGGAGGAACTCTCAACACTAAAATAAACATAATCTACAACAACTTATTTACAAAACTTGCATGTTTTATGAGAGAATTGGAATCTGTGTGGGTTGTATGTGAGAATTTTCCTGTTGTACATTTATTTAAAGTATAAACATGGCTGAGCCTATGGGAACCTTTTCAGTTATCAAGCACAAATCCTTTAGTACACAAAATGATCATTTCTTTTTCTCCTCCCTCACAAGCTGATGAGCCAAACACAGTCACCAACCAATATGTATGTTCTTTAGATGCAATAAGAAAAACTGACTACAAACTGTAGTCAGGTTTCCGTGATAACTCCCCACCGAGCAGACACAGAATGAGAAAGGTGAACAGTTTGCAAACTATTATCATTTCTTCATCATTCATTTGTACATGGCCTATATTTTCATGCAAAAATTGTATTGTTTGCTTAACTTTTCATAAACCGTGTCTCAAAAAAAAATTTGGCCTTGCTCATTTTTTAAAAATATGATATTTTAAAAAGAAAGATATTTAGTAGAAACAGATTGTATTGACGAATATCTACGGTACAACAAGTTGGCCTGCGCGTTTTCCTCTTTTCTTTTTTCTCAACTCATTTTTTATGTAGAAAAGGGGTCCTCGTTTTTTGAGGTTTGTAATCTAAACTGTCAATCGGTCAAACATTGTAAAGTTTTGTTTTTCTGCCCTATCCTAACGTAGCTTCAAAGCTTTATTTACATATTTGCATCTAGACTGAAAAAAAAAAAGTTTTGATAACAGTATTAAAAATTATTACATAGGATGCATGATATACAGAAGAGTAGAACGTCTGCAGCAACAACAGCAGCTTTGTGAGACTGTGACAATTTTTAGACACCAGGAAAAAACAACAAATTGACATTTCATTTACGAAATAGTAGATGAGTCTTGTATTCTTCCTCTCATGGATAAATGGGGAGCGGATTTCGGTACAACTGCACTTTAGCAGATAATAGGCAGCCCATCCTGGTGGGTTGAGTGTGTACAGGTGCAAACAAATTTCACCGCCCAGCAGAGTGACTTGGGAATTCTATTCTATTACACTCGAAATTGGTTGTTTGCAATAACCAAATGTACCCGCTTTAATAAAGGACCTGGAGCAGAAGTGCATTAAGATTTTGCTGAAGCGTCAAGTTGGCATTTCTGTAGGTTCTGTTCCAGCAGCTCACATTTCCAGCAGATCTGGATTAGAGAATGTGGAGGAAAATAGCAGCATTAATAAAAACAAACAAAGGAACAAATGCTTGAACTATTGTCCACAACCCCACTGTGCTGCATTTAAAACCTGCTTGTATATCATTAAACAAAATGTGCCACCAAATAATGTCTTAGTTGAAAGATTTATTCGCACTAGCTATTGTGTAAGCCCTTTTCTGTTTCTGGGATGCTATAAATAAGCTCGCTGTTTTGTTTTCAGTTCATCATCTCTAACTCTTGTGTGTGATGTTTCAGGTGTTGTTTTAGATCCTGCTGCTTTCTTTGCATTTGCTGGTACTTCAACCTAAGTTCATCAGGAATCTTGTGGGGAACAGCTCCACCGTCATCATCACTGTCACACAGAGAAGGTGTCTTGTAGTATCTGTTGCTTTTTTTTTTCTTTTTCTTTTTGTTGTTTTGGAAAAGTGAAGTTTTTTTTTTTTTTTTTGCATTGCTTTCTTTTTTTTTTGGCCAAGATTTTGCATTAGACCTTTCTGCCACAAGTCGGGGCTGAACCCATGTGAGGGCGGAAGCTTGTCGGAGGGGATTCCGTGGCAGTGAGCTGGCTGGCGGGCTTAGCGGACTGGCGAGGCGGGCAGACAAGCTTGTGATCCCGAAGACAAGGAGGACAGGTGTAAGATAAGGCTGGTAGGCAAACAAACTAACAAACAAGAAAGGCGGGTTGATTCTCTGGTGTAAGAGCGAGAAGCGAAGCACATCGACAAACCGTGGATTGCACAACGATCCTGCGGGGACGGGCTTTAGGCTGCGTGGTTCTTATAGTGGAGCGGTGATGGCTATACGTGTTGATTCCTGATGAGGGCCGGGTGTGTAGACAGAGTGGGAGAGAGAGAGAGAGAGAGACTGAGGGCAAGGCGGGAAGAGGGAACGAATAGACAGCCAAACCAAACCACACAAAGCACACTTCACGCATAGCGAAAAGGCAGAAAATAACAGCTACGCACTCACGCGGCAGGCGGACAGGTGTCACAGAGGAGGGATTGTGACAGTTTCCTTTCCCATCTCCCACTGCTGCCTTCATGGCTTCCTATAAGAAAAGGAGAAAAACATGTGAGACCCTCTTAGGTAATTAAAAATCGAACAATACAAAACAAAATAATACAAGTCATTGTGTAGCATGGAGGCATCACAATTAATTGAGGGCAATTCCAGAAATATGACCCGTCTTTTTGTGAAAAACAAAACAATGTCAACTGTAGATACACTGTATGAAGACAAATAATTAAACAGCCAGAAAGACACTTTTTGAGCTGTTGTTCTTTGTTGGCTCATATAATAAACACAATTTACCTATTTCCCCATTACATTTCTGTAATGCGGTTCTGTCAATGCTTTTGTGCTACTGTACTAACCAGCCTGATCAGCCCTGTTGGTCCTAACACTTTTTTTTTCTTTTTTTTTTTTCCAGAAGGTTAAGGGGTACAAAGTGATGGCTTAACATTCACGTTGCAAACTGTCTATTTACTCTCATAAATTGCTAGTGTGTATTCACCCTCAGCATTTCAGACTCCTCTTGTCTTTCAGATTTTTAGTAAAGTTAATTTCTGTAGTTATTCCTTTTCTTGTTGCATTTGTTTTCTACTTTTTATTTTTCTCAGAAGTTGTTCATCATGTCTGATTGAGAATCTCTGACATTATGACCCAGTCTGCGTTTCGCTCTGTTGTGTAACATCAGGGCTGTGTTAACGATTCTTGTGGATGGTTCAGTTGCAGCGAGATCAAATAGCCTACATTTTCTGCACTGCCGTTTTATTTACTGGCTAATGTGGACGCAGCTCTGCCTATCTCAGAAACGTGACAGCTTTCTCTGCAAATGATGGCTGATGGCTGGATCTATCTGACACTTAAACACATCTAAAGTTTGTCTTATTGCATCCAAAGAACAAACACACTTGTTTCTGTCTCTGTTTGGCTCATTGGTTTGTGGAGGAGGAGAAATGTTAGTTTCATCTACTGAATGAGACGAGTATTTGTGCTTAGTAACTGGAAATGTTTGGACATAGGTTTAGATGTAGGTTTAGACATGTTTCTACACAAATGTGCACAAAAATCAACAGGAATTTCTCACATAAAACCCACACAGTTTACAAGTTTTGTGTTCTTTCGAAAAGTTACTGTATAATCTCTAACATGGTTCTTACATCCTCAGAACTCTGATATTGTTCTTCCACTTATTTTAGCATTGTCCATCATTACTTTTTTTTCGTCTACATCTTTTCTCCAATGTTTTCCGCACTCTTTGTGCCTGGGAAAGCAGGCAGAACGTCCAGCTGCTGCTCCTCCACTGCCCAGTTCTTGCCAGCCTGCCAGACTGACGAAGCCATCGATTCCCTCTCTAAGAAAAACAAGGATGACTTTTAAACTCTCTTCATTTCCAAGTATTAAGCTTCAAAGGAAAAAAGTTGACATTTTGCTTGTTTTCTTTCCGTTTAGTGGCAAAGTGGGCAACTCGAGATTCCCGGCAGAATGTAACGTTCTCATGTCCCAAGGGGCTGCTCCTTGCCTGACTCTTGCTGCTTAGCTGGCTGCTGAAGCTTGCAAAGGTGACCTGGTGGCCTCTTTGGCCGATAAATCCCTCTCTTCAGAAATAAAACCCTCCCCTATCCAAATATTAAGCTTCGAGGGAAAGAAAGTAGTAACGTGTTTTCTTACCAATTAGAGGCAAATCAACGGACTCCAGGCCTCTGGCACAATGTAGCTGTCTCATACCCTGAGGGACTGCTCCTCAGCTGGCTCTTGCTGCTGAAACTTCCAAAGGTGAGTGGGTATCCTATTCGGCCAATATATCCATCTATACAAGAAACAAAACAACTTTAATAGTCTTTCTCCTCCACATGTTGAGCTTCAGAGCAAAAAAAGGTCGACATTTTGACATTTTCTTGCTATTTAACTCCCTGGAACTGTCCCTATCAAAACAGTATTTCAGGAGCTCGCTCTCATCGCAAAGTTTGGCGGAATCTCTCCACATCCCCGTTGCTAGCTTGCTTTTCAGGCTGTGTAACCATGATGGATTTCAGGGAATGGATCTTTAAAAGGGTTAACGAAAAAAGTGATATCTAACGCTCAGATTGCTGGCTGTGTATTATTTACCCTCGATCTCCTTCCAGCAACAAAAACCTGACAAAACATATACGAAAATTAAATTTTATATTTATGTGTGTATCTAAATTTTAGCAACACATTGATACAGATACAGATTTTTTCAGGTTTGTGTGGGGGGGTAATAAAGTCATTCCTTTTTGCTAAGGTCGCTACATTCAACTTGAGGAGACTGTCTGTATTGTTAATAAACTGCAACTTACAGCAAGTCTACCTAACTTCAACTTCAGTATATTCAGAGTGTGAACCCCCTAGAAAGTCCCTGCACACTTCACAGGTTAAAATATAACAGCAGACACGTAACTACAGGACCTCACGTGTAAAAAGTATACACAGACAGACAGAATCCCAAATATACAGGCAATAATGTTAACAACAGGATAGAGGATCTCAGGACAGGTGTTGTGTGATTAAACTTCTTAGATCTTGTAAGGACTCTGGAAGAGGTATTTTGGACCAAATGTAGACCTCTTGTTGCCGTCATGGGTAGGCCAGAGAAAAGTGCACCACACTTGTCGATTCTGGATGTTACAAAGTCATGCATAAGGATTTTGGTGTTGGAATTTGATAAAATGGATCTTGGCTAGGTTATGTGAATGAACAATCCATGACAACTGAAGTACGTCTAGCTGGGCCAACAAGCATTCAAATGTAGCGGGCCTTTTATTTACCTCAACTGCAGAAGGTAACAGGCCTTTATGTGAAGCTGGCTTGTATTAGAGGCAGACCTTTATTTCTTATTCCCTCTGTTTGATATGTATAATTGGTCAGATTTTAATAGGAAGCCTCCGCTACCGTTTGCCCTGCAGAGGTTACTGCATTAGGCTGTTGATACAAACTCAACACTTCCTGTACCTGTTTCAGTTTATAAGTCCTCTAGTGTTTTAGTAGACAGAAACCCTTCATTTCTTAACAGGGCTTTTATTTTGAAACACTTGTAGGCAAATGTCACCATTGTGTCAATTTGAAAAGAAAGGGTTGAAAATAGCATTATTATATTCTTGAATTTATAAAAGTGGTCGAATTGTACCGCTTTTATGCTTAACTGGCATACACATTATACTACAGGTACCAGGAGTTTATCCACCCTTGTTTTTTCCCTGTGATTGGGGGCCAGCTTTTTAGTTCATTAGTTCATGTCGACCATGCCCCTGGCCATTATCAGAGACTCGGCTTTTAATTGACTACCAGTACAATTTGAGGAAATACAGTAGGTTATTACACATCCAGTGATGGACAGCAGGGAGGGGTCATTGGCGGTTACAGGAGGGTAGATTTGTGTGTTGTCGGCATAGCAATGATAATTTAGGTTTTTTCAAGATGTGACCTGAATGTACACGAAGAACAAAAGTGGTCCAAGTACTGACACTTATGGAACACTGTATATGACCTGACTGATTTAATTGAAAAAGCCAGAGGTGTGGACTCGAGGTACAGATCTAATTATTTTAGACTAAACTTGCATTTCCTAAATGATAACATACATTTCAAAAGGTCAGTTGCTTATGTATCCAACTCGCACTGTGAAAAGTGAATGGCTTGAGTTTGTTTGTTATTGATGTGAAAGAATAACCTGAAGCAGATGAGTTTTGGTCGTGGGTTGCAGTGGGCTTGAAGTGCAGTGCGTGTAAACTTTGCCTTTTAGCACAATCTTACAGTTTGGGGATTGTCTTTATCTTGCAGTCATGTTTGAGTTGTAAAAAGTTGTGCCTCCGGACATTCAAACACATTGTTGACCCCTACTGACTGACCTTACCATAAATTATAACACCTATATGGGCTCCAACACAACTAAATAATAAAAACAAATTCTGTAACTCACTGGGTTTTCCATAGAGGGTTTATTTTGAAGTCTCTCTGAAACATGCTCTGGGGTTTTTCTTTTTTTTTTGCCTTCTTCTTCTTAACAGATAATTTGGTTTATTAAAACCTTTATTTACTATTTTACTCGTTTTTTTAATGTATCCATCAAGTCACAAAAATATTGCCATTCACAGAACATATTGGTAAAATGTTCATCGACAACACATTTCATTTGTGTTTGCCCAAAATATCTGATCTTATAAAATGCCCAGTCTGTCCACACCACCAAACCTAACCACACCAGTCTTGTGTGAGTGTGTGTGTGTGTGTGTGTGTGTGTGTGTGTGTGTGTGTGTGTGTGTGTGTGTGTGTGCGTGCGTGTGCGCGCTTCTTTCTCAGGCTTGGTGCACACTAGAGGATTTTCAAATCTTAACCGATTTTAAAAATGTGGATCACAGACATAAAGACAGATTTAACCGTTTTTTATATTTTAATCGTAATAACGCACACACTGGACGATTCAGTCAAAACATAGGACCACTCAATTGGCGTTTATGCTGAACGATTTCAGAGTGGCGATTCCAGGGACTTGGGAACTTGAGTGATCAAATATGACATCAGAGCAAAACAAATATAGAGGCGGACCGTAGTCGTCAGCTGGTTGCACTTGTGTGTGCTATGTTTTGCACTGAAAAACAAATGCAAGAAAGAAAAACCTGTGTATGAAGTCGTGGCTGAGAAGATGGGATCAGCATGGTTCATAGATTTTGCAGCACGAGCTCGACGTGAGTTGTTATAAAATTTAATTGTTAGTCTGAAACGGGTCTAGTGCAATTTAGATTATGTCCGTAAACTCCTCACACTAGAGGATCATTTGGGCAGATAACTGGTTCAGACCAGCCTCGACTGTCAGGAGGGTAGAATAGGACCCAAAATCTGACCAATTATCCTCTAGTGTGGGGCCAGCATTGGGTGCCAGAGAAGCCTTGTGAAGCATTACGGCCCCTGCCCAGTTTGTAAATATACGTGTGTGTATGTGTGTGTGTGGGTGTGTGTGTGCGCCTGTGTCTGTGTGTGGGTGTGCGTGTGCTTCTCTCTCTCAGGTGCACGAGGAACCTGATTGCATGGCCCGATCAGATATGGAGCACCTGGGCCCAGTGCTCCCTAGGATATACTGTAAAAAGCCAAGCTCTCAACGTGGCTCCCTCGCTCTGCCCTGCCCGCACCTGCAATCCCCCTTTTGCTTTTGTTTGGCCTTTGTTTTGTTTTTACACCTTACAACACCTCGCACTCAGCATTATTCACCCATTTCCATGTTTATATCGCTGATGTTACCGACTAACACACCTCACATTCCAAAATATTTTGTTTATTTTTTTCACTCCAAAAAAAAAAAAAATTAATTTGCTGGCATTTTGGAGAAAGTTTTTGTCATGGCCCACAGGCCGAGTTATGAGATTTACAATATCCCTTTGTAGTGACGACAGCATTATTAAACTCTTATGGTTTTGTTTAGGCACTTGCAGGTTTATGTTTGGGAAGGGTCATTATACAGAAATACAGAAAAAATCCAAAGAGACTTGAATCACAAGACAACATTAACATTTAACCAAAACCACAATCTTTCACTAGCCTTAACCAAAGTACATTTGTTACCTAAACCTAACCACAGACGGGAGTCAGGATATGGGCCCCGGTCTCTTGAGTCAACGTCTTGAATTTTGTTCACCAACCATCTATCCCCTGACCACCTCGCAGTGAGTCCAGTGTGGTAGATAAATGTGGCGTTTGATTCACTCAAAAAAACCACCACCAACACACACACACCACAACAACACACAACACTGACACACAAGTAATTGAAAAAAACAATTTATAATAATATATAAATTTTTTTTTTGAGGGAGGTGCACACACAAGCCACTAGTTTAAAAAATAAAAAAATTTGGAGATAAAAACATAAGTGAGCTCACCCGAAATGTGACTAATAACCCCTCATTGCACAAAACTCTGCACACATGAGACCGTAAATCAAGTTTGATCCAGGAAGGTTAATGCGGCTGTGGCTCAGGAGGTAGAGCAGGTTGTCGACGAACCGAAAGGTCGGTGATTTGATCCCTGGCTCCTCCAGTCCGCATGTCAAAGTGTCCTTTGGCAAGATACTGAACCCCAAATTGCCCTGATGGCTGTGCCATCAGTATGAGTGAGTATGTGTGGATGCCATGTGTGAATGTGTGTTCAAAGGGGTGAAGGTGGCAGTAGTGTAAAGCGCTTTGAGTTGTCAGTTAGACTAGATAAGAGCAGTCCATTTACCATTTACATTTTCTCTTCCAAATGAATTTGCTTAATAGGTGGGATTGTTTAAAACCTCTCTGACTGCTTGCGTTCCTCGCCCCATCAGACTTCTTTTAGTGGTGTTGCCTCATTCTCATATCTCAGCATTTAACTATGTGAATACAGTGATCCTTTCATGAGTATCTGTTACTGAAGATAGTAAAATCTGAGCACCATTTGAATCAAGGTAAAACTATGACTATTTTGTTGGCATGTACCAGTAACATTTCCCTTGAGACCCTAGTACACTGTCTAAGCCTCATGTGAACAATACTATGTTGTTTACAGTGTGTGCCATTGGCAGAGAGGTTTTACTCAAAGATACACATGGTCATTTTTCTCATGAAGACATACACTACATCTATAATTCTACAACCTTCAGTGGTGCTCTGTTGTCTGGAATGGCATCCTAACATACTGACAACTAACTCATGCTTAGCATAAGAGTACAAGTAACTTAAGCCTCAATATGAGCTGCTTTAAAGCAGAGATGGTCACGTTCAGAACCATACCAAACAAACTGGGGAAAAACACAAATAAAGAATATTTAATGCTTAAGTTGGCACCTACAATATTTACTGTAGTGTAAGCTAAGGATTTTATATAAAATAGGGTGTGAAAATCAAAATTAACATGAGTTCTTAGAATATGATGAGACAAAAAACCCCTCCTAAACCGATAAACTAAAATATTCCTGTTTTTCTGTTTGCCTGGCGTAATCTACCACACGCATTTGCTGAGCTCTGCCTTGAACAAACACAGCAATTTGAAGCAGGGTGGTAAAACGATGCAGCATTTTATTCTACATAAAAAAAAGTCTGGCATGCTGACTTGACTGCAAATTTGTGAATATATGGGCCACCTGGAAAAGACAAGATAAGAAAGAAGCTGCTTATATGTCTACCCATTTCTGTTGCTTCCGTCAGACCTATTTTGATGACAGGGAAGCTTTAAGCACCACTAAACCCAGCTGTCTTACAGTATATTTTACAGTCCTGGTTCCAGTTTGAAGTCTTAGAGACATTTAAGGGGTGTTCCTTGTATTGTCTTAATGTTATTGTATGTAATGAAGATTATAATCGTACAAGAGGAACTTCGTAATAGAAATGGCAACAAGACCATTATTTCAGTAACAGTAGCATCATGCTTCCATAATCACAGCTATTATACCCATTAAACTTTCAAACTTCCACCAACAATTAACAAAAATATCCTGAATTTAATTAATAATAGACATAATAAAGTGGCAAACAAGTAATATTCACTTAACCTACACCGATCAGCCGCAACATTAAAACCAGTTACCAGTTTTAATGTTGTGAATGATTGACTGGTATATTCAGTAATTAAGAACACTTTTAGGTATTTGTTGTACTAAAACTAAATAGGCTCTGTGCAACTATCAGAACAACAAAGTCTGTATATAGGTTTGAAAAACACTATAATGGCTTTTGTTATCTCATTCCATCTGCAGGATCTTTTGGAGTATATAGTGATTTTTATTTCATTTTAATTTAGGATATTTTCCATCAAACTGCAGCTCATACTGAACATTTCCTCTTACATTCGTGACTTACTGCTGACCTGACTCTCTGCTGACGGCTGGCACACGTCTCTGTCCTGAGTGCAGTCGCACCATCTGCCCTCTCACCCACACATCACTAAGCATCATGTAAAACTGCTAACTGAAAAAATGCCAGCTTGATTCATTAAATAAACCCACACAGCAAACTTTATCGAACATATCGACAGAACTGAAATTAAGTCAGTTAAAGTGTCATAATGTAGGTTTTGGTAACCTTTCGGCCGACTTCCCAGCCCTCAACAGGGAGGCAATACAGAACAGCTAGTACAGCGAGAGTTGTACAAACTTACTTCCAAACATAATTTAGAACTCCTGTGTGATTATACTACAACATCTCCTTAAAATGATCTCCACAGTCGTCTTTTCTCTTTTCCATCGTCACTCGGAGGACAGGGTCAAATACAGAACAGACGCCAGGAGCTGGGAGGGATCCAGTGTCATGGCAAATGACACTTAAGAAGAGTAGAGGCTTAATTCAGCCTAAAATGAAATGACAATGACAAAGTTTTACATTTAGAAACGCAGCTGTTCAAAGAGCAATGCCAAAGAAGTGAAGACTGCCAAAATAGCTGTAAGAGGGTGTGCAAATGTCATCCACTGACATCTTTCCTGTTGGACAAACTAATTAATGCCCTGCAAGTTGGCAGCAGTGAATGTGAGAGTAGTGAACACACACACATATGGCCTCTCTATCTTTGTCTCACACACACACACTTTCTGAAAAACACATCCTTGAATTGCACTCTGGCAGATTTCCAATGGGTTGTTGCTTGCCACCTGTGGATTAGTTAATCCCCGAAGTCCCTTTGAACCAAATCATTCAATGTTGCTGCTGGTGGGTTAGTAAGAAAACACGTACACACACACACACACACACACACCGATAGAAGCATCATTGATTTCAGTGTGGGGACGAGATACGGAGAAGGTGCATTTTGAAATCCAAGTAGGCTCGATCAGCAATGAAGGTAAGCCTAAAGGTTTTTTCTCACTCTCTGTTCTGCACGCTGCTGTGCCATCCCCTGCCTTACAGTGCTCCCCTGAAGTCACTTTGAAGCAGAGATGGAAATATTGATTGACAGGCAGACACATGTTACATGTGAAAGTGTTAGAAATCCATCTTGAGTGTTTTTGAATCACTGACTTCAGTTAAAGGTTACATTATCTTTTAGACAGCAAACCCTCCAAATTAAACGACTAAATATATCATTTGTCATTCCCCCTAGAACAACACATGTAAGTGTTTTCTGATCTGACGCCTCTGCTAGCATGATCAGTTTTATGATGTGACAAAGCTATGATTAAGGTTTTGGTTAGGTCCAGGAAGCAATCATGGTTTGGGTTCAACTAAATCTCTAAAATTAGAAAAATAATCCTAATTTGTGCTAAAACAGCTACTCTGGTATGGTTAGGGGGACGTTTGCCATCACGGCTACGATAATAACCACGTGGTTCAGGTTATGGAACGATGGTCATGCTCAAAAAGAAACTAACTTCAACTGTCAGTTGGAAACAGGAGACAAAAAGCACTCTCCTGGGTTAAAGTCTGCTCTTATCTGATGTAATGCATAACAAGTATTTTTACTTTTGCTACTGTAAGCACATTCATTATCAGTGGTATTTCCTAAGTTATTCACACCTTTTAATTGTAATAAAGTATTTCTGCAGCGTGGTATTGCTGCTTTTACTTTAGTAAATGATGGGAGTAGATCTTCTGTTACTGGTTTACAGGACAAAGCCACCAAAGTGCAGCAGCCAGACACAAAGTAACCTCTGAATTGATCATCATCATTTTAGGACTCTCTCGCACTGAAACGAGCACATCTCATGCCGAATAAGTAATACGGAAGTCTCAAGTCTTTAGGTTAAAAAGGCTTTCTCTGCACAGAAGACCAAATCTAAACATTAGGCTTTTCTCCAGAT
The DNA here is from genome assembly GCF_016859285.1 of Xiphias gladius. Taxonomy (NCBI): domain Eukaryota; kingdom Metazoa; phylum Chordata; class Actinopteri; order Istiophoriformes; family Xiphiidae; genus Xiphias; species Xiphias gladius. The sequence goes on from NC_053413.1 coordinate 4,695,361, forward strand.
ATCAGCACAAATTTTAATCCAGAAACATTACAGAGAGCCATTGAATGTAATCAAAACCAAAAGCTTTTTGTAGGATTTTTTCCTCTGAGTTTATTAAATACCTGTAGCTATCACACAGCAGCAGGATCGATAAGAGTATCTCCAAAGTGAAAGAGTTGCCTCAGTAATTATTTATACTTATGAATTATCCCCATACGGAGACAGGATTGTTCAGGATCTAACGGCAAATGAGGTTCTGTATTGTTCCCAACTTCAGACAGGTCAGCTGTTTCATGCAGATTCACAGTTTATGGGCTGTCAGTCAAATCATTTGTTACATCTCTGTGTAAGAGAGATTTCTGAATAGATAATCTACAGATTTAACTGCCAACACTTTTCATGGGAAAATTTGCAACCGGAGAAACAGCCTGTATGGAATCTGCATCTTCATTGTGTTGGGAGAAATCTCTTGAAAAAAAAACAAAATAAAAAACAATAAAGAACAGAAGGTTCCTTCCAGCTGGTAAGGCTGAAAGTTGGCAACCCTTTTTTAAAATGACTTCCCATTCTTGGCGTAGGAAATCATATTGAGTTTAATTATGATTTCTGGTGAACAGTTGCTACTCATAATGTTTGGATAACATTAAGAGGACCTTCTTAGTAACTAGAAAGTCCAGTATCAGCAGAAGACACCAGAAAGATTAAGGAGCTGCAGTCACGAAGTAAGTGTTGCGTTATGTGACTTGATTTCTTACCGGAGGAACAGATATCTCTAGCCGTGGCTTGCCAGTCATACAGCTCTGGGTATTATGACATTTAAACAATGAGTTTCTCTTCATCCGCTGCAGTTGTAACTGTTACAAAACTACAGAAGACATACAGAAGCAGTAGTGGAAGTAAAGTGGCAGGGATGTTTCATTCCAAAGAGCAAATGCTGCCGTGATGCGCATTTACACTGGGAAAATAGGCCAACGGTGCATCCTGATGCATGATGCGCGTCAGGCCGCGGCTCGCTGCTGGTGTGTGGGCTTACGTAGAAAACAAAGGTGTGGGTGTTTTGACGCATATTATACGCCACTTATGAGTGTTTCTCTCTCACTCTCTCTCTCCCTCTAATAGTTTACTTAGAATGTTAATAATATGAAATTCCGAATATAAAATTTCTAAATTAGCAACACAAATGTGAAGTGACATGCTTCTTGAGGCCCTTCCACATGTTGAGGCCCTGGGTACTTCCATTATTTCCCTGACTACTACATTCTGTCCCTGCTTCTGGGGATTCATATTCATTAATATATTTGACAACAATTACAATAATCTCATAATATTTGATTTTACATTTAACTTCATTCAACTCCACTCAACTTCTGGTCTGTGTCATGTCATGACTCTCACATACAGTGGGGTCCACTGACCACTGACACATTCACTCGAAAGGGAAAGTGCTCTCAGACTTTTTGACCCCACTGTAGTCAATTTTCTACACGATAGTGTCACTGTTATGATTTATCCTGGTTTCAATCGTATTCAAGATTTTGATATGGGACATATCCTGTATGATATCATCTAACACTGAAGTTTTCTGTTCATCTGTGCAGGAGGGTCTTTGACGGCTCCACATTCCAGACCCCAGTCTCTGTCATTTCTGTCAGTATGAGACTTTCACTTATGGACACTTTATCATCCAATATTTATGGGAATTTATTTATTTATTTTTTTAAATTTCTAATTCTATTTTTTTTTCCTACATTATACAATTTACAGCGCTCACTCAAGAAATAATCTGCTGATTTCTTATCATTATATAACACTGTCTTTTATACTATTAGGACATTATCATGAAAAAAGTGCTTAAATGCACTTTACAGATGTGGTTGACCTGCAAAATATCGCTGAAATGGATTCAAAATGGCTGCCTGCTAGGTGTCATATAAAGTAATGAACTGAAACTACTGGCCGCCGTTTTTATCTGTTTTGTGGCTCAGCGGGGCACTCGCTCACAAGGCTGTCAGTGTTTTATGGAGCACAGTGGAGCGCTTTGACAGCTGACATTGCAGGAGCAACCATCTTTATTTATAGCTGATTTCTTTTAAAAGAAAAAATCCTGGGTTGACACCAGTCTCAATCCTGTGAATCAGATGATTGTTTATCATTGTATGCTGTATTTTGTGTATTACTGAAAACCACCATGACTCCAGTTGAGGGCGCACTTGCACACATACCAGCCTATCTGAATCCAGGTTATGAGCTTTATCCCAGTTTGAATCAGTTTGTGGTGACAGACCTTATTTCCCATCATGCTTATGGGAGGGACTAATGAGCTGGATAAATTCACAGTTTTTTAACTCTTGTAGAATGTACAGAAAATTTCACTTTTCTTAGTCTTCTTGTTTCTCATCCATGCTGCTCGCCACAATATTATGATGTGTGCATGGACTGATATAGGTAATCTGTTTTATCATCCATGATTCTTACACAGAGGTGTGAGCAAATGAACCGCGGGGGATCACAGAGTAAGCAGCACTCAGTTTCAGTTAATGATATGACAGTGAACTTCAGCGCCCAGCAGAGAGTACTTCCACAGACTATGCGTTGGACTCCTCTTCTTGACTGGACATCATCTCTAGTGCTACTGTTTATTGTTTGAAAAATATTTCTCAATAGATGAAATATTCAAAGCTATAATCAAAGATAATAAATAAAACAAGATGATAAAATAAAATGCAATAAAGTAAAAACAGTTTAACGTTCAAAATTTACAGTACGTTGATTTGAACAGAGAAAAAAGGAAAGACATGTACACAAAATAAAACCATAGATAAAAACAGCATCAAACTTTATCCACAGTAAAACTGTTGAAAACATCTAAAAACAATACAAAAGCAGACTAAGGTTAAAAGAAATGAAAGTCCTAATTTACATCCTTACAAAGTTCTGCTTTTACTGCAGTATCCCCTTTGAAATAAAAGAGAATACCGTTAGTATGTGTGACAGGTGGTCTTAAGTCCATTGCCCTTACAGTGACCACACACCCATCAACAGTCAACGGATTCTAATTCAAAGTGTCCTGAAACCGGATTGGTGCACAGAAGTACACCAGTCACCTTTTTGTAAGTGAGCCCTGCAGACCTTTAAGCAGCTAATAGAGAAAATATATTTTACTGGTTGGGATAGCATGGTACTCACAACAAAAAAGTGGCTTAGATCTTACTAAAAATAGATCCAATGAGGCAAGAACCAAAACTGATCAGACAATCAGACAGGTTTTAAACAAGCCAATAGGATGATCAAATTTATTTGAAAGGAAAGCAAAGTTGACCAGTAAATTTTTAACCAAACTGCCCCCACAGTTTACAGTCTGACTTCCTGGTTCAACTTTGAGCTGTACTTGTACGCCTAAAGTTTGCCTTGTGCAGTGACCTGACTGATTGTTGGTCAAATACCTAGCTAATGTCAGTCTGCTTCCGTTCACATATTGTCAAGATATTGTTGTCATGGAAACAAAACCCACGCACAGAGCCTTTCTGGACGGAGCGCTGGGCACTCTAGCACTCCACAGCGCCATGCCAGCACTTTTCTGCTGGAGAAAAACACAATATGGACACACGCACTAATACTACAGGTCACAGAGTCCTGGGGGCAGCAAAACAAATTCTTGTTAATGAAGAAGTCAGGCGATATTTGGCCTCTTGCCATCTTTCTGTGAGCAAACGTGATCTGATTTTATGCTGCACACGGCATGAGTCTGTGAACAGCAGGGCAGAGTGAAAGGAGTCGGTTACCTGGGTGAGAAGTTGTCGCCTGCAGCTCTTCATCTCACAGCTCACCGTGGCTGCTCCTTCTTTTCCCATTACTCCCTGCAATCTTTCAAACTGAGCCGCTGTCCAGAAATGCCCAAAAGCATTTTTCTGGGAACGCCGCCACAGACACCAAGTTCATAACAAAGCAAATATATAAATATTACAATACTTTCATCAGTGGTGAAAATGCTCAATCACTGTTGTGTTATCTCATCTGGTGATAGATAGTGACTTAACAAACATTTATATTAATGAAAATCTTCAAGATTGGCAACTGGCTTTGATAAATATAGTTCATCACTCACACATGATCATGAAAAGAGACCCTGTAAACCTGTTTGATTTTAACAATTATAACTGCAACAACATGATGCATTTTCCATCACCAAGTCCGAGTCTGCTTCAACTCCATGAAATTCTAACAAATGGCGAATAGGAAACAGATAAACTTTCAGTTCACTTAAAACAAGAAAACTGAATAAATATTGGAGCTATAAAGTATTCGTGTGACACTCTGAGTCTGCTAACCGCATAATGATTTATGACCTGACCATTTTGGAGACATGCCACAGTAAAGATATCCAATGTATTTCTACTGTATTTCCACAATCTGTCCATCTGCTCACCAACTCTTATTTCTCTCTTCATTCATATTCCTCATCTGTTTCTTCAACGTTCTTTTAACATGAACATTTTTCATGACTTGACTGCTCCTTTCCTGCGGTGATGCTACACTCCGTTGCCCACTGACACAGCTATCTGGGCTCTGGCTTGATATAAAGCAAATTGGGAAATAATGGAAGGATGGAAAAAAGGAAGGATGAACACCTGTGGTATTTGAGCGAGGAGATTTGCTGAAATGTGGGAAGTAAGCCATTGGCCTTTTTGTTTTTTGTTTTGTTTGATTGTCAACTGCTGTAAATAACCATGTGCTACTTGAGAGAGACTAAGCAAAGCCATTATTACTTAATGGCATAATTGGCAAAATTCCTGGGTGTCAGTAAAGAGATGAGTCACTAATTCTTTTTTTACGATAGCTGTAGAAAACTGACATCAAATAGTATGTTGCTGTATACATTATGGTCAATTGTAGCATGTGTCCAAAATTCTGTGAGCTGAATTAAACCACAGTTTTGATTAATTGAGATTTTACAGATACTGTATACAGTCCAGAGCCTTTGTATTTGGACAGTTACACTTTTTTTTTTGTTTTGTTCTTCAGGCTCTGAGCTTCAGCACATTCAATTTGAAATAAAATGTTGGATACTACATTAAAGTGCCAAGTCTCAGCTTTAATTTGAGTGGGTCTACATCATTATGAAAAGAACTGTGTGGGGGATAGATTTAACACATAATGCTTGAAGTTTAGAGGTTCAAAAGCAGTTGGACAAATACACAAAGTCAAACAAAATAGTTTTATTTAATATTTTTGGAAAATAAAACAACAAAAATAAAAACCAAACAAAATTAAAAAAAATAAATCTGCAGTTATTGGAGCCATCCATGCCTAAGCCATAAACAGAACCACCGCCATGTTTGACAGATGAGGTGGTGGCTTTGGGTAATGAGCTGTTCCTTTTTTCATCACAATTTCCTCTTTCCATCATTTTGACAGTGGTCGATTTTTGTTTCATCAGTCCATAGAACTTTGTTCCAGAACTATACCAGTTTCTTTTTGCATGTTCTTGTGAATTGCAACCTGGCCTTTCTACTTTTATGGTTTACCAGAGGTTTGTATCTTGTGTTGAATCCTCTGAGGTTATGGTCATGAAGTCTTCTCTTGATCATTGACAAGGAAACATGTACGCCTACATCCTGGAGAGCATTTTTGACTTGCTGTGAAGTCATAAAGGGATTTTTCTTCACCATGCAAGTAATTTTCATCCAGACGAATTGTGCTCCTCGGTCTACCAGGTCGTATCCCAGGTCAATTTTCTAGTCTCCATCGCACCTACTTTTTTAGAGCTTACCCAACTGCTGATTTTGGCAAACTAACTATCTTTGACATCTCTCTGAGAGATGTTTGAATTAATTTCTTGAACTTCTTTTGGATTTTGGATATAAGCATTCTGGATAATGCTTCATTATCCTTCCAAAATCTTATAACTGCAGGCTACATTTAGCTAATGACTTGTGAAATGATGCTGTGTTTTACTGAACTCAGTGTAATAATTGTGCAGAGTTCTGCACAGGCCTAAAACAAAGATACAAACCTGGCCTGTACCCACACCTTTCAGAACTAACTGATTACATCTGAGACCTGAATCTGACCCAAAACTAAGTCTATATCTCTTCAAGTTAGGGTACAGTTATTTTCAAGTTATATAGTTTGCTTTTCTCTAAGTTATATGCAGGCTTTCTTACAAATAAAAAATAACTAATCTGACGATGGCAGTAGTTCAGCACAGAATACTGAATGGCAGCGCCACCAGCAGAGTAACTTCTACTAGCTGATAAGCCTTAGATTTAGTGTCATGTAACACTGATCTCAAATTAATAAATTATCTGCCTTACCAGTTATGAACTTTGCCCAACAATGCAGCCAGTCAAGTTTTTACCTTTTTACCTGTTGTCAAAACAAGGTCATAATGTTTAATGTTTCCACAATGCAGTTGCCTTTTGCAAATTATTTGGGATTTTAAGAAACTCTCCTTTTGGAAATTTTTGCTTTTTTTCTCAATAATTGACCGCTAGTGCACTTTCCATTGGGTATTACATAGCTATTTGCAACATAGCACTCATCAATGTGGATGATTGGCAGGTTCAGAGAAATAAAGAGAGAGGGAATATTCTTCTTAAGTTACATTTGAGCACGAAACTTAAAAATGGTCTCCAACCAATCTGACAAACAGTCTGTTGTTGTGATCAGGTTTGGGTTAGGTTGCTGATTTCTAGTTGAATGTACAAAATATGTTTTATTCTTTCCTCGTCATGTATATTTTTTTCAGTATATACACCAAAATATCACCAATACTCGTATATGTTGTATCGTGACAGTGGCAGAAAAAAGAAATTAATTGGGGACGATCGAGGTGTTTAAATCAATGCACAAAGCAATTATTGATACTAACACACACAATAGCGTATATGTACAGTATAGTAGCCTAAGCATCAAGCAAACTGCAACAGGGAATTTTACGGAGTAAATTATATGACACCAATACAGGAACAAATGGTAACTAAAATAACTAAATTAAAATATTAAAATACTTGGTTTAGGTTAGGGAAAGCTCTTTGTTACAGTTGAGAAGAAAAAAAAATGGTCTCCAGTCTCACTCAGTTGTTTTTCCACCTTTGAGAGTCTTATTAGATATTTTGTTCCAATAGGGAGCTATTGGTTGATGATTTTAATATCTATGTCTGTTGCCCCTCTTTTTTTCCTGTTTTACTTTTACACTCTTTTAATCCAACTTAATATGTCAAGCATTCCAGCCATTACGAAGGGAACTCGACCTTCAATCTTCTGCTTTCAACCTGGATTTTGCTCTCTGCAAAGCACTGAGACTGCTCTGGTCAAAGTCACCAATGACTGATGCAGGCCTATACTCCATTTTAGTTTTCCTTGACCTTAGCTCAGCCTTTGACAAAGTGGACCACAATGTCTTAATCAATGTCTGAAAACCATGTAGGCATCAGTGATGTGGCTCTGGATTGGTTCATCTTATATCTGTCTAGCAAGTCCCTCTCTGTTGTGCTTGGAGATGCCCCCTCCTTTCTCCTCTTCTCTTTTGTGGAGTCCCACAGGGGTCTATTCTAAGCCTCCTTTTATTTACTATATACATGTTACCCCGGGGGAAAATCATGCGTGGACATAATAATGGTTTCCATTGCTATGCAAATGATACACAACTATATGTTCTGATAAAGCCCTGTACCACTGATGTGTCATGTATTATGCCTTGCCTTGTTGAAATTAAGTACTGGATGTCCAATAATTTCAGAAATAATTATAATTACCCCACTTGGCCCCAGCACTAGCAGCACTAACAATCAGTCAGGTGACTAAAGTTGTGCAATCCTGCTTTGTACAGCTGAGATAATTAACCAAGATCAGGTCATTCCTTTCATCTGCAGATCTAGAAAAGGTTATCCATGCTTAATTCTCCTCGGGATTGGACTACTGCAGCACTCTTTATTGTGGTATCAGCAGGTGAAATATCCAAAGACTGCTGATACAGCTGATTAAAAAAAACCCTTCTGTAAGAGAGCGACCACATTAAACCAATCCTTGCTATGTGTCACTGGTTACCTGTGAGTTTTAGGATTGATTTTAAGATTTTACTGCTTATTTTTAAAGCATGAATGGTCAGGTTCCTGCCTATATCTGTGATTTACTAACTCTGGATGAGCCTGATCACTGCTTGAGATACTCTGGCAGGGCCCTACTGACTGTTCCAAAATCTCAGGTCATTAGTAAAGGTGAACGGACCTTTGCTGTGGAACTCACTGCCTGAAGATCTAAGACCTGTAAACTCAGTAACTTCTATCAAATCTCTTTTTAAAACTCTCTTTTATATCATGGCTTTTTCTTAACTGATATTTTTTGTTGTTTTAATTTATTACTTTTATTCCTTTTTCTTAAACGGTAAAGCATATTGTAACTTTGTTTTGAAAGGTGCTTTATAAATAAACTCATTATTATTATTATTATTACTGTATGCAAACTTATTAGTAGAAAATATTTGTTTTTTCATCTTTTGCCAGCACTAAACTATCTCAGGAAAGAACACATTGCATGGCACCAATGCTTAAGAGATCAACTAACGTCCATGTCAATGACTAGACCAGTGTGTTTTTTGCAAAGACAGGTGTTCCTCACCTGGAGTGCTTTTTTCATTCTGTTTCTTTCTGTTCTGTTTGGGTGCAGTCGGGCTCTGGATATGATTTCCTTGGGGACTGTGCATGGTTGAAGGGCTGGCAGAGTCACACAGCTCCTGCCCATCACTCTGGAGGAACGAGGTTGGCTCAGCTCACACATATGATTTTCTCCATGAGCCACCGCAAACAGGAAAACGATTAGTCATGGCAATGTACCACAGTACTGATTAATTTGGCAAAGATTGAAAACAACAGTCAGTGACAATCATTATTCTGTTCTGCCAGTAGAGTTTGGGCAAATAGTTTGATACTGATGGTTAGCCAGACTTCTTTCATTTATTAAAAAAAATACTGGTATTTTCTAGAGTGCACAGACTACAACGTCAAGCTTTCAAGGGGTAACAAAGATGCCACTGAAGAAGAAGACAGTCTGTTTGGAGTCAAGGTTCATCACAACGATCTGCTGTACTTATTTGGATACAGATGGACATACATGAAGCAAACAAAATGGCCATTTAGCATCATGTTGACCCTGGACTTCAGGCCCTCTCTAGATTAATGTTCTGCTGTACAAAACAAAGCAAATTCCTACAGACTTGAGAAAAGTATTTTTATCTATTCTAACTATCCTAACTACCTGCAATTATACCACAAATGTAAATTCAATTTATCGAGCAGATTCATATCAGGTAAAATCACGTCAGCCCTCATAACACCTGACTGTCTGAAGAAGAATTTAGATTATCTACATTTATCATCCCGAGAGTTCTGACAAGGAGAAACCAAAAACTTTGTTCATATTTCATCTGAAAATATAATGCATTACACAGTAACTTGACTCTAGTCAGATACACTTCACACGGATTTTTAACTGAAGTAGAGTTATCAGTAAAGTTGCTCTCCTCTGTTAAATAAACCAGGTGCTTCCTAAGCATGACGCAACATGGTGTGTGACATAAGATAAGAGAAAAATAATTGAAAAGATGACATGTTCTGATTGAGAAAACCTTTATACCACAAGCATTATTCACAATTAGTCATTATTATTTATCATTCAATATTACAGTAATAATAATTACATATTCGCTGAGACCACCTAAAACCTACCAAAACTCAACTCTGAAATATATTTTCTTTGGCATTAACTAATTTTTTACTTGTACATATAGATACAGTCATCCCGGAACCCTGTAAACTATAGCGTTTGTCGTGCAGTGCGACTATCGGCATATGGCCGTAGTATGTTACATAAGAGGTATAGTTGTATAAGGAGAAGCTTTCAACGCATTCTAATGAGGACAAATTAATTACAGGTGCTGCCCATTGAAAATACCTTGAAACTATCTTAGAAATGAGCTTAATGTCTGCAGCTTCTACAAGATAAGACAAGCTGCTGTTTTATTTGTGAAATGTTTATTCTGCTTTAATCCTTATATAATTGTAGTATGAAGTTATGACTACCAACTGTATGCAACACTAGCAACAACAAGGAGAACCAAGACTTGCTACACATGTCATGCCCAAATGACACAGACCAGAACACCCCAAACATGTAGCTACACACACACACACACACACACACACACACACACACACACACACACACACACACACACACACACACACACACACACACACACACACACACACACACACACACACACACACACACACACACACACACACACACACAGTTATAGCTTTATTACAGTATCCTACTTTCAGTTGAATACATGTAAAAATAAATGCACCCAGAACATAACTTCATCATATTTGAATAATATTGAAATACTGATGTTTGAATATCATGTTTGGCATGATTCTGCTTGTTTAAGTCTAAACATGTTATATCTACGATTGATAGTACAAAATTATAAATCATGTGATTGTTATGATTGTGACATATTCAGTTAAAAGAGTAACAACTTTCAGAAGTAGAGCCGCTTTTCCCTTGACATTGTCTGCCCCTTAGAACTCTGCAAACCTTGTGATTGCAAACCCTGCTATGCATCTTCTAGGAGGTCAGAACCAAAACTGTATAAGGTTTACTACAGTAATCTAACAGGGGAAAGGAAAAAGAGAAGAGACAATGATAGAAGTAAAAAGACAGAAAGTGGAGAGCTAAAGAAGCTCTCCTCCTTCAGACCCTATCCATCAGTGACTGTGACTGGCCTGCTCATTCATCGCCTTCCAGCTTAAAATTCCGGCAGTCCTTCAGCGCAACACAAATTATCAGGACTTTTTTTAATTGGACCCAACTCCACACCTTAAGAAGAAGCTTCCCCATGGTGCACACAGGTATTCTACAAAAACTTCCGGTCAACTTGCTTAATCTGTGGTGCTTTCATAATTTTGGCAATTTACAAATAAGCTGTTTTGCTGATGATTTCTGTCATTGCTTCTTAGAACAGTCACTTCATCTGTCTTTAGGTCATACATACCATTTCCAAAATAGATCTCAACTCTGCAACTCATTTATCGACTTACCATAGCTTTGCATTTCTGAACCCGGCAGGCAGTGTACAGAGGGTTTATCAGCCCACTGCCACTGGAAACGAGCTAGATGAGGTAGACAAACAGGAAATTTGCGGGCCAAAGCAATGAAAGACATGAAAAGGCTCCATGCTCCATGCTCCATAGCTGAGAGGAACTGAAATGTCGTCTGATTACTCTTGATGGGTGTACATCCACCCATCCACCACGACTTTCTTGCTAAGATGTCACACTACATCCACCTTTTTTACTGTTCGTGCTGTTATTCAGATTAGGACAGTCACAGTTTTTCTGGACCTTTAAATCTCAATTTAAAGACATGCTTGTATAGTCGATAGTGACTATAACCATAAAAAATGGCAGAGTGGTGAACATGTGGACAAGCATGGCCGTGGTATTGCAGTATGTCCAAAATAAGGGTTAATTCGTCTCAAGGTGAAGAGTAGTTATGTGAGAAACCAATAGCAACTCCTGAGTAAATCTCTTTCATTTCTCTTCCAGTGAAGCCAATACTGTTTACACAACTGTGGCTTAAAGCAGACCGTTAAGCCTGATAATGGATCTTGCTTTCTCACGCCTCAATTAACAAGTTTATATACGCCACAAATAATTGGCTCCACTCCAAAGTTCAATTACTTCCTTAAATTATTTGCTATAATTACTTACTTGAAGTTCAATCACTTTCAAGATTAAACTCATTTTGAAAAGCAATATCAACACCATTAATATTATTAGGCAACACTGGGAGTCCCCCAGTGTGCAGTTCTCAAGTCTGCAGTAACTCCACGTAATCAGCAGGTTATGTGTGTATGTTTAATACCATTTCCACCAGCTTGTTGTGTTTGAACACGGCAGCAAATCTGTCATTCCACGCCTCTTTAATAGATGCAACATTTTGCTCTTGGCATCTTTACAGTGCAAAAACATAACTTTAGGGACTTATATATCAATAAGATATTTTTCTTTATTCTAACAACTCTCATAAACGTTTTGTCTTCCAAAAAATGATTTTTGTCAGGTACTTACACGTACCCCAATTACCCTACTCTACCAGTTGCTACAAGTACTTAGCCCCATTGCCTACTATAAAGGGTATGGTATCTGTTTTGTATAGTGTCATCCAGTCATCCTTTCTCACTCCATTCAAAAACAAAAACATTATGGGAGGATGACTTACACCTTGGAATAGCAGATGAGGTTTTGGACGACTGCTTACATCAGGTTACTCCTCTTCCATCTCTGCTCGGCACGGGCTAATATGATGTAAGATTCTCCTCAGCTGTAGTTTAATTAAGGTTAGACTATCAAAGATATGATATGATCTGTGACAGATCTATATTCATATGTTTTGGACATGCCCCTTTTCGGTTTGACATATTTCAAACAGTTTCACAAATTATCCAAAGCCCTATCAAACCATCTACAATCACGGCTTAATGGCATTTTTAACACATTTAGCTAGACACCAGATACTAGTTGGAAGTAATGTGCTCCGCCTAACCATCACTCATGGATTAATGTAAGTATTCTATATTTTGTTCAGCTGGAAACAATTAGGTGTACATTAAGAGGGTGCAAAGAAGGTCAGAAGCAGATGATTAAAATGCTCTTCTTGTCTGCAGATTACTTCTGCGGTAAGGGAGCCTCCCAAGTATCTGTACGAACAATTGACATTTTAAGTCCTGCTGTGACACAAACAGGAATTACTGTGACCTTCCACATTGATTGGCTGGGACATCATTTCCAGGCATACCATAATTAGGGTTGGAGTTAATCCCTCTCTGTCTAGTCCCTGCTGCATATTTTCCTTGTGAGAGCCTACCTCTGTCAGAGATAAGGAGCACACCTTCCTTGTCTTGCTCTCGTTGCTCTTGTCTCTCCGTTCACAAGAAGATGTTCGAGCCAAGCTGACAAACCTTTCTACTGAGGAGACTTTTTGTTTGAAACTCACCCTCCGTTTCTTACTGACTGGTTGTCTCTCAGTGAATCAGCAGCTAATTAACACCTCATGCTGGTTCTCTCTGCTCCTCCGCCACTTTCGGTGTTTATCTCCATGAATGAATATCTTTTTTGAACATTGTTGTTCACTTATGGCTGTATACAACACTAAAAGGAAGCTCATAATACATTGAACTACACACCTGTACACCAGCTTATTCATGCAATTATCCAATGAGACAATCATGTGGCAGCAGTTGAATGCATAAAATCATGCAGATACAGGTCAAAATGCTCAGTTAATGTTCACATCAAACATCAGAATGGGAAAAAGTGAAATATCATTGACTTTGGCATGATGGTTGGTTCCAGAGGAGTTGATCTGACTATTTCTGAAACTGCTGATCTCCTGGGATTTTCAAACACAACAGTCTCTAGAGTTTATTCAGAATGGAGCCCAAAACAAAAAACATCCAGTGAGCAGCAGTTCTGTGTACAGAAACGCCTCCTTATCTTATTATTGTTGCTGACCTTGTGCAACCCTTTATGGCCACAATTTACCTTCTTCTAATGGTTACTTCCAGCATGATAATGTGCCATGTCAAAAGTCGTCTCAAACTGGATGATCATGACAATGAGTTCATTATACTTCAGTGGCCTCTTCATTGGCCCCCCCAGTCACCAGATCTGAACCCACTAGAAAACCTTTGGGATGTGGTAGAACAGGACATTGACAGAATGAGCAGCTGACAAATCTGCAGAAATAATTTGATGCAATCATGTCAACGTGGACCAGAGTCTCATAGGAACGTTTCCAACATCTTGTGGAATACATGTCACGAAGAATTTAGGTTTTTTTAACAGAAAAGCGAGTATTTAGTATTAGAATGGTGTTCCTAATAAATTGCTTGCTGAGTGTAGTAAGGTTGTAATAAAACCTGAGTACAAGATAAAAAAAATGCTTGCCTGAGCTTCACTCAAATGTGTCATTTACTTTGAAGAACAGCAGAAGAACCGTACCATTACTGTAGATAATCCACAGTGTTATATTTATTATACAGTCAAAACTAGAAGTATTTGGACAGTTACACATTAGTTTTGTTCTTCAGGCTCTGTGCTTCAGCTCATTCAATTTGAAATCAAATAGTGGATACTACATTAAAGTGCCAAGTCTCAGCTTTAACTTGAGTAGGTTTACATCAATATAAAAAGATCTGTGTGGGACATATAGCCTTCTGAACACATAGTGCCCAAAGTTTAGGTGTTCAAAAGTAATTGGACACTTGGCTACTAAATGGTTCTTGAGCAGCTGATGTTTCAACGTTAGTTTATGCACAAAATAAGCTCACACGTTGCTCAGAGCTGACTGAGAGCTGAGAGTTGACATTTAGATTGATAACATTAGCGGTGTTTTTATTTGCAAACATCGACGACTCTCTTGGATCCCTCCATTGCTTCACACTCGTTGGACCCAGCGAGAGATGCAGGGCCTGACCCAGCTGACGGGCCAGGAGAAATAGGACTGCACACCTCCTCGAACTCTGCTTGACACTATTTAGTGGAAAACAGACCGACACGTGGTTGCTGAAAAGCGTGATCACTAAATAAGGCTGACATCTGGGTAAAGTTAGTTAAGTCTGTAAATAGATCTTAATTGATTGCGTATTGCTGAAATTGCAATCTTTGACCAAGACTCTTTGCTCATTTTAAAGTATTGTCTCAACTCAGATAAATCTTGCATGTTTACCTTCTCTTTCTCTCTCTGTTTCTTTGTAGCCGGATAAACCCTCTTGGACATAAATCTGAGTTCCTGGATTTGATGATGGGGCTTTCTGTTTTTCTTTCTGACATTCAGATCATTAAAAACGATAATGAGAAATTATTGAAATACTGTTGATATTTCCAGTTCATTTAAACAATACTGGAATTCAGAATTGAAGAATTCAGGGATAGGTTGAGGAAGTTTTTTGGTTTCTTTTTTTTGGGATGGTGCTGCAACTGTTGCATTATTATCCTTATAAAGGTATTTTTTTCAATGTGATTTTCTTGCTAAACCAATGCATACAGTGTGTTTGCAATTTAGTCAATGAAACCACAGCACTGGAGTTACACTTGTTGCCCTTGCAACCTAATTAATCACATCTCGACAGCAGCATGACATTATATCAGCGAAACAATATGACAGTATAAAAGCGACATAGGTAGGAAGAAATCAAGATAATTACACTGAGAGGTCACTCATGACAAAATCAGACTTGTAATTGCTACTGTTGGTGGAGAGGTTGGATTTCAAATTTATTTAGTCCATGCTGATGATGCTGTCTGATCCAAAACTTCTGACATTACAGATCAATAGGTCTACAAACAAATTAGTACATGTTCGATATTTCTGAGCGGAACACCAGATTCAGATGTTCCTGGGGTATGATACTTCCAGGCTACCCCCAAAAGGTTCACCCCCTCTTCAAACAAGGACTATTTCCTTTCCCACAGCTGTAAATTATTTGCTGCCACTCCAACCAGATACCAAACCACAACTGGTGTTTACATTTTAAGGCAATCAAAGCCCCTTTGGAGGAGGCAGGAGATTTTAATGGCCCTGGAGGGCCATGTTTGAGAATACACAGGCCCCCTCTTGCAGGAGGGAAGCTGCTGCTGCACTGCTGTGCATGCTTTTTAACCTGTAGAACTTTCTTTTGACATACATAGAACTACATATAGGAGAACATCAAAGTGGGATTAAAAGAACAGGAAATCCAACATCACTGTTAGACGGACATCCCCAAGGAGGGAACTGTCATACTGTAATGTGTGTCTGAACCCATAACTCCAAAGGCACACATCCCTATCTCCTTGATTGTCTATCTCTTCTAGTCATCTCCAAACAAAGAAACTGCTGAAAAGAAACATCCATGCTCCTAAAATGCTACAATGCCGTTACCTCATTTCTTTTCTTACTGTTTTAATTTGTTTCTTTCATTCTTAACTCTATTAGAGATCTTTTGTCATTTATAACTAAATTCTGTAAGTCGTACAGTGTGCATGATCAGGTCTTAATATCTCAATAACTATTAGAGATAAACATGTGATGTTTGGTCTCTATATAATCACCTGGTCATCAGGACATCAGATCTTATTCGCTGTAGTTATCTAGTAACAGAATACGAATATTTAGGAAATTGTCTTAAAAGTAGGACAATTACGCAAAAGGCCAGAAAACGGATGGTAATGCTAAACTTCAGAAGGCCCTCCACAAAGGAGAAGGCTTGACAACAGCCATGCTTGAGCCAGGAAGTTGGGCTTGGCAAGGCCCTGATGGAAATGCTGCAGTTGGAGAAGAGAATTTCAACAGGCTCATTCAGGAATAACAAAACTTGTAATTGATTCAAGCTGCATGTTACCGATACCCGATCAGCCATTAACAAAAGAAGGTCCAAGGGCCTAAGAAACAGCAGTAAAAGGAGATGGAAAGTACTCAGAATAATGACTGAAATGCTGAAGAGTAAAAGGAATATAAAATGTAATTTTAATCATTGAAGAAATTTATACTCAGGAAAAAGGTGTGATTTATTCTTTTAACTTTAGAATTATAATGATAATTGAATGTGTGTAATCAGATTTAAAGAAGGATTGTGTTGGTGATAAAATAGTTAAATGTTTATGAATGATGTTAAAGTAAATGGTTAAATTATATAAGTTGATTGTAACAAATGTAAGGTTTGATCCTAATAAATAAGATTTTATTTTGATTGGAGGCGAAGATTCTTCTGTTGAAGCCAAATGTTAAATTGATAATGTTTGGTTAGCAACAATTGGCAAAACACTGGTTCATGACCTAGCATGCCCTGAGCATGAAAGTAAAGGGAAAGTAAAAAGGGTATAAAAACCATAGGTTAGTAAGTAAGGGGGAGTATAAGGGCAGAAAAACCCTAGGTTTTGGAGAAGTATTAGGAGTTGTCATAAATTGCCTGGGGAGACTGCATGACTTCAACTGAAGAACTTCCACAAAAGACTTCAGCCACAGGAGATTCTACAGGCATCCATTACCAGGCTGGACAGCTGAATTAATTGAAAGACTTTCAAAGGTCACCGAGCCTCTGAACATGGGACTTTGGTAGATGCTCATGGTTCTTCTGCATACCATCCAACATCTACAAACTATTTGGTAAAAAAAATCTGAGATTTTTGGACTGTTTCTTTATCAACCCATACTCTTTAGAACCCAAGGAGGTTGTGAGTAGAGCAGATTATAGGGGATAAGAGGGGGATAGAGTTAACTTTTGCTTAATATCTTTGTTTTACTGCAATCATAACATTTACTGCTACTACATACATCATACAATATATACATCTCTAGTTAAAGGAAGAGTTTCCTAGTTTTCCATTATATACTCTTCAAGGGTTTCTTTGAAGTATAAGTAGCCTCTCCTCAGTGATATAAAAGTATAGATTGTGTGTGGCTATCCAGATGTGAAGGCTCTGGTTTACCTAGACCCTGAAATTACAGCAACTGTTACAAATAGAAGGGAGCTGTCAGTAATTACAGGGTTTTCATGTAGTATCTTTAAGTCAGGCCAATAAAGGTGCTAGTTGACAAGGTAGGGGAAGACTGGGGAAGAAGACAGGTAACAGCTGGATGTATCTCCTTCGCCTCAGCCTATTTTTGATTAGAAACCTGTTTTATAAAATAGTAGATGGGCTCGTCTTTACCACTTTAATGTGACAGTTGAACTGGACTCCTACACTTGGGTGCCAGGGTAACATCTGCTCACTCACACACATACGCTCTCACCCTCCCTACATGCCCACTACTTCTTTCAGTCTGTTTCTCTCTCACACACACATAAGTGCATAGTCTCACCAATCAAGTTATGCTGGAACAGTATTGGCTTTATAACTGATGCCTTTAGTGTGTAATAAAGCTAAAGTACCTGCCTTACACTGTTATTTCATTGGGTTATAGATCTGGTTGAAATATAATTACGACAAACATTTGAAAAATAATGTTTTACTAGATTTACACTTATTTTGATCTTTTTAATAATTAATTTAAATTCCAGAATTTACAGTTAAACATTTATGAGACTAATTTTAATATTCCAGTTGCACTTACAAAGGTAATTTAAATGATGAATTATATCACACAAAAGACAAACCTCAGACACAATTACATAAGTACACACACTCACACATATCTATCCTCTTTTTTCTGCTCAGTTATGGAAAGCAGTCAACACATCCTCCCTGATTATTAGAAGTCTGTTTATTCTCTAATATTATTAATTATGTATTCGTGGTTTCACCTCATTTTTTAAAATTACAAAATACCGTATTGGCAACTTTAGTGACACATCATCCTGAGTAGTTACTGAGTAGTTCCTCATCGTTTCATGATTATCTGACCATTCAGATACTGTTTTTATGTCCCCTCAAGTTATCTCAAGTCAAAATTTATTTATATAGCTCAATGTCACAAATCACAAATTTGTATCAAGGCGGTTGACAATCTGTACAGCAGAATGAGGAGGGATCCCTCTTTTAGGATGTACAGACATGCAATGGATATCATGTGTACAGAACAGAACAACATAGTTGATGTACAGTACAGTGGACAATCAGGATGACAACATAATAGATTGTTAACATTAAGAGAGAGAAAGACAGAGAGAGTGAGAGAGAGAGAGGCACACAACTTGGACGCTCGTGTGCTTGAGGGGCTAAACAGAGGGTTAGAGAGATGCAGTGGTTTTCAGGGAGTTCAGAGTGATCTCGTCAGCAGTACCACATTCATTCTACTGTACATATTACATTTAATAGATTTATTGAGGCTGAGACTGACCCACTGGTGGGAGAATGGTAACAGGTACAAGGCCTGAAGTAATCAAAAAATAAGTCGCTAACTGAAAGTTAAGGCATAAATATTAGTTTTAAGTTTGGATTTAAATGCCTCAACAGAGTCAGACACTTTGATGTCAGCAGTGAGGCTTTTTAAGAGGAAGGAGGCACAGTAGCAAAACGCAGTGCACCCTGCTGACTTCTTTTTAACTCTGGGGACAGGTAGGAGCCCTGTATTCTGTTCTGAGAGCAAAGCGCACAGGATGGAATATAAGGTTTAAGGAGATCAGATAGGTACAAAGGGCCCTGCCCATTTAGGATTTTATATGTCATTATAAGTACCTTAAAATCTCGGCCAGACCAATGACCAGCAGGATATTTTGTGACGTCCACCTTTTCACAGTAGGCAAGCAGGCCTTTAATTAGATAAATTGAGAAGGGTCATCCGCTTTTACGGGCACATAAAGCCGAGTATCATCAGCAGTGGAAATTAATTCCATGACTGTGTATAATTTGGCCAAGAGGTGAAATATAAAGAGAGAAAAGCAGAGGGCCCTTGGGTACTCCATATTTCAAAGCAGATAATATTAATGTAGTATTACTTTAGGAAACACACTGTGTTCTTTCAGCTAAGTAAGATTTTAACCACGTGAGGGCCAGGCCAAAGACTCCAAATTGGATTTCCAATAGCTCTAGGAGTATATATTGATCTATGGTATCAAAAGCCGCATTTAGATCGAGTGAGAGAAGCGCACGGGTGGACTATGAATCCATAATAAGCATAAGATCATTTACCACTTTAGAAAGTGCTGTTTCAGTGCAGTAACAGGCCCTGAAAGTAATTTAAAAGTTTTAATAACATTACTGTTAGACATGTGGACTGAAAGGTGCTGAGAGACAACTCTTTCTAGTACTATTGAAAACAATGGAATGTTAGAGACTGTTCGATATTTATTCTGAGATGCTGGATCAAGGTATGGCTGCTTAAGTAAAGGTTTAACCTCAGCAGTTTTACAGCTAGTGGGGATGATCCCAGTTGTAATTGATAAATTAACAGTATTTAGGATTGTAGGTCCCAAAGCTGGACAGAGATCAGAGTTTAACTGGTAGAGGGTCAAGGAGGCAGATAGAAGGTTTCAAAGCCAACATGAACTTAGACAATGAATCCAGAGAGATAGTCTCAACATTTGTTGAAACAGAGACTATTTATGTATACTAAGGTGGGGTGGCTTAATTTAATGGTAAGAAAATATTTAGTTTAAGCCATGTTTTACATAAATCAATCATTTCCAGATTATGGTGAAGACTCAAATCATTTATCACTAAGGCTTTAGTAGATAATGATCTGGTATTTATAAAACCAAATATTAGGGTGTTTTTTGGGTTGGTGTTTTCAGTAATTGGCCAATCTGTAGAGCTACTATAGACGTATTAACTGTAAGAGGACATCTTTAATAGAACATTTTGGCGGCCTATGCATCCTTGGAATTGTGACTACCTTAGGAATTTTGTTTGAAGGGATTTGTAGTACACTTCACTATCACTAGTGATGAGGATGATAATTTGTTCTTTTTGATTTACATATTTAGGGAACTTTTGAGTAATATGGCAGGGGAGGGAGACATTCACAATGTTGTATACCTGGATATCAGTCTGATAGTCTGCGCTCTGAGCGCTATGTCCCTAATGTCAAACCTGACTTAAACGCCTATCTAGAAGTACCATACAATAGTTCTATATAAGATAGCGGTACCTACTCCAGTAGGCTGAAAGCCATCCACTTTCATGAGGTTAGTTGGCCCCAGAAAGAGGGACAGTTATCAACAAACCGAAACCCTGCTCACTACAGTGACAAACCATGCAGTGGTTCTTCCTACTACCTACTCTTTTTGTGCCCCCTCAAGTAAAATGGTACATCATACTGTATAGTTACTAAGCAGTCCCCCATTAAGTTTTATCTGACCATTACTCTTTTTTCGCCCCGCAAAGTAAAATAAAGCATCATCATATAAAACTGAAGAGTATATACTGAGTTTTTACTGATGACATAGAAATATTAAGGGATTACAATTTATCTTCTGGGGATCATAAATGTGTGTATCAAATTGCAACACCAGCCCATTTAATAGTTCATCTAGGCATTTCAATCAAAACCTAAAATATCAGTCTTATGGTTGCACAGCAGAGGTTCCCAAACCTTTTCAGCTCAAGACACAAAAGAGAAATTTGTCGTCTCCCCGGGACCTGAATTTACAAAAACATACATGACAATGTTGGCCGTTGCGGCTAACACTGATAAGTAACGCTATCTAGCTAGCATCATACACCAACTAACAGACACACGCAACTAACAATTATTCAGAAGAGAGTAAATAATGATTTAAGCCTTAATTATACTCCCTTGCGAACGTGCACATGGACAGCTGTGGACGACACAGACGTGTAGTTGTTCTTATTATACTACTTTCTAGTCTGCTTGGAGTCAGCTTGGGGCAGACCATGTGCAGTCGGTGCCCTTGTAGGTAGTGGACATGTCTGTTAGTTACAACAAATTGGAGGGTGCACGGACATCTGCACAGAGCCCCGTGTCCACCCTCTGATGACCAAATTTACATCACTCGGTCCCTAGTGGACCCTTGTGTACTTGCAGATGTGTAAGGTATAACATTAGCCTAAGTAATGAGTAATGAATGAGTTGTTCCTGGTTTGTGCCGTCCAGTGGCATATAAAGAGTTAATTTGGAACAATTTATGAAGAAAGGATTCGTTACTCTACTTCACAGATAATTATGAACTATTCATTACCTAATGATCCATTTATATAGTATCTCCCAGTATGTTCTCTAATAACCCATCATTATCCACTATGTACTCCACTAGGTACTCCTTAGTTATTCAGGAACTACTCGTTACCAATCGTTAATTATTAGATCGTTCCTTAATCGTTCTGAAGTAACTACTCAAATGTTTGTATACTGCACTGTTAAGTCTTCCCGCATGTTCGAAGTCATACTTCGAGCATGTCTGTTGTCTCGTTATTTTCTTATTTTTATTTACCTTTATTTGCTCTACTTGTTATGTCATACTTTTTTATGCATATGTATTCTCTGTCCGTGTGTGTGTGGTTTCATGTATGTAGGCGTGTGTGTGATGTACAGCAGCATTAACCAGCATGTCAGATGTTGCTCCCAGCTGAGTGTAGATTTACAGACTTAACGAACACTGTAATTTCACTCTCTGCCCTGCCAGCTCTGCACTCCATTTCTTTTTAATGACAGAATGAGAGTGCAGGCTACACAGTACTTTCTTAACTTCTAACTCAATTTTATGAGTGCAGGCATCCATCTTATCCCTGATATGATATGCTAAACCACTGATTGTTCTGTATTAATCCCCTAAATAATGGATAGTCCACCATCTATACTAAGGGGCATACTGTACTCAGACAGTCTGGTAATTTCTGAACGTGAACAAAGGCTTTTTTTTGTTTGTTTTTAAATAATTTCATCATGTAAATGCACGATCTGTTCATTACAGAAAAATATTGTCGGCATGGCAACAATAACGACTAATATCCAAGTTTAATCTGATAAATCATTGCAATCAGTAGAGGTTTACTTCATGACATGTAATGTATATATACTTGTATATTTCTAGCAAGAAAGTAGATTGTCTCTTCTGTAAAAACCAGGGTCAGTTTGACTGGAGGACATCCTGACATTGACAATGAGAGACATCAGTGGGTATATCCAATGCTGCCTCTGCCAAAGGACATAATACCGATACCACTATGGGAGTGGTATCAATTTTATCTAGCTCCTGGAAAGAAAGTGAATGAGCGTATTTCCCAAAGTAAGTCATTTTTACTTTAAATTCAGCCTATTTTTCGTTATGTGTAATTTTTTACCTTTGCAATGAACAGCAAAAAATGACAATCATATTTAATCAATAATAGTAGGCACTCTTTATGCAGTGTCCATTTTGGCAGCTGTTTTTAATTTAGTTTCAGCCCTTAGTCTTTTGATGAAAATGTATATTAGTCAAATTTTAGTCATTAGATTTTTGTTTTAGTCTAGTTTTTGTCATTGACACGTAGTCTTATTTTTGTCATGACTTTAATGCATTTTGAGGCTACAGCTGTCCAAATTCGGTTATGGATGTTTCTCACAAGGTGTCCATGTCACTCTGCTCTGCAGTAATACACAGGCTGCCTCACCTCTGTACATCCAGTTAGCATTTCCAAACTCTGTCTGTTTGAACAGAACCAATCTCTCTAATCTAATCTAGTACCGTCGTTCTTGCTAGCCTAGCGTGATCCTTGTTTAGCGAGCATCAAGAGATGAGACGATTTAGATGACGCCGACATTAAGTTTGGGAACCCCTGCCTTAAATAAAAGATGACAACATTTCTGTGAGTTGATGACAACAAATAAAATAAGTTAAATTACATCGTTTATTCATTCTTTTATTTTCCCAATAATACACCATGCTGCTTTCATATCTTTTCCAATAGTCAGCTGATTTAAAATAACTATCTCTTATTTTGAGGTGTACATTAGCTGACTTTAGTCTGGAAATGGCGCGTGTGCCTCTGCTGGACATGGCTTGGGGCCTTAATCTGTGTAATCACAGTATATAGTTATTTATCTCAGTTATTATCTCAGTTATTTTGACATTTATTCATCAAATAAATGTTTATCCCTGATGGCAGTACAACAGGCACTGTATGTCATGTTTTCACTTGATTTTTTTTGGACGTGTTCTTACTTTGTCTTTCTTTGATTATTGACTTGAGTGCCTCCAGCCTGTATCTGTCGTTCCGCTGATAAATAACTTTGGACAGATGGAATGCTCTTAAAAACAGTCTTTTACTTGTTTTGAAATGTTTTGTGCGCCTTTAAAAAAAAGAAAAAAGGAACAACACAAATTACTTCACTAGAAGAGTTCTTACTTTGCCTTTGGCAGATACAGAAATGTTTGACTTTTCTGAGGCTACTGCATGTCCCGGCATCCATGTTATTGTTCCTGCGCTTGCACAGCATTTACAGTACAGTAAATCAATTTTTAGCAAATGGGTTATTCACTAACACCACTTATGCTGAATTAAATTCCCCAATTGTTTCTTGCTGTCTGTCTCTCCTTAATGTCTATTTCTTTGCAGTGTTTCTATGTTTCTTTATCTCTCTCTCTGTCTATACCTACCTCAATCTGTTTGTCTTCTCTTTTTCTCTGAAACACATATTAATCTGTCTTTCTGACATAAGGCATATGGTATACCAGTACAATACCTGTGTTCATACATACATAGGTACAAGGGAACAAGATGTGAATTTTAGAATAGGGGGTAACAATCTGGGAAGTTAATAAGAATTAATACTGTAGGTATTTTTTAACTGGTGGGTACCTATTCTGTTACTTATGGAGTGCAGTATGACAATTACTGAGCAACAGTCTGGCATTTTAATCTGGCATTTTGGAGGAATTTAAAGAAAGTTTAGGCTGTAAGAATTTCTAACTGCGGGGTATGTATTCTCTTGTGTCTAGTACACTGTTATGACCATAAACCGTATCACCATAAGATAAAGCTATACCTAATAATTTGTTATAGGCCGAGCTCTAAAATGAATAATCACTCATATTTAACTAATATGATACACTACTAATATAGTAGTAATATTTTGATAATGTCTCAATCATCTAAAATGGAGGTGTCAGGCGTTTTAGACCAGCAGTGTCATTGAGGTTGAGTCGTACAAGGTTTAGCTGCAGTAGGTGGCAGAGTCACCTTCCTTTTTTTTTTTTAAAGGAAATATTTAGAAGTGACAGAGGCAAGATGTGTACTTTTTGGAATTAGTAAATTATATGTATGGTAACTTTGTTATCTTTATTATACTACTAATTGATTCAGGTCCCAGTCTTTTGCGTTCATTGCAGCACTGGTTCTTTTTAGACAACATGTTTGCACCACCGTAATAACCTGGTTAATTTAAATCTGTATACAAATGCAGCAGGGCAGTGAGGCAATGCTCCGATTTCTCCCCCATCCTGACACTGACACGGCAGTGGTTAGTACTGCTGCGACAAAACAAGAAGGTTGTGGGTTTGAATCTGCTGCGGAGTTTGAATGGTCTCCCCGTGCCTGCTTAAGTACCGGAACAATTATGCCCCCCTATCCCATTTCCATGTTCATAGCTGTTCTCCAGAATGACGAGGCAGAATAAAGGAACAACATTCCCGCCTTGAATAGACGCTATAACAGGGGCTTTTGTCTTGTTCACCCCTCACCCTCCTCACACACCCCACACCCCGACATATAAAGTCAACAGTCAATTGCCAACAGTATGGACAGTGTGGACCGTAAAAGATTGCAGGTATGCGACTCTAGCTTAGTAGAAATACTACAGTAGTAGAAAAACTGTCTCCTCTACTGTAAGATAGTAATTTACTGGGTTGATTATTTACTGACCAACACATAATTTTCTGTATTTGTGTATAGTGCAAATTTACACATTCCCATCCCCTATTCAAAGCCTGTATTCTGTCACTCTCCAATGCCTCTGCTACCTCTGCTGGATCCTCGCTTGGCTAAGCTAAGAGTTCAAAAACACTGTTTTAGTCATCAATGAACGTGGCGACTTGAGGGGGATTTAAGCCACTACCTAGGTTTCCATCCAAATGTAGCACAAATTTTCACCGAATTTCGATAAAATCTGCTGTTATAAATCTGTTGTGCTAACATTAAGAATTGATAAAGATAGAGGAAGATAAGTGGACACTAGAACAATGATCCAGCTGTGCAGAAGGTAACTGAAGGACAGTGGGGCTGAAATCTAGGTTTAACTGCATTTCTTTAATATGTGAAAGTGGTGTGTTCAAGTAGAAATCAATGTATGGGGTCATCAGGTGGAGTGTAAAAATGAATCTCATAATGATTTCTTTACATTAAAAACGTTCAGGCTTTATTTTTGATGATTTCTCATGACACCTGGTCTGGTTTATTGGTCTAACGTTGAAAAAATACTTCACTCTGTCACACCATGTCAAGACACCATTTATTGTAACTGTAATAACCGCGACATCTCTGTGAACCACTCTTTACCTTGATTAACCCAGCAGCCTGATGCAGTGTCTGGTTATGACGAGGCAACCTCTTCGCGTCCTTCCTGAGGGAGAGCAACTCCTGAATGTGTCTGCTTCCTCCCAGGATGGTCTCAACGGTGATAATTACTACACCTCATTAGACTATTTTGTCTCCTTGAGCACAGGAAGGAGCTGGTTCAAGAACCAATTACTGCAAGCATAGACTGTCATGATCATGGGGATTTTCATCATAGTAAATGCGTACTGAGGGATCAAGAGGAGAATATAATTTGGTGAGCTAACCACTGAGGTACAGAAGATGTTAAGTGTGATGATTCATCC
The DNA here is from genome assembly GCF_016859285.1 of Xiphias gladius. Lineage (NCBI taxonomy): Eukaryota > Metazoa > Chordata > Actinopteri > Istiophoriformes > Xiphiidae > Xiphias > Xiphias gladius. The sequence continues at coordinate 4,721,645 of NC_053413.1, forward strand.
TGTTATGATGCTGCTGTAGCCAGACAAACGGGGGCTGCCCAATTAAAACCAAGGTGCTTGCTTTTTTATGGTATTTTGCGTTCACGATATAAAATTGTAGCTTTTCTGCCCATTTCTGGAAATTTTCATCAAAAACAGATCACATCAATGAAAACTCACTGCACTTATGAAAAGAGGACCTGTTTTTCAGGAGTGCCCATCAACACCCCTAGATGTTACTGAGGAAAGCCTGCACTCTTAAAGCAGATGTGTTATTATCAACACAAGTTGTGTCAATTCCTAATTCACTGGGTCTATATAAGGACCACACATTCTGTGTTACTTTTAACACCACTACTGTGTTGACAATTTTTACACAAGATTTGTGTTTGGATTTTCATACACAGTGATAGTGTCAAATATAACACAACATGTGTTGTTCTTATATAGACATTTTGAATCAAAATAAGCAGACACGCAACCGTACAAAAACAGTTAACGTTTATTGTACAGTTTATTTTAACGTCAAAGATTTCATCAATAAAATTTTAAATGCATATGGTCATCAACTTTTTTTTAATCATTTCAATATTCCTCACATGCATATGGTCATTACCATAACAAAACATTTTGTATGAAACATGCATGTGGCCATTAGCATAAGAAACAACTTTATCACGTTCTGTTAGCAAAATATAGACCAGATTCTGAAAGGTGCAGTCCAGAGCGATTTACACAATTATGCACCTGGGATTTAAGTAAATTCTGTCTCCCTGGAAACATGACAACTGCAAGATCATTTATACAAACCATTTTAAATACATCTCTTTTTTTGTCCACCACATAAGCATAGTAACAAACATCAAAACATTAAACTGATAAAATTCGGACAAACATCAATACATCCTCCTTCTCACAATCTGGAGGGATGTGATCTAGATTACCAAACAGACATTCATCTCTTGTATCATAGTTAAATGGGACTATATTCCCTGTTCTGTAGGTCTGACCTAACACACTTACTGTGTGTGCAACTTGGATAGTGCTTAAAATGCCCGTTTTACTTTAAAGATAAAAAAATGACAGAAAAAGGCATTTGGAACATATTTTTCTCTCTCAAATGGCTTCCCAAGTTTCCAGCTGTACGTACTGTCTTTGGTTCTTATAAGCCAGTGTTTTAGATATGTTAGATATGTTAAGGTTACAGATTACATGAGCTTGACATTTCAAAGGACAGTGCTTAATTTCAAACCTCACGCACCATAACTTTACAAGCAGTCCAAACATTACATCATTCTACCATAGTGAATCATGAAATGGTGCTTGGGGATAAGTGGCCCGATTGGGTAGAGTGTCTTAAACATGTGATCATGGTGATCTATTGTCACCTGCTTCAAAAACACATCTAGTATGTTTGTGACTACAGGTGCAAATATGATGCTGCATTTCTCTCAGAAGAGGGAAGAGTTTCCAATGTGGACTATTTCTACTAACTAGGTCCTCTAGCATGAGCGGTAAAAAGAGAAGGAGACGCCACATTTGGCGCTCTGTCTGTTTGACAGCATTTTCATTTGTTCTAAGATTCTGAATCACAGATGCTTGTTCTTCTCGTTCATGTAGCCATAATCAAAGCTTGGTATTCTATCGCTAAGCTGATCCAATGTAAACAGTTTGTCCTCATATTTTAATTGTCGCAATATCAGCTTTACTTCCAAAGAGGCAACACCTTCTAATACATCATGCATGATATCTACGCAAACACCCTCTTTTACATGGAAATATTTCAGCGTTTTTAAACAAGAGTCCTGCTTGATGCCTGTGGAAGTGGGATCGTTCAGCATTTCATGTTGGTGATAATTGTCCTTAGTGCGCTTTTTAAGCTCATTTTCTTTAAAGAAATGTTGAGCAGTCTTTTTGTCAGCTAAGCAGAAGTAACAAAATGCATTAGTTGACAAACTCAACAAATACCCACAAAGGGAATTCAATTCAATTCAATTCAATTTTATTTTTATAGCCCCAAATCATAACAGAGGTAGAAAAGAGAGAGAGAGAGGGAGAGGGGCATAGCACAGTAGATGTATAATATGAAGATTTGTAACAATAATGAGACTAATAATAAAACTAATAATTATAGCTATAGGGTATATAATAATACTAATAAAACTAAATATAATAATAGATGATAATCTTAATAATTGAAGCAGTGGGTGTTGAGCAGGATCATGGGGGCAGTGGGTGGTTTGCAGTCACAGATCAAGACTCTGCAGCGCCAGGGGCAGAAATACCTGCAGAAAGAAACAGGAGAGGAGAGAGATGAGAAAATGACAACCAAGGTTGTCAGCTGTCAAGAGGTAAATGTAACATAAGGCAAATGAGTTTGACCTTTGATGTGAACTGCAATACCTTGACTTTCCAGACATTTAATTGTCTTGTAACACTGGCTGTAGTATATTGCTAAACCCATAAATCTCTGTCTTTAGAATTAAAAAATGAATTTTTGCCAGAGATGAGTTGTAATCTGCAGGCAAATTCCTCAAGAAAAATTCACAGCTGCAATTTTGTTTACTTTGGCTTTAGAAACTAAGGAATTAATGGTCTCTACATCTACTGTACAGAGGATGAGTAGCAAACTGTGCAACCTTGCAATAGGCTCACCATTTTACCATCAATGCCTCTATTAGACTCCATGCAAAGGCTCTGCATTTTCTTAAAGTTAAAAAGAAATCTGATGGTGTCAATAACTGATATCAAGCACCGGTGTAATTTGTCCACTCTTTCTGGCAGTATCTGCCCTATGCCCCAGGAATACCAATGCTGTTTTCACAAGAGACATTTTGTCAGAGAAATATTTACTCTTCTTATAGGTAGTGTCAACATCCTCAAACATTCCTTCCACTTTCAATTCCTCCACCAAAGTTATAAAAGCACCGTCATCATGGGGTATGAAATGGGTACCTATAAAGAAGAGCATTCTCTCTCAAACAATGTCCATAGTCTGGTCTGTGACTTCTTTTAGACACATAATGCTCCTCTGCACATCAGTGAAAGTTGTATTAGTTGAAGAATACATTTGGGCTACAAATGCAACCACCCAATCATAAGGAGCTGGTGACTCTGCTGTAACATCTTCAGGTCCGAGATCTGCTGTAGCTTCTACTAGAATTGGTTCACGACCAATGTCATTCTACATATTAGAAAGCTGCAGGTGTCCAGGAACATTTGAATGATCACTTTTGAGATGTTTTGTACAGAGTTTTAGATTGTGATATGTTCGTTGGCAGTTGTTCTGGCAACAAACGATTTAAAAGCCTTGGGAATCTGATAAGGCATGAAAGGCACTGAGATGCCAGATAAGCTTCCTGACTTCTCCTCCAATTACACACTTGCACTTTCGGCATGCATACATGGTTTACTTATGAAATAGGCTGATTTCACACTGCATCAACTCCACCCTGCCCTATTTCCTAATGCAGTTGGTGGAAGAAGGTGTGTGAGCACCTGAGTTGCTTCGAAGCAATACATGTCTACATGGAAATATTAGACTGCAAATTAGATATCTGACCCCTACCTACAAGAACTGAGTTATGGCCTCTTGTGATTAAACAATTTTTTGGGATTGCTTCTAAGGGGTGAAAATTGATAACTGTATTAAATAAGATGAATTAACTAAGATTATAGCATCAAGAATCTGCTTACCGGGCATGGCATGTCAATGAACCGTGGATACTGATGAAATATCTCAGCCAATGTTGGAGATTGTGTTGTTATCCATGAGTGTAGGTCTACTCTCTACTGTGTGTAATTATTGAGATGTTTTGAGCTGAGGGCTTCATTCTCCTTACCAGGGTCACCCACTCACTCACGTCCTCATCTGTGTCTGTCATGATCGGAGTCACCATGCCTCCTGACTTGCTCTTCCGCTGATATCTTCTCTGGCTTTCCTCCATATCCCCTCTAAGGTTGTGTAGTTTCATTTCAATGAAGGCGCTGTTGTGGGGCTGGATCGTAGTAGTGTTCCTTGGAATGGGTTAAAGGTAAAGAGAGTGGGAATGAGGTTTTAGTCAACATTATCAATAATACAATGGCCCTCATTTCTAAAACCACTGTAGAAACACTTGGTACATCACAGATCAGTAAAATGGGGAGGGACTGTTTGAGGGCAATTAATATTTACTTACATATCCTTCATTGTGTTCCTGGATTTTGACACAAGGTGAAAACATTCTTGCCAAGACGCACTTTGTCATCACTGGACAGGTAACTGACAATAACAGACAGCAACTATTACCAAACTATGTTTCATGACCAATTAGTAACATGAATCACTCGTATCTCAGTCTCTACTCCCACCTGACACATTAATTGACTCATTTCATGTATGGTACAGATAAACCAATTTCACTCCATAGTCAATACGTTTGTATTTCAACTCCACACATGTTTGATACAGTGACAATTTACAATCCTAGTCTCTCCACAAGATCACTGAAAGCACCCCTTACAAGTAGCATCCTGGTTTTGTGCACATTGAGCCAGATTCCTCATATTCTGTGAGTATGTTTGGAGCCTTCATTTGGATCAGTGCTGCGAGTGTCTCCAATCCACTGTAACCTTGCCTCTCGTCATCATGGGCAGGTAGAGAATTTGTCAGTCTTGGCCGGAGGTTTTTTCAGGGGAGCAGGCTGTAGTAAACACAAAAAAAACAAACAAAAGCAAACATTTTTGAGCCATCAGTGCAGTTTAAAATCCCCAATCGGACAGATAGAACTTTTAAATAAGAAATTAGGCAAAAATATTTCACATTGATTCTCAACCAGATCTCAGTCAAAGCTCTCTTATGTAACAGCCTTGTCAGACATATCACCTCACTCTGTGTACTCCCTAGCTCAGAACCCGACTGGAAAAATATGTGGAAATTATCAAAATTTTTGATGTCTGTGTGATGATCTGAATCAATAAATCATTGAAGTCTGCATTATACTTGAGAAATCTGCCCAACTCCACTGCTAAAGGCACTTGGGATTTGCTTGGATCAGTTAATTCTGCAACAATGTGGAGTTCATAAACTTTCTCGCAGATGTCTCTGCCATCTAGGAAAACTGTCGCAAGGATTTTCTTCTTTGTGGCCTCCAATTGCTTAGAAAGATGAAAAAGCAGGTTTCAGTCGTTAGTCAATGAAATAACACAAAACCATTCCCACAAACATCCATTTCACTACTGTTTACTACTAAAACTGCCATATTATCTTTTTCCTTGGGGCTACAGTGTGAAAAAAAAAGAATTATCCTTCATTTTAATTTTTAAAAAAGTGCTGCGTTGGCTCTGATGCAGCCACCTCTCTCTGTATGTAGTCACAACTTTGTAGTCTCACTCAATGTCTGGCCCGCAGCACTATCTGATTACACGTCACAAGTCGTTATTTATTTTCTTATTAGCGTGAGCCTGATAAGAGAGGGCAGAGAGGCAACATCATACTAATGTTATTCAGTCATTATTCATTTTTTGAGGTAGAAACCACAACACACTGGCCTGCCCAATAACTAACTGTGCTACATTCTGAGCTTTACAAGATATTCAAGTTATACAGCAGGGCTACGGCTACATAGTGACGCTCTCCCACAGACACACTCAGCAGAGAGCATCTGCAGCTAGCTCAGCTAAGACACAGGTACCATACAGAAACTTTTAATAAAGGCCGTGAATGTGCTCCAAGTGAGAAAACCCCCTTAGACGTGCTTCTAGCAAACTCTGTGTGTTTGCGCGTTTGCTGGTTAACACACAATTAACAAACATACGTATAAAACACAATGGGCAAATGGCTGGTAGAGCCCATATAATGCTACTGTCAATTGCCAATTTGTGTAAGGTGTAGGTGGGTGCACCATAGGTTACAGCTCTCCCAAACCCTGCAGTGCAACTGTAGCAACTTAATGCCGATGTTAATAAATCGGTGTCGAATTGACTTCAAACATAGTGTTAGTTGTGAATGTTAACCAGGTTTCATGCTGACTTTACCGAACCCAGCGACTGTTTGCTATAATGTACTGTCCCAAATTTAATTTTACCTGATGTAATTTTGGCAATAAGCACGGCAGAAAAAAAAAAACTTCAAAACTAACCAACATAAATTAACAACATGATAATAACCACCTGAATTTTCACCCTGCATTTTTCAAATTTGAAATTTACACAGGAATAGAGAATCCAGTCAACAACTAAAGCCATTCAAAACACCTTGAATAAACACCCAATTGAATATGATTATATTTAGGTGATATATTCATAAAAATTCTGCCAAGAAAAAGCATCCTAGCTTTTATCAAGTATGGCACCAAGGCCAAGAACTGATATTCAAGTTAAGGGTAGCAGCACGGTGACTGGCTAATGTTAGCTGTAGAGGTTAGCATTACCTTTAACCATGTCCTAACACAAAAATCCCCATATAACTATGACTATGTTTAAACGCCAAATTCGACATGCCCATAATGTTGACATATTTTCATTACAATTAGATAAACCAGTAATGGATACCTACTAAAGGGTATGACGGCAAATCCATTTGCCATGGATTTGTTATCATCTGTATTTTAATTGTTGTTGCTACATCCACTCCAGGGACATCCACTGCCACGCCCTCCACCTCCAGTTCTTCCTCTCCGTAACCCTTTACCACCCTATGAGTGGCTCTCTCCCCTCTCCCTCTGTGTGTGTGTTGTGATTGCCCTCAGGTGCACAGGAGTCAGAGCAGAGCATCAACAGCTGCATCCCATCCTCATAACCAAGCCTCTTCAAATACTCTGCTCTGCCACTCCCATCTTGCCGGACCTATGTTGCCAGCCACTCTCTACTGAGGTTTTTGCTATTGAGCGTTTTGTCCTTGCTGTTGTTCCCAGAGCTAATCCTGCTATTTCGTATCTCCTCCAATTCTGCCTGCCTCTGACTCTTGCCCCAGGCTTCGCACCTGGCCTCTTGCCAGCTGTTCCCCTCTGGACTCCTGTTCTCACGTTTACCCAAGCTTCCCTGTAGATCTGCTCCCTCTGCCCCGAACTGCCCCTGCCTCAGCCCCAGGCTCCCAGTAATCAGTTCGCTGCCTGTGCACTTGCAGTGAACATCTTTAACTGGTTGTCAGTCTCCTGGTCCGTGTCTGCATTGGGGTTCACCAGCTCAGTTGCCTGTAACAGTTGTGTATTTTAATTTATTTCATTTTCTACCTTTTACTTCAATTTTATTTCCTTAGTTTACTTGTCACAGTCTAAATTATGACAATGTTTTGTGTTTATTGAACCATTCAGGGCCCATAACTGATAATGCCATACCCACAATTGAGAAAACTCAATTAATTACATTATGATAAATCTTTTATCAAATTTAGTAAACTCTACACATGTTGTCCCACATTAGATTATAAAATATTTGATTTGGTGATGATCATGATGAGGGTAAGATTGTGGGAGAAAAAACAACTGGACATTTCATTCAGTTTATATAGTTATAGTTAATATACAATTTAATTGAGTAAAATCAGGGCCAAGACAAAATTACTGATACTTGTTTTAGGTCAGGCTGTTGCTGGATTCTGAAAATAAGACACAAATTGTGTTAAACTGTCCAACACATGAAGTGTATTAATCTTTTATGTATCTTTTACACATCTTATCTTGAAATTCACACAAAATGTGTTAGCCGTGTAACAACAATTTTTGTGTTTTTTTGTGTTTTTTTTTAAAAACACATCCCTTCTAACAGTGTGCATTGACTGACTATACAATTTAATGTGAACTTCTGGTGCTCTGTGCCACTTAAACTCACACTTTACATTAAAATGAGTAAATACAAGTAAGTAAATTGCCAAATAATATTTTTTTCTCACCTTACTTGATGTTGCTGTTGTTTTCTTGTGCACAGATCCTAGGAAGCAAAGCAGCATCGGTACAACAAATAACTGTCTGTCTTGCTGGTGCAGTAAGAGAGCTGTGTACAACAGTGGGGATTGTATCTACAATCCAACAGTTATAATCCCCACTACTCCTCAACTCTTAGTACCACCTGTAGCCTTGGTGCAATTTACACTGCAGCTAGCTACTGGTGTTAGCAGCAGGAGAAGTATCAGCAACAGTTTATGCAAGGTTCTATTACCGACTAAAGGCTACGTTCAGTACAAATTGATTGGGTTTGGTAATTCATTTGGTAATTAATTGATAATGATTAAAAACTGAGAGATCTGCCTCCCATTCTACTTCGAGAGACTCAAGGAACCACAAGCAAGCCTGCATTCTGGGAGCGCAGTGTTCTACTGGGGTAATAGGGTACTATGAGCTCTTGTGCTCTTGGGCCAGTGCATACATGTTTTTATAGTGTATTTATACTATGTATACTGTATATTTATTTCACAATACTGTATATTCTAAGCACTAATTTCTATCTAATCTGTTTTGTCTTACCTGTACCAACATTCACTAAGAGGTGGTAGTAAGCTAGAAGAAATGGGTACTTGGACGTGCCAGTATTTTGTACGTGTATGTACAGGCCTAATTGAATTGCTGGGATTAGTAACTGTAATGTGGTTAGTGAGTTTCAAATTTGAATCAATTATGCCACCATACAACCCAGTAATGTCTAACTTCCTCGAGAACCCATCCCCATCCATTTGAGTGGTAGTTTGTGGTCGCTAGTCTGATCTTTCATTATGTATGTACTGTATAATTTACCCAATTTAAGAAGCATATAACATCCTTGTTTGCTGTGGTTTTCTGTGAAAAATGTCAAAACAGTCGTGGCCTTCCCTTTAGTTTTACACATTATATAATGAATGCACACACACAGACAATAGAAGTAGAAATTGAAAAGATTAAGTGAAAAAGTAATTAACGTCTAACTAATGAAGCAAATCAGTACTCATTTTGCCTGAAGTGTTCAGGAAAAGATAATGCTGTCAACATCTGCCCTTGGCTTCTCCAGCTCCACACTTCTACAGATGAAGGTCTTTTGATGAATAATTTTATTGCATTAGTGTATCGACTGCGTAATGGTCACTGAACAAGTATAGCCTCTCTTTGCAATCGTAGGCCCAATTAAAAGCAGGCGTAATGTTATGGTGCACAAATTAAATGATATTCATGCACCCACTCTACATCAATGAATAACATGAACTCAGAAGACAAAGGAGGTCAGTCAGCGTATACACATTTTCTTTTTTTCAATGCCAATGTTTCATAAAATCGAGCTTTATCTGGTGACATATTCTAGAAAATACCTTTCAACAGATCATGGTTGAGAGGAGATTGTGTAACAGTGGGTCCAACCCAAAGTCCAAGTCAGGTCTTCGACTATCATCAGCTCTTCACACGTCTCACTCATAGACACAAAAGAAAGTTACCTCAGAGAAGTGAATGTTTGAACCTTGAGTGAAGGATAAAGGCAGATATTGTTTAGCTACATTTTCACCTCCCACAAAAGAAGACGATGTTCTCCTGTACTGCTAAGAGAGCGTTGGAGGAATTTATGGAATTAAGCTCAGGTTATGAAAGTACACATGTAGGTGAACAGTGTGATGCCACTGGGTTATGCGGCACTTTAAAATATCAGCTACAGAGTTCAATTCACTATGTTGCCTGGCACTATATGTACTTTATTTATCCCATAGGGAAACAAGAATTGCACTCAATACTCAATTTGACGTGTACAAATTATATAATTAAAACAAAACCAAAAAAGTACAGTTACAAATCAAAACTGGTCTATGGAGGGAGGAGTGACATAAAACAAAGTGAGGAATATGAGGGGTCAGACTGTAAATTTCTGGATCTACACTTTATTATTGCCAATTGTAAAATTAACAACAAAAAAGAGTTTTCTCGTTATCTCCATTTGTCCTGCTTTGTTACCCAGTGATAACAGTACCATATTAGCCACTATTATTAAACAAGTACTCAGTAATTTGTAAAATACATAGTGTAATTTATTTAATATATTACAGTGCAATTTATTTATGTCCATCCTCAACACAAAGTTGTTACCCTCTATTCCCTAATCTCTTCTCTTCCTCCCCTGTACTTACGTATTTGTCTCGGTATAAGTGCCCAGTAAATATTTTAATGGTGCTCCATCTGTTCAGGATAATTACACTGTAATTTGTGGGCTGTAAAGTGTTACTATCACTCTATACTCACAGTTCAAAAGTAAGTACACATCTTTTTCACCGTTTTTTAAAATTTCTAAATCGAGAATACACAAAACACAGCTCAGTGCCATGGGATCGTCTACCTTCAGGGAACAGTTCAACAGTCTTTTTGTAGTCTTTTTCATGCTGCCTCTTTCTACTCTTTTGAGTGATCTGTGCTCAGTCTAGGGGACCTAATGATGACCCTAATAAACAGTATCATAACGAGAGCTGTAATGATTTGTGAATATTACCAAGGACTCAACAAATTATATGTTGTCCAGAACAAAGATAGCCAACACTGTTTTTGTCCAGCATGACATCCCTGATGAAACTAGCTGTTGTATTTCAAATTAAATCTGACATTTGAGGGTAATCTCACTCCAGCTGGAACATCTCAATCTTGTATTTGAAACCCTCTTGTAACTCTGCTGAAACTTTTATGATAACCAGGGATCGGCATTCAAACTATTTTGAGGTACATTTTCATGGGGTTTCATGATGGAAAAACACTGGTGAATACATTCTGTAGTTTATAAGGTGTGTTTTCGGTATCTAATAAGTGTACTAATATGTGACAGTTTAGCTCACTTTTAGACCTGAGGTACGAGAAGAGATTTTTGACAAATGACGACATGAGAGGTCTAAAGAATACTCCTTTTAAAAACTTTTTTAAAAATATTATTTCAATTTATTAATTCACATGTATTGATTCAATGTATTAAATTACAAAAAAAATCAGCAGCATCACCATCCATGGACCATTCTGACTCCACCTGTGTACAAGAAAAGAGACAGTTAATGAATCTCAAAAGTGACCCCTCCTAACCAAGCAGTTATGGTATGATAAACAGATGGGAAGAGCTGTATGAAAGATTTAAAAGAATAAGTGGAGAAACATAATGAATGTGGTTACAAGACATTGGGACTCATTGGTCTGATGAATATGAAAATGATGCGAGTCATATATCATTGTCTGCAGAGTTACCAGATCGTAACCCTTTTAAATCAGTCAGACATCGTTTGAATACCACAGCCTATCTGAGTATTGTTGCTGACCACGTGCATCCTTTATGGCCACAATTTACCTTCTTCTAATGGCTACTTCCAGCATGATAATGCTCCATGTCACAAAGTAAAAGTTGTCTCAAACTGGATTTGTGAAAATGACAATGAGTTCATTGTACTTCAGTGGCCTCCACAGTCACCAGATCTGAATCCAATAGAACAACTTTGGGATGTGGTAGAACAGGAGATTGGCAGCATGAATGAGCAGCTGACAAATCTGCAGAAATGATGAGATGCAGTCATGTCAACCTGGACCAGAGTCTCAGAGGTCAAAGGGAGGCCCTACCCAGTATTACTATAGTGTTCCTAATAAAGTGCTCGGTTGGTGTATTCACACTAAAAGGTTGCCAAGGCTAACGTTTTACCAAATGGTTAACACATCAAACAGAGGAATATTAGTATTCATTTACCATCATGCTTTCTTGACACCCAATGAATCTAAGTCCAATATACACTCTCTTCTCTGTTTAAGTCTTCATCAACTTCCAAAAAAAACATCTGGCAAAAAAACCCCAAAAATACATCTGGCACTTTAGCTTCTAAATGTTCCGGGATGTTCACCAGCCAATTGCTAAGTTCGTCTGCCTTTTTGTGCTGGGCAGGTAGTGTGCAATTAGTTTATCAGAGCTCTTTTGCTGAAAACAGCTGCCTCCTGCTGCTGGAAGCAAGGTTGATGAGAGCAGTGAGAGGGAATCAAAACATCAAAGTTGCAGGCCATGAAACCAAAACAATGAGCTGAAAGATACTAAAATGTTCTGAAGAGCTAAGGGAAGCTGAAGAGTTTTATTCAGTTTAATTCAATTCTATGTGACTTGATTTATCCCCAAAATATAATGAAATATAGTCTTGAGGTAGAAGTGAAAAGTTGAGAGCATTTTAAATGATTGACACTTATTCACACACCTTATCACTGTGATTTAAATGAGAGCTTGGCCCCAGGATTATGAACTTTAGTTCCACCCATAAATTTGTCTTGTGATAGTCTGTGCTGTGCTGCTCCACTTCTCCACCCAAAATATTAATATAAAAGACAGATAGAAATATTACAAGATCGTAGATGATGAAAACAGAGTTATCAGTGAGTAATACACTCTCCTTATCTTTACTTTGAGCCTCCTCTGGTCTCTTCCAGTATAACAAATTAACAACCCAAAAATATTGACATCCTATGAATATTAAAGAAGTGCAACTAAAAACATCACCCAAATGGAGAGCCAAATGTATTCAGGCTGTGAATTATTAAATGCAGTCAGCAGGAGGTGAGATATTTGCAGTTTAAAATTTTTAGTTATCTCATTGCCCAGTTAATTATCTCCCTGCTTGACAAATTCATCCAGCACAAATCAGTGACTAATGTGGGTGTTGGGGAGGGGGCAGATGAATGGAGATTGTGAAGTGAAGTGATGTGCAATATGCTCATATAAAAAATATGAAAATTAGCTTGGTCTGCTGCTCACATTGATACCTCTTATTTTCAATGTGGAAATTGTGCAGTAGTCTCTAAAAACACAACAACAAATGTAAATTAGCATCTCGAACGTAAAGCTCCAAGATGCTTGCATAAAGAAAACAGTGAGTTTCCCTTTGCTTACTAATTTCCAATAATACAGCATACTGCTGGTTAAAAATAAAATACCACAGGCCCTCTCTTTATGTGAAACTGATGATGTACTTTTTAAAAACCTGCAGAAAATTCGACTTTAACCGCCCTGGAAAAGTACCTACATCATAACATTTACTCCTGGGCTGCACAGACACAATATGATTTGGCAAAAAAAAGGCTGATTAATAAATTTTATAGGCTCTTGCAGGCAATTTTTGTGGTAAATATTTTCAACTAAAGTATGTAATTCATTGTCAGGGAAGGTAACATGTCTGTCATCACCAACTTTAAAGATTCAGCATTACATAAAAAATGTGAGTCCAGTACAACAATGTTGTCGAGATGTGTATCTACTGTATATACTTTATTTATTAAATTTACAAACAACTATCGGAAGACTGCCGATCTACTACAACTTTTTTGGCAATTTGTTAGGTACACCTAGCTAAGACAACTGTCCTATAACAAATCCTACCTTCATGAAGGTAATACTGTTCAGTTTTTATTGAAACTGTTTTAGAGTTATTGATTCAACTGTATGGTCATTTCGGAGGCTGCAGTTTGTGCTGCTGTTTAATTGTACTGCATTATACAGGCAGGTTATTCTATCTGTATAATGCAGGGGGGGGGCAAACGAATAGAAACACCTCTTTGAATGAGAATCAGAGACAGTACTTACACTCAATGTACTTATACATATACACATATATATATATAAAAACAAGGAAAACAAAGGTGAGCAAAGATTAATAAACATAGAAATAAGACTATTATGTACAAACCAGTAGGGGGGGGTGCAGCAACAATGGACACAACATGCAATGTCCATATACAAGTCAACCATTAGGAAACAGGTGGTGGAAGATATGGGAGAATGCAAGGAGTGCTGCAATAAATATTAAATGGTTAGTGTAATAAGTTACTTTATATACATGTAGTAGGTGGTTGTGTACAGTATGTGCATGTATACATGTCTATGTAAAGTATATACAGCCTGCTTGTATTTATATTTAACAAGTGATGGATGTTATATTCTGTACATGTTGCTGCACAATGTGACTTTAAAACAATATAAAATAATATAAACATAATTTGTAGGTCCAGTGGCTGTTTTAGTATCACAGGATTATTGCACAGGGATTGTTTCTGATATTACATGACTAATTAACTGTTCATCAATGTGATGGTAGGTGGGAAGAAGGTGTAGAAGATGTATAATGCAATACAAGTAAAAAGCAGCACAAACTACAGCTTCCAAAATGATCATGAAGTTAGATCAGCTCTCTAAGTGACTGCGTACAAGTGACTAATAGTGTGTGGGATTTTCTGGTACTTTTACAATTATTAACACGTAAATCAGAAAAAAAAGTATGAACACATGAATGGGTGCATAGAATCAAAGGGACACAGACAGTATGCTGCATTTAAAGTAATTTCCAGCCTGCTTTTATTTTTTTGTGTATTTCATGTTGGGGCTTTTTGAGTCTAACAAAGCAGCAATGTATGCTGCAATGTATAGTTCTTCATTCAGTTTCATGGTCATTTTACTATATTTTTACGAAAGTATTTCAGGAAAGTTTGGTGATTACTGTGATATCTATCATAATATCCTTGGCCACAATAATCAAATATTTTATACTGGCACATACCTACGTGGCACTACGTGGTACATAACTCCAGTCTCTAATCATTTTTTGCTCCTGGTGGGCCCTATGAGTAGTGTGGAGCTCAATATCTACACTATGATATATAAACTCTAATACTGCAATTACCATGCTACAGTCTCTCTGTGTGTAGTTTCACTCAGGCAGATGGGACAACATATTAGTTGTGAGTTACATCTCCCACCACACGTCAAATGTCCATGGGGCCTGACCACTAGGTTTTCCCTCTCGTGATTTATCATATCTGAAAATAGCTGAATACGGATTTTAGTTAATTAATTGTTTAGAGGATTCTTACTCTGTATGGATGGTTTGTCCCCATTTACCTGAGCTCCGCTGCTGCTCCAATCCTCCACCCATACCAACTGAGTTGTCCACAGATGAGGGCCCATCTGTAGGCTGGAGGTTCCCAACCTGGGGGTCAGGAGCACCACAGGAGACAGCAAGATAGGTCAGATGAGTGACACAATCATTAACATTAAAGGAAAGCAGAAAAAAAACATTTTTTCTGATGTTCCTCTAATCTTTTCCCTTTTCTTGTGAATAAATGGATAGTTTTTTTTACATTTTAAGGACTCTAAAATATGAAACAAGGTACAAATAATTTTTGATTGATCTGGTCAAAGGTAACCAGTAACGGGGTTCACAACCAGGCACTACATTGTTTATAGGGGTCAAAAGGTTGGGGACCACTGCTGTAGCTAATAATAATGTAGAACATAACAGGGAAAATGACTGGGTAAATGTTCATGCTGATGTGTATATACTTACAGAACTAATGGCATAAGTTAGATCATCATACACCAAAACTCCATTTAAACCAGTAGGGTTGGTTTCACACTGAACCTAAGAAGTGAAGGATGACAAAAAGAGAACTGGAGTATACTTGTCATTTATTAAAGAACCAATATTTCATGGTTAAATATTAAGTCTGCAGCGTCAAAGATGTTTAGAATGTGTGTGAGTGTATTTGAGTGTGTGTCTGTTTGAAATTTAAACAATGCAGTGTGACTATACAACAGATATGCTGGAGTTCAACATCAATTATTATTGTTAAATGACTATTATTCTTACTGGAATAGACAACTCCTCCAACTCAGCGGGTAGTACCTCGTAGGAAACAACAGGACAATGATATGTTACATTACAATTGCAAGTTTGTCATTTGAGATCAACCTTTAAGCTCTTAAACTCTGCTTTACTCATTGATGGGAAAATTTGTAAAAAAAAAAAACTCATTACAAAAAACTTTACAATGACAATTTTGGAATAAGTAGATATATGGCTATGTCATACAGTGTGGGTAAATGGTTTTTATCAGTTGTAAAAACACCAAAAGAAAGTCTAGTTAGAAAACCAAACGTTTAAGAAGTTACTACACAATAGTGTAAACGCCACTCTTCAATGCTGATTCCGTACATGAAAGTTAAATGATTTTTGCCTTTTTTGACATGACAGGTGAACCTCTAGGACAATCCCTAATCCAGTTTACCATGCAAATTGAAGACACTGCCCTCGTAAAACGACGCAGGACATGAAAAGCGGGTTCTTTTTGTTTCAAGAGTTGTCATAGAAGAAATAGATTAAAACTCTTCCTCTTATCATCTCTCAAAATATTTGCATGTGCCAGCCTGTTTGTAGACGGCATAAACAACATGTTGAATCACTGCAATCGTGTCAGTAAGATTAGGCATAGACAGATATTGGCATTTTAAACAATTAACACAAATAACCGTACCATTTTCAGCGCAGACATTGAGCTGTCTGATTGTCAGACGTGCTTAGTTAGCCTTTAGCTGCGTGTGTCTTCGATGCCTTTGTTTAGCTTCATGCTAACGTTAAAAAATGCTGATGAAACCTCTTTAATGACATCACTTCCGAAAAACGTACAGGAAGTGGAAAGTAGTCATTAACTCGTGTGATAAAACGTGAAACCGAGATCAGCGTCGCATTACATCACCAAACTAAATTACATTCAGTTTTGTTTACGTATTTTGGTGCTTTATCCTGAATCTGATTTAAGTTGTCCCACTGACCAGCTACTGGTTTTAATGTTGTGGCTTATTGGTGTATATACAAGTTAGGATTAGGTTTGTACTCAATAAATTAAGCTTTGCATTGCTTCAGACAGGGCAAAAAAACTCATTTTTAATCACTGATGTTATTGATAGACTTTACTGGCAGTATCATGCAAGTGTACTAGGCGGAATTTATAAGCTTGTAAGCTTTATAAGCTCTCTAAATTGATTCCTAAAGCCAACTCCGTTCTCCACCCTAACCTCCTCCTTTTGTGATTTAAGTCTTTGTATTTTTGTCTTGCTAAGCTTTAATGTTCATGCATGTTTATGGCTATCTTTGATTCTCTACCAGAATAACAATCCTCATTGTTGCTCACATTCTTTGAGGGCTCCCTCAAACAGCAGAGGGTTTTCTGCCAAATCAAAATCTATAGCTAGGACACTTACATCAGTTCCTCATGTTGAGTGTCTCTGACCGAAATATTAAAGTGACACCTCTAAAGAACTTGGAGCAGAGAATTTAGAATCTCAGCTTACCTGGGATGTTGAGCTGAATCTCTTACAATTTCTCCTGTTTTCCTGTTTCCAAGTGACTACAAATACATGGCTCTGTAAAAAGGATGTCCGATATGTCATGTGTTGTCGAATCTTCTTGTTAGTTGCTTCCACAGAAACCTAAAAGACTCCCAAGATCTTGTGCGAGTTCCCTAATGTATCTTACGTTCCCTAATGTAAGATGCAAAACTGACAAGGACCCCCACATCTTGTGCTCTCCCTCAGCTGAAGTTGGCTTCTTTAAGCTTCATCTCAGAGGCTGGGGTGACTATCGTCTTTCAAGCTCTTATTCAACAAAGTCATTTTATAATCTCAATACCCCTTTAGTTTTGTTTCCATGACTTGATTCCTGCAGTAGCTGCTGCATAGTCATTTTCTTGTCTTTACATTTTTCGCCTATTACTATCAGTCAGTCCTTCAAAATACTATCCAGATTCAAGATGATTTCGTGGAGGTTACAGTTGGGTATCCAGGCAAGCAATCCAGAGCCTTCCACTCTTAAACTCACTTGAAAGAAATATAGTGTCCACATTTGAGGTCCATTCCATTTGGTCCAATGTCTGTGATAAAAAGGAAGAAAACGAGTTTTACAAGTGAGTTGGAATGGGAAAATGGTTGTTTACTTGCTTCTAAAATCCTTTAACCCCTTCTCAGCTGAACTAATGGAGTTGGCTGTCTGTGCTAGATCAAAGCTGCCTTGTTGACTTATGAAATCTACATGAATGTAATCTTCAGTACAGTTTTTCATTTATGCGAAGAACATTAATCCCTACGAGTCATTATTTGCCAGGCAAATTCACATGTCCCACCCTATCAACTGACTTTTCCCTGATGCCACTAGGCAGGACAGTTCAAGTCACCTCTTCCTACTTCTGCTGTATATGAATCTGGCCTCCGTGTAGTTTGTTGAGCCTGTTGAGGACTCTACTACATCCAATGTTTATTTGCAAAACCTCCACTGAAGCTGCAACTTCTTATAACATTGTCACACAGTATCAGTCACTATTATAATACAGCATCAAAACACATGAGAGACAATAGCCAAACTCAAGACTAAAATCTCTATCACTCTAGAAAAATAATAAATCTGAACTCCAAACTATTGAGTAAACATGAACTGTATAATTCTACTCATGCACCTAATCATTATATAAACACAAATAACAAATTTACAAACATTACCTTCACATTCGCCTAGAAAAATATATTTGTCTGTTGAATTAAAAATTTAAAATGATTTACCCCATAGAGAAGTCCCATTGACATTGTCCGTTCCTGTCTGACAACTTTGTTTCTTAACTGTTGGGTTGTCACAATCAGAGTAGATAATCATGACGTACTGTTTTCCTTGTCACAGTTTCCTTTTTAATGATCATGTTGGTTGAACTGGTTTAACCACCACGGCTAAAATAATAACAACAATTCACAAGGAATGTTTTTTCCAGTTACTATTGTCACTCTCAGTTTAAAATGAGAATAGGTTGATGATTTTCAGTATTGGAAGTGGAAGGAGTGTATGTCTAGGAGGTGGGTATACTTTGACCCCAACATCCAAGTCATCACCTCCTGCAAGGCTGATCACATGCAAATCATACAATATGCTTGACCTTAACAACTCACTATTTGACAAGCAGCCAACTGCACAATGCCAAGAATGTGTCCTCTGAAAGACAAGAATAAACTTGTTTTCTTTCAGTTGATGAGAAGTTTATCAAGTTCAGCCTTCTCTCTTCCCATAATGCTGGATGCTGAATGTCAGAATGGTACAGGGATATGAAAGGATAACCAGGAAATCTGCAAACTACAGAAGGGGCACCGCCCTTCCTGAATCTGAATCATCTAATTAACCATCTAAATAATCAACTCAGTGTGAAACATACAGAAAGAAAATCAACATCTTGTAAATACAAAAAGGTGATTTTTTTCAAAAGAACCTGAGTAGATGTGAATACTAAATGATTAGAGGAGCACAGGTGATTAACAATAAATAAATAGGAGACCAAAACGCATTAAATTTATTAATAGGTAGGTGTGCAAATGAGTAGCAACAACAGTAACATCGCAGTGCTTACTAATTGGCACATATAAATTTTCTTAGTTTCAGCTGTGTTTGTGTTGCTGACAAGGTTTGGAAAGGGGCCCAATTGCTGTTACCAGTGCCATATAAAGAAGTATAGAATAAGATGTCTGGATTTGCAGACATGCTAATTTTTCTCTCTGGACAAAGAGCATGGTGTCTGAATAGTTTTTATTATTTTTTATTTTTTTCATGTAGAGCAATTTTCTTCACCTCTGAATTTTTCAGTTATTGCTTCATTGAAAGTGGCAGCACAGCACCTCATTCCCATCAAACTGATGACATGGCCATATCTTCATTTCAGAATGTTCTTTTAGCTTGCTAGCAGACCTATCACTGACTTGTCTAGTTTTTATTTTTGTCAGTGATATTACTTTTTTCCTCCCCTTAAGTCAGCCAGCTAACGCAAATTAAATAAAGGATAAGTTGAATAATGACTGTTGCACTGCTCCCATCATACCATTAGGTACGTTTTTTGTTTGAACAGGAGTTAAATGTTGCAGCCTCTTTCCCTTTACTTGTACCATCCATTGTACCTCATGGAACAAACATTTTCTTCAGAACTGATTAGTATTCAAAAAATCTAGCAGTGTGCATGATGGCTCACTGGTAAGGCTCACACTTCCGTGGAACTGAGCCATCGTTACTGTTAATTTCACCTAGGCTTTTTTCCCATTACTGAATATCTTCTTTGAAAAAGCCATTCATGTTTATTAATGCACAAGTATATTATAGAATCTATTGTTTCCTTGTGGAACTTATGCCAAAGATTATTAGTCAAATTAATAATAATAATTAATCAAATTAATTAATAATAATACACTTCAGGTGCCTCATTTATACAACAATATTACAATCCAGTGTCATTTTAAAGCTACAATAAGCAACTTCTGGAGATCAGGCTAGCTCTAGCATGAGACTCGAAAGTACAACACTCCTCCTTCTCCCTGGGAAGTTAGAATCAGAATCAGATTTAGTAACAAGTACAAGGAATTCAGTGTGGTCCAGGTGTCAACATAACACTTGACAAATTACAAAAACCTCTGTGTAGTGGGGGTGGACTATGTGTATGCATTTTAAGATATACATGTACATGTAAATACACTGTAAAACCCGATAAGTTTGTTTAACTCAAAAGTTGTTGAAACTGATTACATCGATAATTTTGAGTGAAATATACTCAATTGTTTTAGCTCCAGAAACATTCTATATTAAGTAGCTTTTACTGGATAATGTTAAGTGACACTGACTTAATTTTAGAAGTTAAAGTAACATTCTTGATTAAGTCACTTTTGCTAGGTGTTTTTAGGTTCACAGTACAAATTAAAATCAAGTATAGATAACTCAAATTTTAATGACCTTTATCAAAGTATATAATTTCTCAGTAACATTGTTCATGTTGTTAACTTAAAATTTTTAAATTCAATGAAGATGTACAAACTCTGCTATTATTAAACACTTTAATTAATTTCAACTCAAAATTGCATGAGTGTACATAAATTCCTTTTTTAAAGTAGACACTTGTTGAATGTGAATATGTTGCTTGGTTTCTGATTTGCATCTACTCCAGACCATTCTAACTCAGGCAATAACTACAACTCTAATGGATATATTCAAAACCTGCAACAAGAACCTGAATAAGATCTGAGTGGCAGGAGAGATAAACAGTTTGATGGAGCTATTCCTCACTGACACAATGAAGGTCTGATGACAGCAGAGAAGATTATACTTCTGCAAAAGTTACTTTTCATTTATTTTAACTTTTAATGAAAATGAAGAGAAAATTCTTTCTATATTGGAACGTTTGAAAAAAATGTAACTCTTTGTCAGACAAAAGAGATTAATTGTATCCCATGAACTGTCACATAAATTCTAACAACATGCTCACTCACATCCCAGGCCTTCAGAAAGCTGGAGTCATCCTCATGCAGATTGGCAGGCAGAGCTTGGAGGACAGCAAAACGTCTGACATGGATGTCAACTTGTTCCTTCACTGTGAGAACATTGTTGATGTACTATGGATGCTAATCAGCACAGCCATAGAATACTATGCACCTATGCTCCAAGTCCTCCAAGTCTCTGATCAGAATAAATCTTTTCTGTGTGAACACCATATGTCTATCGATAGTGTATACTGTGAGACTTACTGTGTCATTTAGTTCTGACAGCTGATGCACGGAGAAGTTGTCTGATGATGTCCCATCAAATGATCCTAAATGCTCACTGTAGCAACACTTGTAATTCCTGCAAAAGCAGTATATGTTCAATCCTGCTAAATTTTGGAAATTCCTAGTGCCTGGCCTGCAAAAACAATCATTCTATTGAATTTTTTTAATTTATGTGTTGTGCACTCAATATTCATTCCACATTTTAATAACCATAGGCAATAAATGTCTATTAAAATAATTGTTGACCTTCAACATACCAGACTGAAAACTCTTTACATCAGCTGGCTGCTTCAGTTTTAGCCTGAATAGAGGAAGATTAAAAGTCCGACTGTAATGTTTTAAAAAACACCAGGGAAAGTCTCTGTGAAGCATTTCACAATAATCAGTTATCAGGCATTAAATGCATATATTGTGCTCTCCCTAGATCCACAATACAAACCCCACCTCAACAAATTTGTTTTCAGTGGCAGGTCTTAACATAAGCTTTGCTGGTTGGACTTGGGTACACCATTTAAAACATACTATTGCATTTAACCTCTGTAATGCTCCATGTCACAAAGCAAAAGTCGTCTCAAACTGGTTTCATGAACATGACAATGAGCTCATTGTACTTCAACGGCCTCCACAGTCACCAGATCTGAATCCAGTAGATCACCTTTGGGATGTGGTAGGATGTGGGGTTAATGCTCATTCAGTATATGGGTTGAAGATGGGTAAGTGCCTGAGTATTGCAGCCATTTCAAATAATAATAACCTTTTAAAATAATTAACACTGCAACACTATCTGTGGAATATTATGTATGACTGACAAGATTTGGTGCTGTGTCATGTGATCATATGGTCCACACGGGATAGGACGTATGGATACAACATATATGGAAATAAGTTACTGGGTTTGCATGTAGAATATTAGGTAGATGAAATAGTGTACATAACAATGCTTTCCCTGTGTTTTGCACCGGTGCCAATAAAATTGTGGTGGATTATTGTAATCAAGTGGTATTTCAACAATTTAGTATTGTACTTCCACAAAGCAGAGACTGTTATATCCTGACTTTTAGTGCCTACTACAGGATCAACCTCCATCCTACAGTTACCCATAATGCAACCCAGTACCATCTTCAGTTAGACCCTCCCTACTCAGTCTAGGTCTTTCAGAGTCCACATCTCCAGTGTGTAACACAGGCTTTTTGTTGAAAAAATTTGTGTTAAAAGGTCTCAAAGGAGGAGTATGCGATTCTGGGGAAAGACTGTTGATATTTGAACGAACGACAAAACAAGGCCGCGACACTAACAACTGGGCTAGCTGACCAAAAGAGAAATATAGCGGCATAGAAGTGGATACTCTTTCTCATAGCTGAAGCAAAACAGACATTGTAATAAAAAACGTCATCAAACAAAAAGTTTGCACACAAACAAAGCATCCAAAACACAACGGAATAAAACCAGTGTGAGTTAGTTGTTTAGATTGGTTTACAAAACTACAGGGAGAGAGGAGAGGACCATAGGTTTGTAGCTAAGCTAACAAGAAAGGTAATGTTACCTGGCATAGCATTTCAAATTATGCATCAAACCAAATAATCGTTCATTTACAGAACAAACAGGTATAGAACAAACAGCGAGACAGCAAACTGTGGTTACAGTTGCTGATGTGAGGCTAACATGCAGAGAGGACAAGATGGTTTCCCAGAGCCAGCTCCAGACAGCAATAGTAACAACTCTCCTGCTATTATAGCTAATATCACACCAACAGCATATCTTGGCACACTAGAAAATAAGCTGAATGTCCCTGGGCAAGTAATTTAATGTTACCAGACACACAAATGTGAGACAGGTACCTGCTTGCTAACTAACCAGTTGGGTTTAGCTATCACAGACATTAGCAAACGGGACAAAACAATGCTGACCTATTGGCTCTGTGAAACATAGCAAAACTAATGTTACCCAGCTGTCAAGCAGAAACAGAGCAACTTCTACATCCCTCTTCTTGCCTTTCTCTTCCCTGAGGTCTCTCCACCATTGGAAAGGGATGTTACCACAGCTCTTAGCCCTGGCCTGACCATAGCACTTCATTTTCAGTTTTTGTTTTTCTGACCTTCTCCTCTTTTGCTGTTTCTCAGCCATCTCTCTTTCTCGATAATGCAGTTATATTGTGGAGTTTGACATGTTAGCATATGCCAGATTTACTGTTTCCCACTTCCACCGCCCTCTTTCCCCCATCTCCCCTCTTCTTCTTTCCCTTGTACTGTGCAAAAACACGAACACCCCCTGTTGCTGATTGGCTAGAACAGTGTTGTGTGACTCGGTCTGAGCCACTTTATTTATTTCCCATTTACAGAGCCGGGGTTAGGTAGGAACTCTGGACGTTTTTAGGTACACACACAGAATGGACAGCTTGCAGACCGTGAGGAGATATTTACTGAGTTCGAAAAAAAGTGCGTTGGATTAGAATCGCTGACTATACCTTTTAGGCAAAGCAATCAGTATTTACTTGAATTAAGTCAAACTGCCTTGCATAGGCAGCACAAGATAAACCAATGCATGCAAAAGATAAATCATCCTAGATCCAATAACTATAATTTTGGTTTTATCCTCATTTAATTTGAAATTGTTGTTACACATCAGAACTGTAGTATCTCCAAGGCATATGATTTTAACTGTTGGGATTGTCATTCACTAACTAACTAACATGAATAGTTGTATGTCGTCATTATAGCTAAGGAAATTTAAATGGTGTTGTTGTATAATTTGACTGAGTGAAATCATGCATATTGAAAAAAGGAGTGGAAAATGTATTGAACCCAAGTGGATCACTATATGGAATGTAACAGGTATTTGAAACATCAACGTGAACTAGTAGCTGGTAAAAGTCATCGCCACAGATCCTGCTACACGGTGTACACCAAAGATTTAGATACAGACAAAGACACTGGGGAAATTAACTTGGACAAAGAAGAATCCCCTTATGAATCAGTGGAAAGAGTGGCACTCTATAAAGTTTTTGCAAACATTAGGTAAGGAACATCATACAGTGGTACCATTTACAGACATGACCACTAAACTGGTGACAGAAATGGCTGAATGTGGTGTAACACAAGTGACACCTTCTACAAAGGAACACCTGCAACACCTGTGAATCTTATCATACCAAATGACAAGGAAAGCTGTTGGTGTACCTTGACAATTTGACAATGGATGAACTTGTAAAGGTTTACCAGGAAGCTCTAAGATCAAGTGAAGGGGAACAAATTGAGCAGTGACAAAGAAATTCTATTATAAATGGCACTGAACATGAGGGATGATATTTGGAAACAAGATATTGCTTAAGCATGGCCAACACATACATCGGATCTTGAGAGGATGAACAGTGCTCCTACATCTCTAGTGGAGTTTCTCTACACAATCCTAAGAGGTACATCGATAGTAGGTAATAACGAATCTCAGAGCATGCAAAGGCTCACAGCTTCATTCAGCCAAGACCTAGTTTATGCTGTTACCTGTGGCAAAGTCAAGCCTGCAAAACACATTGTGTTGCACTTTGCTGTCAAGTCACTTACTGGTTACGTGGAACTGATACAGATACTGAACAGTTGGCCATGTGTTTTACATTCTCAGGCAGAAGAAATTGAGGATGGAGGAGGATGAAGAAGTTGTTGTGAAATTGGTTGACCATGATGATAATAATGACAATGATGCTGACTAAACAGAATATGAACAGTAAAGAATGCATGTTAGCATGACAGTATAATATGATGTTTGTGATCATGATGATGACGATCATCGGTACATATAGTAAATAAGTGAATGAAAGAGGGAGAATTCTTGATTTTGTCTATGTATGACATGTTCTGTTCAAATGAAGTGACAATACTTTTTCATTCTTTGGATCAATGGTTGGTGTCATTGAAGGTTGACAACTGTGACTAAGCTAGCACTTGGGGAGAGTTATCATTTTGAAATATTATCTACAGATATAGACTTTTTCAAAATACCTGGACTAGGTGAATGACAGAAACTCATCAGTTGCATTACAGGAATTGTAGGATCAAGCATTTTGGGAGTGTCCTTTTACTAGATACTAAAAGTAAGGACATCTCAATCTATGCACAGCACTCATTCGATCATTCTTTTTAAAATCTTTCTCTTGAAAGTCCCCCAACGCAATGGAAGTACAATAATAAATTGAGTACCCCTATTGATAAGGATCAGTATTGTTTTCTGACCAATATCAGTGTTGTACTGTTCAGATGAAAAATATTTATTTTTCAAAATGTTTAAAATTTATCAAAAAAGTTTTCCTATTCTAGCTTTTTATATGCCCTGAGATAACCTCTGTCGATATATAAATAAAATTGAATTGAATTGAAAATTGAATATTCACTGACAAAAACTCTTGACCAAATCAAGCAATTAATTTATCTTAAGACGTATGGTCTGTGTGGTCTCTTTTAAAGATTCAAAAAAGACCTACCACAGTAAATTTTATTTACATAAAGTGCCACCAAATAACACTGATTGCTGGGCTTTTTTGACACATGTTGTGCATGTCTGGAATGATAATGGAAAGCAAAATGAAGCAGTTGTTCTATTGAACTTTAAATATTAGTTGAAGAGAAGACACTTTTGGGACTGTAGACATGCATTCATCCCACAAGGAAAATGTTTTATATATTACTGGAAAACATAAATAGCATGATGTCAGCCCAACAAATAGGAATTGGATGGTTTTTGGCTAATCTTTTAAACTCGCTTGACTGGATCATTTCTGTAAATGGATAAAAAATAATATATCGGTCTACATAATAAGTGAGTATAACTCATGTAAAAAAGTGGTCAGTCTGCGCTGATAAAACAGGTGCAGCGGCTATTTGTATACATTTCCATTCCCTCCTCCCATATGCTGGGCTTCTCAACAGAAACACTTTCAGCGACATACTGCATGAGACCAAACACATAATTTTCAGCTGTGCTGCTTTTTGTCCATTTCACTGGTGCAAAGTCTCTATGGGGCCTTAAGTAAATAAGCACAAACACAATTTGACTGTTTAGCAATTAAAAAAAACTGCAAATCCTTAGTAAATGCCCCCATCTGTCTACTACAGGGTGCTGCTGTCCTCCTACTCCAGGGGTTTTCAGTCTGACACTGTCAACCCCCCTTCAGTAAAAATCAAGACAACTGGGCCACCCCCCAACAACCTCTGTCGTAATCTCCGTCAGGGATTTCATGGAATTTGTTGATAATGATAAAAGATTAAAAACCAGTCTCACCCTTTAACATTGTCTTTAGAAACAGCAAGAGTGCTCCCTGTCTCCCCATTAATCAACCTCCCTCTTCCTATGTCCCTGTCTCCCTCCCTTCCTCCCCATCTTTGATTCACAGTAATGTGAATGGAAGAGGAGGATCCAGTTGGACTGCTGGTTCAGAAAGGCCAGGTGGGAAGGACAGTACACAAAGAGCTCTTGGGGAATATGAATGAGTGTTGGGGATTTGCTGCATTGTAGAAATTCTAATGTTTTTCCCTTAGCTAACTGTTGATGCACACACTCACACAAATGGATGAGTCGCTGTACACAAACACTTAATCTGTGAAGCACAAACAAACACACACACACACACACACACACACACACACACACACACACACATACACACACACACAGAGAGGCTAGTTCTGGATAGTGCTCAAGCCCTTTGCATTCTCGTTTTTACACCAAAACGAGAGGCACCTATCCGTCAAAGCTGCTGGCTAGTCCTGTGGTTCTTCAGAGGACGTTTGATGGTGCAAAGAGTGAGAGAGTGCTGCACTAAAACGGGAAGAGAGTAACTGAAGAGAGGAGCTTGTCTGATAAATGTAATTAGATTTTCAGGTATTTGGTCACAAACCAAGACAATTAAGAAATTTGGAGAGTTAAAGGATCACCAAAGTTTTTTTCAATTCATCCCTATTTCCGACCGAGTCACTGAGCCACACCGCTAGCATGGATAAAAAGAAAGTATAGTAAAACCAGAGAACCTTTCTACAGTAAATAGCCTTTTAACAACTAGAATTCTAGCTCAGTTGTCATCACATAACCTAATTCTAATTATGGAAGTTTTGTCATGTAATAACAGTTGGTTGTATGATGATGTGTAAAAAAATTAAGTGGACCTCAAATCAAGATAATTTTATCAAACTATTGCTCTCATGGTCAAGAAAGAACTTTAATGTTCCTACTATAGTATATCGGTGTTTTATTGAGATTTTCAATGCAGTCTTCGTAGTAAAATATGAACTCATGTCCTTTACTACAGCAAACATCTGTAATGTTTGAAGTGAACAAATACAGGCTGGGAAAGCACTCCAGCAGTCGACTCGAACACATAAAGTGAGGTGAGAATTCACTTGAGAATTGTTAGTAGCAAAGAATCTTTCTCTCAGTGTAGGTTTGGAGTTGCATTTGTGTGTAAGTGTTAGATTTTTGTTTTTCCTGCTGTATCTCTGATTTGGATGCAGACGCAACATGTGTAACAAGGTGTAGTTACATAGTGCAACACAACATTGCAGTTTAAAATTTTGAACAACACGCAGTATAGAAAATAATAAAAGTTGAAAGATGACTTTAAAGATATCAACTAAACTAAAGCTTAAACAGTCACTTTAAAGTTGTATTCTATCCACTCCACTGAGTCAAAAGGCTGAAAGTGGGCCTTCAGTGTGGTGAGCAGGAACAAGAACAAGGCCTTGTCTCCAGCGTCTGGGAGTTCAAACACTGGCTGTAAGCAATTACCCCTTTCTCATTTCAGCAGCAGACCGTGTTTCAGACACACACTCTCTCTGAAGGACTCTAAGGGAGTGCCAGTATACCATTGCTTATCTTTTAGCCACACACACACACACACACACACACACACACACACACACATACACACACAAACACAGCACACAGTGAGAACTACTTAATCACTCCAATATGTTGGAGCCTTAAAATGGTTTCTTGCTCCTGTAGGTCTCACTCAGAATACTGTTGATGTTGTTGTGAGGTAAACCACATAAATCTTGATGCTCTATTCTGATTTCAGCAATGGTGCATGAGAAAGAAAAGGACGCATTTCCAAGGACAAAGAGTTGACAAGCTGGCAGCAGTTGCAGCGTCAGGAATTTTTCTCTGGTTTGGTAAGGGAGAACCATATCATTATTTGGTGTTGCAAATGAATATCAGGTGCTGCTGTGCTGCATTTTGGCTCTGTCATGTCTGTGATCCACTGCCACTCAAGCCGGTGTGCGAGGTTCCAGCAGATGTGTGAGCAAAACAACTCTTTCATGTCTCATATGTGGTTCCTTTTCCCTCTTCACTGTTCTTATGTGATGAGTCTATTTTTGAGTCTATCTCTGAAGTGTGAAAGTCACCTGTGAGTACATCCAAATGCATATATTTATATTGTTTTACTTAAAAGTTTTTGAAGCAGAAAAAGGAAGGCCACAGTTTTTTTTTTAAATAAAATAAAAAAACAGAGATAAGATGATATGCTGCATACAGTAATTAACACAAGTACAACCACAACATATATTATATTGTAGCACTTTATTAGGAACACCACATTCCTGGGTAGGGTGTCCGTTTGCTCTAAAAAAAAACCCCTCAGTTCTTTGTGGCCTGGGTTCCACAAGATGTTGTAAACATTATTTTGAGATTCTGGTCAATGTTAACATGATTGCATCAAATCTTTTCTGCAGCCTACGTTTGCTTTGTGACATGGTGCATTATCATGCTGGAAATAGCCATTAGAGATTTAGTAAATTGTGGCCATAAAGAGATTCACCTATTCAGCAACAATATTTAGACAGGCTGTGAAAGTCAAACCATGATTGGCTGGTATTAAGGGTCCCCAAAGTGTGCCAAACATACCCAACACTATTACACCACCACCACCGCCACCAGCCTGGACTGTTGACATAAGGTAGGTTGGATCCGCGGATTCATGCTGTCCAGCCAGATTCTGACCCTACCATCTGTGTGCCTCAGCAGATTCATCAGACCAGGCTACATTTTCCAGCCTTCAACTGTCCAGTTTTTGTGACCCTGTGTCTTGCCCAGGGGCGGCAGAGACAGGCAGAGGGACCCAAATGCTGGCACAGAGGTAGCAGGTAGGAACAGGCACGTGATGTTATAGTGAGAATTCAAAACTTAGAAGAATGCAGGCAGGCAGGTGTAAAGAGGAAAACAGGTGAGCACATGAACTGGAATGGAAAAGGCAGGAACATATGAATGCAGGAACACCAACGAGATGAAACTGACCTAGACTGTGAGCCGAGAGCAGATATATACAGTGTAGATCACTGCTTATTGCAGAAGACAAACAGGTGAGGTGGGTGTAGGAGTCAGGACTGGGTGATTGACAGACTGTAAGGTCACGTGACTGTACTTGAGGGAACCAAAGCAAGAGGGAATGGCAGGTCTGGAGGAGGGAACAAGAGAGCCCAGAGACGAATCATGAAAGCCTGTTTCCAAGATAGATTTCTGTTTTTGGTTGACAGGAATGTGGTCTTCTGCTGTTATAGCCCATCTGCTTAAAGGATCGACGTGTTGTGCATTCTGAATTGCTTTTCTGCTCACCACAAAGAACGGTTGTCTGAGATTACATAGCCTTTCTGTCTGTAGAACTGCTGCTCAGTGAACCCAGGAACTGAAAATCCCAGGAGCAGTTTCAGAAAATATTTAAACGAGCCTGTCTGGCACCAACACGCCATGGTCAAAATCACTGAGATCTCATTTTCTCCCCATTCTGACATTTGATCATTAACTGAAGCTCCTGACCTGTATCTGCATGATTTCATGTATTGCACATGACTGGCTGATTGGATAACTATGCATACGCAGGTGTACAGGTGTTCCCAGTAAAGTGTTCTGTGAGTGTATATGAACACAAATAAGCTGCAATTGTATATTCAGTATGCTTAAAAATTAAAAAAGGGGGAAAGACAGTTGCACCATAGCTGGAAAGCCAACCACTCACTGATGGAGTACCAGAGTATTCTACCTGTGAGAAAGGATCGACGTAACCTAAATACACTTCAAATAAAACACCAGACTAATAAAATGTGCCACCACAAACCATGTGACTATCAAAAAGTGGGTGAACTCCCAGGACATTTACCACAGCCGTGACTGGAGGCCACCACCAGCCGCAGCAATAGAAACAAGGGACTGAAACACCGAACTATATAAAATCAATTCTACACTGAACAATAAAAAATTAAATACCTAATACTAAATAAGTCAGTCAGTGTTCTGCCTGTAAACCAACAGAGCACTGTTACAAATTTGTTGTGAGGTAACATTGATCATTTTCAATGTTAAATTAATACATTGCATAATACCTCTGCACCAGCTAACAGTCATCCATCCCTTTTCAGCTTTTCTACCTACTAGAAAAGTTATGGCAGACCCACTATCAGTTATTAACAAATTCAATACCTCAGGGTGCTTGCACTCCTACAGTACCCAAAAAATAAAGACACTAAAATGAATATAAAACATAGTTAATGATAAAAAACCACAGGTTTGGTTTACCAGAGCCACAAGTGTACAAAACGTTCTCAGATTGGCTATTGCCTCCTGCATGGTTCCTAGTGTCCCTATGCCACTCAAGTTCATGGTGTCCATGAATGTTTTCTTCTTATCCTGACTTTTGGACAATGCTTTTGCCACAAACTTACCAGCAAAAACCTTTGGGCAACCCCACAAGTTATACTTATACAGTACAGGGCCATCAGCAGTAGCAATGACAGCTGTTATACGGGACAATTTTCAGCTTTGGACAACTCAGTGTGCACCTTCTGTGTACACCCTGGCAGTACATATGTGCAGCATCTTTATTTGGGTTATAAAACAGTCTGCTTCAATTTAAACATGTACATTACTTAAATGATACAATAATGTTTCACACATTAAGTTTCACACAAGTTCAATGGGGGGGGGCATAAACAACAAGAACACTGTTAGATATAGGCCAATGATAACAATACTGTCATGACCAAATTAATTAACAACATTCAGATTTTGCACCTTTTGTGCAGTGAAACTCTGCTACTGCCACCAGAATCTCCTGGCTGGAGACTGGCAGAGTATGTTGGACTGTCCAACATGGAGTGAAGGACTGCCGCATCTTGCTGTGAAACATGGCTACACAGCAACAGTCTTGACACAGCCATCATGCTGGATGGGCTAACTTGCTACTGAAACAACAGGGAATCATTGCTTTCTGTTCAGACTCGTGGCAGCGGACTGTGAGTTTATATCCGCAAGGAGCGGTGCACAAATGTTGTGGGTGCATCCAAAGACTGTTACAATTGTCAAGTGCTGGCCCTACTATCTGCAGAGAGAGTTCACTGCTGTTGTTATTGTAGCAGTCTATCTGTGAGAGCTGTACAGTGGCATCAGTGGTCAACAAAGGGCACACCCCAATGGATTTTTCATCATCACTGGTGACTTCAATTATGCAAAATTAGACTGTTTTTGCAAAAATTCTCCCAACATGTCAAGTTTGTAAAAGGACTAGAAAATACAGTTGACCTTTGTTTACATCCAATGTGTTTTTGCTAATGTAAGAGTACTCACTCTTGCTCCTAAGACTGTGTGGTGTTTGTATGTCTTTTCTATGTTGCACTCCATGAGGAACGACATTCTGTTTCCTTGTATGCATGTCCAGCTTAGGTGTGGAAATGATTATAAAGCTGAACCTAAACCTGAAAGTGGGTTTTCAGAGGTTTTTCACAGAAAACCTCCCTGCTGCAGGCAAAAACAACACTATGCGAGTGGTGAGGGTGAACCAAAACAGTCAACTTGTTGCTCGGACAGCTCTGTAAAACCAAGGTGAGCTGCGGATTCAGGTGATAATTTTCTGTAAGCCCATCACTACAAGCAACCCTTTTCACATTGTAACACCATATTCACATGGTCACTTGATATATTATTAGTATCATATCAATTGTAAATGCTATCTTGTGGACAAATGGGGCCTCGATGAGCCTATACTGCCAAATGTGAGACCCAAACCTGAAATGAGGCTGTATTTTTACTTTATTTCAACCACTAATGGCCATTAGCTCACCAAGTTAATGCAATGATCTGGTTACACCCTGTCTTTCTTCCTCCTGGGTACTGCGTATCTACCTGCAAACCATGACATGCATTTGACAGTTTGCACAGAGAAGAGAGAAATTTCTTAGTAAATTATATTTAAATACAATTGACCTGATGCTGATGTAGGTTATACACCAAAACGGCCTGAACCAACTCAAAACCCAATACATTCTTGAGATCCATTGGGTTTGGTTCTGGATACTCAACCGTTCTTGTAAATTTGAAATGGTAAGATTATTGCCGGATTTAAGCTGGAAGCTATGTGTTAGTTGCAAGACTACCTGATGCATGCATGTGTGCTTTGATAGTTCTATGCAGAACTGTGAAGGTTTTACAATATAACCCTGGCTTGCTCCCAAGTATTGCTCTCAATGGCTAGGACAGACACAAAACACAGCCTGACTACCAATATGGTTCAGCTTTGGTGAGGCAAAGTGAACTGCCGTCTACTGTAAAATTAATGGCTTAATTTGGTTGGCCATGAAACATTTAGTACATTCAGAATTCATTCAGCATTAATTCATTATTCCTGCCTTTTTGTGACTTTTTCTCTGTGTATCACCTTTAACTTGTTTTTTAAATTCATAAACTTTAGTTGGTCATACTTCTACGGAGCAACTACAGTACTATGAAAAGAACAATAGCCAAATCCACCCCCTACATACACAAACATGTTTTTCACTCTCTGTCTCTCTCTCACTCCACTTTTTTTGCACATAACTCACCCTGTTTTGTGTTGTTTGTATTCTGGGCCATTTCTGACCATTTCAGGTTAAAAATGAAATAAATTATTAAATTGATTAATTGGCACCCCTCCTGGCTGGTAATATTTTTCTCTATACCTGGGGGTTGAACAAATCCCATCCTTGGAATTTGCTTGCAGTAGTTCCTGTACTGTATCTGCTAATTTACCATTATCCAAAACACACCATAACTTGTGTCTTTTGGAGATTTTTAGCCTTGCTTGTGGCATGGCCGTATGGCAGTGTGGCTAACTTAAATCACAACAAATCATCAAATCGACAATCATCTTCCCGATGACGTTACACACCAGCAGTGCACCCATGAAGGCATTGCCAACAGTATCAGCCTAAGCTTAGCTATGCACTTAAACACAATGGTTGTAGGAGCTCAGACAACAGTGACAGGAAAAGAACATGATGGCAAGAGTCGGGCTGGTCGGAAAAAAACTGGTTGACATTTGGACCCACTTCAAGTACTGTATAATGGCACTGAGAGAAAAAGTGAGGATGTAGTATAGGAGAGAAGCCCTACGACTACACTATCACTAGGAAGAAAACTACAAACTTGACGAGACACCTCAAGCCTTACCACACAGAATTTGAGGTATATTTAATAAGTTAAATAACATTATGTTATGTTTAAAGCAATATTAAGCCAGCTAATACAGGTAGTGGTGTAACGTTTTGTATGAGCATCTGACAACAATGGGAAATTGCTGTGTTGTGTTGTGTTGTCAGCTGTGTCTACCAACCTTTTGCTTGCCATACATATTTAAGGTCTTGTCAATTTTGAATGGGTCCATGCAGCTAAATGTAGTCTATTTGAGACCTCTACTGGTTATTAAAGTGTAACAGCATATTATGTAGAAAATTGGTTTGGGGCTTGAATAACTTCTGTTCGGCAGTAATTAGCTGTCTAGTACTTAGCTTAGTGTTTTATGTAAAGAGGTTCTAAATATTTTCTTTACAAATGTATTTAATTGGTATTGCAAAACCTGTTATAAACACTTATTGTATGAGTATAACACACTCTAGTATAACCCTACTGCTAATGCCCACAAAATTAAAGAATAAAATCAACAATTTTTCTGGCACAGTCCTGATAAAACTTATTAAGGCAGGATTTATTACAGAATTAATCGTGCAGGGTTCCCTTTTTCTGGATTCTTAGGGTTTGTGTTATTAAACAGAAAGTTAAGGTCATAGCAATGGTTGAGTTGGATAATGCTGGACTTGCTCAGGTTGCTGCATCTTTCCACACTTCCACATTGTTTTATTGTCTTTGATGTCTGGATGTATTGTTAAAATTCAGACCAGACACCTTCTCTGCAAAGCTGTATTCTTAATCATACAACCTGTCACTTTGTGGCTTATTTTCATTTTAATTTGCTTTTAGCCTAAAATCAGTTGGAAGAAATCTTGAATGGAGATCGCTGAAGTTTGACTTAATGCCCATCTAATGCTCAATACACATTTTTTTCAACTAATCTTCCAATGACTAAAAGAAGACTAAAATGTCAATTATTTTCGTCGACAAAAACTAAACTAAAATATTTGAGATTTTCTTTGACTAAGAGAAAACTAAAATGTCCAGAGTTCTAGTTGACTGAAAATTTACATAGAATTAAATGAATGAGGTTGACAAAATATGACTAAAACTAACACAGACTTTTTTTTTTTTTTTTTTAAATCTCAGGACTAAGACGAAATCTAAAAACTTGTCAAAATGAACACTACACTACATAAAACTTGATCAACCCATCAGAGTAAAAGTCTCATACTGAGAATACCTGTACATCAGTACAGACAGGACAGAGACTGTTTGATATGGAGACAAAGATGCTTCTGAACAGATTATCAGTAACCTGATCATGTTAGTATCATACAAAAATTTATAATTATTATATTTATTATTTAAGCATACTGTTCAGAATACTACAGTTTGTATGCCCAAGCACCACCAAGACCATAAACATTGCTTTAAAGCGGCACTAATCAATCAATTTCACATAACCGTTGGATCAGACAGATTACACAGATTTTGGTTACACTGAGAACAAAGAAAATTTCCAAGTTCATAAATTTAGAAATAATAAGCAGGGAACATCCTACAAGCATATGCATTCTGCAAGGTACAACCAGATAACATACGCCAGTGAATGTACTTTTCTTAAATGAATTGAGCTTGATGAACAGCTTTCTATTAGTCAGTGCTGCGTGGCCTTTGGAAAGTATGTGGTTTATTTTCATTTGAAATTGTATCTCACCGTTATCGCTCACCTCCAACAATCTGACATCCGTTACGATGGACCTCTTGCCAGCTAGAGCCCTCGGCACTGAGAGGAATCTTGCTGTCATTTCATCATCTTCTTTATTAAGGAAAACATGACAGAGGTTGCCAGTAATTATCTGGAAGTAGCATTTTGTAAACATTCAATGAAGGATAAAGTAAGTGGTCGTATGGGGCAGTCCCTTATTTGTGATTGATATGTTGTCTCTTGACAAATTGACCATATTGGGAAAACTTCTCAACTATGTCAGCTTTATTATGAATGGTGAGCTACTGAATGATTATGTTTGTCCTGTATTAAGTTACCCTGTGTTACATGTTAAAATATTAGTTCCTCCCAGCAGAGGTGTTATTAATGATGCCTCTTACAATGACCAAGTTTTACAGATAGTTTTCCGCTACCAGCCAGTAGTTACAAAATAAATTCAGCATTAGTGTCAAACTAACTTGACATATGATACAATGGTGAGCTCCGTACCTGGCAAAGAAGCCCATTGAAGCCCATCAAGCCCATTAATGAGAAATATAAAACAAACATATAAAACAAGATCATACCTAGGAGAAACCCAGCCAGACAACAAAACCCGTGACCATGAACGTGCAAATGTTTTAACCTGCGTTAAAGACCGCAGCTGTCCTTCATTTAAAGTATTACCACAGTGTGATCAGACAAGCTGAGTTTATAAGTAGACCAAAACCATGACAACCCAGAGTTGAGACCAGGAGGCAGAGCTGCGGTCTTACACGCTTCTTTGTGCTTCCATTACAGTAGTCACCCACCCAAAACCCCATAAAGACTGTTTCTGAATGACACTGAGTCCTGGGGATGTAAATTTGCTTCTTGATGTAAGCATGTCAACAGAAATTCTTCCAGACTTAGAGGAAAGGCTTTCTTGAAAGTTTGTTTTAGTTTTTAATAACATTAGGGGGTTGTAATTTCTGTGGCAAGTCTTACAGTAGCATTATAAGACACTGAGGAGTTATGTGCTTCATTGCAAACCTCATCAAAATGAATCACATGGTTTATTAAAGTGCTTTGGAGCTGGTGGCAAGCACAAACTTTGTAGATATGGACCATATAAAGTTCATTTTTACTGGAGGCATAATGTATCTGCTCCTGTTAATGTTATGTGTGCAATGGCATTGTGTGAATGCCAGTGTCAACATAATAAGGATCTAATAGCTCAATTAAAGGAGCAGAGTGTGGAAGGACATGGCGTGAGTTGTCCAGTGGGAGGATGCACAAATGTTTTTAAGGTCAAATCTTCATTTACCCCCTATGTCACGGAAACATAGATTTTACAGACAGCAGTATCAGTGACTTATACAGAGAATCTGCTTCTCAGTCATTATCTTTTCCAACTGAATCAGATGAATTTGTCCCTCAACTGTATGAGCCAGGTAGAGAGACAGGCATAGATGAAGGTGATATGGATATGTCAGAAAATTTCAGTGATCGTTTTTTGGAAACGTCTGAACATTGTTGAGATGCAAAACAAACATGAGTTGGGTCAGACAAATACTTTGAGTAAACTTACTTCATGGTAAAATTGACACTTTTTTATCAGATGAGATAGCGTTTGTTTTGCATTCTGTTCTTGTGCATCCTTAGAACCATTTTATCAACTTTAAATGGTGTCGTTTGCTGGTCCAGCTCCACTTCATTCATTTTGGAGAAGAACAGTCCCAGTGAAGCACTTGTTCTTGCCACAGGGAAGAAGCTGACAGGTCAAACTCGGAGGATCTGTTACACTCATGCCTCATGACAGTTCATGCTGAGTGTAGGCCACAAGGTTGTGAATGACCATATTCCCACCTTAATCTCTGCCATCTGTTTGATGTTTTGAAGATATTACTGCCTCAATATCCACTATCCCCTGGATTTGGGCTCCACATTTGAGTTCCTTTAGGAGTAAAGAAATATTCATTTTTTATTTTTTTCCTTTAGAACAAATCACTGTATATAGTGGTTGATTATGAATTCTCGTGTTCACAAAGGTTTTTCTCCATCATCAATCCAGAAAAGGGCAAAGAAGGTGAAAGAAATAAGCACAAGAAGCAACTGTTAGTGAACCCAAAAGTCATCCTCATCAAAAATCTCTCTGATCATGAGTGGAGAGAGATGTGTTAAAGATTGGCCAATGAAGCTGTTAAGACTGAACTCTTACACAGCACTAGCTTTATGGGACAGTATACACTTCACTGAACCTAAACTTTGACATTTGGAACAGTATACTTTGATATTTTCAGTGAGCCTTAGTGTTATAAAAAGCAGTTTTTTTGGTTATGTTAAATCTATGTGAACTGTCTTATTGTATATTTTGGTGGAATTACTAATGCCCAATAATTACTTGAACAATAAGGTCAAGGCAAAGGCATTTTATTTACTGTTTTTATTTATTTATTTATTTTGTCATTTTTGTTAGAGGCTGTTGTTTCAGTTAGGTCTAACAAGGGGAAGAGGGGAAAACTGAATTAGATAATATAATTCTGAAACTGGCATTCAGTGATTTACTTTTTTCAAGATTTTAAAGAAGGGAGTAAGCAACTTGTTCAGAAGATTTGGCCACTTATTCATTTGAAAAAATCTATGCTACTTGCAGGGAGTTTGCATGGATATCCATGCATTTGAGCTAATTAAAACTGTCTCTGAAGAACATTTCAGCCTTTGTTTCAGTGTGGCAGCAGCAGCAGAGATGAACAGAAAATACAGTGGAGAGAGAGGGGATGATATGCAGCAAAGGGCCCCAGCTGGAAGCGAACCTTTGCCGCTACGACAATATGTGGTACATGTTCTACCAGGTGAATCACTTGGGAGGCACAGCTGTTTAAGTTTTTGAGTGTAAATTTATCCATTTGATTGTAATTTGCAAGCTGTGCATTGAAAAAAGTAAAAGAGTTGAACCTTGAGATGATTTTGTCTTTGACTTAGGAGGATGTAGAGTGTGTAAAGTGTTATGATAAATCTGCAGCCTCTGATTTGAGAATTACCACACCAGAGAGCAGTGCCTTTACACTCGGCTGTCCACGGTGTTTACCTTTATTTAATCAGGTGCCAATGACACCAGGCTGCTACTACGTAACCACCATACTATATTGCAGACTGTAATAATAAATACACACCATAAAAACTTGGATTGATGAAAAATGAAGTGACAGCCACAACATTAGTGGCGCAAAAATTGTAAAGTTTGGCCCAAAGGAGATGTCAGAGAAAAGGCCATGTTGTCACTTATCACAAAAGAGTTTATCCTCTGTCTGATGAGTATAACAGTGTTGAGAGATTTGCAGGACAGTTATCCTTATGTTTTGGTCTGTAAAGTTAACAGAGTGACAATACATAGGATCCATCCTCAAGTGCCACAACAGATTCACAGTAATCTGGTCTTGGAGTGGCTTGATTAGTGCTTGATAAAAGGCAGGTGCACTGGGAAGGTGTTTTGCAGGTGCAGATCATTCTGTGAGGATATTATTGCATGTGGCTTTTATTATTTTCTTTTTTAGTTCTTTTTTTTAGTTATTTTCTTGCTTTTGAATCTTGTTCTCCTCCTGCTTGTTTTGAGTCTTGCTCTCCTCCTGTTCCTCTGAATTGCTGTAAAAGCTTCTGAAAAGATAAAAGCAGTATTTTTATTCAATATCAAAAAGATGTTCCAAAAATATGAACCCAAAATTCTCAAGCATTCTGAAACAAGCTGATTGTTATTCTGAGCTGTTTGTTCTTGGAGGTGAGGAGGCTGATCTGATCGTCAGTCTGGCTTCCCTTTGTCCTCCATTCTTCCTCCTTCCTGAGCCATTTTTCATCTCCTGCACTTAACTCCACTTCCAGCTTTCGTTTCTCTGAGCCAGCTGCTGTTGCAGGCTTGCCTCCGGTGCATCACACCTGATCTTCCACTGTTCTTCACTTCTCTTTAGCTCTTGGTCATTTTGAGTGAGCAGGGCCAGGCAGTCTATGTACACTTTAGTGAGAGCCTGCCTTTTTCTGATGACTCCTTTGAGGATCTCATATTTTTATCTGAGCTCCTCTTGGAGCTGAATCTCCATCTGCTTCCATCCATTTTCCAGCAGGTTAACTTGCTCCTTTAGAGCCTTGTTTTCCTCTTTGAGACACTTAATCTCAGTGTTGCAGAGTAGGGGGTATCTCTGAGGCCCTGTACAGTTTGCTGCTGTTGTACTGCAGCCAGCCTGTACTGCTTTGGCCCCAAAAGGGCAGCACTGAACTACATTGGCCCAGAAGCCTGAAAAATACATTCATTCAGTACATGTAGTTCATGTCTTAAACTCCAGTCCCACCTTCACACAACCTGGAGATGTATTTATAGAGTTGAATCTACTTTAGTCTAAAGACAAAACTCTTGAAACACTCAACAGAGGGCAACTGCACTAGAACTGCTGTATCCTAGTGTATTCATTTCACTCTGTTCATACTGTTAATACTGCTCATATTGTATAGATATTAGGGTATTCATAAATAACCCTCACTGTTGTGTATATATCACTATGCATGTTCACTTTACTCTGCACTTCGCTGCTTTTGGCACTTCTGGTTAGATGTTCAACTGCATTATTTTAGACAGAATATGAATCAATACTAGTGAAGAGTAGGCAGGCCTAGAGAGGCACAGCGATGAAAAAAAGTTTCCAGTCAAATGAGAAAATCTCACCTGGTTTCTTTGTCTGTGCATTTCAGCTCAGTGAAGATACTGAATGGCAACAAAGGGAGCAGTCGTACTTCACAGTTGAAGCTCAACTTGAAACTGTATTGGTGTTGTTCAAGTTACTGAAGTTAAAGCTGTAGACGTAGATTGTTGTTGTTTTGCAACAGTTGACGGTTCGTTTTCACCAAAGACAGAGACAGAGCTCGCTTCAGGTTGCTGAAGGTGAATGAAGTTTTTCTGCAGAGGCAGGTTCCTACCGGGACGTCCATTATAGTGTCAGTGTTCTACAGTGATGAAGTGATAACTGAACATTCTCATCATGTGTTGTGTTTCATCAAGATTCTAACAAAGCTCTTGATGGCATTTTACAGCTCCCATCTGATTCAATTTGAACATTCATGAACTTATGGTAAAAGCACTATGGGAAAATATTGACATTACATTTTCTTTTAAAAAGTTCAAGCACAGAGAAAGCACCAATATCTTTTTATTGGTAACAAGAAGTGAACAGATTTTTTTTCTCTTGATAGTATAAGAACAAAGTGGAGATGGCACAGTGTTTCCTGGTCTGACCCCCAGTCAGTATCTTGTATTACTACTTTAACATCCTGGGCCCACATTGTTAAAGACATACAACAAATCAGTGAACACAAAAACCCCATAAGGTACAAAGACTCAAACTACCAAAGGCCCCTCACTTCAGTGACTGTTGATAGTACAGTACTCTATACTGTATATCTGTGTCTTAGGATCCATGATAAAGAAAGTGTTGATGTTTTTAGAGTGCTTTCCTTTAATAGATGTCAATAGACTATATCAGACGTCAGTAAATAGTGGGTTTTCGGCTAAACAGCAACAACAACATTTTTCATTCAGCTACAAAGCAGGCCACATTTTTATGTTGTGTGGATAGCCATTTTTTTTAATAATTATATTCATGGGATCATGAAATGTTGATTTATGTTGGATGTGTATGGTAAAAAAAAGGTGGGCTATAATCATGAGTATTTCCTTATTGCTAAATCCAATTGCAAAGTATAATTTGATTAGGTCAGCCACTGCAGGCATAGTGCAGGGCAAGTGGTCACTTCTGTGGTGTGATGAGGTTGATCCAACCTTGCAAAGTGATGTGATGTGGTTCCTTGACGAAACAAAACGAAACAAAATGAATGAAACGAAACAAAACAAAAAAAACCCAATTATTTTTCCAGTTTTCTTTCTTGTAAATTTACCACTTTAATCTCAGAGAATACCTGGGTATTTTTCTTATAAATTTACAATTTTACTCTTGGAAATTGAGGGTTTTTTCTCGGAATATTACCTCCCTCCCCATAGTTAATTTTTTATACTTATAGGTAGTTGTATGTTTCTAGTGTGATTTTATCAACAAGAGCAAACTAAATACACAGAGCAAATGCACGGCAATAATGGAATAATGCTTATCATGTAAATGAATACCAATTTGAACTAATTGCTCTGCAGCCAATGGAGGCGTTAAATGGGCTTTAAAAAGTTAACGTTTATTGCCTTTAAAGCAGGAATGTCAGTAAATCAGTCTGCCTTTATCTATAAATGAGTAGGAGTGATTCTGACAGTATCTGTTGTCCACAGCTGCTTTATTGCATGTAAAAAAAACCCCTGCAGCATCTGAAGGCAGCAGGACACATACTGTACATCCTCATGTCTTATTTTATCTCCTTACTCTTTCTTTCAGGTCTTATTATATATCCCAGTGGTTGTACTTGACATGGACCACATTAACCTCTTTTTGTCCCTCTAGTCCACCCTTCTGATCAGATAACAATCGTGTCACGGATAAATAATGGTAAATGGTTGTACAGGTAACGATAATTTAACAGTCGTAGGCTTTAAGTTCATGTCTTTTAGTAAGCACTCTGTAATAATTTCATGTTCAAACAGTTAACGTTAAGCACTGCATATTATCAAGGCATTGAATAATCTTATGTGATTTTTACTTCTTGCTAGTCTCAGCCATCCAAGTCCCTTTCTTCAGTTGTTTTGGGCCTTCTCAATATTTGATTACTGTTTAATGAGTCTTTTATTCTTGATGATTTTAATAACTACCAGAATATACATATTATATTTTCTTGTGCTACCCCCTGGTGTTGTTGTCTATATATATATTTATATATACATATGTGTGTGTGTGTGTGTGTGTGTCTGTGTAGTATTAAAACCAGTTGTCGGTCTTGACCATCATGCTTGCAAGCAACCAGAGAGCATCGAGCAGATCCAGCAGCTGACGAAAGGAGCCATTCTTCATAGTGAGTACTTATACCTTTGTCACTTTAGTTCATTTCAATGACATTACTTACGTATTTTTCAAATTACATTGTGGTCCTTATTAAGTAAAGAGTGTGAATACTTATTTCAGAAATATTCAAATATTCAATTATTTAAGTTCTGTCATATTGGCCCTGTGGTTCTAGGATTACAACTTGCTTGCCCAGGCTTTGATAAAGAGTCCATTTTGGTAGTTAACATAGAGGCAGGCAACTGTGTAGAGTTGACTGATGCTACCTGTGAGTTAAAGAGGGATAACTGTACTGAATATCTTGTGCTCCTTCACCCTTTGAATGAGTTGCATAGACTCTAAGTCTTGCGATAGACTCTGTCTCCCTGACTTCTGGCACAGACAGTCGTGCTCTCTGACTGGAAGGCAGGTATGTAAACCTTACAAGTAAAACAGTCCTCCACAAGGAAACCCTTGTCTTCCATGCCAGCCATAAATATATGAAACATTAAAGATTTTTAAGGTCTAACTTAAACAGCTGTCAAATTAGTAGGACAGTGTCTTGTAGACACTAACAAAAACAAGTAGAAACCAGAGTGCTACAATATACTGTATTGTATTACAAAACAAAACAATGCATTAACTTCAACATTACATTTTCTGTTTCATAAAGGCAAAAAACCTACCGCTGTATTGCCAGTGTGAGGGTCCTCATTAGTCTTAGCTGCTGTTCCTGTCACCTTGCGTGTTGCTGGCTTTATCTCCCTCCAAAAGGCCATCAGATGAATAGAGTCGCAACTCTGTGAGACAAATGCAAATATGTTAGGAGTGTGCAGTACTAAATTGCAGATACAATAGCATCGTTTTTTTTTTTTTTTTTTTAATCAATACAACAACATATCAGGGTATTAAATAACAGCCTTTCAAGAGGGTATGTGCAAAATTGCCTAATCTATGCCAACATTTATAGAAGAAGAAACGACATTTTAGCTTACCTTGTGTAAAGCATGTCATCGTTTAAAGCAGAAAATTGCTCAAAGCCAAACTTGTTTCTGATAGACATTTTCTCCAATTGTTTCTGTAGCCTCAGCTCTGCATGTTTCAGTTTCAGTGGGGTCCAGGACTAGATTGAATGCAGCAGGCTCAGTAATGGAGCTGTAGTCATGATCTTGGTGATCTACACCAATCAGCCACAACATTTAAACTGGTATCTTGTTTTAATGTTGTGGCCGATTGGTGTACAACCGTTAGGGGATCCTTATTTTGGACTGTGCCTGGATTCTGTGGTCCATTTCTTTTGCCAAACCCCAGGCTGTGGGGCAGGCACGGTAAAGTTGTTCTTCTCAGTCCCATTTTTCGGATGTCTACATGTGGCTGGAGTTGCTGGCTTGATCAGGTCTGTACTATGAAAGTGTTGGCTGCAGACTCTTGTGTGATTGGTAATGGTAATTTTATCTCATCAGATATTAACTTCTTCTGCAGTTCTTTGTCTTTTGGAAATGTCTGGAAACTGAGAGCAGAGTTGAACCTGGCAGAATCATCATCAAACCATCTATGAATAATGAACACTTTTGAGGCAGAGTAAGGGGAGGTTTTCTCGTTCTCCCCATTCTGCTGACCAGTTAAAGTAGTGTTAGCTGCTTATGCTAGCTTTACCTGCCTTGTGTTGACTTGGCACGTGTCCCTCTTAAATAAATAGCGAGGTCGGTGGTCCCACTGGCAGATTTCACAATACCGTTGATCTGAAGATTTCAGGCAGCAGTGGACATGACAGTCCAATGTTTCTTTTACTATGGGAATGGATGGCTTGAAGCAGTATTTAACTGGAAATGGTAGTTGATAGCAGGTGAGGGACACACACATGGTAAAAGACACAAGACTGCAGAAAGAGAGAGAGAGAGAAAGTTAGTTAAAAAAATAAGATTTTGACAGCCATACTGA
Source organism: Xiphias gladius (assembly GCF_016859285.1). Classification (NCBI taxonomy): domain Eukaryota; kingdom Metazoa; phylum Chordata; class Actinopteri; order Istiophoriformes; family Xiphiidae; genus Xiphias; species Xiphias gladius. The sequence continues at coordinate 4,765,943 of NC_053413.1, forward strand.
TTTTTTTCCGCCAAATATCATGCAAAATTTGGTTGGGATGAGTGGTTGTGTATTTATTATTAATATTATTACTTAAATTTAACAGGGATAGTGCACATAAAAATAAAAAAAACATTGCTGGAAATGCAATTTTACATCTGTAGTCCCTGGACAGATGTTACAAAGTCACCCTAAAAACAGAATAAAAAAATATAAGATTAAAGTCACAAAGTTATTGAGATCATTTATAAGCATGCAGTGCAATAATAAAAGAAGAAGAGAATATGAACGTTAGTAAAAATCATCATATACAATACTTAAATTACATTCCCAGGTACTATATAAAGCATGCAACAAAGAAACACATAATACAAAACATAATATTTAATACGAATATATGTTTCAATTAGACTCTAATTGAAACATAAATCAAAAGCTCGGGCAAAAAACCACAAAGGGAGCATCAAATACATACTGTACATCATTCTGGCAGAGCCACATGCATGCAGATACATGAGGACAGACTGGCAATAGACAGTTACATCTGACTAACAGAGCTGAATGTTAATTGACCATTTCTTTAAATGAGCTCGAAATAAATATGTTTGCTAATATTTGCTGGGACAGAGTTCTATTCTTGTGAGGCTTTAACACAAAGCGCAGACTGACTAAAATAACTTGATAACTTAATGTTTGGGCTGAATCGCGTATGTATACTGTATATGCTTATTTCCAAATGCTTATTTCCAAATGATTTCCAAATGATTGGAAATAAGTATATCTTGTTCCAAATTAGATCCCCCTGTTTCCTTCATGTCTCCTCCTCCCCTGTCTGTCTGTGTGTGTGTGTGTGTGTGTGTGTGTGTGTCTATTAGTGTGTGTGTGTGTGTGTGTGTGTGTGTGTGTGTGTGTGTGTGTGTGTGTGTGTGTGTGTGTGTGTGTATTTGTGTGCATCATGGGCTTGGCTTTCCTCAACAGGCTCCTGTTTCGGTTCCAGAACCTATCTCCAATCATCTTGTCGCCTCGCAGCACAAGTACCCCGGCTATTCTTCCACTCATTGTCAGATTGTGCCGTCACCTTCAGTGTTAGCAACTGTCTCACCCGCTCTGTATCGTGCACACTAGAGTTTTGCTGTCTTTTCTGGTGCTGTTTTCTAACAGTTTTTCTCCTGTCCCAAGGATCCCCAGTGCCTGCTTCTCCGCCAAGCCATCTCATCTGCCCACGCCACTTCAGCTAACCATCCAGCCCTTCCACTCCTCAGCCAGCCAGCCATCTGCTTCCGCCGGTCTCCGCCACTCATCTCACTCGTCAGCCTGCCTGTCCCCTGCTTACGACCCCCATCTTTACCATTCCAATTCCAATTAAACTCACCATCCACATCCATCTATTTGTGTCTGTGTCTGATTTTGGGTCAGGAAAAGAACTTTAGCCTTAACAGAAATGTCAATTCCAAAAAAAGAAAGTTGCAAACTTGTAACAACTCAACAGTTATAAGAACAAAACATAAAGTAGAATGAAAGTAGTGCGTTAACATTACATCCATATTTACAGCTCTTGACATTAAGGTTAGCTTACCTTTATATAAATGTTGGCGTGCTGGCCCAAGTTTTTACTGTCTGTCCCAGCAGTTTTGTAACTACTTCTTGTAGGATTTACAGTAGGATTGTGGAATTACTTAGTCACATTAGTAGTTCTGTTTTTTTTTTCCTTCCAAGACCTAGTTAAGTTAACCAACATTACAGGCGTGTCCACACAGAAGGCATAGCATGAGCTGCACATTAGCAGAGCAGCAGCAGGAGTGCTGGTGCTCCGTCTTTGTCCACACAAGAGGTGTTCATGCACCATGTTGAGCTGTAGGTCACTTGTGTTTTCACAGCCAAATACACAATCGATGTATTTACGCGTGCAAAACGCAGGAAAATAGACTGGGAGCATAAAAATACGCTTCTGAATAAAATGGTTTGGAAAAACATATCAGAAACACCTCTCAATTTATTGTAATACAGTAATATAATACAACACCAGCACAGTCCATCATTACCATACAGATAAGCCAAAACCTCTCTGACACAGTGTCGACAAAAAAAGGCTGTTATATTGAATTATACTATTCTACAGGATAACATTAAGTAGGGCATAACGTCTTGTTCAGTATATACACTGTCTATGATTGACGGAACCATATTATGTTTACTACACTATATTGTATGTCACAGAGTTGCATGCTGCATATACTGTACATATAAAGGGAAGAAAATTGATGATATAATGTTTGAAGCACACAGCTGAAGTAACCATAATTCTACCACAGGCATGTGCTAAAATTAGTTGTATTCAAGGTATGGCAATTCAAGAGCCAAGAACCCAGCCATTGTGAGGCCCCCCAATTAGTCTCTCTGCCAAAATAACACTTTTCCTTGTTTAACTGACAGATACTCTCTCATCATTTAAACAGAAATACAGACTGACTGCACTTGACAGCATGAATGAAAGGCACAGTATTGAGTGTAGGTCACCCACGTTTTGGCAGCACTCAGAGCCCAACACACAATCGCTTGAGTGAGGTGTGTAAAACAGAAGAAAATAGATGTGAACCTGTAACAATAATACGCTTTTGGTTCGTTTATGTGTGTACTGAGAATATAAACATGACCTGTTACACAGCCTGCCTAGACAGCAGGACTGATTATAATTGGAGCGTATTTGTTCATCAGACCTGTGTGAGATGAATGACTAAAAAAATGCAGCTGAAATCTGTGTAGAAATGCCGTCAAAGCCAGTGCGAATTGTTACATTTGAAGTGTATCTATTCTGTGAGACAAGTAAAATGCTCTTTGGTCGGACACATATCCATCGAAATATTCCTGTAAAGATTTCACACAATTTTCCCCGAAGGTGGTACATGACATATAGTATTGGGATTAAACATACACATATCCTCACCGAGTGATCTTGTCAAATTTGTCCTCTGTTCATACTGTTGAACAATGAGAGGAAATGATGAGGATTTCTGAAAAAACTCTGCAAGATGCAGCCTTGTGAACCCACATTTCAAGAACCAACAGTGCTACTTTCCTGCAACTGCCCTTGACGATTAATGAGATTCCACGTCGTACAACCTAGGACTTTTAAGGCTGTAGCTCAGTTCTATTTCTTTGGAAAGTTCTCTCGACTTTACTCGTGCACTGAGAAGATGAAAAAATAGAAAAAAAGAATCTGGTGAACTGAACGTCTCCATCCATTAGCTACCTTATACTGCTTATCCTTTGAGGGTCCCGGGGGGGCTGGACACTGACACTGGGCTATTGCCCCTGGACTTTTTCACTGGCCTAGTGCACCTGAAATAATTTGCTCTGATCATATATGTGTATGAGGGAGTGTCATAAAAACCTTACAGAACCATGGACTGCATCAAGAGGGGGAAGAGAGAGAAAGAGAGAGAGAGGCTTTAATAAGCTATCACTGCCACTAATACCAAATATTACAGCTTCTTAGTGATAAAATTAGGCCTGTTTTTTAGCTTCATAACTAATTTGATTTATAATTCATCTGTGATTGCGTGGAAACATCCTATACCGATGTTTCCACGCAATCTGATGAGATGAGAAAATCCAGGTACAATAATTACGCATAGGCACAGAAAATACAAAAAAAGCAGACCATAATATTGACCTGTACTGGATTGAGGATGACAAAATATTAGGAACACCTTTCAGTATAACACAGTAGTGGTAAGCCATTTCCAATTAGCAGATCTTGGGTCTCTGTCTGAAATAGCCCCACACTTTAGATGATCCTGTGCGAGGTTTTGTAGCTGCAGCCTGTTTTCCTGTGAATCCATGCGTTGTTCTTTATTTAGTTATTTAAATAAATACTAAACAAATAATGTGTACTCTGTTTCTGTTTCAGTAAATACACAGTGACAGACAAACAAACAGGGTAATGTGCAGAAACTGACATAGTACATATATATAAAAAAAACAAAAAAGGATGGAATAGTCATGATAAGTATAATAATGATGCAGTTAATGCAAATAAAATTAGTGTTTTTTGGGAGATCTATTCTAGTACATGTGTTTTACATGTATGATTGTATGTGATGTGTATGGAAGAGAAGAGAAAAGATGAATAAAATAATAATTGCAATAGTAATAATAATAATAATGAGGATGTGTCCATGTGTCCATGTGTGTATGTATGTGTAGTGGTTTGTGTTATATGGGAAGCCAAGTCAGATTGATAAATGGGGTCCTGCATGTGTGAAATGAATCTATTTGATTGGTTTTTTAATGCTATGTGTTTTCTGTAGAGATGTATTCAGGTGGAAGTATGTGCGACTGGGATGTTGAAAGCTTATCTCTGTCTTTCTGGTGTAGGAGGATTGTCTTTGTAGCAATGTTAAAGCGACCTGTATGGATTATTTGTATTTCAGTGGTTGAATTGTTGAAAGATCTCCTCGCTGGCATAAAAATGGGGAGATCGGAATGCTGCGACCTATGGCTGAGAACAGTCTATGTGTGATGTTTGTCCGGAGTGTTTGATAGGTGGGTAGAGCCAGGTGGCATGAATCATCTGTAGTTTTTAATTTGTGTATACAGGTGTTATTGTTTGTGAGTCCCATTTTGTGTATATTATATTGGGTGAAGTGACTAAGTGAATAAGTTTCAGTGTGGAGTTTTTGACATTGAAAAAGATTTTGCAGATGTGCATCCAGGAGCTGAAGTCTAATGTAACAGCCAGATCTTTTTCGCAATCTCGGACCCGCCATGGGAGATTATTGCCTGTTTTTATTAGATGTTTGTACATTTTTCAAAATGTTTTGAGTTGAGTTGATTGAACAGGGAAGGTGTTTGCAAATGGTTGCAGACAGGTGTGAATATTGCTCCTGATGTAGGTTGGACCAGGGTCATAGAAAATAATATAGTTTATTTTGGGTAGTATGGTCATTTTTACTGCTGCTATTCTTGCAATTGGTGAGATGGGCAAGTTGTTTCCACTGGGTGAGGTCTTTCTCAATGCTTTTTTGTAATGGTGCATAATTCAGAAGGAGATTTAAAGCAGAATGTTACAATTTTTGATTGTTACCAATTTATGGAATAATCAGAAATTTTTCAGGGTAAGGATATGAGATCGAATACTTCTGGAAGGGTTGTTTTAGGGTCAGTTAGGTATAACAGGATATCATTTGCATATAACATAATTTTGTGGTGAAAATGATCAGTTTTTATACCTGTAATACAAATTTGAAAATGTTTTAATGAAAATAGCAAACAGTAATGGAGAGAGTGGACATCCCTTTTTTTTGCCCAGCTGCAATTTGAAGCGTTGCAAGGTGTAATTGTTGGTTATGTCTGATGCTGACAGGGATTTGTACAGGACTGTTGGTGTGAATTAGAGCTACTTTGACTTATATTTCGCACTCAAACATTTTGACTTCGCTATTCACAAGAGGCATCTGCTGATGTGAACCATGCTTTACAAAAAAGAGGTCTCAAAAGACTTTTGATCAACAATTGTTGAAATGCATCAAGATGGAAAGGGTAACAAACTAATCTCAAAGAGTTTACATATTCATCAGTCCACAGTTAGACAAACTGTCTATAAATGGAGATGATTTAGTGATGTGGCTACTCTCTCTAGAAGTGGGCGCCCAACTAAGATGACTCCAAAGGCACAACACAGAATGCTCAGTGAGGTAAAAAAAGAAGCCCATAGTAACAGCCAAAGGCCTAAAGGAATCAGTTGAGCTAGTTAACCTCTCTGTTAATGAGTCTACCATAAGTAAATCATGGTTGCGTGGAGCATGGTGTCCATGGCAGGACATCATGGAGGAAGCCACTGCTCTCCAATAAAAGCATCACACTGAAGTTTGCCAAAGAACACATTGGGACTCCAGAATGCTACTGGGAAAAGTTTCCGTGGAGTGATGGAACTAAGGCTAAATTGTTTGTGAAGAACATGCAGCACTATATATGGCCTAAAAAGAGCACTGCATTCTAACATGAAATCATCATCCCAACGGTGAAGTACAGTGGAGGGAGCATCATGATTTGGGGCTGCTTTGCTGCCCCTGGGCCTGGACAGCTCACCATGATTGAGGAGAAAATGAATTCCCAGGTTTATCAGGGTATCTTACAGGATAATGTCAGGGTGGCCGTCATCATCTGAAGCTCGGTAGAATTCAGTGATGCAGCGGGACAATGACCCTAAACATGGAAGTAAATCTATTACAGGATGAATTCAAACTTAAGAAAATTCACCTTTTGGAGTGGCCCCAGACGGAGCCCGGACCTTAACCCAATACAGATGCTGTGGAAGGATCTCATGAGAGCTATTCACACCAGACATCCCAAGAATATGGCTGAGCTGAAGCAGTTCTGTGAGGAAGAATGGTCCAACATTCCTCTTGAACGTTGTGCTGGTCTGATACACCAGATTCGTACTCACTAAGATCAGATCACATTTCATGAACAATTAACACAGAAAACTAGGTCATTCCTAATGGTTGACATACTTTTTTTCCCACTGTAGGTTAAAGTTTACTGGGCTATGGTCTGAGATGATTATTGGATGAATTTTATTTGGATGAGTTATTAATTTGATAAGTGATAGAATTACTAACTAAGAGTTTGTCAATGCAAGAGTAACTTTTGTGAGAGGGTTAGTAGTAGGAGTATTCTGTGTGATGGGTTCTCAGATCGCCAGCAATCACTAAGTCCTAGATTTTCCATGTACAGTATTTTTTTTATTTTGTTTTATTATAAGATGAATGCCATGATCTGTGAATATTGACAAGATCTGATCTGAGTAGTTTTGGAATAAGGATTGTATTAAAGTTTCCCCCTACTATGATTGTTCAATCAGAGAGACCGATGAGATGTGAAAATACTGTATGAAAAAAAGTGGATTGTCGTCATTAGGTCTGTACGTATTGGCTATTTTTTATTTTTTTTTAAATTACTGATGTCTCCATTTATGACAACAAAACAACCATCTGGGTCTATTATTGTGGTTTTGTTGTTGTATGGAGTGTTTTTATTTATCAGAATAGAAGCCCCTCTGTTTGAGAATTCATTTGGTCTTAGGTTTTAGATGTTCTGATGCTGTGTGATGTGTTTCCTGCAGAAGGCAGAAACCGGGGTTCATTTTAGCGAGATGATTGAGGACTTTTGTACGTTTTGCTGGTGACGTAACTTGAGAGATGATATTAGTAATATGGTAGGTTAATGTTGATAATTACTTTCAATTGCCTCTGCTAGCTTTCCCCTGTGATGGGCCTCTTATTCACGCAGATTACTCTATGGTACCAAACGAACAATCAACATAAATAAAGAGAAGAAGACATAGTTACACAAATACACAGAGATGAACCAGGAGGTAAGGAGTGTGTGTGTGCGTGTGTGAGAGGGAGCACGACAGTTAGTAGGAATGAGGGAGAGAAAGATGAGGAGAGAGAGAGAGAGAGTTGTCAGGAGTGAGTGATTGAGAGCTATTGGTATATGGCCATATGTTATCACATGGACCAGCTATCCCTGCAACCAGGGTAGTCCGTTCAGCCTTTCTGTCTTTGTTGTTTCAGGATTGGGTGGTACAATACCTTCCGTCTTTCATTTATGTCTTTTGGGAGTTGGTCATTCGACCAAAATGCCATCTATTTCAGCTCCCGCCCTTTGCTCTTCAAGAAAATCCATGCTTTGACCGGGCACAGCCATCTTTGCAACGCACCTTTGTTGTAATCAATAACATCGGTTGCGTGGATGAGTCGCCCCAGCCCTAACATAGTCACCGACTGCCGTTTCATGTTTTTCTTTTTACGTTTCTCGAGAACCGCTCATCCAAAATACTTCACGGGCGACACTTCCTTGGGTCCTCAGCAATACACCTGCCAAGTTTGAAGTCCGTTGGATGAGCAGTGGTTGAGAAGATCAAAATACAGACAAACAGACAGACAGACAGACGGAGATTCCTCCATTTATAGTTAGATTGTCATGAGTTAATTTCACAACAACACGCACTGGTGTTGTGAGTTCATGCCGTGCTGTTCTGCACCATCCAGACAACAACAGGTTTTTTTTCATTTGCTGAACTGACATACTTTCAGTGTGACAAGTGATGTGACTGGCTGACATATGTATTAATTACCAGACCCTCCCATCTGTATTCCACATCACCAAGTCTGTTGTGACTCGGCTGTATGAACCAACCACAGTCTGTGAGCCCAAGACCACTGTTTATTCAATGGGAAACTGTGGGTGCCTGTTGGGACTATCAAAGACTAAGAGACATGTAGTCTGTCTTTTGTCTTAGAAATGGTAATTACTGCTTTACAGAACGGCTTGGGGATGGTTGGAGGAATGACTTCATTTCATCCACAGCTTCTACCTTCTGTATTTTCACAGCGGAGATCCAGCTTTTCTTAGTCTGCTCATCATGCACCATGAAGCACACTGATTCTCTTTGAATTTCTCTGTAATCACCCAATTTTTGTTTTGACGCTGTGTTCTCTATTCTTACCTATACTGTGTTTTAATGAAGATTAATTCACGACATAGTTGCTCTCATTTTCGCATATTTCTGTTTTTGTTGTCAAACAACGGAACAAGGAAAAAATAGCCCATTGATTTCATTGCGGTTCAGATGTCATTCACGCTGTTGTGTCACGGTGGTAACTAAATCCTTAGGCTTTCTTATCACTATACAAGGTAGTCTGTCAAAATCATGACATCACATGAATAGGTAAATGACTGTTGTAATGTATCACTGGCTGTATCAAAATTTAAAACGAGTGATTGCACAGAAAGTTGGAGATGAGAGAAGTTTGTCTTCCTAACTTCACGGCCAGACAGTCCCAACAGAACGGGCAGACACAGCCTGTCATAAATACAAAATGGAATTATACACCGATCAGCCGTAACAGCACGTTAAACCTCTGGTAAGTCCCCCTTTGCTCTTAATTACCTCTAAGCCTGCTGCGTTTGTCAGCCCCTGTCATATATATCAACATTTAAAACGAGTGATCACAAAGAGGTTGTCTTCTTAACTGTACATCATGTTTAATATTTGCACGACTTGTGCCACAGTGTTACCCATGTACTAGATCTTTGACAAAAAGTCTGCAACCCTGTTTGTAACTTATCCAGTATGATATGAAATACAGTGAAAGAACCCATTAGCACTGATATTGCTTAGGGAGTCCTTGCTTCATACAGGTAGAGTAGGGACGGGGGAGTGACTGTATGGATTTAATGAAGCTGTAACTGAGGGGATAAAAAAGTGGGACCTGTGCTACCGCTTTACAAAGATCAGCCACAACATAAAACCAGTTATAGTTTTAATGTTTTGGCTGCATGGTGTATATATATACCGTGTATGTATCTATATATATCTATATATATATAGATATATATAGGTATATATACTCCATTCAGCTACAACATTAAAAATGGTAACTGGTTTTAATGTTGTGGCTGATCGGTATATATATGAGATACTGTCAGTCAATTGGAATTTTTTTTTTTTTTTTTTTTTTAACTTCAAATCATTGAGGTGAAATTTCCGGGTAAAATCAAGGTTAATGGTGCTAAAATATGAGTGATAACTAGCTGGGCTGTTAACATTATTAAAGTGCCAGCAACTACTGTAAGTCTGGGAAACATACCATTCACTAAACAAAGAAAGAGGACTCTGCAGTGTACTGTCTGCAACCACACATTGGTTTGTATGGGACTGTATTTTTGTGAATAACGTGCTATGTCATGGTGACGCCCTGCAATTGAATGAATGGCGCTTGAATGGGCATGTTGACTGTGAAATCCAGACAGCCCTTGTCACGCAACTGGACTGGGGGGTGGGACCGTAGTGTGTTGAAACTAGCTGGAATCTGGCAGGCAACAAGACCTTCGGCAGTATCTGGGGCTGTGAGAGATAGGAATAAAAAGGCAGAGGAAAGGAGGGAGAGAGAGACAAGACCCCCTTTTAAACAAAGATCCTGCTATATTGCCGTTAAGATGACCCCTCATTATGCTGACTTTGCTTGTTTACATTGAACCAAACAAAGCCGGCACAATGCCGCCTCAGTGTGTCCTTTTAGATAGCATGCTGGTGTTCTGGAATCAGAGGCATGGAATGAGGCTCCAGAAGCCAGTGGAGAGAGAGAGGTCCCAGAACAGGCAAAGGTCCAGCACAGAGAAGCCTGAGTGAAAAGAAAGGACAGGGAGGAGCTATAGGGAGAGAGAAAGAAGAGATAGAGAAAGTGATATGTATACAGCTTTGACATCATGTGCTTGAGGGACCACAAAAACATATGAATCGGTTTCAAAGGAAGTTTACAGTAATCTTTTAGCCAGGTCCTCAGAACCCAAAGTCTGATCTGACAAGGATAAGGCAGCGAGGGAAAGCTTAAATCATGTAATGTGGTCAAATTTTCTAGTTTCAGTTAAAATTCTAGCTGCAGCATTCTGACCCATTTGAAGACTTTTGGCGTGTCGCAGACCTGAAAACAAAACCATACAATAAACAAGCCCGAATGATACAAAGACGTGTATCAGGGTCTGGGATCTCAGTTTTATCAGAATTTAAGAGCAGGAAAATATTTGACATCCAGCTTTTCACACCAGACAAGCGGGCCTCTAATTCAATAATTTGAAAATGACCATCTGCCTTTACTGCCTTTGATGTAGTATTATTATAGAAACACATTGTGTTCAAGAGCAAGGTCAGCGACTGCAATTTTCCAATCGTTTTAGGGGTACAAAGATCTATGGTATCAAAAGCTGCATTTAGATCCGGTAAGAGAAGCACAGAGGTGGAATCTGAATCCATAATAAGCAGAAGATCATTCACCACATCAGTAAGCGCAGTTTCAGTGGAGTGACAGGCCCTGATCAAGGGCAGAGGTTTCACTACAGCGGTCTTAAAGCTGGTGGGGCAGTGCCATTTGTGAGTGGTAAATTAACAAAGCAATGTGGATCCCAAAAATGGCCTGGAGGTCTTCGGATAGTTGAAATGGTAGAGGGCAGGTGATTGGTTTAGAAGCCAGCAACAGCTTAGACAATGTTTTAGCCTCAAAATTTGTAAAAATGGAGACTATTTAGGATTCAACATAGTGCTTGGCTGGTTCTGCAGAAGTAGCTGGAGATGAGAAACTAATTTTGTATCTAATCTCATCTATTTTACTGCAGGAAAAGTCTAAAAAAAAATAATGTGCTGTAAAGGGCGAACAGCTAAGAGAGTGTTGCTTTTGAGAAGGTTTGGCTGCAATGTCAAATAGATATCTACAATTGTGGGGTTTTTTTTGTTTTGTTTATTGTTACTAATTAAGTGAGAGAAATATGCTGCTCTAGCAGCTGACAGAGCATGCTTGGAATTCAATACATGCTAATGCCTAGAGAGATCGAAAACTTCCAGTTTTAATTTACACCATTTGTGTTCCAATCTCCTTCAAGCCGGCTAAAGAGAACGTGTTTCTTCAATAAACCCGGGTGTAGATTTCTTTTGTTGTGGTAATAAGAGGAGCAACATAATCCAGGAGACTCAAACAGGCAAACACCAAAATATAAATGTAGTGTATGTACAGTATATTTTGATATTCAATATGCATAAAGAAGTGACGTAAGATTGCTGTCTACCAGTATTACAAATAGAGTGGAAACCACTTATAGTGATCACAGTTACAGTGATCGGCCTCTTACATGGTTCAAAAAGCTTGGGACAGAATCTTTCCTTTACAGATGCTGTTTGAATAATTTGCTTATAGTAATCAAATAGTCTGCTTACGCTGCTCAGTTTGGGTCTTTTCATACATGACAACATATGGCTGTTGTAGTCTGCTACAGCAAGCTGTCATATGCCTGGACTCCCTGCGAACTTATCTGTACGAGGTTTTTGGACTGCCACAGTGTGTAACGACCGGCCCTTCCTACTCTCCCAAAATAAGTCCATTGTGTGAGTTTGTGTGTGTGCGTGTACGTGTGCTTGCTGTGCGCCCGTATGTGCCAAGTGATATCTTCCTCTACTCACACCGCCGTGGCTCAGTGAGTTATTTTGCCCTCCTGTTCCTGCTCTGCTCGCATTTTTGGACTCTGACAGTTTGTAATTATCGTCCCCGCTCTCTCACAGCAGCAGGTATGTTACCTGAGGGGAGTTTAATGCTTTCACCCTGACCATTTGGACTGGACATAGAGAAGGAAAGGGCCACGGCACAGTTTTTGTTATTTTATCTATAAATCAATAAATAGCAAAGCTGTCGTTTCATTACTTTATAATCATGTAATAAATATACAAATGTCAATTAGATGCTAATCTGCATGAGAAATAAAGAAAAACTGAAAAAAATCTGTTATAATAATCCTCCACTTACAGTGATCATTTTGACTCGGACAGACGTGAACTCTGTAAGTGGTTTCCAATGTATATAATGAACTGAAGGAGAAACTTCTCATACACTATAAAGCAGCTGTGGACAACAGATACTGTCAGAATCACTCCTACTCATTTATAGAAAAATGCAGACTGATTTACTGACATTCCTGCTTTAAAGGAAATAAACGTTAACTTTTTAAAGCCCATTTAAACGCCTCCACTGGCTGGAGAGAAATTAGTTCAAATTTGCATTTATTTACATTTTAAGTACTATCCCAATATTACTGTGCATTTACTCGCTGTATTTAGTTTGCTCTTGTTGATAACATCACACCAGAAACAGACGTAGTTCTTTATGACAGCATATTAGGGCTTCTGTAGCTAAATAAAAAAGAAAATGATGGAGCTGGGGAAAGGGATTAAAATTCTGAGAAAAAAGATTTCAACATTAAAGTGGTAAATTTATGAGGAAAAAAAGTTTACTTTCTGAGATTAAGGTGTTAATTTTACAAGATGATGAAGTCACATATTTACAGGAAAAAAACAACCTTATCACAGATGCCACGCTTGCCATGTGTTATGCCTGCAGTGGCTGATTTAATCGAATTATACTTTGCAATCGGATTTAGCAATAAGGAAATACTCATAATTATGGCCCAGAAATCCCCATATTATTATAACCATCTGAACTCTGATTGCTGTGAATGGGCATATTCAGAAGAAATCAACAAACTGATTTGGAATGGGTTGATCAGGAACTACAACACATTTCTTGCAAATTTCTGACTTTTTAATCTCAGAGAATATTCAAGTTTTTTTCCTAATTTTGTATGTCTTGTCTTTTAAATTTACCACCCTAATATCGGAGAGTATCCAAATTGTTTCTCGTAAATTTCAGAATATCATTCCCCTCCCATGGCTCTGTGATCACAGTCATTGTTCTGAGACGTTCACTCCCAGCGCAAAGTCTTGGAAATATTTTCCACCAAAACACTAACAACTGTATTTTGGTGGAAATAGAGTTGCTGAAGAACCTCCCACCTGTTTGCATCTGTCCTACCACCTGTTTTAACATACACATCAAACATAAACCATCATTTTATGATCCCATACATTTGATTATTAAGGAACTGTGACCAAGATATGTACATGTATGAGTGGGCCATTTTATTCTTCATCGCATTTTCATCAACAAACTGAGTCACTACTTCAAAATGATCTCAGACTTATTTTTAACATATCTGACTTCATATACCAGGGGTCAGCAGTTAGGTTCAACTGCTTCAATCAATAAATGATTTTAGGATTGCATCTGAAGAAAGATGTAATTTTTCCTGTTTGTAATTAAGGACTAAAAGATAAATTTGTCAATATATGTGAATATATCCTCTGTGTTCCACCATGAGACAGGAGAGGTAAAGGATCCACACAACATAAAGAGTGGCCTACTGTATGGTTGAATGAAAGATGTTGTTGCTGTTTGAGGCCCACAACCCACTATTTACTGACCTCTGATATAGTCTATTGACATCTAAGGTCTTTGTACCTTATGGGGTTTTTGTGTTCACTGATTTGTTGTATGTCTTTAACAATGTGGGCCCAGGATGTTAAAGTAGTAATACAAGATACTGACTGGGGGTCAGACCAGGAAACACTGTGCCATCTCCACTTTGTTCTTATACTATCAAGAGAAAAAAAATCTGTTCACTTCTTGTTACCAATAACAAGATATTGGTGCTTTCTCTGTGCTTGAACTTTTTAAAAGAAAATGTAATGTCAATATTTTTCCCATAGTGCTTTTACCATAAGTTCATGAATGTTCAAATTGAATCAGATGGGAGCTGTAAAATGCCATCAAGAGCTTTTTTAGAATCTTGATGAAACACAACACATGATGAGAATGTTCAGTTATCACTTCATCACTGTAGAACACTGACACTATAATGGACGTCCCGGTAGGAACCTGCCTCTGCAGAAAAACTTCATTCACCTTCAGCAACCTGAAGCAAGCTCTGTCTCTGTCTTTGGTGAAAACGAACCGTCAACTGTTGCAAAACAACAACAATCTACGTCTACAGCTTTAACTTCAGTAACTTGAACAACACCAATACAGTTTCAAGTTGAGCTTCAACTGTGAAGTACGACTGCTCCCTTTGTTGCCATTCAGTATCTTCACTGAGCTGAAATGCACAGACAAAGAAACCAGGTGAGATTTTCTCATTTGACCTGGAGAAACTTTTTTTCATCGCTGTGCCTCTCTAGGCCTGCCTACTCTTCACTAGTATTGATTCATATTCTGTCTAAATTAATGCAGTTGAGCATCTAACCAGAAGTGCCAAAAGCAGTGAAGTGCAGAGTAAAGTGAACATGTATAGTGATATATACACAACAGTGAGGGTTATTTATGAATACCCTAATATCTATACAATATGAGCAGTATTAACAGTATGAACAGAGTGAAATGAATACACTAGGATACAGCAGTTCTAGTGCAGCTGCTCTCTGTTGAGTGTTTCAAGAGTCTTGTCTTTAGACTAAAGTAGATTCAACTCTATAAATACGTCTACAGGTTGTGTTAAGGTGGGACTGGAGTTTTAGACATGAACTACATGTACTGAATGACTTTATTTTTCAGGCTTCTGGGCCAATGTAGTTCAGTGCTGCCCTTTTGGGGCCAAAGCAGTACAGGCTGGCTGCAGTACAACAGCAGCAAACTGTACAGGGCCTCAGAGATACCCCCTACTCTGCAACACTGAGATTAAGTGTCTCAAAGAGGAAAACAAGGCTCTAAAGGAGCAAGTTAACCTGCTGGAAAATGGATGGAGGCAGATGGAGATTCAGCTCCAAGAGGAGCTCAGACAAAAAGCCAGGAGGGAAAAGCCAGACTGACGATCAGATCAGCCTCCTCACCTCCAAGAACAAACAACTTCAGCTAATTTTACCCCAGAATAACAACCATTTTGTTTCAGAATGCTAGAGAATTTAGCATCTTTTGGATGTTAAATAAAAAATGTAGTATTTATCTTTTCAGAAGCTTTTACAGCAGTACAGAGGAACAGGAGGAGAGCAAGACTCAAAACAAGCAGGAGGAGAACAAGATTCAAAAGCAAGAAAAGATGGAGATCAAAGACAATGAGAAAGTAGAAGATATACATATACACATACAAATATAAGATGTACTGTGAGCTACATGTAACAAGGCAGAAGGTATGGACATATAGTGAGCCCAACCTTAGGAGACCTCAACTGATTTTTCTGTTTTTATTAACGTAATTACAGTCTTTCCATTACCTTAACCGTATAATAGTTGCCATGAATAACTTGCCAATGAACATTGTTATTGAAGAGAAAAAAAAAAGTTGTCATAGTCATCACCACTGAAGTTTTTGTCAATAGGGCAGAGCTGTATGGATGCCTAAGGGGTTTTGCATTCCCTTCCCTGTCTGCCTGTTTCCTCCTCTAAATGAATTAATCCTACTCTAGCTCTCAACGACATTTTGAATGATCCAAAGTAACAATAATAATACAGCACTTTGAAATGTTCTTCTTAAATGGGCCATTAATTTATATTCAAAGAACATAAGCACAGATTCCAATCTAATTAATTTCGAAATTTTAGTTGGACAACTCCATCTCTTTCAGGTCTTTGACAGTGAAAGCCAGATAATCTAATTCAGTACAGCTGCATGTTTGTTTCAATACAAGTCATAGCCAAAACGATAAACACAAATTTCTGCCAATCTCTTTTCCAGTGCCAGACAACATATTAACTAGACACTTTCTGCTGGACTGGCATGCTTAGCTGAATTTACCAGAACTCTCAGAAAAGCCAAGTGACAGCTGTTAAGCTGCCACTTGGTTTATCTGTATATTAATTTATCCACAGGCAGGAGAGAAAAGATTTCTGGATAAATAAAGTATTCGTGTGTAAGTTATTTACAAAGGGGTAGCAGCTGAGGAAACATTTCTTGGATATACATGCAAAAGATTAAAGGGGAATAAAGAAAGAATATGAGCAGAGTGCTCAGCAAACATTTTATCTTTGCTTAAGTACAGGGCCAAGATGAAAGCTGAGGCAACATCAAGACCCATCAAAGAAATGCACTGGCCTCAGAATATGAATATGAATTACTATTATTTTTTCAGAAATCAGTTGTTTCAACAGATTATGTAATAAGAAGGCAGATTCTTTAATGTGACTTTTTACCCATTTGCAAAATGAACAGCATGATTATCAACAATCTTGTTCCATGTAATACTTCCAGAATGGACTTGGCCTACATCGTGATCGACCAATCGATCAAAGTTTTAAAGCTGGAGGAACAAAACTTATGTGACGCTTATGTGACATCAGGACTTTGGCTCTCTGTACTTTGAACAAATTTCAGTGGTTAATGTTTGTTTCCCATTTGTTTTTTTTTATTCTGATGAAATAGAATAATTACAGCATTATTGGTATGCACCAAGTGGCAACCCACCATGATGTCACCCATTGGTTTGTGAACTACCGTTCTGAAGCCTCGATCTGGCATTTCGGCCGCTGCCATCGTGTTTGTTTGGAGCCAGAAGTGACCACATTTGGATGAGACGGTGGAGCTGGGGAGGGACAAGGGGTGAATCTGACTGAGAACCAAAGGACACCGTGCACGGCCACCTATACTGGCAACCTGATTGCACCAGGCTCCAGCAGCCAATATGATACATTTCTCACCCATGCAATGTTTTTTTTCCGCCCTGGTCTAGATCATTGGGGACAGCTACATCCGGCATGGGTCCTAGAGAGCTTCAGGCACCATAGGGAACAACCTAGGTGTTGATGGTATCTACATCTGTTGGTTTGGCTGGGGTGTTCTGAGGTGGAAGAGCAGCAGTATTGGATGTCCTCCTCGTCCACTGCGGTGGGAATGACCTGGGGGGTGTCTGAAGCGTCAACCTCATTGCAGCAATGAAGGAGGACCTGCACCACCTCCACCTGTGGCTTCCAGACATGAAGATCACCTTCTCTGGCATCACCCAGAGATGCAGGTGGAAGGCTCACTAGGCTTGCAGGTTTATGAACAGTGTTATGGCTACATACACCGATCAGCCAAAACATTAAAACTAGTAACAGGTTATAGTATTGTGGCGTATTGGTGTATACTTGTTCCTAAAAATTATGTTGCACTAAAGTTTCGACTACCTCTTTTATTATGCAAACTTGTCTTGTGACATTTAAGTCCACCTGTACATTGATCCACGGCTGTATTTTTATTTTGATTTTTTTAAGGTAGTTACAGTCAATTGTAAATTTCACAACTACATTATTTATTTCATCCATTCATTACATTCTTTTATGCATCTTTCCAGTATTGCTGGAAAAATGTGCTATAAAGGTATTTATTAATGATTATGTCATTTTTATGATGCATATCTGTTTGAATTTTAACGATAGCAACATGCACAGTATTATAATTATACGAGAACACATGATGGAGGTTTTGCTAGAATTTGTAATGAATCAAAAGGCTATTTCTATGTTGGCTTTAAACAACATAAATATTAGAAAGCTTTATTAAATGTTGCTGTCCTTGAACATTGACAACAATGATCAAAAGTCGGATGTTAAAGTTTGTGCTTTCCTCATGTGTGTATTATGTACTTCTCCATTTTCTCCATTACGAGGCATAGGGTAAATTTGTTCTGTAGTGTTCTTAAAGTGTTCTGCAGTTACTGGAAAATGCACTTAGTGCTGTTAAATCATGATAAAACTATGATCACACATTAAACACATTTTTCAATTACAATAACTGTAGTTATGAATCAAACTAATGTACATGAGCTGTACTACACTGACATTTTAGAAGTCTCCATCAAATGAAAAACATACAAAGACATGTAATATTAATTACCTAACCTAACTGCTTTGAAATCTAATCTATCAGTTTTTCCGTACACACTTAAGAGTTTGTATGCCTGAAACACACCTCTAAAGTGGTAACAAGAGTGCACATCTATTACAGGAGTCACATTTTGTTCCTGGGTGCACGTCTGGTTGGTCAGTTCTGGCTGTTTCTTAAAGAACACCCTTTTGATGTCAAATTGGGAAATACTTTCATCTGTGAAGGTGTTGAGTGTACTAGAGTTGATCAAACACTTAAATACAGTTTATTTTTTTCAAAATTCTGTTTTTAAAAATGTTACTACATTCACCTTTCTAACAACAGCAGAAATGAAGTCAACTGGATTTGGTTTTCTAGTATCATCAATGCAACCCATTTCAGAACTTAGGATGTTGTCCATGCAGTCTCTCTTCTCCACAACCAGATGAATGGCACCAAATACACTGCTCCTTATGTGAGGTCTTCCTTCTGTTGGCACAGCGTGGCTACCGTTCGAATTACAGTGAAGTACAAACACTTTACTAATGATATGGTGGATCACAATGAATCACAGGCAGATACCAGCTTGTCAGGATAGGTGCATGAGTGTCTGCTTCAGTTGAGGACTATTGTGTATTAACTTACTGTGTTGAATGAACAAGTTCCTGCATGACAAATGTTCTTCTATACATTGTGCGTTGTACATAAGAACACATTTCTAAAATTTTTGTGATATGATCAGTGTTTAAATGAATGGCATTTCTAAATAGAGACTCTAACATGTGTCAGTGACTCATCTTAAAATAGTCCCATGCGCTAACAGAAGGTCCTCATACTGAACAGCAGACACACCAAAGTGGAAGAAAGACATCAGTGTAGAAGCAAAGTAATACGTTGGCAAGATTTCCTGTTTCGGGTTTTCCATGTACGTTAAGACAGGCCTGTAGTCACTTGATGTTGGTAAAAATGAAAAGAGTGGCATCATGATCACAGACATCATAAACGGTAACTGATGATTTCATTAACTGTTTTCTAACCACACATTCAGATACATTTTACTGAAAAATTACCCCATGTTAGGGTTTTGTATTTCAGCAAATTTCACCACTAAGTATTGGTACATTTAGAAAATGTGCTGTGTAATTAGTGCATAGAAATGTATCTGTCTACCTTCTTGTCCATTGTTTCATCATAATCACCTAAAGGAAAACTGTCTGAACAAAATAAAGTCCTTACAGTTCCGACTCTACTCCAGAATGATGTGTATATTAACATTTTGCACTAACAAGGCACCACATCTGCACGTGTGCGTGTGCAATGAAAATGAGAATTGTTTATGTTTATTTATCTAAGAAGGGACAATGCACATGAATTACCATAAGCATGTGGGTGAATTGTGTAAATGTGCCATACTTAGCCATACAGGCTAATTTTCCTCTACAGTCCCCGGCAGGTCGATGGCTTATAAAAACATTGAAGTAAAACATAGAAAAGCATATAAGCACAGACAAACAGTAAAACTATGCAAGAATTAGAAGACAAATGCAACAATTGGGACTAAGAGCAAATTAAAGCAGAAATAAAGACCCTGGCACCCAGCAATCCAACATTCAGAGCATAGGGGAAATCATTTAGCCTGGCAACACGCAAGTTTGTAACATAGAAACTCACAAAGCATAGCATAAAAATCAATATGACAGCACATCAAAAGTAACACACCACAATTAACACTTGACATCACAATGACATAACTACTAGGCTTTATGGTGACCTTAAATTTTTCAGTGGATATAAATGAATCTAATTTTAGATCTTTCTGTAGATTATTCCATATCCGGGGTGCATAATAAGAAAATGCAGTTTTCCCCAGATCTGTCAAAACTCGCAGTACATTTGAAAGCGATCACCTAGAGGAGCATAGCTAATAACTACCCAAGCTGAGGCAAAGGATGGTACAGAGGAATTTTACCCAGTGTCGCTTTATGAATAAAAATATACTAGTGTTGTTGTCTGCGAGTGGTCAGTGATGTCCAGCCCACCAATTCATAAAGAATGCAATGGTGAGTAAGCGACCTTGCATTAGTGATTAAAAACATATTGGTTGTACACTCGAAACAGCTGTAACTGGCCAACCAAAAGTGCACCCAGGAGCAAAATGTGACTCCAGGTACACGAAATCAAGGCTCCATAATATAGAGGAGGCTGCATGAATACACAATATATCCCCATGATCAATCACAAGCAGAAAGGTAGATTATCAGCATTAAAAGTAAAAAAAGATGTATTTATAAAATAAAAGCCTGTTTCACTCTGAGCTTCCTAACTAGATTAGCAATATGTACATCAAATAAAAGTTTGTCATATATCAATATACCTGAGTACTTGTACGAGGGCACCAATGGTTTGATTTACCATCAGATGTAAAAATGTTAAAATCATCAAGCAACTGTAGGTGAGCTTTTGAAAAGACCATGAACTTTGTTTGTTGAACTTTGGCATTTAATACCAATTTTAAACTAAACAGAGCAGTTTGTAATGACTGTAGTGCAGTCTTAAGATCTTGTACTGCTTGTATTATGAAGGGAGCGTGCATATAAATTACAGTCTCAACAACATAGAGTTGAATTTTTGCTTGACTGTCCTTAGCCAATTCATTTGGCCCTAAAATGGAACCCTGGTGGACACCCTTAGTTATCTCAAGAAAATCTGATGTATGGCCCGCCGCATAAACACACTGGGTTTGGTCAACAAAATAATTTCTGAATCATTTAACACCCTTAGGAATAACGCCAACATTCCTGAGTTTGTTCAGCAGCAGTTCATGATCCGCTGAATCAAACGCCTTGAGGAGCCTTCAAGGATCTTAGCCAAGACTGAGAATTTGGAAATTGGACGATAGTTGTTAAGTTCTGAGGGGTCTTTATCATTATGTAGGGGGAAACATGGGCAGCCTTCCAAATTTTAGGTACGAAGACTCAAAGATATGAGTACTATCTTCTTGAGTAATATCTTCATCTTTAAGAGACAAGATCACGATTCTCTCGACCAGTAGGCTTTTTATGATCATGTCTTTCAGAGCCTTACAGACTTGAGCAGCTGAAATAGGTTTAAACTTAAACAAATACAGATTTCCATCAACTGCTGTAGGGGTATAACATGGGACAGGTGTATTTACATTCAAACTGTTAAGAAAGACCCAGCACGAATAAAATGTTTACTAAATGGACTGATCATGGCAGCTCTGTCCTTTATGTTATCTAAGCCAACCAGAATGTGCTCAGGGAGACCCGAAGCAGCATGTGCACCTGACAATGATTTAATTTCTTTCCACAATTGTGAGGGGTAATTTAGGTTCTCTGTACCTGATGTAATATAAAACTCTGATTTGGATTTTCTAATCATTAAGGTGCGCTTGTTCCTTAGAGTCCTAAATGTAGTCCAATCAGCTAAGGAGTTTGAAAATCTAGCTTGGACCCATGATTTGTTTCCTAAATTAAATAGCACTGAAAGAATGTCCGAGAACAAGGGATTATCCCTACCTTTGATCCTAAACTTCTTAATGGGAGCATGTTTATTAGAAATAGAGAGGAATATCGAGTGAAAATACTTCCATGTCAGTTAAACATCCGGAAAAAAGTAACTGTGCTAAGATCACTGGAATACAAATCATGGAAGAATGTCTGCTCTTCAAAACTTCTAAAATATCTTTTAAAAATGAAACAAGGTATTACATGGGGTATTTTTACATAGGTAAATGCTGAGTGTACGATGTGCAGGCACACCACAAACATGTTGTCCTGAGATAAAAAACTACAAAGTTACTTACTGTATTAATGGAGCAAGATAAGATTCATACTTACTCAATTTGCAGTCAAATTTTTACAATCAGTGGGTGTCAATCCATTTAAATCATCAATTGAAATTGACGGGGGAAACAAAATCTCAACCCCTACCCTCTATTTTCCTTTTTCCCTCTTTCCCTCCACCTCTATTCTGGATTTAGTTCCTTCTTTTCTTCAAGCTTTTCCTTTTCCTGCCTTCAGTGTTCAATCCTAACATTATCTTACCTTTTCACTTTACCCAGACAGAGTAGATTGCTGCTATTAAAATTTAAAATGCTGTGTTGATCTTGCACTTCGAGCTCCTACCAGTGTTTACTGTAGGGTGTTGTCCATTTGTGGCCACCCCTTGTTCTGCTCACTACATCTAGTGGAGACATGGTCCCTAAACACAGGTGTTGGTCTGTGAAGTATTTAGCACTCCAGAATTTTTGCGGGTGCTATACCAAACAATGCCACTTAGCTATAACCAGTGGCTTTTTAGGTGGTAAGAAAGATGGGGTACCTACTTGGGATAGGTGCAAGACCAGAAAATTACACAATTGGACATAATGCACTATTGCACATTTTCCAAACAGTTTAATACAGGTATGAATCTGACTGAGTACATACCTGTTCTCCTCAACGTGCAAGTTCCTGCTCAATTCCCTGTTTGTATGTATATCAGTCTAGGCAGCTATGCTTGCTCTGCCGATCATGCCCAATTTTACCTGTCTGGATGACTCCAGCTGCTTTCATGTTTAATAATCCTCTCTGAAAGATGCCTGAGATCTTGAAAGGGAAGGTGTTTAAGTTCAATTTTTTCTTCAAAAGGCAGCCTTTCAAATTCGTGCTGTAGAAGATAATCCACTTCATTCATGGTGACTGCAGTTTTTCTGCTTTATAAAAGAAATACTAACTTCTGAAAAATAAAAACAAATGACAACAGAACTTGGTACAACAGTACAAAAAGCCAATCAAATTGCCATGGGACAACTGGCAATCAGACCCACCAGGCATAAAATTGTGCCATCCACTTTCATCACCAAAGACTTTGAGCATGCGTATTTTTGCTATCCCCACATAATAAAGTGCAAATAAACACACAATTCTTAAACCATTCTATCCAACCACTGGCCTTAAATTGTAGAATAATAAGTAACAGCAGCAACTGAGGATTTTTTATGTCATGAATTTATCCAGAATTATAGTAATTCCTAAGTCACTCAGAACCACTAAAACCTCACTTTTTATCTGCTGCCAGCAGATGGAGCTCGCCCCAAATGACCTGCCACCACTTGCATTAACACAAATGTTTCTAGCAGTAGATGACTGTTTTTCACAGACTCAAATATTGTTTTTGCAACAAACGTGGAGGTTGCATCTGCTTGCTGATACAGTATTTTGCCGGACTAATATCTTTTTTCCCCTGGCATCTTATTTGACTTTCTGCTCCTCCAGTCGAGGTCCATAGAACTGTGTTGATAGTACATTTGAGTCTTTCAGTCCTTTGCATGTTGTAGAGATTATTGTGGTCCTCTCTACCCAGAGGAGTAAGGAGGGACAGAATAGAAGGAACACTCCTTCTCCTAGTGATGAGGGAAGGACCTAACACAGGTGAATTTGAGGACTTTTCCTTCTACAACTCCCAAACTGATTATGTTGTACTTAAAAACAGATTTAAACTTGACAACAGCTGGTTTACTTTGTTAATTTCTCTTGATACTCTAAAAGTTGTATACTTAAGTAATGTTGACTTAGCCTACACACGCAGGAATCCCATGTTCGTGACTCCTCCTTTCTCCACAGTCGCAAGCTCCTTTTTGTACTCCTCGTGAACACATAATATCCCATCCCAGAATAAAGCCTCAGTTTTCTTATCAGTTCAGCTTGCCTCCATCTCTGTAGAAAATTTGAAGTCTACTGCCTGTAATAAAGAATTAAGTAGACAAAACAAAAAGAGACAAAAAAAAGACAATGTAATACGTGACATATTTTTTCATATAAACCAAAATAGTATTTTCATCACCTTTGTAGCCTATACACTTTTGTTTAGTTTTGTTCAAAACATGTGGTAGTTAGTGATAAAATTAAGTTAATTTAAATAATGGTAAGGATTGACTGAATAACAAGAAACAAAATGCTGCCTTTTTCGTTTTGCTATTTTTTCGTGTCACACATACCAATTTAAGAAATTTTGGATTTGGTTGACTATATGGCTTTGAATACATCTGTGAAAACAACAACAATATCAATAAAAAATAGTTAAATGTACATTTAAGGTAAATGACACCTCTCTAGAACCACAGCTGTTGAATGGATTGCTATGAATTTTTGCAAAGACATCCATTGCCACCATAAGATTTTCAAGTGAGATGTCTTGACACCTTATGGATTATTATAAAATTTAGTACAGACTTTCTTAGGTACAGAATCTATACTGTGCTCTGTGGCACCATGAACAAAGTCCTCAAAACTCTGTTGCACTCTTGCTCAATTCCTTGTCATAACCTGGTGCCTTCAGTGCCCATAATGCAACACAACTGTCAACAGTTCAGTAGGAGATTAGGGTGTTTTATGCTAGTAGTGGCCAATGTACAGTAGTCAGAAGCCTCAAGCAGAGATGAGGAGTGGGCAACAGAGGTCTGGTACGCTCCACACCACCAGGCTTTTTTTTCATTTTCAAATTTGTAGTCATCAATCCCAACCGACTCACTTGAGGCAATTTATCAAATTTTTGTGCAGTCACACATAAGCAGTAGTACTCCCCAAAACCTGGAAACACACACCAATGTGTATTGCTGGAGTTCCACTTTATTATATTTTTCATTGATTTGTCACCTTTATTTTATGAAGCAACTGGAGTAATGTATTAATATTGTATCTACCCAAGTCGAAGCCAAAGTCCGTGACTAACTGACTAACTGAGTGATGAAGTTACACCATAAATCAGCCGAATGCTGCTTGACTGGGTTCTAAAGTTACACCACTGGTTGGCTGGCCAAGTATTGGAGTTTGCCCATCAATTCCGAAGGAATGCAGTTAAGTTTAGAGGTGAAGTGGAAGGAGGAAAGGTAGGGAAAGCTACAAGACTACAAATGCAGAGAAGAGGTGTGGAAACTGAGAACCCGTCATAGTGCTTGAGTTTGAAATTGTTATGCCAAAGACAGTAACAATAGGATATTTGAGTTATGATGTCAGAGGGTTTATCCCTGCACCCCTGTTATCTTTCAGGTGTCAATGAATGGAACACACTGCAGGACAATGTAAAGGAAAGCTAATATGCGCTAGATGTGGAGGAGAAGATAAGTTGGGTAAATGTGATCAAGATACAAAAATCAGACGCTGCAACTGTGGCAGTGAAAACAGTGGTGCTTTTGGAGAATGCTCAAAGACAAGCTTAAGAGATGAAGAAATATAAATCCAGATCCAGTGTCACACGTGTGGTAAATTGCACAAGAGAGTCTGAAAATAAATGACCGATAGAGGCTCAGTCTCCCATATCAAGTCAGAGGCAAACAGAAGAAAATCCATCTATAAGAGGATTGATGATGATACACTGATGGTGGATAAAATCAGCTGTGCTTTCATCTGTAAGACTGTGATGTGGCAATGCAACAACAGAGAAAAAGTGATAGAGACACTGGGGATTAATAAAGTTAAAGCTGAATTGATTCATGAGATGTTGAACCCTTCTAAATATGATCGACTGTCTGAAGGGGATTTTTTTCATCATGGTATTTCATATCCTCCAATGGAATGCCAGACGTTTAATTGCTAATGGGCAAGAGTTCAAAAAGTTGTAGCTGATCTGGAAGTTTTACCTGATGTTATTTGCATACAAGAAATGTGGTTAAGACCACACTTGGAATTAGGGCTTGAATTTGGAGTTACAGCTCTGTTAGATGTGACAGAATTGGAACACAAGGTGGAGGGTGTGTAACATTCCTTGCGGATACTTAAGGTATGTGAATTTTTACAGTCCTTGCAAGAAATTTTCAATGTGAATATTTCATGAGATCTCAGGAGGTGTTGATAGATGAGAAATAGGAACTGGACACTTTAATGCCCACAATACTCTATGGGCCAGTGATCACACAGACACAAATGGAGAAGTAGTTGAAGAACTAATGGAGGAGAGATCACTTGCTTGTCATAATGATGGAAGAGGTACCAAAG
This sequence comes from Xiphias gladius, assembly GCF_016859285.1. Classification (NCBI taxonomy): domain Eukaryota; kingdom Metazoa; phylum Chordata; class Actinopteri; order Istiophoriformes; family Xiphiidae; genus Xiphias; species Xiphias gladius. Next base: position 4,792,138 of record NC_053413.1, read on the forward strand.
TGGATGATACAAGAAATTCAGTTTCATGCTCAGATCTTAATCTAGTCTCCGAATATCAGTAATTTATGTGAATGTAATGTAATGAATGATACTAACATAGGTAGTGATCACTTTCCAATATTGTGCTCTATGAATTTTGATTTGCATGTGCAAGAAGGTTATTAGAAAGATGGTGTTTTCCTAAAGCTGACTGGGAAAAATTTTTAGAATGTTGGATTGAGTACATTGAAAGAATTTTGATGGAGGGTGATGTGGTTAGCTATGCAGAAGCAGTGATGTCCATGATTATTAGTGCTCCATCAACATGTATTCGTAAGAGCACAGTGAATGGGAAAAGGAAACTGGTTCCATGGTGGAATGATGAATGTAAAAATGCTTTAAAAAAAATAAATCATGCATTCTGAACTATAAGAAATCATTTGAGTCAAGATAATCTGATTGACTATAAAAGGAAGAGAGCTTTGGCACAGAAAATAAATAAGACATCCAAGATGAATGCATGGAGACAATACTGCTCCTCCATTGGCAGAAAAATAAAATTGGGTGACATTTGGAAAATGATTAACAAGATGACTGGGAAAAGAAAATCTATTAAAATCCCAGTGTTCATATGTAGACGGAGATTATCTGGCAATTACAAATAAGGAGAAAGCTGATTTAATGGGTAAGAAGTTTGTAAGTGTACATAGTGGAAGTCATTTAGATGAATTACATGAACAACGAAACAATGACATTTTATGAACAAAGACTGATGAAACAAAGAAAAAGGACAGTGATGGAGCGTCATGTCAAGACAAGTCAAGTCAAGTCAAGTCAAGTCAAGTTAATTTTATTTATATAGCACCAAATCATAAGAGAAATTATCTCAGGGAGATAAGAATGCAGATCTCTTCATAATAATATTTACAGAGACCCAACATTCGTGAGCAAGCAATTAGCAACAGTGCCATGGAAGAAGTCCCTTTTAACTGGTAAAAACCTTGATCTTGGCTATATGAAAAAGGGAAAAAAACAGACATTTGACTAAAAGTATTCAGAGTGCCATATTGAAGGTTGAAAGATGGTCATATGACTGAGGATTTAAGTTGGCAGGTGCAGAATCATGCTACATGTTTTTACCAGAAAGAGAAGGTTAGATAACGTGCAGCTTATTTTATAGTGAAAGTATGGAAAAGGTAACAGAGTTCAAATATTTAGAGTCATGGTTTGATGAGAAATGCATATGGAAGACTCATGTTAAAGTGGTTGAAACAAAATCTAAAAAAGTACTGAATCTCCTGAAATCAGTTTCTGGTTATGAATGGGGAGCAGATAAACAATCACTACTGGATATCTATAAGGCCTTAATTAATATGAATATGTATTGATTATGGGTGTATGGTATACAGAGCAGAAGCCAAAAATTAGACACAATACAGTTCAGAGCTCTAAGACTCAGTATTGGTGCTATTAAAACAACTCCTACTAGTGCGCTTCTGGTGGAAGCTGACAAAATACCAATATATATTTAAGATGTTCAAAGTTGTCATAGGCATATTGGGTTAAAATTAAAGGGATATGGAGAGGAACAACCTATAACAAAGGTGCTGAGTGATTGTTGGAAGTATTCCTAACAACGAAAAGGTAAAGGATTTGGTTGGAATATTAATACAGCAGCAGGAGAATATGATTTAAATAGGCTAGAGTATGGGCCAAAATGGGTAGCATTCCCCCGTGGATATTTCCAGTACCCAATATGGATTTGCAACTCATGGAGCAGATGAGAGAATGGATTCAAAGGAATGATGATAACATTGGATATCTGGTTCAAGATTATGTAGATAGGAATTATTATAACTATATGCCAATATTTACTGATGGATCTAAAGATCCAGGGCGTGAACATGTAGGAGCAGGAGAGTACATACCTGAGTTTGATGTAATCATATGGAAAAGCACAGCCATTGTATCTAACTTATGTTTATGACGATTTTGTTATAAAATCAGGACTTCAGCAGTGCAGAGCAGCAGCTCGGAAATGGCTTGGAAGTGACTGCTGGTCAACATGGAGTCTTAATGGGCACGGTTGCAGGCACTTTTGCATTCTTTTTCCATTGTCTGACAACAGAAACAAAAAAACATGTAAATGAGAACAGCTTTATTCGGAATTTGGCTGTATTATATTACTACTTAACCTAGTCTTGTTCCATTTTGCCTTTGACTCTGCCATTTATTTGTTCCTCTCCATTTTCCCTGCCTTCTTTCTTTCATCCTAACTTTCTTTCTATTTCCTTGCCTTGAAATAAAGTCAGTAAATGCTCATTATTTTATTGCTCGATTTAACTGCTGTGACTGTTTAAATTACAGTCTTTTTGTCTGTTTTCTCTGACAGTTGTCACACATAGTCATTACCATCATCACTATCATCATCATCTTCATACATTCGCCCAAAATTAAAAAGTCTTACATTTTGTATACCAAAAAAAGTCCAATGTCCCTGTCTGGATGCCACTATTGACTTTGACCTCTTTTATCAGCTGACTCATGTTCAAAGCACCCGGCTAATGCTGTCTTAATCTCGTGAACTTCACATAGCTAAATCTTTCACCAGTGTTCATTACCTTTGCCAAGGAGGTTGTGTTTTCACCCATGCCTGTCTGTTTGTTTGTTTATTTGTCAGCAGGATTATGCAAAAAGTACTGAACCAATTTGTACCGAACTTGGCGGAGGGAAGGGGCATGGGCCAGGGAAGAACCCCTTAAAGCTGAGACAGATCCGGATCATTTACTATGAGCTTGGATTTTTTTTCTCTGAAGTCTGGTGTATTTTGTTTGACAATGGATTTGGCACAGGTATGTGCTCTACTGATTGCCATTCTAGTTGAAGTATGTTATCAATTTGTGGCTATTTTATGTTCCTTGTTCTGTTCATAAGGACCTGCTATTTCATTTAGATAGGGACTAAATATTCACAACATCTAAATTTACTTTGTTATTATTTCCTAATACTATCTGACAATTTCATACTAAGGCAGGTTAGACTTGAGGTATAGACGGAAATCGGAAGAAGTTTTTATCCCATCCAAGCATACAGCCTCAGTTTTCCTCTCTGTTCAGGTTGCCTGAAAATTCCACTACCTATAATGAAAAGTTAAAAAGCAGAATCTTTGGTTTTATTCCAAATATATGGTATTTGAAAATGTCTGACAGAATAACAAGAAACAAAACCAGCTACCTTTATGATGTCCTCTTATGTCACACATACTTTCCGGGTGTGATCAACTATATGGCTTGGAAGACATCTGTGAAAACAACAATAACAATAAGATATCAGTACATTAATGTTAAAGGATTCCTTTTTATTAAATGTCAACCCATCCACCACTTTGGTCCAGTGTGAAATGTCTCAACAACTGTTGATTGCATTTCCATGATATTTTGTGCAGACATTCATGTGTCCAAACAATGAATTCTAATGACTTTGGTGATCCCTTGACTTTTTATCTAGCGCCACCAGAGGGTGAAAGTTTTCTGTATTTCTCTATCTCAACATCTAATCTTGGATTGCCTAAGATTTTGTACAGTCATTCATTCTTCCCTGGTGGTGATTCTTAACGAACTCATTATCTAATTACTTTCCCTCTAGTGCCAACATAAGGTTGACTCAATTGGGTTAATTGTAACCAAAGCAGTGCCATATACCCAAACATTGCCTGAAATGGCATTTTAATTTTGTGATCAGGTAAACAATGCAGCAGCAGTGGATTCACGATGCAACTTGCTACATACCTTGCAAGAGAATGACTCAAGCATGACAAGTAGTGGAAGAGGGACATCAGAACTTCCCTGAGAAGTATTTATTTCCTGGATTAAACATGCAAATGAATTTAATTGGTTTGTGTGCACATGTGGGGCGCTGTAGTGGGTGTGGTTAATCACACTGGTTACATAAACTTGGTACAAGGTTCTGGTTGCATATTCCAAAGGATTATTTTCTGCATTTCATTGCAGGCTCACAGGGGGGTTTTATGTGAATTTGTATGTATCAAAAGCTGATAGGAAGTTTAAAGGGCCAGACCTCCATATTTTGAACATGGCCTTTTGCCTCACCAAGTTTTGGTAATACTGCATAAAAAGCATGCGTTTGTTTGATTTGAACACTTCACAGTGATAAAGTAATACATTTCAGTAATGAACAGTATCCTCGGTTGCATTAGTATATTCTACTGTGTACACGCAGTTGTAAGTTTATTAGGTACACCTAGCTAAAACTACTGCAACAGTCATGTAATTAATCCCCCTTCATGAAGGTTGTGTCAAACAGGTGTTTATTTAACTGTATGATAATTTTGGAGGCTGTAGTCTGTGTTGCTGTTGAACTGTATTATGTTATGTTGACAGCTGTTCCTATCATTTTGTCCACCCCATTCAAATCAGCAAAGATAGGTTAAATAACAGAAACACCTCTCTGTATATGGCAATACAGGGATGATTTATTGTAGGACTGATGTATTAGACATTACTTTTAGCTAGGTATACCTAAAAAACTGACAACTGGATGCATGATTATTTGGAAATGAGAAGCGAGCAGAAGTGGAGAAGTGTTTTCCCCAATGTCCTCAGAAGGGGATTAGTTGCCAGAAGTTAGATTTTCAAGTAAGAAGTCTCTCTACTCAGCTTTTACTGAGACACTCAAACCAACCAGAGCCCTGCGGGGATTTACACCTGCGGGGAATAACACTCAGGGGATGCAGTGCTCAGAGGCTTTTCTCTGGCATGTCAGAACTAGGATTCCAAAAGTTGCTATTCTTAGTGATCACTTTTTCACTGATGTCTAAAAGGGCAAAAGGGTTGTTTTTTTTAGTGTTGCATATCTCCAAAAGCCCTTGACTTCTCTGTAATGTTGATGAGGTTGTTGATTACCAGTGGCTGGTTTTCAATATTCTTCTAGGTGTTGAGATTTCTTCACTCCATGTTGGAACAACATAATTTTGATCATCCCTCTGTGATCCCTGTTGTTAATAGGAATTAATATCGGTAGTAAATTACTACTGGTTGGACTCTCTCTGTTCTCCTTTATCTACATACTGTTTTTGCAAAAGACAACGTACAGACAGTTATTTCATTATTGCTTTGGTCAGTTTTTTATCATTAGTGGTCTCTTTTTTATTGACTTGTGAGACTTTGTGACATTTGCTTTAGAAAGGTGCTAAACTTCTCTTAACTGGATGGACTGGATGACATGTTCCCCAAGCTGGGTGTGGCCTTGCAGGATCCTGGTGAGACTAGGTGAAAACGTGTACAGAGTCAAGCTGCCACCAAGAGGGAGGACAGATGCCCTGCATCTAGGGAGACTGGCCCCCCACCAGGGCACAGCTACACCACCAGTGACTGGGGCTCAAGGAACCCTAGACAGCACCCTGATCCCCCATCAGCCCGTCTCCAATAATCCAGGGGATTCACCCTGCCCCTCACGACCTGAACCTTTTCACTTTAGTGCTGTTTTCCCCTCCCTGACCCCTTCCCCTGTCTCTTTCATTGCCCTGGCCTCGCCTCCAGTTCTTTCCCTTCTTTCCCCAAGATGTACATAGCCTCAGAGATATCACTGGCCCCTGGTCGTCTAAGAGATTTTCTTTGCCCCCACTTCGGGCTGAGAGACTTTGAGAAGGGGGGGACGTGAATTGGACTGGCTGACATGTTAGTGTTTAACTGTTATCCTGTGAGTGTCACTGTGTTGAGAAATAGTAGTTCAGCTAAGATAAAAAAAAGGAGTGTTATTGCTGTTACTGAGTTCTCCATGTAGTCAGTGAACATTATGTGCTTAGAAGCTGTGAAGCCTGTCAGTCAATTAATCCACCTATGACAGGGATTTGTGTAAAATAGCATACCCGTGATTGGCAGAGAGCATGTTGTTCTACCAGCTAGCTGGAAGGAGTTCGTCTGCAAGCGAGAGCTGAAATGAGAAGTCAGGTTTGTTGTTTGTTATTTAAATTGCCAACAAAACCAGATAACGTCTTGCAGACTTGTTACTGAGGGAAGCTACAATACAGTCAGTGCACATACCTAATTAGACTGCATCATCACGGAAAAAAAAACAATAAAAAGTGAAAGGCCATCTCTTTATTTTCTCTCTGTGTCTACTGCAGTCTGAAGGTCCCCTCTAATTAGCAAATAAGGAATGCATGTCCTTAATTGAAAGAGGTTAGAGTAACAGTCTGCTCTCTGTTTTCTCAAAATGGACAGTGCTGATGTTTTGTATTATCTTTCTTTTTGTTTCTTTGGAGCAATAAAAGCAAATAAAACCAGGCAGGTATTGATTGGCATCATCGATTAGACCAATGGTGCGACACTAAACTGCCTATATAAATAGAGGAACCTTAGGGAAGGGAACAATTATCACAAAATAGAATTAGCAATAACCATAACTTCTTCCTGTGTTTAATGTATCAATTGAACTGATTTCTATTATCACAAACAAACATATTAGTTAACTTCTGAAGCTGGCTGGCTTTTTCAACTGTACGTCAAAAAATTAAACAAGTAAACTGTCTGTTTATCACGAATCTGGATGTACATGACTGACAACAGTTATATTAATTATTAGTATTACATCTATAAATTGTTTTTGCAGCAGTTAAATTGTATTTTAGGTTAGACTAGCACACACTTCAACTTCTAGTCTAAATGAACAGCTCAGGCCCAGACGTGCTGCTTTATTATGAATTATGTAAGGGCGCTTTCACACCTTTAGCTCAGTTCATTTGATCCCTGCTTAGTGAAAAATGATACAAACAAACAAACAAACCAAGAGTTGTAAACATAAAGTCATATGCCCTGATAGGTAGCTCATTGGTAACAAAGTGGCTGTTATCCTGCATCATCAGAACATCATCAGATCATGTGGTGAATTCAAATTCTAGTGACTGACAACCGACCATCCTGCACTTTAATGCTTCTGATGTATATACGGTACTTACTGTATGTTTTCTAGTATCACAGAGAGCTCACCAAGAAATAACTGATCATGAAAATTATTAGTATTATTAGACTGCAAATTGACTGCGTAATATGAATAATGACAACCAGGTAGAGAAAGGACGAAAAAGAGGATTCTTATACCACAATATTAAGGACTACTGTGCATGCATACATGTTACCCCAGATAGATAGATTGAAGGCTGCCAGGGGTGACCTGCTGGCGTAAGGAAACTGCACTGGGGTGGAGAAGCTAGTTACCCATTCCACACATCCTTGAAGTGCCTGCTGCATGGACTCCCCAAACCAACCAGAAGCAGAACATGAAGAAAACAGTCTGGTGGTCCACTGAGAGGCAGGATATAAATGGACAAATCCGGACGGATAATATGGTATCACATCATCAACGAGAAAGACAAATATTTGGAGAGATGCCTCAGAGGCTGATAATTCCCAAACAGAGCGAAAGATGGAATGGGAAATCCTCAAGCTGGTAAAGGAGCAATGCCTTTTGCAGAAATCGTGGAGGAAAGCCAAGGACCAGGAAAAGGAGGGCTAGAAGAACCAGATCTATGTAAGACTCATACCTAAAGTAACCTGAGAGGACCAGGAAACATAAAAGCCGCAGGGAGAGAGCAAGGGTGAGCTTCTCCCAAAATTCCTTCAAGTACTCCCAAAGGCCTGCTGGGGGGGGGGGCAGGACACTGCAGACCACCGAGCAGGAGCTGGAGGCATGCATCAAAGAGCAGGTAAGTGACAGCCAGTAGGTAATCACCAGGGCACGTACCTCACCCACTCAAGCCCTCCTCGCAGTTCGACACCACTCTCCCCTAATAGTCTTAAGTAAAACAGGTGGTAGAGTGAGCAAGACTGAATCACCACCAAACAGCGTACCCTATGGGGTATACAAGAACTGCCCCAGGCTCTTGAAGCGTTTGTGGGAGCTGATGGGTGTTGCCTGGAAAACCTAATCCATTCCATCAGCGAGGAGCACAGCACACAAAGCCTTCATCCCAAAGGAGAAAGACTCCAACAACATCAGCCAATTCAGAGGCATCACCCTACTAAACGTGGAAGGGAAGATATTCTTCTTGATGGTGGCAAAGCACAACACCATCTACCTCCTGAAAAACAACTACATCGACACCAGTTGTCAGAAGGCAGGCATACCAGGGTTTCCTGCCTCTGTGGAGCACTCGGCCATGATCTGGGAACAAATCCAAACAGCCAAGCGCAACAAATTGGATCTCCGCGTAATTTAGGTTGAATCTAGCAAATGCCTGTGGGTCTGTTCCCCACCAGCTCATCACTTCGCTCTTAACCTCTTCCATGTACCATCATGCAGTCATAGCCCAGGAATTATGCCTACTTCCCTCTCTCTCATGGCTCTGCGTGGTGAGTGGATAGGTCCCAGCATTATAAAGTAAATGCTTTCATAAGTCTGAAAATCAGTATGCAACTTTAAGGACTGTCACTACCAAACACCTATTTTCTCCAATTAAGCAAACCTTTTTGGGTGTTATTGCAGAAAACCTGAAGTTTCATTTATGACATGATTATTTTGGTAGAGACGAAAGGGAACACTTAAACTTTTATTTGAAGAGAATTTCCAAAATTTTAGCACAATTATGCGTATCAAAAGTATTTTAGTATAAACTAAAATACAAAATACTAAAAGTATTTTAGTATATATTTTTTAGTATAAAATAGTCTCTATATGTTTTTTTTTTCATGAGAAAGCAGGGCTTATATGAAGATTTTAATATCAAGATATGGAATGAAGAAATAGGGGAAGCGAATGATTTCAAGCTCTCAGGAATAATCATCGATCCTGAACTCAAATTTGATAGATACACAAAGAAGATTTCAAGAATAGTAAATACCAACCTTAATTGGTTCAAATTCATCAGGCACTACATACCCATTTCCTCTCATTTTTCATATTGTATGGCAGTATGGGCTCACGCATCACCATCTACAGTCAGACACCTCACATCCTTATACAGTCAGGCTTTGAAATGAATGGACAAAAAGCCTGTCTGGTGGCATCCCTGTCACATTCTGAAAAGATACAATCTACTTAGCTTTAAGGGCTTCACTCATTTTTGTTTTTTCAAATGAGTCTTCAAATGTAACAACAGTATAGCCCCAGAACCTCTTTCCAGATGTATCTGAAAACAAGACAGTAACAAAGTAACTAGGAGCATGGTGATAACAACTGTTAAGTACCACATTGTAAATCTAAATTTGGACAATCAGCTTTCTCCATTAAGGGCTGTCAACTCTGGAACACGTTACAAACTAGAATCAAATTAAGTACAGATATAAAATCCTTCACAACAAAGGCTAAGGGCTGGCTAAAAGCAAACCAGAGCTGTAGCCATTTTCCTCTAATTGTACTCGATAAATTGTACTGTTTTTTTCTTTTCCTTGTTTGTATGTCATGATATTTCCATATTTGTAGTGTTGTATGGTCTTATGAGAATGAAAGCTGTATATTATATTGTGAATGTAAAAGCCAAACTGGGGGCATGAGTTGAAAATTAGCAATAGCTATAAACTGTGCAGCACATCAGTTTCATGTTCTGTATTGAAACTATGTTAAACTGGATCGTCCCTATCAAATAAAATAAAATTCAAATTCAATTCAAATTCAAACTCCATGGTTTGAATACAAGTTGAAATACAACACTTACTTGTCGCATACGTGCAGTATGCGATTTTAGTGAAATGTTGTTGATTTGAGCTAAACAGCCAATCAAATTACATTCCTTCCTTCCATCTTCCTGAGGCAACGTGTTGATTGGCTAGAATAGTGTATGGTTCTGAACCACTTTGTTTGCCATTAATAGATCCACAACAGATATTTACTGTCAGGTGTGTGTGTGATGTATGTGCTGGCTGCATATGCGCAACATATATGAGTCATTAGTAATTATTAATAACATAAAATTTTGACAGTCCGATGCACCCTGGGCGAACAAATGATTGTGGTCACAACCAAAACATTACTGTCACTATCGAAACACGGGACGTTTTGTCAAAAATACAGTCTATTGAGTAATCAGCTAAGATGTTATGATACTGTTTGGTTCAGTGTATATAAAAACTCATGAATCCTTAACTTTGAAATCACTTAGTCCAACTTTATGCCCTTTACAAAAAAAAGATTGGATTAAAAATACAATGATTATCATAAATTACACCTAAAAATTGTTAAAAAAAATAATTGTTACTAATTTACCTTTGAAAACCTTTTAATAAAATAGTAAACATATATATTTACTAGGTAAATGTAAATTAAATGTTAAGAGGTCGAGATAACCCTTCTTATTATAAATTACTGTGTTTCGGTAGTGACAAATTTGGGGAGAGGAAAAATATTCCAAAACTGTCAATACAATATGAGAATTAACTGTACAATTATTAAAAATGTGTACTTTGGATATTATACAATTGACATACATACAACGTTTGGGGAAAAAGACACGTTTATTTCAAGTTTCCAACGCCGACCTATATTATTGTTTATACAGATGTCTTACAGACAATTGCAATCAGCAGATGGATTAAGTAGTAGATTTGCATAAAATCATGCTATAATTACATATCCACCATCATAGAATGCTGTGGTTGGTCCATTTGCTTTCAGACCACAGATGAACTGCACCAGAGTCGGCTTGTGAGAAACAATCTCAGTCCAGTTGTTTGGTCTGCACCAGAGTTTGATTCTCAGCTTTCAAACCAGCCCAAATGAACCTGCTAATTGCGCAAATGCATCAGGGTTCATTTCAACCAAACCAAACAGGTTAGTTGTGAAAGCACTCTAAGATTTATGCAATTGTTTAACGCACTGGACCTTATCATATAGCAATGGTCTAGGTTTGACAAAACCAGAGGTTATACAATCTATCTTAATATACTCGACTTACTGTAATGGCAGATACACTTTTGCTAGTTTTGGTTTTAATCCTATCTTCACATTTTCCCAGATATTTTCAGATCAGGAGTCATACCAACATGTACTCTTGTACATGTTGAGTTGAGACTGTGATCAGAAACCTATTCAATGAACATACAGTAGGTTGTATACCGGGGAAAACTAAAAAGTCCTCAGCTGCATTTGAGTTATAAATGTCATTTATGACTTATAACTCAAGCACTCGAGCACACCCCCTCTTCCTCTCCTTGGCTCTCATGTCATGGAGTCTCCAGGACTAGAAAGTAGTACCAATTATTTTATTCAATAATTTGGTGTATACGTGCTTTAGATAATAGGGTAGACTTTGTTGGCGCAGCTTTCAGTTTGCAAAAGTTGTTTTTATCCAACTAAATCTTCAGCTCACTGGCTTATCCTTCACCAACGACTGTCATCAGTTCACTAATTAGCGAGCTGACACTTTCTGTCCTCCTCTGGGACTGAAGGGAAGCGTCCAGTTTCCACAGCCAAAGGCACAATGCTAGAACTTAACTGAGTTATAACTATATCACCACATACAGACAGTTTCGGGACAATTTTATGCGAATCCAAAAAGAAATGCACAGCTCTGTTCTCCACTTTATCACTTTTTGTTTGTCTACAACCCCAGATCCCTGCGGCAAAATCCAAAATTGGAAAGATACAACATTTCAAGAAACGTTGCATGCACATATTCTAACCAAGATTTTTCCAAAGCTTAACCCTATTTAGAACAGTCCCCAGAGTCCTACCAGCGGAGTCTGACAGGATTCTTATTCCTTTTTCAAAAGTAAGATGATCATCTAAGGTAAAAACCTCAATATTTGTAACTCTCTGAGTATGATAAAACACTGAGCAAATATGAAACACAGTACGTTAAGGAATCCCCTTTTCTCTATAATATATGATCTGAGTTTTATCCTTATTTATTTTTGTTGCCATTCACTGCATCAGCAATGTACAATATTTACTCTGAAGATCCTGTTCAGTCTCTGCCAGAAGAACTATATCATCTGCATGAAGAGAAGTACTGACTTTAAAATCAGAAAGTCTGACCCCCAACACCTGCTCTTTAATTTCAACCAACCTTTTTTAGTCATTATTTTGCACAAATGCAACTAACACTCGCTAGAGAGCTTTCACAGCTTCATAAAATGTCCCACAGTGCCAGATTCAAGTAGTTTGAAGCAAAGGAGATCATGACTCACACTTTCGAAAACCCTCTGGAAATCTATAAAGTAACAAAAATTCGGGCACAAACGATTGTGCAAGAACACATTGAGAAATGGCTCAAATAAACCTTAAACTGAAATTTGTCCACATTGTCATAATGCAACCAATAAATTACTGGGGCTGAGAAAATATGATGATACATTAGAATTAAAAACAAAAATACATGTTTGATGCACACATTTGTTTTTGGTTTTTATAATACAAATTCAACATGAACCAACATTTTATGATCCCATAAATTTGATTATTAAGGAACTGTGACCAAGATATGTACAGGTATGAGTGGGCCATTTTATTCTTCAGTGCATTTTCATCAACAAACTGAGTCACTACTTCAAAATGATCTCAGACTTATGATCTCGGACTCATTTGTTACATATCTGCCTTCATATACCAGGGTTCAGCAGTTAGGTTCAACAATGGGCCAGTTTTTTACAGAATTGTTAAATGGGGGAGAGCAATTAATTTTATCTAAGAATAAATGATTTTAGGATTGTATCTGAGGAAGGATGTAATTTTTCCTGTTTATAATAAAGGACTAAAAGATATATTTGTCAATATGTGTGAATATATTATATAATATATCCTAATATATCCTAAGACACAGATATACAGTATAGAGTACTGTACTATCAACAGTAACTGAAGTGAGGGGCCTTTGGTAGTTGGAGTCTTTGTACCTTATGGGATTTTTGTGTTCACTGATTTGTTGTATGTCTTTAACAATGTTGACCCAGGATGTTAAAGTAGTAATACAAGATATTGACTGGGGGTCAGACCAGGAAACACTGTGCCATCTCCACTTTGTTCTTATACTATCAAGAGAAAAAAAATCTGTTCACTTCTTGTTACCAATAAAAAGATATTGGTGCTTTCTCTGTGCTTGAACTTTTTAAAAGAAAATGTAATGTCAGTATTTTTCCATAGTGCTTTTACCATAAGTTCATGAATGTTCAAATTGAATCAGATGGGAGCTGTAAAATGCCATCAAGAACTTTGTTTGAATCTTGATGAAACACAACACCTGATGAGAATGTTCAGTTATCACTTCATCACTGTAGAACACTGACACTATAATGGACGTCCCGGTAGGAACCTGCCTCTGCAGAAAAACTTCATTCACCTTCAGCAACCTGAAGCAAGCTCTGTCTCTGTCTTTGGTGAAAACGAACCGTCAACTGTTGCAAAACAACAACAATCTACGTCTACAGCTTTAACTTCAGTAACTTGAACAACACCAATACAGTTTCAAGTTGAGCTTCAACTGTGAAGTACGACTGCTCCCTTTGTTGCCATTCAGTATCTTCACTGAGCTGAAATTCACAGACAAAGAAACCAGGTAAGATTTTCTCATTTGACCTGGAGAAACTTTTTTTCATCGCTGTGCCTCTCTAGGCCTGCCTACTCTTCACTAGTATTGATTCATATTCTGTCTAAATTTATGCAGTTGAGCATCTTACTAGAAGTGCCAAAAGCAGTGAAGTGCAGAGTAAAGTGAACATGTATAGAGATATATACACAACAGTGAGGGTCATTTATGAATACCGTAATATCTATACAATATGAGCAGTATTAACAGTATGAACAGAGTGAAATGAATACACTAGGATACAGCAGTTCTAGTGCAGTTGCCCTCTGTTGAGTGTTTTCAAGAGTTTTGTCTTTAAGACTAAAGTAGATTCAACTCTATAAATACGTCTACAGGTTGTGTTAAGGTGGGACTGGAGTTTTAGACGTGAACTACATGTACTGAATGACTCTATTTTTCAGGCTTCTGGGCCAATGTAGTTCAGTGCTGCCCTTTTGGGGCCAAAGCAGTATAGGCTGGCTGCAGTACAACAGCAGCAAACTCTACAGGGCCTCAGAGATACCCCCTACTCTGCAACACCGAGATTAAGTGTCTCAAAGAGGAAAACAAGGCTCTAAAGGAGCAAGTTAACCTGCTGGAAAATGGATGGAAGCAGATGGAGATTCAGCTCCAAGAGGAGCTCAGACAAAAAGCCAGGAAGGAAAGCCAGACTGACGATCAGATCAGCCTCCTCACCTCCAAGAACAAACAGCTTCCGCTAATTTTATCTCAGAATAACAACCAGCTTGTTTCAGAATGCTTGAGAATTTTGTATCTTTTGGATGTTGAATAAAAAATGTAATATTTATCTTTTCAGAAGCTTTTACAGCAGTACAGAGGAACAGGAGGAGAGCAAGACTCAAAACAAGCAGGAGGAGAACAAGATTCAAAAGCAAGAAAAGATGGAGAACAAAGACAATGAGAAGGTGGAAGAGGAGACGAAGAAGAGAGAAGATAAACAAATGAATGAGAAAAAAGAGCAGAAGCCAAAGAAGAAGAGGGAGAAGAGAAAAAATAGGGGTTAGCTACAGCAGAACATCCCTCACCCTGAAACCCCCACCCCTTTCCCCTTTCCCCCGTACCCTAACCCCAAAATAAACTCTTCTACAACTAAAGGGCTACATACCCTTTAGTTCAAAGTAATTGGAATCTTGATGCCACAGCATACAGTATATTTTAGACAATAGAGAGATTCCAACTTTGTGGAAATGGAGAAAGAATTTCCTGTTTCATCATGGCCCGATGCACAAGAAACTGTTTTTCCTGGTTTGGTGTAGGAGAACTGGACAGAACTAAAAAAGAAAATAATAAAAGCCACATGCAATAATATCCTCACCGAATGATCTGCACCTGCAAAACACCTTCCCAGTGCACCTGCCTTTTATCAAGCACTAATCAAGCCACTCCAAGACCAGATTACTGTGAATCTGTTGTGGCACTTGAGGATGGATCCTATGTATTGTCACTCTGTTAACTTTACAGACCAAAACATAAGGATAACTGTCCTGCAAATCTCTCAACACTGTTATACTCATCAGACAGAGGATAAAATCTATTGTGATAAGTGACAACATGGCCTTTTCTCTGACATCTCCTTTTGGCCAAATTTTACAATTTTTGCGCCACTAATGGTGTGGCTGTCACTTCATTTTTCATCCATCCACGTTTTCTGGTGTTTATCTATTATGACAGCCTCATGAGGCTGTTATTGTTCCTATAGACTTCTAGTCTTTTAGTCTTGTTGAAAGAAGATGACAGAGGAAGGAGCAAACTTTGTGAAAGGACTTACTGAAGTATCTTTAAACAAGTTATTTTTTACCACAACTAATTTGTTAGATAAGGAGTCACACACAAACACAGACGCACACGAGTGTATCTCGTGTCATAAATGTTCATATCACCGTAAAATGTGACATGAGCATTTGCACTGTAATGCATTTCATGAATAAAACACCTGAATGAGTAATCATGTAAATATGCAATAAGTACTCCTGTTCAGCAATGCTGCATTCATGGCAGTGCAACCAAGATACAGGATTATGCAAAACAAATCCCAGTTTCCGAAACAACATTAAGCTTTACTTTGATTAAAGGTTTCAGATTATGTTCACTGTTTAAAGTTGCCAAATTTAATACAATTATGTCAGGATATTACCTTTGCCACTATCTAGAGGATGGTAAGATAACAAAATACAAAACAAAGAAGCCATTGTTGTATGAGCCATATTAGTGCTTAGCACATTAACACTGCACACAATAATTTGACATCACACATCTTGTCATACTTTGATAAGACATTTAGCATTGAATTGAATGGGACTTCTCTAGATTGCTGCCATCACTGATTAATATAAATTCTGGGAGAATTTATTGTTAATTTTTTAGTAACAAGTCGGAATGTAAAGTCCCAGCATCACTTATTTCTTAGTCCATTCCAGGTTTGCTCATGAATGCCCCTCTGTCTGTGAAAGCCAGACTCAGGGGCCGACTGTCTCTTGGTAGGTACAGTCAGGGACTCAGATAGTAGCCATGTGTTGAAACCCCAACACACAGCAGTCATCCCTGGTGACACTCCATCCACAGCAGTCATTCCTGGTGCCTCTTGAGAGTTAAGATCTAATCCTTTGAAGTGAAAGAAGATTTTATAAGTTTTTTTTATATGGTTTAAAACAAAAGTCTAGGTAAGATGGTAACTTCAATGTGAATCTGTTTTAGTAAAGTTTTAGCCCAAATACCTCTCTGGACTGACTGCTGTTACGTCTTGCCAGCCTGGGACAGATGAACAAGGCACAGGGGGCCTGTGGGTAGTGGTGCGAGCAAGAAGTCCTGGAAAGCATACAGGTAAAAGTCAATCAAAAGCTTTAATGGAGCTATTTGTAATTATTCTACTTTAAAACATTCAAAAATTAACTACAGAATGGGAAGAAACAACAGTCTTGAAATTATGTCAGTGATGTCTATGTATTGTGTTGCTGCGACATCTAGTGAACTTAGCATGCTAACTAGCTAGCCTGGGTAACCCTTGCCACTTTGTTCCTCCGGAGGGAATAGTGAGTCACTAGCATCCAGTCTGCCCTCAGTCCAACATGAGAGGAAGAGGAAGTGACGCTTCCCAGTGGGCGTATTCTAACCTTGCACCAATCATGTTGAAGGTGCTGTCCCTGGTTAGACTGGGTAGCCAGTGAAAAGAAAAACAGGAAAGGCAACGATGGTTGAAACTCTTGGCAAGCGACCACTTTGGCCACCACCACCACCGCTGCTCCCCGCAGGAAACCAAAGAAAAGAAGTGATAGAAATAGGAGCAAAACAAGAGGAAAACATTGCCGTTGCTTTTCACCACTGGAGACAGCTCGTGACGAGTGAGGGAATGAAGTTGGATGCTGAACTCACAATGTTTCTTCTAGAATGGTAAGTAAACAGCTGTTAATGCTAGCAGTGGCTATGTAGCATCAGTTTATAAAGGTAGCTGCTGTGGTCTTGCTAAAAATTGAGCTAAAACTGACCTTAGCAAGCTATAATGTAAACTATAGGCTGACGCCATACGTGAGGAAGATTATAAGATAGCAGTGATGTCTTGACCAGCTCGACTGTCAGAGTTTTGGCAGTAGATTCGAATTTTGTATATTCTTACACTGCCGTTAGTTAGTAGTTGGCTGTTTTTTATTACTGATTATTGTATGGCGAGCAGTTCACCATATTGATGGCACTTGGCATCACTAGAATGAGATAACCTTGGAAGGTTGGAAAATTCGCTATACGTTTATGAGGACATTGCAAGGTTTATTAAGAGTGTCTAGCTGTACACAATCTTGAACATTCGTCATCGCTGCAATTAGTAAATCATGTTGTTCTTGCACAAGGTATGAAGGAGGACCTCTGACACCCACCCCAATAAAGAAAGGAATAGAGATCCTAGTGTATCAAGCACTGGATCAAGTTTTACTGACAAGTAAGTCTAAGATTGCTGAAGATCCAACTTATTTTATGTTTGCTCTGTGAAGACAATGTGACCGTCTAAGGTAACACAGAGTGTCTGTGCAGTTCACATTTGTGTTATGTGTGATGATATAAAATTGCTAGCTTTATACATAAATGCTCCTTACTCTGCTTCTGCACTGTTTATTTGTTTGGTAAGAATGCTATTTTTTCCTCATTCATAACAAAGACAAGCCACCTTCAGAAAACAGGAGCAAAGGGACCAAAGAAGCACTGGATTTGGCCGGGCTTGAGTGCAGGTAGAATGCAGTATATTGCACTGTGCATGCAGTTTGACCAGATACTGTTCTGATTTCACAAAATCTTGACTTGGGTATCTTTGATGGGTAATAATAACAAACATAGTACATGTGTCTTTTTTTTAGCCTCAGTGAAATGAGCATTGCTGAAGAAGAACCGAATGTTGATGAAGGAGTCATCGATTACTTGAGGAACAGCATCAGCCAGTTATTGAGTTTGATGCAAGTTATTGGGTTGGATGAGACAGTGCATGACACGACTGCTGAATCTGACCCTTCGCACAGCCACACACCTCCAGTGAGCCTGCACATCATTCAAGTGCACCTCGAGTGTTGAGTGCGGATGAAATTGTTGGTATCAAAGCAGCCACTGTGTATGATGAATGCTTTAAGTACCTGGCAGACTTTATTGTTCTGCTTTGATGAATAAAAATCAATTATTATTATAAATATAATAATAAAATTAATTATTATTATTATTATTATTATTAAATCATAACAGAGGTAGGCACTTTTCATGTAGAGCAGGTCTAGACCCTACTCTTTATAATATTATTTACAGAGACCCAACATTCTCCAATGAGCAAGCACTTGACAACAGCAGCAAGGGAAAAACTCCCTTTTAACAGGTAGAAACCTTGAACAGAACCTTGCTCGTGGTGGGGGGCCGTCTGCCTGGTCTGATTGGGTTGAGAGAGAAAAAAGGGGGGGGGGGGGCACAGCGCATCAGACTATGTATAACATAAAGATGTGGACAATAATGAAACTAATAATAAAACTAATAAGTATGATCATATGGTGAATAATAGTACTAATAAAATTAAATATAATAATAGAAATGATAATAATTGAAGCAGTGGGTGTTGAGCAGGATCATGGGGGCAGTAGGTGGTTTGCAGTCACAGATCCAGACTCTGCAGCACCAGGGGCAGAGATACCTGCAGAAAGCGACAGGAGGAGAGAGGAGAGAGACGAGAAAGATAAAAACTAAGGGAGAGAGAAGAAGTCAATTATTAGTTTATTAGTTTATTTGTTTATTTATTAGTTTGTAATCAGCCTTTCATACAAAATGGCTTCAGAAAATTTTCCCTTCAGACTAACAGAAGGCCAAAAAAGAGGATTTTGATTATCTGGCTTTTAAATTGTGTTTGCAGATAGAATAAATAAAACACTGTGTGAGTATTGTCTTTGATTTTAACAAATGGTTGTTATTCATATAGTCATGCGCATAGACAGAAACACACAAATACATGTTTGGGGAAACCTTGATTGATTCAAACTGCCCACACACTTCAAACTAACTTCTGAAGTGTATTAGTTCTGTACGAATAAAAATCTAAACGTTTCCAATATATTTTAATTGTATAATATTACAAAACCACTGCAATTCTATCACCATAGTAATTTTGTTGCTTTAGTAGTTACCAAAATACCGTTAAATTGTTTATTTGGTAAAACAGTGTCTTGTTTTAGAACAAACACTGTTGTTACAAGTGCAACTCCCCAAATAGCTGGAAAAGAGAAAAAAATGAAAACGAAGAAAAGGTTGTAAGAATATTCAGCATAAAACTTAACTATACAACTGTAAGCCACAACTTTAAAACTAGTTGCCGGTTATAATGTTGTGGTTGAATGGTTTATATATATATATATATATATATTTGTTTATATATACAGTATATATATATATCTACACATAAACATATATAGTGGCATGAAAGAGTTCAGGCAACCCTGGTCAGAAATTTTTTTACTATGAATTGATAAGTGAAAATGTGTGAGTGAAAGATGAACTGATTTCTAAAAGTCATAAAAATAATGGTGAAACATTCTTTTAAACATTTTGAGCAAGAATAGTGTAATATTTTTGTTTTGTACAAAATTACAGTGAAAAAAAGAAAAGAGAACCATACAAACATTTGGATACCCCAAGAGATTTGAGCTCTCAGATAATTTTTAGCAAGGTCTCAGACCTTAATTAGCTTGTTAGGGCTGCGGCATATTCACAGTCACCGTTAGGAAAGTCTAGGTGATGCAAATTTCAAAGCTTTATAAATACTCTGGCTCCTCAAACCTTGTCCCAACAATCAGCAAGCATGGGCTCCTCTAAGCTGCTGCCTAGCACTCTGAAAATTAGACTAATTGATGCCCACAAAGCAGGAGAAGGCTGTAAGAGGATAGCAAAGTGTTCTCAAGTCGCCATTTCCTCATTTTGTAATGTAATTAAGAAATGGCAGTTAACAGGAACTGTGGAGGTCAATTTGAGGTCTGGAAGAACAAGAAAACCTTCAGAGAGAGCTGTTCATAGGACTGCTAGAAAGGAAAAATCCAAACGTCAGTTTGACTGCAAAAGACCCACAAGAAGATTTAGCAGACTCTGGAAATGATGGTGCACTGTACTGCTGTGCAGCAACACCTGCACAAATATGACCTTCATAGAGGAGACCATTCATGCAGACAGCCTAACATTAACCACCAGAGGTTTTAATGCTCCCACAACACTTGTTGCTTGTTACTTTTGTCACTTTGTTACACTTTGTTGTTGTTGATCTCTGTTTGAGGGCTGTACCATTAGAGTCCAACCCCTGGATCAGATCTAATGTTTCTCTACAGCTAATATTAGTAGCAACCTGGTCCATGTACAAAGCATAATTCATCTGAGATAGTTCACCTTGAATATTGATACTTGATAATAGCCAAGTTCAAAGCACAATGCTCGGCCATGCAGAAACAGTAAATACGCTTTGATGTGGGTCTACTTGTGGGATGATGTGTAGCTCTTTCTTGTTCTACACACCTTGGACATGAAACTGTGGAAAAGCAAGCAGATGAGGCAGAACCAGTCCCCAAGATTTTCTGGATAAATGCAGAGTCACTATTGCACAGCTGCTACGTGTGTGTAATCATGGTCTTGTTGTGTGCATGACTTCACTCAGTTTTCCTGCCCAACAGAGGTGCTAACAGGCAAACTAGGTAGCCAACTCTTGTAGTTAGCTATCAAACACTTGTCTGCTAACGTTGCTGCTCTGCATCTCAGTGGTTATTCGCTAATGTAAGGCTTCTTTTTATTTCTATGGATCATAGAAACACAGACAGTTTAATGAATAAAAAGATTTGACCCCAAATATTACATATATGATGACTATGGTTTCTATTAACTGGTCAAATTATCTTTGGTTGACTAAAATTGGAGGACTAAAGCTACAATTCCTAAACTGTTCATGTGTAGATGTAAACCCCCCTCAAATTAAAGAGGAAAGATTAACCTAATGGTCATGGTTTCATTTCAAAGCCAGTGTGATGAAGCACAGAGCAATTACTACAAAACAGACAAAAAAAAGTGACTGAGAAATTATTATTGCTGTGTAACAGCAGGGCCTATTATACTTCCCTCATTAAATCTTTGCTGATGAAAAGTTATCATTACGTATGCGGCTCTATTGGAGTTGATAATAGGTTTGCCTGTATGTTGTCCAGGTTGTTTGCTGGCACCACCACAAAGTGTCCCCCTACACCTTGTTCACCTGTTCCAGGCTGGCAAGTTGGCATTTAAGGGCATAGAAGTATGTCTACTAAGAGTTTAGTAAAACAGATTCACACTGAAGAAATGTATCTTTAGCAAAATCTTCTAAAAACTTTTTTTTCACTTTGTTGCCATGGGCTATTGAGTGGAGATAGGTGGGCAGAAATGGCAATTTTTTTGCCAGTTAAAATTAATCTAAAACACAATAAAATGAGGGGGTCTGAATATTTCGAAGCCACTGTAAACTTATTGCAGCTGTCCACAGTGCTGAAAGTTTTGAAACACTTTGCTTTTGTTTTTCTTGAAAGACAAACGTGGTAATGAGGACAGTCCCCTCACAGGAGGAACCTCCACTTGGAGTGGAAGTGCTCCCCTTTTACGCCGTCCCTGCTATTACCCTGATTCCACGTGTGAATACATGAGATGGAGTAAGAGTCTCACCGCCTTTGTGCGGTACACGCACTCATTTTGAGGCGCACACTGCAGCCTTCATGCAGACCCATCAACTGTTTGTGCATTATAGAGGGCTTTCCCAGAAGAAACATCTTACAAAACAGCAGCTGTCTAACTGGTTGCAGGAGGGCATTACACAGGCCTATGTGTCAGCAGGAAAGGACACCTCATAGGGCATTCGTGTTCATTCTAAGAGAGCCTCTTGACCTCCTCCGTAGCTCTTTTCAGTAGAATGATAGTGGGGGATAACGGTGCAGCGGCGTTTTGGGCTTCCCGTGTCTTTTTATCCTTTTCTCCTATGTGACACATCTGAGTTTTCCTTAACTCACTCGGTGTTGAGTGTGCTTAATGACCAGTGGCACACCGTCGTCTCACAGCGTGATGGGTGTGTGTGTGTGTAAGCACAGGTTAATATGTGTGCTACAGACACACACTATGCCCTCTTACCGTGTCTTGCTGTGCGCAACCACTAGCCATGTGATATCTCCTGACTTCGCAAAACATTTAGCTTAATTATGGAATGCGCATGCGTCAGTGTCTGTGTTTGTCCGCCAGAGGCTCTGTCAGTTTGACAGTTTTTGTCCCGTTTTAAGCCACATTTTACACTATTCTTTTAAATCCTGTTTGTTTTACCTATTTGGTGGGAAACGAAGTAACGAAGAAGGAGCTGGATCCTCCAGCGTAGGCCTTTTTTCATTCTCTGAAGCATTTTTTGGTCTCGAGACCCGACCGGTGCCTCTGTTTCCAGGTTGGAAAATTGGCCGTTTAACCGCTGTGCAGACCCCAAGTGACTAAGTCTCTCCCGGCTCTTCTGATGTCTGTGTTACAGCCAACAGTCCAGTGCAGCTGTCTGTCTCAGTTTTCTGTTTTTTGCTGGCTGTGGTTTTCCCTCTTTTGCAGCTCCACTGATGGCTCCATCAGGGGAGGCTGCTGAGTTGAGGGCTAAACTGTGATAAAATTGAGTGGCTCATCTCCTCCAGCAGTAGAGGGAGCTATGTTCCCGGCTTACATGTCTCAAGCTTATGGGTAACCAGCGGCCCCTTGGCCTTGGATGCAGCGGCTACTCCTGTCAACGGTCCTAGCCCGACTTCACCTTGCTCCTCTCCCTGGACCCAAGGAAGTGTCGACTTTCAAGGGACGAACGGAGTCTCGAGAAACATAAAAACAGAAATATTAAATTACAGTCGGTTCAGGCTGGGGTGTCTCATCCATCCAACCAGCCAACCAGCCGACGTCATCAATTAGACAGCAGCCCTTAGCAAAAATGGAGGTTGGCCATTGTACATTTTCTGTTTCTTAAACAGCTACGTATCAGTGAAAATGGCTTACAATAATGTTAAATTGAAATCTCTGTCAAGCGTGGAACACAGTGTTGCACTTTCTAAATCTTCCACCTGACCCTCAGACTGCCTTCCCACTTGTTTTTTAAAAACTTTTTCAGATGGTTGCTCCTAATAATTTAGCTTAACTGCACCTCTGTCTACTGGTATTTTCCCCTCCATTTTTAAACATGCCACAGGTTACCCTCTTTTAAAGATGCCCTCTCTAGAGACCCTTCTGTTTTAAGTAATTTTAGATTTAATTTTAAATCTGTAAGCTGCTGTTGTTATGGAAGATTTTAGAAAAAAATTGTCTCAACCCAACTAATTTCTTGTATGAATAACAATTTAATCTTTTAATCACAGCACTGAGACAGCTCTGGTCAAAGTCACCAATGACCTACAGCTTGAAGGTTGCACAGGCCAGGATTCTATCTTAATTTTTCTTGACCTCAGCTAAGCCATTGACACAGTGGACCATCATCGTCATCTATGTTGGCATCAGTGATGTGGCTATGGATTGGATCGCTTATCTGTCAAAAAGGTCCTTCTCTGTAACACTTGGAAATTCCTCCTCCTCTTGTGCTCCTCTATTTTGTGGGGTCCCCCAAGGGTCTATTATGGGTCTCCTCTTATTTACTATATACACGCTACCACTGGGGCTTGCATAGCCATGATTTTGCCTTCCATTGCTACGGGGATGATACCCAATTGAATGTCCCAATAAAACCTGGTTTCACGGATGCATGCTGTATTTTGTCCCGCTTTGCCAAAATTAAAAATTGGTTGTCCCAAAACTTCCTGCAGCTGAATGATGCCAAATCAGAGGTAATTATAATTACCCTTGGCACCAGCCCTAACAGCATTAAGAATCTATCCTCTAGTCTGGGTACTTTATCCAATAATGTCCAAAAAGTCACCCACAACCTAGGTGTTATTTTTGACTCAGAATTGTCCTTTGATGCTCAGGTGAGTAAAGTGGTGCAGTCCTGCTTTGCTCAACGGAGAAAGCTAACCCAGATAAAGGTCATTTCTTTCCTCTGCAGACTTGGAAAAGTCATCCATGCTTTTATCACTTCCAGACTTGATTATTGCAATGCACTATATTGAATTATCAACAAGCAAAACATCCAAAGACTGCAGCTGAATCAAAATGCTGCTGCTAGACTGTTAACACATACCAAGAGAAGTGACCATATTACTCCAATCTTTCCATCCCTTCACTGCCTCCTGTGAGTTTTAGAATTGATTTTAAGATTTTATTGCTTGTTTTTAAGGCCTTTAATGGTCAGTCCCCCGCCTACATCAGTGATGTGCTAACTCCCTTTGAGCCTGATTGCTGCTTGAGATCCTCTGCCAGGGTCCGACTAATGGTTCCTAAATCCCAACTTGTCACCAAAGGTGACTGAGCCTTTCAGTCCTCAGCCCCTCAGCTGTGAAACTCCCTGCTGGGAAATCTCAGGCAGGCAAATTCAGTGTCCTCTTTTAAATATCTTCTCAAAACTCACTTCTATTGTATGGCTTTTTCTTGATAGTATTTGGTGTAATCTTTCAATTATTTTATCTTTTGTATATCTTAAGTTCCTGGTTCTTTGTTTTTGTTGTAAATTGTATTCTTATTGTTATACACTTTGTAATCTTGTTTTTGAAAGGTGCTATATAAATAAAGGTTATTATTA
Organism: Xiphias gladius; assembly: GCF_016859285.1. NCBI lineage: Eukaryota > Metazoa > Chordata > Actinopteri > Istiophoriformes > Xiphiidae > Xiphias > Xiphias gladius. The sequence continues at coordinate 4,816,839 of NC_053413.1, forward strand.
TTATTATTATTATTATAAACATCAAGCCCCTGCGAGTGTTCTGCACCCTCCTTCCTGCTCTGTTCAAGTCCACTTTTACAGTTCACAATTATGGTCCCCACTCTCTAACAGCAGCAACCCAATGTTGGGCTCCCCACACAGCTCCCTCACCCACGTTGTTAGATCAAGAGGAGCAGGATAAGGGTTTAAATGAACAAATTAGACCTTACCACGATTTTTGTATTCATAGTTTTACCACCTGATATCCACTTGGATGGGGCAAAGCTGCTCTCTGCAAACACTGACTTTGCATTAGATAACCTGAAAAATGCGTAGGACTGTCTGAGTGAGTCCATGTCAACATGAGGTAATCCACATACACACTAAAAATCATGTTTACTGCCTCCATAAATTTACTGGTGAGGTCCCTGTTATGAGTGAAATGTCTGCAATATCTGGCCAATTTCACCCCCTACCTCACGGGGCATAGACTGTGAAACTCAAATTCAGCTGCCCCATGTGTAAATGACATTCCAACACCAAGACAATGTAAACTTTTCTCCAAAATATCTCGTTCATTAAACTTTAACAATCTTATTACCATTACACAGACTGTAATTCCACCATACCTCCCCCTTCCTCCAGATCTGGTCTGCTTAATGAGAGATCACTGTCAAAAAAATAATTTATCTGTCAAGATTTTATTTTGTCCCAAAATCTAGATTATTTCCTTATCACTGTATCGTGGCTTACCCCCGATGACCTCTTCCCTCTCAGTGTAGCCACTCCTAGAGGTTACTCTCACTTTCGTTAACCCAGGTCACATGCATGAAGTGGTGGGGTTGCTGTAATTTACAAAAATGCAGTAAAGTGCTCCATTATTTCTATAAACCCTTTTTCATCCACTGAATTTCTGGCTTTTATTATTGATGGCACCCCACTGATCCTATGCCTACTAGTATACAGACCCCCTAAGCCTAATATTCATTTCATTAGTGAATTCTTTGATCTCCTCTCCCACATTGCTCCGGAATTTGACAATATTCTCATTCCTGGACATTTCAACATCCACAATTGCTGTCCCTTCGATGTCGTGTGATTTTATCAATTTACTTGAATCTTTTGGCCTCAATCTGTGAATGGCCCAAAACATGTTAGAGGACATATTCTCAATTTAGTTCTCTTCTCAGGTTTCTACATACCCTGCGATAGAAGATGTTCACCTATGTGACCAGATGACAGTCATTTTTGATTTCGATGTGCCACACTTGCCCTGTCCATCCTGCTGTTCTCTGTTCCCACATTATATGTTCTTCAACAGCCACTAGGTTTGTAGAAGCCTATAAAGAGGCTCCTATCGTTACCAGTAATGAGACTGCACCATCATCTCATATCAAATTCTGAAGGATCTCTTGGGTAAATACCAGTTAGCTGTCAAAAATACCAGAGCACGATACTTTTCTAAACTTTTTGACAAAATATGTCACAATCCCAGGGTACTTTTAAGTGTGTTAAACTGTGTCACTTCCTCAACTTCCACCTCATGCTTAGAAGATTCTGCCTTCAAATGTGAGGATTTCCAAAATTTCCTTAGATACAAAGTACTTGACATCAGAGCTAGTATTATTCTACCTGTAACTACTTTAAACATCTCCTCTGAGAAGACTGCAGTGCTAAATTCCCCGAACACCATCATTCTTCCAGAACTTCATCATATTATTTCTTCTATGAAAACTTCCACCTGTTCTCTCAACATTTTCCAGCTAAACTTTTCAAAGAATTTATTGGCACCATTGGCCCAAGCATTCTCTCTATCATCAATAGGTGGCTGGAAGCCAGCCATGTTCCACAGTCTTTCAAACATGCAGTTTTCCAGTCCCTTTTTAAAAAACAGAATCTAGATCCTTCAGTCCTCAATAATTACAGACCAATGTCTAAGTTTCCCTTTCCCACTAAAATTCTTGAAAATTTATTTTTTAACCAACTGCTGTTCTATCTGGCTCAAAACAAAATATTTGAAAAATTCCAATCTGGTTTCAGAGCCTTTCAAAGTACTGAATCTGCATTACTGAGAATAACTAATGACCTCCTTCTAGCTCCAGACTCAGGTAACTGCTCTATCCTTCTGCTCCTCAATCTAACTGCTGCCTGGACACAGTAGATCATTCAGTTCTCATTCACAGGTTAAACAAATGGGTGGGGCTCTCTGATACTGCCTTAAAGTGTTTTTCTTCATATTTTTCCAACAGACCCTTCAGTGTCTCTAATAGCAACTCATCTTCTTCCTCAGTCCCCATCTCATGTGGTGTCCCTGAAGATTCATAACTTGGTCCGATCCTCTTCTCCATCATTTTGCTTCCGCCAGGCCACATTTTTCAAAAACACAATATTTCTTTCACTGTTATGCAGATGATAAACCATTCTACCTTCCTCTAGAGCCTAATAACTACAACCAACTATCTGATAACTATCTATCTTAATAACTGCCTTCAAGACATCAAATCCTGGGCGGCTGCACAATGTCTTCAGCTCAGTGAGAATAAAACAGAGGTTATTGGACTGACCAACATTATTTCTCCTCATTTTGGCCCACTGGCCCCCTGTGTTAAATCACATGCAAAAAATCTTTTGAGTCATATTCAATTTCAGGTTGAAGTTTGACAAATTAATCAGGTAGCAAAATTAAGCTTCATGCAGCTCCACATCATCTCCAAACTCAGATCAATTCTCTCTCCTTCTGACCTGGAGAAAGTCATCCATGCCTTCATATCCTCCCAACCTGATTACTGCAACTCCTTACATATTGGAATCACTTATTCTTGTTTAACTCGTCTCCAATTAGTACAAAACGCAACAGCAAGAGTTTAAACAAGAACAAAAAAGAGGGAGCACATTCTTGCCTCCCTACACTGGCTGCCTGGTAGCTACAGAGTTCATTTTAAAATCCTTATGTTTGTCTACAAGGTGCTAAATGGTCTTGCCCGTTCATACATTACAGAATTACCTATATCACACTGTCAGAGACCTGACATCATCTGACCAAAGACTTCTGTCTCTCTCGAGATCTAGGGCTAAGTGTTATGAGGACAGGGCTTTCTCTATCACTGTCCCAAAACTATGGAACTCCCACCATGCGATTCTTCCCCACTATTGAGATTTTCAAGAGTCATCTTAAAACATACTTTTACTCCTTAGCTGTTAACTGTGCCTAACTTAACCAACTCAGATACTTCTTAAGTATCTCTAGGTCTACGTTTTGTCAGTTTGTGTTTTGTGGGACCAGGCGCCTAAACCATTAGTGTTATTGTTATCATCACTCTGATTTCTTTCTCTTCTGTTGTGTATCTTTCCTTATTAAGTTTTTGTTTTCCTTTGTGTATTCTGTAAAGCACATTGGATCAACTTTGTTGTGAGTAAAGTGCTATGTAAATAAAGTTAAGAGTTGAGGCAAGACACAACCCACTGTACATACCAGTAACACACAGTATATCTGATCCCGGTTTACAGTCACAGTTACAGTCGCCCTTTTACACCTCTACCATGTAGCATTAGCAAGATATAGACACATGTCTTTCTCACATTTCCTACTCATTCTCACAGAGAATAAAAAATATTGTTTTACTGTTTTCCTATCATTAAATTGCCAGTTAAACTACTTCCATTCCTCCAAAGACATGAATAAATACACTGATACAGCAGCTACAGCTCCAGAGAAAGAAATGCATTGTCCATTTTGCTCCTTGTGAATATTACATTTATTGGTCTTCTTCATCTCTTCTGAGCAGAGCAGAGCTCTTCAAAGGCAATTAAAACTTTTTTTTCCTACAGATAACAAATAGGACTTTTGCTCAAATTCGAAGCTAAGTCTTGACATTTTATTAGCTCTTTGAGAATTTCCCCCTCTCAGCAAAAGGCAAAAGGAATATGAAAAATCAAACACCAATTTTAGTAGACTGTGTTCCCGTGTGATGTCGGCCTTTGACAAACTTTAAATATTGTAATATTGACTGAAATGCCTCCAACTTCCCCAGCGTTAGGTAGTACAGTAAAAGACTGAATATACTCTGGTTAAAGCTTCGAATCTAACACCCTGTGTACGCAGAAGATGTCGCCTGAGCAGCATGTTAGCATAGCAGCAGCAGCTCTGATGCTCTGTCTGTGGCTACACGGGAGACATTCAGGCACATTGCTTAGTTGTAGGTCACTTGCCTTTTGGAAGCACTCAGCAGTTGAAGCACTGCTTTAAATCAAGAAGGAACAATGTTTTGTGTTTAAATGATGAAGAGCAGAAGTAGATGATAGGGAGGAGACAAGCAGAAATATTTTTGTTTGTCTACCAGAGTTGTCAATCAGTGTTGGGCTGTCTTTTTCTGTGGGTTGGTGTAGTTTTTTTTGTTAGATCTGCAAAATTATCACTGTCAACACTTTTCTATTGCCTACTTTTTTAAAGATCTGTTCCTTACAACTGCACTCCACTGATTTACCGTTGCAAATTACATACACATACACACACATACACATATATGTATATATATATATGGACAGTTTTAAAATAGATGAAAAATCGATGCATCAGAACCAGAGAAGAACCTTTTTCATTCCATACATTTTTTCACATATTCAGTAGTTTTCCCCAACACCTGTAAGTAGACTTTGACCTGTAAAGTTCCCCTTGAGGGTTTCCTCCCCGGTTGATTCGGAAACACGTTTGGTTATTTGTAGCAAATGGCAAGTGTGTTTTACTACTACAGGTCATATGTTGTACTATACTGTATGTAATGTATGCTAACAGGCCATTAAAAGTTACTCTGTCTACTCTGTCTGAAATGCAACAGAATCTGCTTACGGGATACTAACAAGGTACAATAAGTGCAACCTCGAAGGGGAGGGTCACTTGAATGATGGATAGCTAAGCTAACACAGTAGAAAGCTAATTTGCAAGCATGTTTACTACAGCCTGATCATACTTTGGTTAATATTACTGCAATTTTATCTAAAACCAAACAGGCTGTGGGTTTAACAAAGCGGTTTTATAAATTTTTTCTTAAAAAAAATGTTACAGTGAATACATTTCAGAAGGTAGTGTTTCATTATGTTTTACATAATACTCATGGAGAGTATAAAGTCATATTTTGGAGAGAGATTAGCTTGTTATAAAACTTTAGTTTGTTTCTCTTATTGTTTCTACATTTAAATCAAAGTGATTGTCAAAACTCAGTTGATGTGAAAGTATAAAGAAATGACGCATGTTGATTCAAAACCTTTACTGAATGTTTCTCTTTGTTAACAGTTGCATTACGCATTTCATTACTGGTTATCTTCTAAGTGTACAAGTAGAACAGCTAAGAGGGTAATGAAAAGCAGCTGACTGTTTTTGACTTGACTGTCAACCTTGCTGGTTGTCATGTTCCCTTTGAGTCTCCCATTTGTTTACTGTGAACCCTACTGCTACACTGCTGTCCTGCTGTGTTTACTGTAGATTCAAGTTCTCTACACTCAGTGTGACTGCGTACCTTTTCTGTATTAAAAGATATAACAAAAAAACAGACAGAAATAATTTACATAATGTAATTTACGGTAAAATACTGGCAAACCTCACCATAAAAAAATCTGTGCAACAGTTGGTTGGCATTATTTGAAATAACAAATAAAGCCCTTTGTAAACCTGGGTACAGATCATTGATACACTTAAACTGTTTTTGTTTTTACACATTCTCTCTGAAAAACAGATTGAACTGATCCAATAACTTTTCCAGTATACTCACAAAGCAGTTTGGATATCTTGAGAAGACAGCATGTGTCCACATGTGTGAATCCATGGTGAAATGAATGAACAGCTTGAAAAAATGAGCCACTTGCCCTGGTTGATTAAGAGTAATGAGTCACTGAGTCCAGACTGGACTGAAAGGGCGCTCAGCATTTCTGCAGCTAAAAAACAGAAACGAAGCAAGAGTTAGATTGATGCAGTGCTTAAGCATGATGCCTACACAGAGATAAACTCACAGCCTTCTGTTGTTCCGAGTTCCAACGAACTAGACACAGAAGAAACTAGCACTCTGGAATAAAGTTTTGCGGGTCACTTTTATAATCAATAGAGTATCAGGGCTAAACCTAGAAACAGACACATTTCAGCACTAAGCCATCATCAGGGTTTGTTTCACCAGCCTAAATACACAGATGCCTCCAGTGAAGCAAACAGACAATAATCATGTTTGCTACAGCACTGTACAGTAACCAGCCAAATACATGACGGTGGTGAAAAGGATTTGCAAATTGATGTTGTACACCATTCAGTCAAAATATTAAAACAGGTAACTGGTTTAAATGGGGCTCATCGGTCTATGTGGATGATTTTAATTATTAATTTAATCATAATCCTCAGGGATGATGACACCATCAAGTGTAGGAAGTGAATACTGATACTAGAGGGTGCTGCCAGGTAGAGCTGACCAAAAATGAACAAACTAATCTTTTGTACTGGTATTTTAGTAAGTTTGATACGAATTGAGTGTACACTGGTTTGTACTGCCTCCAGGAAATAGCCGTATGCCTGCACTCTATGTCTGACACTGACAAAACTTCAAACTTTCTCCTGCCTACTCGCCTTTTATATGTAACCAAACGAACAGCAGGCCGTATAAATGAAAGCAATACAACCTTAAATAGTGTTACGAACTCACTTGAGAAGTGTGTGACAAAGATTAGCTTGTTTTCCCCCACAGGGATTACTGCTGCTGAGGCAGTTCAGTATTACAAGCCCATACTGTACTTCTCTTAGTGCACCAAAGGACAGGTGGGACAACAGACATGCCACACTGAGTAATGGGCTGTCTGATACAGCAAAGCTTCCAAATGGTTCCATCCTGGTTGCTTCCAGCCACACAAGAGCAGGAGATGCTAACCAGCAAATCTGGATCTGAATCACATAAAGTGATCTGAAACACACACAAATAGAAACTGTGAATGCACTAAAAGAATTGTAGAGTTTCCAGTACACCTGTTACTGAGCAATAAAGTTGGAAAAGGTAAAGATGACTGGACAGTTTTGAGGTGGAACATAAGCAGCTGAGTGAGTAAAAGATGACACAGAGATCACGAATATAATACTACCTAAATGTCCCCTTTGTTTACAGTTTTACGGACTGGCTAGAAACCATCTTAACTTCTACACTCAACTACCCTCTAACTGCATTACCCCTATTTCAGTGGGAGTTTTGTTTTTGCGTAAGTCAATCATGAATATCACAGCATTGCATTTGCATTTTTATTCTTCACTATGTATAATATCAGAAATTCTAGTTAATATAAACTGTTTGCATCAGTGGTTAGCCAGAACTGTAAAAAATCCAGGGCATGTTCTACTGATCTTGACACATGTAGTCTTAGGTCTGGGCCACAGCACCTACCTCACCTGTTTGGACGGTCGCAGAACCTCCTGCCTTTCACTTCGTTGCCAATGTCAACAGGTTAGAGCAGCCACACGGCCTGCGTGAGATGCCCCATGTCTGAGGCACGGCTCGAGCCTCAAACATGGTGCATCATCTAGAGTTTCGGCGCGGAGAGTATTTGTCACGCATGAGGTTTACAGCAAAATTATAAAGGTAAAAGATCTGTTGATAGTCATATTGACATCATACCAGCAACATTACATAACTGACACTTTTCACTATAGTTTCAATCACTAGGCTATATCTGAATAAATTTAAAAAAAAATTGTCATTATTTTTTTAAACCATTTTGGCAATTGCATGTTATGAAAAGAGAAAGTGGAGGCTACATGTGTACTACATAGCCAAAGTAGAAACCCAATGTAGGCTAGAATTATATTATGTCAATAAGTTAACAGAACATTAGGTGAAGGGCAGTAGTTTTCCAGTGCTGTTTCTTTCTCACTCTGTCACTTTCTCTCTCTCTCTGTCTTGATGGCCATTATCAAAGGCAAAATTCAATGTACAAAGATAAGGGCTGGCAGTAGCAGTGCCGCAGCAGAAACATTCGCAGTGTGGACGTGTGTGTGTGTGAGCCGCAGCAGTTCAGCGAGGTAGCCAGGGATAGGGTCCATAAAACTGGTTTAAAAATGCAAAATTCAGAAGGACGACAGTGACTCAAAAATAAACAATACAGTAGCTATTCAGCAGTACTGCAGTGAAAAATTTATGGACTGCTGAAAAAGCTAATGACATTTACACCTGTGTAAAACTGCCCATGTTTACTATTGTTGCTACAGTAGACTTAACTTTCTGGGGCATTTGTGATTCACTGCTGATTTTAAAATTAAGAAATTAACTGATTACTTTTAGCTAAATTTTATAAGTTGATTATATCAAATCCAAATCACAGCAAAAACACATCCTATCGAATCAGTTTAGAATGAATTACTATTGCAGGTGCAATAGTGTATTATCATACACTGTCCTTCACACAAATGTGCCCGCAGACATATCTTAAAATCAAAGGTTCTCAAATACAGTGTTACATATATACAATTTATACTTGATAATGACTTACAGGTTGAATAGAGAAAACCTGGGGAAAAAAAAGCATATTCATTGCATTATATGTTGCTCCCTATATTTGCGACTACTGTTTATATCCTGCTTTCAACTGCCACCCACCACTGCCCTGCAGATCATCGACAGAGCCCGCATGCATCGCATGTGCTAGTAACCTCTCCATGTGGGCTGACCCTCTACCACATACAAAATGGGTGCGTCCGGAGGCCCACAACACTCATTTCCTATTTGACATTAGTCCCCCATGGGGGGAATTGTGGAAGTGAGAACTGAGAAATAAGTGTAGTCAATAGAGGCTGTAACGGTGAAAGGTCATATCGCATTGTGGAGGCCCATTACCGTATTACTGTTACCATATGTATCATTACTTATAATGTACTTGTATTTTATAGTCTTTATAATCCCATGCACAATGATTTCATAAGGCCAAACACAAAGTTTATCATACATTCATTCAATCATTAACCAAGCTTTCTCTCAACTGTCTCCTACTTATGCCTTGGTTATAATTACTGTAGGTGGCTAAAAGAAAGATATTTGGTGGTGGCTGAGAACAGGATGGGAGACCTGGGAACTGTGTAAACTAAATTAAGTATGCATGTATGTATGTATGGGAGTGATGCTGAAATTACCCCTTGAGAATGGAGTTAAACTGTAAAACTAACAGACACACAATGCCACATGCCAGGTCACTGTGACCTGGCATCAATCCGATGGGACCCAGATTGTGCAAAACAGGAAAACTATTAGGTTAAAAATACACATCTTCAAGGACAAGTCTATAAGTGTGGATGTTCCAGATCTCAGGCCTGTCAACCCCAGAGGAAACTTTTCAAGTCTGACAGCCACTGAGGTATAAAATATTGAGACTATTCTTTGTCAGGCAGTTGCTCTCAAGATGACTCGGTTTGCTTGTACTTGTTGTCAATACAAATAACCCAAAGTGGATTGAATTATAGTCTGTGTCTGTGATTCTTTTATTGCAAAATCTCTAAAAAGCCCATCACTGTATTTGAGGGTTGTGGTACCTGACCTACAGTTTTTTAAGCAAAATAGTAAATTGCTGAATCCACCACAAAAACTTTAAAGCCTATAATATTTGTTATAGTTTCCGCGCTCCTAGCCCATACTCTGAATTTTTATCTAAATTCTCAGAGTTGTTATCAAGTTTAGTCCTTAGTATAGATAAATTAATTACAGTAGGCGATTTCAGTATTCATGTGGACGTTGATAATGAGCCTTAGAACTGCGTTTATCTCATTATTAGACTCAAATGGCTTTGCTCAGAGTGCAAATAAATCCACTCACTGTTTTAACCACACCCTTGACCTTGTTCTGACTTATGGCATCGAAATTGGACATTTAATAGTGTTTCCACGGAATCCTCTTTTATCAGACCATTATTTAAGTTCTTACTTTAGTTCCTATTACTAGAACACACACCATTAAAAAAAAATGTCTTTACTAGATTTCCCTCTGACGGTGCTGTTGCTCTAGCTGGACCAATTCTGTTTGACCAGTGCTATTCACCTTATATATGTTTATTTATGCTTCAGGTTGTATTATTAGGAAACACTCCATAAACTTACATTGTTATGCGGATGATACCCAATTGTACTTGTGAATGAAGCCTGATGAAACCAATCAGTTACCTAAACGTCTACCATGCCTTAAGGACAGAAAGACCTGGATGACCAGCAACTTTCTGCTGTTAAACTCAGACAAAACTAAAGTTATTGTATTTGGCCCCCAACACCTCACAAACACATTATGTAATGATATATTTACTCTAGATGGCTTTGCCCTGGCCTCCAGCACCACTGTTAGGAATTTCGGAGTTATCTTTGATCAGGACATGTCCTTTAACCCCCACATAAAACAAACTTCAAGGACTGTCTTTTTTCACGCAGCATTATAAAAAAAAGGCACATCCTGTCTCAAAAAGATGCAGAAAAATTAGTCCATGCTTTTGTTACTTCTAGGCTGGATTATTGTAATTCCTTATTATCACGCTGCCTACACAAATCTCTAAAGATTCTTCAGTTGATCCAGGATTCTGCAATGCGAATACTTGCAGGAACTAGGAAAAGAGCTCATATTTCTCCTGTGTTAGCATCATTGCATTGGCTCCCTGTAAAATCCCGAAAATCCTCCTCCTCACCTACAAAGCCCTTAATGGTCTGGCACCATCATATCTGAAAGGGCTCATAGTAACCTATTACCCCACTAGAGCACTGTGTTCCCAGAATCGGATAGGATAGGATAACTTCTGGTTCCCAGAATCTCCAAAAGTAGAATGGGAGGCAGATTCCTCAGTTATCATGCTCCTCTACTGGGGAACCATCTTCCAGTTTGGTTCCAGGAGGCAGACACCCTCTCCACGTTTAGGAGTAGGCTTAAAACCTTCCTTTTTGATAAAGCTTATAGTTAAGATTGGCTCAGCCTCGGTTTGAACCATCCCCTAGTTATGCTGCTATAGGCCTAGACTGCCGGGGGATTTCCTATGATGCACTGAGCTCCTCGCACCTCCTCTCCCTCCCCATCCATATGTATTCTTATCCCATTAATGCTCATTACTAACTTGACTTCTTCTCTCTCCCGTAGTTTTGTGCTTTCTCGTCTCTTTCCTCTGTCTTCCTGTCGCTTTCTGCAGATATTTCTGCTCCTGTTGCTGCAGAGTCTGGATCTGTGACTGCAAACCACCTACTGCTGTCATGATCCTGCTCAACACCCACTGCTACAATTATTATGATTATCATCTATTATTTTTATATTCAGTTTCACCCTATTATTAAAAATATTAGTTTTATTATTAGTCTTATTGTTATTATATATCTTTTTGTGGAACCTACATTGTGCAATGTTCTCTTGCCTCCTGCTCTCTCTCTCTTTCTCTCCCCCTCCCTCTCTTTTTTTTAACTTTCTCTCTCAACCCAATCAGTTGAGGCAGACGGACACCCACCATGAGCCTGCTTCTGCTCAAAGTTTCTACCTGTTAAGGGAGATTTTCATGAAAGACTCTTTTTTTTAACCTGGCTTTTGATTTGTTTTACACTGGCTTTAAATTTAGTTAATATAATTATTTAATAATTGTCTTTATTTACATATTTTTCTCTTGTGGCCTGGTAATTCTTGTTACCTTGTAGATTTCTGTTGTAATTTAATATGTATTTCGTGTGCTCCCCTGTGCTCTTTTTCTTTTTTTTTTTCTTGTATTTATTTATTTGTTGTTTGTTTGTTTTTCTTATGTCTGTAAAGCACTTTGGGAAATATCTGGCTCTTTAGCTGCTAAATGCTCCACTGCATTCAACACCTGGTCTCTAACTGAGTCTCTCTGCTGTTTGGCACTGAGCAGGCAGTGTACATTGGGTTTTTAGAGCTTTTTAATTGAAAACAGCTGCCTGTTGCACCAAAAAGCAATGCTAAGAGAGCAGAAGGAGTGAACCAAAACAGTAAAATTAGGTTCATCACCTTGACTTGCCTTTCAAATTATCACGCTTACACTGTCATTTGATACACTGTTAGCATAAAATCAATTATAAGTGCTTTAAGAATTTTTAATATAGTAATTGACCAAGTTTGTGGAAAAACATCAACACATCAGACACATATTATTTTTCCAAGCAGAGTATTTCTGAACGTCTTAAATCATGTCTGGAAGGGATCTTTCAGAAATCAAGTTTGTGATTCTCATTTTTTCTTCCCCTTTTGTTTTAAATGAGAAAGACCGTAATACCAAAGGGGAAAACACATATCTTGACATTGACCTGTGTAAAGTACATGACAGTCAGTGGTGTGTGGACTTTCAAATATGGCCAGACATCGAGTTCCCTTACAAATGCATGTACAGTATATACTGTATATGCAGACATTATGTAAACATTATTATCTGCAGGTATCTGTAGAGTCTGGATCTGTGATTGCAAGCGGCCTACTGCCCCCAGAATCCTTCTAAAATTATTATTTTTTAATTATCACTATTATTACCCTCTATAATTGTACAATAATTGTCATCTTTATTACTTGCCACTTACCATACATCTGCTGTATTTAATAATTCTTTAATACTGTACTTCAGCATAATTTTCCATGTTGTTGGTTTGTGTGGGGGCAATTAGACAGGAAAACATAAATCTCATCCTGTTTGTGTGCAGAAAACGTGATTGACCTCATGATAACGTAGCTGGATTTAAACTTTGTATGTAACTGGACCCAGACGCGTGCCATAATTTATACTGCACTTTTACTGATATTACCTATACCAATATTTACTCGACGAATGATTTTCTTACAGAAAAGTATCAGGTATTTACTCGTGCTAAAGTGGTTTTGTGCGGCTTTTTTTCATTCATATTATTCCACAGTAGTCGGATCTAACTAAACCTTACCAAAGTTATGAAATGATTAATATCCAGTAGGTAGAAGTGACTAAAACATTTATTTCAAATGTCATCCCAGTGGCAAATACAATCGATTTTTATGAATTTGAAACTTTACTGTAGTTGCATAAAAAAGTCTCAAACTACTGCACATGGTGCATAATGTCTGCACCATATCAAGAAAAGAATGTTTTATCAGACGAATGTGAGAAAGCAGACATGATAGACATGCCTTGCCCTTGTGCTATAAAAATATGTTTACATTCTTGAGTCAGTGGGGGTTCATTGTATTTGGCAGAGTGTAATATCAAAGACTTTGTTAGATGTAACTGCTGTAATTCAATTGGCAATGTTTTATCATTCTTATTTACATCTTAACTGGCTTAACTACCTCCTCAAGCTAAAAATACATTTCATTTTCAAAGAAACTCCTCAGCTGAATTAATTGAAATGTGGAAGTATCTTATCCTACCATGTCTCCTTAATTCCCTGCTGGCTCCGGGAATTATGGAACGGCAGGTACACGGCAGCAAGCCAGCTACCCCTTAAAGTTTCCCGAAAGAGACTTCTTAGGCCTGCTTATTGAGCCGTGTGTGTACTGGCCTATCGATCTTTCCCAGGCTTTGAGGAGAAAAGGGGAAAGGAGGGGAAGTTGAGGATTCAAGCTGTGCTGCCACAACAGCAGGGTTAGCAGCCATGAAAAGGAGAGGAAGACCCAAAGCAAAAGAGAAAGAGACAGGAAGTGTGAAAAGAGGCAAACACACATACCCATGCCAGTCTTTTCATCGCCCACTCCTATGTGGTGCCCTTAGGCTAGCTAAAGTTTAATTCTACAGTGACACGTTCGCTTGACCAAGAACTTTTGGTACATAGACCTTGACTCTTATGTCTGAATTGCCATGTAAGAACCAAGAGACTCTTGCAAAATCCCACTGAGAAGCTTGCTCTTCCACAAAAAATATCCAACATTTCTGAATTTCCATTCTAGCATTTGGAGAGTTAACCAGCGTGGCGTGGCATCCGCAATATTTTTGCCCCCAGGACAAAAATGCAGTGTTGATGAGCTGAGAGGCCAGCAGGGTCAGTAGAGACCTGCTCAAGCCAACAGGCAAGAAACCCCCAAAGAAACACCTCAATTCATAACAGTAACATTTGGTCAATTCCTGGATCTGGATCCCAGTAGAGCTTCTTTTGATATAAGATGGAACTCGGATCTTCAAAGTAAAAAAAAAATCACTGAAAAATCTGCAAGAACTGCATGAGTGAGCAAGTTTTCAACCTCTAGCTGAATGTTAGAAATTCCTAGTAAAGGGGAGGCTCACAGTGCAGTCAGACAGGTACAGTATGTTCTACTGCTCTCTATATTTGTTTTATCGACAATTTCTCTTGGCAACATCCATACAAGAAGTAGGACAAACTACAAAAAATGAAATGAAACAAAACAGTAATTGTGTGATTAGACTGTGAACTTTCTGTCCAACCACAGCCGATTTTGTTTAATACTGAAAATATAAAAGTCAATGCTGACTTGAGGCACAAGATGGGACACGTTGCTTTTTCAGTATTTACCCAAAACCATAATCTTTCCATAACCTGTACTCATTACTGAAAGAAACTGTTGGAGCCAGGAGTCGATTAGCTGGGGTAGGCTCTGTCCAACATGCAAAAAATACACCTCTACAGTTCACTAATTAACATGTTGCGGATGGTTTGTTTGCAAACAGCTTCACATAGAAATTGCCACAGCATTTAACAACTCCACAAACCCACAATCTTGTCTTTACATTTCTGTTTTAGTACAGGTTAACCCTTAAATGCAAGGGGTTTTTTTCAATTATTTCTACAGTGACCTGGCACTTATATGACACAGATAAACCATATATTGAAATTGTATTGCTTGTAAACTTTTTAGAGTGTATTATCAACAATAATGAACACGCACAAAATGTATTATTTGGCATCTGTAAAATGTACTGTATAATCATAATCATCCATTTTAGATGTCATCTTTTTGTTTTTTCAAAATTTGTCAATACAGTTAATCCAGTTCATTGATGCAATGTGTAGTATGAGTTTAAATCCAATTATCAGTAGACCGAGCGGCATGACATCAGACTGTGCCGCTGTAATAGATAATACATTTACAAATATTATGGAAGTAGCACAGTAAGCGGGCTATTAATTAATGACGTCAGTGACAATTTGCCAGTTTTTGTGACCTATGATTATGGGAAGGGTAAGGATCCTGATAAATGAAAATACAGGTGAGTACGGAGGAATCCATAAGCACATTCAGAGATGAATCATTAACACAAAACTGGAAAAACTGAGTATATGATGAAGACGATATTGACAAAGCCTACGAAACAATACATAAAACAGAAAAATTATACAGATAGGCTGTGGATAGCAAAGGGGATAGAAAATATAGAAAATATATATAAAGATATTTATAAAATACAGAACTATAGAGACAGAAATAAATAAATGTAATAAATATATCTGGCCTTTAAACAAAATATGACTTGGAATGAGAATAATATTGATTTGCATAAATTGCTATTCATAGTAAATTGTGTAACGAGAAACATGAGTAATTTTAACGCTTTTGACGTTTACTGAATTTCTAAATTATTAAAAGGTCTTGTGGTTATTATCTGTACGTTGGTTTTAAGGACACTAAATAATGTAATTAATCTTCAAATGCGCATTCAACGACGGCGGTGCTTTTCCCGGCAGGGGTGCGTAGTTCCAAAGGTGGAGGTCAGATGCTGTTGGCTAAGTTATGGCTCTGAGTGACTTTATGGTCCTCCTGGATTTGTGAACTTTGTGTGACACAACAACGCAGTAGAACAGTCTCAAAAGGATCCACATGAATAGGTTGAGATTCACAAATACATTTACATTTAAATGCTAAGTTGATGTACAAACAGTGATATACAAGTTGTAAATTAGAGGCACAGATGCGAATACAGATTTACAGATCCAAATCACTCTGCATTTACTTGTGCATTGTGTTTTACGAGTTATTTAACTTTACATTTGTTTGTGAATAGTATTGGCACCATAGTGCAGTTCAGACGCCTGCATGGACAAGAGCAGGAGTTTCGTACACATGGACGGTTGCAGACAGTGTGCACGTGGCCACAGAAGAGATCATACTGAGCCCTCAAGATCATCACACTTCCTGAACTGAAAGAAAATGTTGATGTAACTGTCATACAGGCATCAGTTATCTTTCCTCCAAAACATATTTAGAGAAGCAAATCAGTAGCATATACAGTAACGTTATTCTGTAGATGACTGAGTTGGGAGCAGAGTGGTTACTACAGTCGACACAAAAGCTAGCAGTGAGGTTGTGAATCATCATTAGTGATGAATAAAGGACAGGGTGTAAGAAGAGTGACCTTAAATCGCAAGGACACATGCTGCTCTAGACATGTAAATTCCAGCAAGTGCGTACCAGGAGAAACCTAGGCAGGTCAATTATTAAACGAGAAAAGCATCCCCCCTCACATCGTCTGTAGCTTCCTGCAAGAGTCTCTGATGTCACATCTGTTAGTGAAGACCAAACGCTGATGGGGACTGATTGGTTTCTTCATGTACATCAGAGAAAGACACATACTGGATACACCCAGATACCAGAATACGCAAAACCAGACACACAGGTGCAAGTGCGCAATTAGCAGATGGTTAAATACACACGGCCAACCTAGACAAACACACCTGAAACAGAAGATTACATACACATGCACACCTGTTCTGGGGCCACATTTATATTAGCACAATCTTAAGATAATTTAATACATTATACTTCCATTTAATTCATTAAAGAATTGTCAGAGCAGCAAAGATTTTATAAAAATTTTTAAGAGCTGTAATTGGTATACAGTAGCCTCTTAAAGAGTGTTTACAGAATCCCAAACTGTGTACCATCCCCCATGTCATGAGGTCAAATGCTATTTCAAGCAGCAAATGGAGCAAGGCTCTATGAAGCTGACCTGATGACGGTGCTAGATGGAAAATCAGGAATCACCAAAGTCATTACAATTCATCCAGAGGGGAACATACAGTAAAAGTCTATACCTCACTTAATGGCAATCGATCCAAAAGTTATTGAGACATTTCACTAAAACCACAAACGTCGACCTCCTGGTGGCACTAGAAGAAAAAAATCAGGGGATCACTTTGTTATGTTTTGTCCAAGGTTGCATATTGCCATTCCCTTTACCTTCATGACCAGCAGATCCGATTAACTTTCTAATAAATATAATGTTTTCAGCAACCCTAATATAGCTTGTGTTTGCATGCTATAGAACCAATCTACTGCCCCTGAAACAACTTAACAATCAAACTTACCCAAAAGAGCTATATACTGTTGTACTGTGTGATAAATTCTTTTATTTCAAGGGCAACTGTAGTTTATTTTATAACAACTTTCTGACTGCATTTTTGATCTCTGACAGTAGCTCTATATTTACTCTGCTTTGCTAGTTTGAAAGCTAAGAGGAATAAACTGTATTGTTAACTGTAATGAACATGTCACCCAATGCAGTGTGTGTGTGACAATACTTGTTAGTTGGATACATTCAATGCTAGCTGTTTTTTTCATGGGATTTAGTTATTCTTGAAAGAATATGAGGCAAAATATTTTGATGAAGCCTAAGGCTGGTTCAGGCAATTTCAGCTGCTGCTGCCACTGCTGACAGCGTTTCAGAAGACCGACCTCCACCCCAGCATCCACCTATGGGCTCCGACCTTGTCGGTGCCCACAGGACAACATTGAGCTCAACTCAGCAGGGAATGGGGAGCAACAAGGTCAGAGCCTAGATGGAAAATGTTTATGCTGTACATATTCTACATTTACAGTATATAATCTTAATGATCTATTCTACTGGGTTGGTTGACTAAAACATTTTACAAACCCTTATGCTTTCAAAACATTTACAAGAAACAATATGCATAACAGGGTGCTTCAGAAATTAGTGTAATAAATATAATTTTCAGTTAAATTAGTTGCTCCCCCCTTGTTACAATGTTCAATTATTCAGTAATATGAGACTGCAAATGGCACATTTTACTTTGGCAGCCTATAAGTTCTGCATAGATAATGAATCAAACTTAAATGCTGATATCAACATTCGTAAACAATTTTCACCAAGTTTTCTTTATTGATAATTTGTCCTCTTGGGCCCATGTCTCAACTAAATTGAGTGGTATAAAACATGCAACCAGACATGGCATTTATGTTTTTTTATAATTGCATACAATTAAGGCCACACATACAGTATACAGTACAAACACTGGTACTAATCATTGATGTCCTGGATGTTTGGTTTCACTATGGCCCAATTTACTTGTCATCTCAACTATCTTGTAACCGGATATATCCAAATGTGAATTAATTCACTGTCATTTACGCTGAGCCACATGCTTCTTTTTTGTCTGAATGACAAATCTGATTGCATCCATCATGCAAATACTACTCCACTCCAGAACTTGGTGGTAATGCTACTGAAACTTCTCAACTGTAAAAAACACCAGAAAATTAACATGTGCCTAAGCAGTTTAGTTACAACGATAATAGTTTCGCTGGCTAGTTAACAAGTACAGTGTACACAAACTTAAACCAATGCACAGAAACATTGCATTTATGGATGAAGGGAAGCTCTTACTCACGCTGTGCCCTTCCCCCATGGTTGTAATGACCTGCTACCAGCGTGACTCTAATGTTTCTTGGATGCATTTACAATTACCTTTTTGGTATTCGATAGCTATCCAGTCCGTCCATGACCCATAGGTGGTTTAGTGTAAAGTGGGTCATACAGTATGCGAATCAATAGCTCTGCTCTCAACTGCAAATACAGAGAAAAACACATCCTTCACAAAGATCACAAAAATGCAGATGGTTTATTTTAAAGTCAAGGTTGTGTACTTAAAGAAATGTGAAATGAAAAATAAGTTTTCTGAGTTCTAATCCTGTGTCCCTGTGTTAACTCTTCATGTATCTCTTCTTACATGCTCAATACATGTAAAAAAAAAATCATTTTTGAGTATATTTATATCAAAATCCCTCTCTTTCCTCTTGTAAAACAAGATTGCTTTTGTTGACTCATCCTGCACTAGGGGGCAGTTAAGTAAATGTATCCAATCAAATGTGATTTGAGTTGACTACCTAACCCTGTCCACAATTTGGCTAACAGCTAGTCCTCTGGCGGTCCCCTAGCTCCATAGTCGGGTTTCCATGCAATGTCGTCAGTGAAATGAGTGTGGCAAGAAAATGAAAACAAAAGGGATGACTGAGAGCTTATAGGAGCAACATGTGGAGTTGTTTTCAGTTTGTGATCTTTAATACACTTGCAACTATTTCTCAAAACACATTTTCAGTTTGTCATTATGGATTATTGAGTGTAGACTGATGGGGAAAAAAAATACCACTTTGGTGGCTGTGGCTCAGGTGGAAGAGCAGGTTTTCCACTGATCACAGCGTTGGCAGTGCGATCCCCAGCTCCTCCTGTCCGTGTGCTGTAGTGTCTTTGGGCAAGACAGTGGACCCCATGTTGCCTCACTTGAAAGTTGCTTTGGATAAAAGTTTTTGCCAGATGAGTAAATGTATAAAAGTGTGCAAAAAGTGAAGGGGTCTGAATGCATTCCGAATGAATTTGTCTTGTTAGCTAGCCAGAGCAGACAGATGTCTATCTTAGGTTGCATGTGGTAAAGAAAAGAAAGTGCCAGGGTGAGTGCTGATACATATTTACCTCTAAACAGTAATTTTACTGGTTTCCAGAAGGTTTCTTTATGTGTAAATAATAAAAAAAAATTGTATATAAGCTATCATATGACATTGTGGCAATGAGATTCCATCCTCATGGTGCGCGTGCATCCTTGGATTGTTGTTATTATTGGGTATTGTGTTGCCA
This sequence comes from Xiphias gladius, assembly GCF_016859285.1. Classification (NCBI taxonomy): domain Eukaryota; kingdom Metazoa; phylum Chordata; class Actinopteri; order Istiophoriformes; family Xiphiidae; genus Xiphias; species Xiphias gladius. Next base: position 4,836,630 of record NC_053413.1, read on the forward strand.
TATTTGCTAGTATAAAGACATCCTATCTACCGTTTCACCGTGAATTTTAAAAATGACACAAATCTCTTGTGCACAGGGCCCTGGTGTGAAAGGCGCTGTAGGCGAGCTGGTAGACAGTGTCAGCCATTAATTGGTTGGTTTGAACCCTGGCTCAACTGTCTGCCTTTTCTCCTGATGTACAAGTATGGAAGAATGTAAGTCACTTTGGACAAAGCTTCTGCTGTAATGGCTCATGGGGATACCGCAGGTCAAGTAAAGAGAATCGTATAAAAAAGAGAATAACAAGACATTTTAGAATCTTTGTGCATATTCAGCATTTTTCTAAAGTGTCTTGACCATGTATAAGAAAATCAAAGTGCCTATCTTTACGTTTTGAAGTTTCGAGGGTGCTCACTTGACAGTACAAAAGGGTGTTATTTTAATGGGCACACAGTGGCCATGAGGGATGGTACTGTGGGAGCCCTGAAGGTGCAGCTCTCCTGTCTTTCACTGTAACTTTATCAAAGAAGTTAAGAAAAAAGTTTGCAGCAATTATTTGTCTCTGCTGTAGCGGCCGCCCTCATCTCTGCCTGTAGTTAGTCTGAGCTAAATGAAGCACCAACTGCTACTCGCTGCTGAAACATCTGATTTAGATGTGGAGACAGAGAGGAGACATGGGGTGACGATGGGAACAAGATGGGAAGAGAGAAAGTCACAGAGGGGAAAAAAAAGACGCCTTGAGAGTTTTCCTCTCCCTTCTAACTGGTGTGAAAAGATGGTTTCCTGCTGAATGATGAAAGAAGCTTAAAACTGGTTTGTGCCTTCTCTGGTCTGCAGTGACTGCACTGTTTCTGCTTTGCTTGTGAAATTAGGGAGGCGCTCTCTTTGTTGTCTTTATCCTCTTCCTTCCTACACCCCCTTACTGACAGCTCAACACTCTCATCATACAGGGAGAGTTGAGAGCAAAAATGGCTTTCCTTCTTTGCCTTGTATTTCTTCATGCGTTATCTTTCAGTCTATTGGAGCACGGATTCCTCCATGCTGTAGTGACAGACGCTGGCACAATTATTTATTGGAATTTCATTTTACCACAGTTTTCATTTCTGATCAGTGCAACATGAAGAGATTAAGAATCAGGGGATTATGTTGTGACGTTCACAGTATGAGAGTCTGGGAGAGAGAAACATATTTTTTAGTGGTTTGATAATTCAGCCATTTACTGTATTTACACCAGTTCAGTAATTGAAACGCTAAGTGCGTGTTTAGCAGCAAAATAATACATTAAAAGCCAAGTCATTTGGTGACTCGCGGTATACAAAGAGGTGTACAGATCAGTGTAATGGACCTGTAGTGCGTAATCTTTGACCTTAAAGGGCATTAGGACAGGCTGTCACTACAGAAATTTAACTGTTTTTAACTCAGGGGCTGATGTGGCTCTCCAACAAATAAAGACCTGATTGAAAACATTCTGCGGGTGTCAAATTACCAATGGCTCACAGTAATGGCTCAGTATAATGTACATATTCAAAGCACAAATTCCATAAGTAAAAAAAGGTGTGTATTATTCTTTGTTATGTTTTTTTCTAACTTTACGGAAGTTCTGAGAGGCAAGGGAAAACATTTTTTTGCTAAGTGTTTTTTGTTTTTGTAATACTCAGTCCGGCCATGGGAGTCTGAAATGCACCACTACCCCAGTCTTTTTTTAATAAAATCAGTTTTAGTTAATAAAATATCCATAGTTACTGAATAACAACAACAAAAATGCTTTCATATAGTGAAATAAAAAATACAGATATAAAATGTACATTTGACACAATTATTGGCACCCTTTTGAGGAATTAAAATTAGCTTCCCAAAAAAATAAAAAACAACAAATATGACTCACCTGTGCTTAATTTTCAGTGTTCACATGTTCATTGATTTAACCAATGAATGATGCTTTTACTGCATTTTAGGCAGTAAACCGATCTTATTGTTTCCAGTTTATCTTTCACAATTGGCAAAGCCAAGAGAGCTGTCTGAGAGCATCAGAAATGCTATTATCAAAAAAACATAATTATTCCAAGGCAATCGACAAAGATCTTGAAATCCCTTTTTAAATAATCTGTAATGTTATCAACAAGTCTCACAGTCACAAAAAAACTGTTAAGACGCTTCCAGGACATGGTGTTAAGAAGAAACCCGAGGAGAGAGGTCTGCAAAGGTTGATGCGGATTATGGAAAAAACACCGCGCAAGACATCTAAAGATTCCAGGTTGACCTGGAGCAAACTGGAGTGGTGGTTTCAGTCCGTACCATTCACCACACACTAAACCAAGTAGGGCTCCATGGGCGAAGGCCAAAGAGGAAGCCACTACTGAAAGAGAGGCACAAAAAGGCAAGACTAATATCTTCCAAAACACTTTCATAGTTAATCCAAAGGACAAAGACCCAGCAGACATCCAGCAGCTCAAAAGAATGGTTGAAAAGGAAAAGATGTACCTGTTGATAAAGCTGAAATCTGCCATCGCAAAAACGACTCCTGCAAACTTAAAAGAGCTTGAACGCATAGCAATGGAAGAGTGGCAGAAACTACCAGCAGACAGGTGCAAGATGCTTGATTTTTTGTTTGTATTAGTTCACTACTATGCAAGTTTTATTTCTTTTTTTAATTTTCTTTCGTTCAGTAACCTTTAATATTTTATTAAATATTTTGATTATACAAAATTGGTTCATTGTAGTATTTTCTGAAGATTCTAAATTCTGCACTTAAAATTCAGGGGGATCAATAATTTCACATAATTTACCGTCATGTCTTTCTTCTGGCTAGAAATGTATTTCAATCGGCGAAGGCACTCTGCCAGGGAGGAAGTCAGGTGAGATACTGTAAAGAGCAACAAAGTCCACAAAATTAGCAGGTAGTGAGGGATGCATGGGTCAAACACAGGACTTTCACCTCGCAGACAGTGGTTTGAATCCTGTATTTGCTCATTTAGTTAACTTAGTACTGTCAGTTTTTTCTTCATTTCTCTTCTTTCTTCTCCCATGTGTAGGAACTATAAAATCTCATGTGCACCCCGGATGACAGGCACACAGAGAGGGCTGGTAAAGAGACCGACAGGGACAGTGCACACTTTATGGATTTTTTTGACAGTCCACCAATGTGGCGGCCCACTGGGATTTCTCCTGGTGCTCTTGTTGGCACGTCTGACTATGATTCACAATAATCACTCAAAATCAGCAGGGGGAGGCATGTAGAAACAGCTTTTTATGGCTTGCACAACTTTATCTCCATTCCCCCCTCTCCCTTTGTCTCTCTCTCTCTCTCTCTGAGTGGAAGGAGTGAATGTGCTGAGCAAACGTGTGAGAACAGTTGTGGGTGATTTCTATCTTTTTTCAATCTTTATCATTCCCTGTAAATGTTGTAAATAGTGCATATTGTAGGTGTTATTGTGTTGGTGAGCGCATAGAGGGGTTTTAGGGAGGTTGTGTGTGTGTGTGTGTTTGCAGTCGGCCAGTGTTTGCAGGTCTATGGGCTCAACGCCAATATGGGTCTGACCAAACTGAAAAGGAAGCACGGTATTAGGATCGCACCAGCTTTGCTTGTTCAGTAGAGGACTGTAGCCTGTCTGTGGGGCGGGTCATCGGTCAGCGTTGCATTAAGTCGCACAGTGCGGTGGTTATCTTCGTAGACAGTGTTGAAAAGGCGACTTAATCATAGTGAATGATACGTTTGTGTATGTTCTGCCTCGTGACACAACAGCGAAAAAACTGACTTTTTCTAATGTTCTCCAGTTCGTTACAGATGAAACACTGACAAGGGAATTATCTCAACATGGAAAAATGGTCTCCCACATGAAGCAAGTTCCCTCAGGCTGCCAAGTACCCTCTGTTAAAACATGTAGTGTCACGCAGGAGGCATCCACACACGAGTCTGAACAACAGGAATGAGGAGCTGAACTTAGCCTTCAAACTGAGTGTGGATGACTTTGATTGTGTAAAATTTGCAACATCAGACACTATGACATGTTTTAGTTGTTGTAGAGAGGGGCATCTCATCAGAGCATGTCCAGGAAAAAAACTCTACATCAGGACAGACTGATTTTGATAACGCAACTGCTGGAAGAGAGGAAACTGAGAACCAGAATCAGAATGAAACAGAGTAAAAGAGAACGACAGCCAGGACAGTGTTAAGGGACAGGAGGAGACAGGGGAAGTACAACAGGACTAACAGGTAATTGAAGGAGGACAGGAGGGGACAGGTAAGAGACAGGAAGCTGTAAAACAAGAGGAAAATTGTTTAAGTGAAGGAGCTGTAAAGGATGTAGTGTTGGGAGGAAGACAGGTTTTACGTGGAAAGTGATGATGAGCAGCTTAAAGTGCCTCATCTGAAAAGGAAAACCAGAAACAACAGTGGAAATTCAAAGGTGAAAAAAAGGGGCAGCAAGCGTGACAACTAATATGGTGGAGGAATCCGTTGCTGACAGCGGGAGTGAATCTCCTGGCTCCAAAGTTGTTGGTAGCCATAGGATTAAAAGAGCTTACAGTGTTGAAAAATCAAACTATTCTTACAGAAAACAAAAAACATGAAGGGAGTGAAAGTAGAGGATTACTCCTCTGACAAAGAGCTGCTCTCTATCTCCGCCCGGCTACACAGGAGCCATAAAGGGAGAGGAGGGTTTATGGACAAAGAGATGTACAGACTGAAGAAAACTGTTCAGAAAATCAGACAAGAACTAAACAATGAAGATGATGATGACGAATAAGATCTTCTAAATGTAGGTGTTGTCGATATATATGCTATCTTGCCCTGAGTCATTTCAATACCAGAATGCTGAATATAAATGGGGCAAGAGATGCAGCAAAAAGGTCTCTGTTGCTTTAATGAAACTTAAAGGTACCGATGTGAGAGAGACTCAAAGCAGCATTTTTACTGGTGGGGGGGTTGACATGTCGCTACTGCTAACTTGAAGGAGAAAAAAAAAGGAGATCTACAAGAGGCAAGGTCTGGTAAACATAGAAAGCAGAGTAGCAACATTCAGATAACAGTTTGTACAGAGATACCTTATAGGTCCAGGAGATGTTGTTTGGAGAGACTTGACAAGCTGCATTTTAAGGAGGACAGCTGGTCTGGTATCAGACACTGCACTGTTTTTAATGTTTTTGAAACTGTGGGGATTACCTCCTTTTTATCAAGCACTTTTTAAACATGGAGCTTTTTTAAATGGAAGAGACTGAAGCCTGCGAGCCCTCTGTACTGGCTATTAGAAGAGCCTCTCATTATGGAGCCTCGGGCAGAAGTCTATTCGACAGACCAGGAACTTTTTAAATAGGTGGACTGAGAGACTGACAGAGGAAGAGGTTAAGATGCCGCTGGAGTACAGTGGTGGGTTTTGAAACTCCTGATAAGAATGATCGATTTCCAGAGCTGGTTTGTGTTCCAAATCTGGATGGGTTCTCAGGATTGTAAAATTGAAGTTAAAAAACAAACAAAACATGAATAAAGGGTTTTGTGTGATTTCAGAGAAGTTTATATCTGTATGACTTCACCAAATAAAGTAACAAAATATTATGTAACACAATTGCAATGAGCTGTCGACCTTCTCTGAGTGGGCGGGCAGTGGACCGCAAGAAACGTAACTCATGGCACCCAGAATGCAATACACTGCTGGATTGGCATCACCGCACCCTCTACTGTACCTCTCTTCCTATTGGGGCGCACAGCGAGTTACGAAATCAAAGCAAGAACACTGAAATAAAAGAACACTGAATTTACAGGGTAGGTTCTAAAAGGCAGCATAAGAAAATTTCTACATAAATGTACAGATTGGTGTACAAATAACATACAGCCTCTCTCTCACTACTGGATACTGTGTTTCCCCTTTGCAGCATCCCCCTTCCCACAACCAACTCCAAGGGCTCCAAAGAAGTCGCCAGCAGAGAGCCATCACTTTGTCCATATGGTCACTGGCTCTGAAGCTGCTGACCCAGCAGACTGCAGCAAAGAATACTGCATTGGCCACAACATCTGAAACATCTGAAACATCCTGCTGTACACATCAAAGGACCTAAGCTTCCTCAAGGAGTAGAGTTTGCTCTGTCCCTTCCTGTAGACACCCTGTGTTGCATTTCCACTCTAGTCTGTTGTCGAGGTGGAGTCCACGGTGTCTGTATCCTTCCACAACCTCCTCCTCCTCTCCAAGAATGATAATGGTGTTGACTATAGTCCTGGTCCTCCTGAAGTCCACAACCATCTCCTTGGTCTTGGCCACAGTCAAGAGCAGGCGGTTGTTCCCACAAAGTGGTCCACCAGTTCTCTGTGCTCTGCCTCTTGTCGACCGCTAACACACCCCATTACTGCCGATTCATCTGTAACCTCTGCAGATGACAGGACTCAGAGTTTTACTGAAAGTGAGAGGTGTACAGACTGAAGAGGACAGGTGAGAGGACAGTCCCCTGTGGTGCGGCTGTGCTGCTGACCCACAGACAAGACACACATCGCTGCGAAAACTGTGGTCTGTCAGGTAGTCAGTAATCCAGGAGGTTGTGGAGGCGTTTACCTGCATATTCTGGAGATAGACTATAGAAGTCAAAGAACATGATTTTCACAGTGCTGCCTGCTTTGTCCAGGTGAATATAGGGCTTGCTGAAGCAGGTAGATGATGACATTGCTGACTCCAACCTTATGTTATTTTCCATTAATTTCCTGCGGCCAGTTATGTTCAGTAGCTCCACTAAACTTTTAGCTGAGGTGAAGGCACACAGTCACATCGGGAGACTGATAATAATAATATTATTATTATTAATAATAATAATAACAATGATAAACTATATTTATATAGCACCTTTCAAAAACAAAGTTACGAAGTGCTGTTCAATGAGAACAGTAAAATTCACAACAAAAACAAAGAGCCAGCAACTAAAGATATATACAAGATAAAATAATTAAAAGATTACAACAATTACCATCAGTTAAGAAAAGGCCACATGATAAAAGTGAGTTCTGAGAACAGATTTAAAATAGGACACTGATGTCCCAGCAGTTCCCCAGCTGAAGATCAGTCACCTTCGGCGGGATTTGAGAACCATTAGTAAGGCCCTGCCAGAGGATCTCAAGAAGCGATCAGGCTCATAGGGAGCAGATCACTAATGTAGTCAAACAATAAAATCTTAAAATCAATTCTAAAACTCACAAGAAGCTGGTGAAGGGCAGCAAGGATTGGGGTAATATGGAGCATTAAAGGACAGTTCTATGTCGAATATAACACCTAGGTTGCAGGCTTCTTTTTGGAACTTATTGGATAAAGCACCCAGACTAGAGAAGAAATTGTTAATTCTGCTAGTGCTTGGGCCAAGGGTAATAATAATTACCTCTGATTTGGCGTCATTCAGCTGCAGGAAGTTTTTAATTTTGACGTAGCAGGACGAAATATAGCATGCATTTGTGGTATCTGGCTTTATCGGGACATACAATTGGGTATCATTTGTGTAGCAATGGAAGGCAATTTCATGGCTATGCAAGATTTGCCCCAGGAGTAGCATGTATGTATTACATAAGGGGGGACTTAAAATAGAACCTTGGGGGACCCCACAAAATAGAGGAGCACAAGAAGAGGAGGCATTTCAAAGACCTTTTTGACAGATGCGAGAACAAAAATCCAGAGCCACATCACTGATGCCAACATAGTACTGTAATAATCAGACATTTTTTAAAATGCCAACAAGAGCATTTCTACTGTGTTTCACTCTGGTCAGCAGGTGTAAACTGCAGCCCCTACAGCAGCCAGTGTAGGGAATAAAAACAGTTTGTTATATCACCTCCAATAGTCACACAGTCACCCAGCTGCTGAGCCAATGTCATTATTATTAATTTGATTTTCATTTCGTCGCTCACTCAGCAGGTGAAGAAATAACATGAACAAAAAGTAATGTCTGTGGAATTAGTGCTGACATAGAGACAAAGCGAAACCAGAATTAAGACTACCTCATTCAAAAATAACACTGATAAGGTAGGGCTCTACAGTGTGAGTATTGCACCTTCATATGCGAGTGAAAATTACAGTGTGCAAATGTGAAAAATGATTTGGGTGCATCGGCATAAGTGACTCTGAGTTCCTAGGGATGCCAGTTCTAAACCGGCTCTAAAGTTGCAAAGACCCGGAGCATTTTGTCAGTACAAGAGGAGACCAGCACGTGAGGAAATGTGGGTTCGGCACTCATGGTACATGCAGCTTCTCGTCTCTGTCTTTCTCCCCACCTGCTCTCTGTGTCTGTGTTTGACTGAGGGCATGGCTGAACCTCTCCAACATACACAAACACGCACAGAGCGACAACAAGGCAGAGAGGCCGCAGAGGAGAGAATGACATCGTGTGAAGTGGAACGCATTCGTTAACCACAACAATTCTTGTTACTGTACTTCAATAAAACCTTTGCAAGTAAAAAGCCAGTGACAGTAAGGTGTCAAAACACCTGTTAAATTAGCATAAACTTGCAGAAAAGCCATATTTTCAGCTTTACCTGCAGTCTCCCATCCACAGCAGGCAATTCCTTTTAAACTTCACCCAATACTTAATGTCAGGAAGACTATTTATTTTATTTAGATCTTACATTTGTTGCTCAGGGAGATATTATTGAGTTAAGTGACTTTGCTGTTGTAAATATTCTTCCTGTTCTGAATTTATTATATTTTTTTGAATATATTTTTACAAAATAACAATATTTAGTAAAAAAAAAAAAAAAGGAAAAAAAAGATGAAACTATCAATAAATTACTTAACAGATAAATTGTATTGACAAGAATAGCAGAATTGATAAAATCCTAACCAGACACATTCTTTGTTCTGACACTCGTATTAGCGAAGTTCAGTTTACACATTATAAATAGTATAATATATTATATATAGTATATTCAGGTAGGAGCTTCAATTTTGAGCCAATGCTGATCGCTGCTTTCATCAGTTAAAATAACAAAACTAGGTAAAAACCTAGCATGTGGCTGGACTGCCCTTTATCTGTTTGCTTCTCTCCTCCTATCTGTGCTCACATATACAGTAATTTAATACAGTCGAATTCCCAATCAATTCCCAATAAAAATTCCCTAATTGACATGTTTTCTGTTTCTGTGGTCAGAAACCAGAACAAGAATTAAATAGTGGCTGAAACGCGGCCCATTAACACTACATGTTAAAAAGGAGTTAGCGTACATTGAAAAATGCATCGCGGCCCTGTGTTAGGTCTCAAGTACCTGTCATCTTTCAAAATTCTTCAGTAATCTCCTACTTAAGTCAGTTTATCCCTGTGTCTTATGCATATTGTATGTTTAATATTTTAAAAAAAGACACATTCATTTTATGCGTTTAAAAAATAACTATGCCCCTAAATGTTTGTCTGTGCCACCAGTGCCCCTAAAATTAAATGTAAGCATAGAGCCCTGAGTGGTTGCCAGTTTGCTCTGGAAAAATACAGAATGCTAACTTCAGGAACGGGTTTTAATTTTTTCAGAGAGACCAATGAGGGGAGAACAGAGGGTAGGTGATGTCAGGACTTCCACGCTTTATGTTAGCAAGCAGCGCAGTGTGTCTTCCCAAATGCTGAATGTTGTAAAGGGACAGATGTCTTAAATTGCTAATGGTACATAATCAGTGCTATGTGGACTTAATTGAAAAAGCGGGGGGGAATCTTATCAACATTTGTAGGCTATACGGGGTTATCGCATGCTACAGACACGTCAGTGTATGGAGTTTAATTAATTCATTTTGAGGCATTTGCGTAATTATCTCACACAAGAGATGCTTGTGAGTTTTCTCTATGATCCATGTTAGCAGTGCCATACAAAGTGTAAGGCAGGTTTAAAGATGACCACGTAGAGGCCTGATGGGTACATGTGGAAACGTACAGCAACACGTAGATACCAAGTCAAACTGGCCACGTACTCACAGTCGTCTGTGAGCACACTGGGCCTAATGTACTCTCCATTTGCTGTGCTCTCTCCAACACAAGTAAGCTTTAATTTCCCGAGCGCTCTCTCTAGTGCACACATGCAGTGCAATCCACACACAACTAATACTTCATGTATGGCTGAGAGTGACCTTGACACATCCAGCGAGCTTTCACTGTTCATTTCAATTCGCTTCTCCCAACTTCCCACCAGCCATCACCCACAGCAACCATCCGCACCACCCAAGGCCAATAAAGTGTTTTGAATTGGAGACATTTCTCTTTCTGCATTCTCTATACTCTCTTCTCTGCTATCAAGTCTTTAACATCACAATACTGTGTGTCCTACATGATGTCCTACAACTATATTCGGGTTTATGTCAGTCTTTTTCCTTTGTTTATTTATCCATCACAAGTAACTGGAAAATGTGAGATTTCAGTTTTCACTTTTTTCAAATTACATACATTTTGCTTTTTTGACTAAAAGTGCTCATAATGTCAAAATCATGAGATAGTAAATGTTTTTGTATTTCATTTTTTTACAGGTGTGTGGGAATTTGGGAGAATTTATAGAAACCAATTTATGCATAGCAAAAAAGAAATAAAAAATATTATCATATATAAATATTATAATTTATAAAAACTTTAATGTCACAAAACTTCACCTTCAGCAACCTTCAGCAACCTGAAGCGAGCTCTGTCTCTGTCTTTGGTGAAAACGAACCGTCAACTGTTGCAAAACAACAACAATTTACGTCTACAGCTTTAACTTCAGTAACTTGAACAGCACCAATACAGTTTCAAGTTGAGCTTCAACTGTTAAGTACGACTGCTCCCTTTGTTGCCATTCAGTATCTTCACTGAGCTGAAATTCACAGACAAAGAAACCAGGTGAGATTTTCTCATTTGACCTGGAGAAACTTTTTTTCATCGCTGTGCCTCTCTAGGCCTGCCTATTCTTCACTAGTATTGATTCATATTCTGTCTAAAATAATGCAGTTGAACATCTAACCACAAGTGGAGGGTAAAGTGAACATGTATAGAGATATATACACAACAGTGAGGGTTCTATATGAATACCCTAATATCTATACAATATGAGCAGTATTAACAGTATGAACAGAGTGAAATGAATACACTAGGATATAACAGTTCTAGTGCAGCTGCCCTCTTTTGAGTGTTTCAAGAGTCTTGTCTTTAGACTAAAGTAGATTCAACTCTATAAATACGTCTACAGGTTGTGTTAAGGTGGGACTGGAGTCTTAGACATGAACTACATGTACTGAATGACTTTATTTTTCAGGCTTCTGGGCCAATGTAGTTCAGTGCTGCCCTTTTGGGGCCAAAGCAGTACAGGCTGGCTGCAGTACAACAGCAGCAAACTGTACAGGGCCTCAGAGATACCCCCTACTCTGCAACACTGAGATTAAGTGTCTCAAAGAGGAAAACAAGGCTCTAAAGGAGCAAGTTAACCTGCTGGAAAATGGATGGAAGCAGATGGAGATTCAGCTCCAAGAGGAGCTCAGATAAAAATATGAGATCCTCAAAGGAGTCATCAGAAAAAGGCAGGCTCTCACTAAAGTGTACATAGACTGCCTGGCCCTGCTCACTCAAAATGACCAAGAGCTAAAGAGAAGTGAAGAACAGTGGAAGATCAGGTGTGATGCACCGGAGGCAAGCCTGCAACAGCAGCTGGCTCAGAGAAACGAAAGCTGGAAGTGGAGTTAAGTGCAGGAGAGGAGGAAGAATGGAGGACAAAGGAAAGCCAGACTGACGATCAGATCAGCCTCCTCACCTCCAAGAACAAACAGCTCAGAATAACAATCAGCTTGTTTCAGAATGCTTGAGAATTTTGGGTTCATGTTTTTGGAACATCTTTTGGATATTGAATAAAAATACTGTTTTTATCTTTTCAGAAGCTTTTACAGCAATTCAGAGGAACAGGAGGAGAGCAAGACTCAAAACAAGCAGGAGGAGAACAAGATTCAAAAGCAAGAAAAGATGGAGAACAAAGACAATGAGAAGGTGGAAGAGGAGACGAAGAAGAGAGTAGATAAAAAAATTAATGAGAAAAAAGAGCAGAAGCCAAAGTAGAAGAGGGGGAAGAGAAAGAATAACAGGGGTTAGCTACAGCAGAACATCCCTCACCCTTTTTCACTTAAAGAGAAACTTTTTTTATACAAAGCAGCTTTAGACAACTCAAAGTGTAGGAATCGCTCCTACTCATTTATAGATAAATACAGACTGATTTACCTGATTTAAGTTCCTGGTTTAAACACAATAAATGTTAACTTTTTAATCTGATTTAAACGCCTCCACTGGCTGGAGAGTGATTAGTTAAAATGGCTTATTTACATTTCAAGCATTATTCCATTATTACTGTGCATTTGCTCCGTGCATTTAGTTTGCTTTCGTTGATAAAATCACTGAAGCGCTCTGAGACGTCACGAGCCAAAGAGATAACATAGGAAGACGAATGCATGATATATTCATCAATTTTGCACATGTCACACAGCTGTTCCGATTGAACGCGTTGGCGCATGTAACCCCCAGACTGTATTCAGTCACAGTTATAAACAGTTGACCTGAAATCTTCAGTCAGAATGAAAAAACATATAGATGGAACTGCACCTAATGAAATGACATTCTGAAATGATCTTCCCAAGTGACCTTGAGCTGCCCAGCGCTTCCCCCTCAATTTGTATTCATCTGCAGTTGTGCCTAAGCCTGACCAGAAGATATTTCATAGTACGTCGAAATGCCATGTAGGGGCACATCTTATCCAACCACCTCGGAGTATGGAGAGGAGGAGGTGAAATAGGGATGGAGTGAGAGGATGAAGCAGATGGAAAGAGAGAGAGAGAGAGAGAGAGAGAGAGAGAGAGGTTGAAGGTGAACAGGGAGAGTATGAATATTGAATGCTTAATGTAATTTCCTCCATCTGCGCAAAAGAAGATTGACAAGGGGCCCAGCTACAAGACTAGTTATGGACAACCCCACCACTTTGGCCCCGCCACCCCAATCTGCCTACCTCACAAAATGAACCGATGCTATACAGTGTATTCAGTAATTACTACTCATTTTACAGTACACTTTTAATTTCTTTTCCATTTAAAACTGAAGCCTTTATGCAGATTTCCACAAGGATTGCTTGCCAGGTTGCCTGTGCAGTCATGAGTGGTGTGAACAGAATGATATGTCAAGTAAAAAGAATTCATTGTAGTTGTGAGTAATGTTCAGGCATTGCAGACAAAGTGATAAATTTACCTCATGATCTGATATTGAAGCCTGGCACCTTACAAAACTTGACATTAAGATTGGAATCTGATGGGCTCCATTTAGGGACTATCTTAACCGTGCATGCATAATAACCAAAAGGGACTTTTAGCCATGCTAACCGCATGGCTCTATGGATGGCAATTGGCCCAGACTGACATATCCTGAAAAAAAAACTTAATGGACTGCGATAAATATGCTCAGACATTGATGGTGCTCAGACAATGAATCCTAAAGACTATGGTGATTTCCTGACTTTTCCTCTTGCGCCACCAGCTGGTCAAAGTTTTCACCTTTCCACTTATCCTAGCGCCATTCTGGTCAGCATTTCAAATTGGATAATACTTTGGTTTATGACTAAATACTTGCAAAAGCAATGACATTCCTTTCAGCCTCAGAAGTACCTTGTGTTTAGTGAAAATTAGCAAATGTTAGCATGCTAACACCCTAATTTAAAATGGTGAACATGGTAAACATCATACCTGCTAAACATCAGCATGTTACCATTGTCATTGTGAGCATGTTAGAATGCTGATGTTAACATCTCTCTTAAGTATAGCCTTACAGCTCGCATGGCTGTAGACGCTTAGGGCTGTATTTTAACCGTTCAATCGCAACGACAAGCAGAGCGTGGTGGGTCTTGGGAAGCTTGGACTGTGTGGGTTTCTCCAAGTGCACCTGCTATTTTGGTGTAGGTGCAGCGGCGCAAAGTGCAAAAGGGCTGGCGGAGGTGGAATACAAACAGGAGGGTGTGGTGTTTATAAATTCACTCTCAGCCAGTCACATCACTGGTCTCCGTCGCTCTGACACGGCTGTGCCAATCACAGCGACGCACGGCAACAGCAGCTCAACAAATAGAAAGAGGCTCCTCCAGCAATGTTGTGTGGATGGTGCAGAGCGGCACGACCTGAACACACAGCACCTCAAACCTGCAGCCAGAGGCAGATGGTGTGGCAGTGACACACAGGATTGATGAGCCGCTGTGATCCGACATCTCCTACTTAAGCAATAGCAAACCGACTCTTATCAGACCATCAGACCAGATCTGATGTGTGTGGTGTTTTACGGGGTTATTTTTCAGCAGCTTGGTGGCATTTGCATGTGATTTAATGAATCAGTCGTGCATTCTGGCACTGCGCTCTGGCACGGCACTTCTCAAATCAGAGGATGCAAGATTTATCAACATACGTGTCCTGTTGCCTTCAGATGCTGCAGGAATTTGATGAACTGAAGGAGAAATTTTTCACATACAGTATAAAGCAGCTGTGGACAACAGATACTGATCAGCCAAGATCCTTGCTTTAAGCACAATGATATAATTTTTTAAATGCCAATTTAAACATCTCTACTGGCTGGGCAGCAATCAGTTAGATTGGTTTATTTACATTTTAAGCATTATGCCATCATTGCTGTGTATTTAATTTGCTCAAACTGCACTGATAATAGTCATCTTGGAACCACCCCTGTTTCTGGTGCAATGTCAATCTGCTGCCATTTTTTCCACCAGACACGAATCCATTGTTACCCCTCAAGCATTTGTCTGTACATTTATTGACTGTACCACACTTTAAGTCAACATTGGGATATAGTGAGGTAGCTGCAACTTTTTGCTCAGCCCAAATAACTCCAAACCAGTAACTCCAAACTCAATATTCAACCTTGAAGTACATCCAACGTAACACATCCGCATGACACTTAATATACATGATGGTAAAGAGGTCAAAACAAGACCAGGACAGAATTCTGCCTCTGGAACTGTAAGACTACAATTAACAGTAATACTTTATACTGAAAGCTGTGGTGAAGTTTGATAAGATATCTTAAAGTGACAGGTGAAATCTTATTGTGCATATCTGCCATACAAGACCAAAAAATGTTAATCATGGGATTTGTACAGGAATGTACGCTGTGGAGCACAGATGTTATTTTTGATCCGCTTAGCAAGCTCTCAGAAGTGTTTTCACACACGCTTGTCTGGAAAACTGTCTGAAGCCTCAGATGTTTTGCACCGCAGGGTTTGCATGAGTATTTCTGGCCTGCAAGGTGATAATTACAATTTACACTCTGCAGGCTGCTGCAGAGATGCAAAAACCAGTAGGAGTAGCAAGCAAAATACAAGAGGAGATAACTGCTGGGTGCATATGGGGGCCAGGAAGAGACAGAAGTGCATGACAAAGTTGCTCCACAAAATAAATCACCACAGATTTTGGACTATACATAGTTTTTCCCTTTGACGTTATGGGTTATTGACTATAGATTGATGGACAAAAAATGACAGCTTCCATCCATTTACAGTTAAATTTACAACACAGTAAAGCCTGCAAAAAGTGAAAGGGTCTGAATACTTTCTGAAGCCACTGTATACTGTATGGTAAATATACAAAGATGTAATTATGGATTTGTGAAGATACATGTAGTAAATGCTTTTCTAGGTCTATGCAGAGAGGGTTGTTATGGGTAACAGCAGGTCACACAGGCTCACAGAGGAGTTGACATGCACATCTCCCAAACATCAACAACACGTTGTGCAGCTCAGTCAGATAATCAGATTGGATGATCCAACTGCTGTTGCGGTACGGGTTTAAAACAGAAAGGGAAAGAATTGCATTCACTAATCCCAGTCAGCTCCATTCCCAGCACATTGCAATGGACTGGCTTGTTTTCTGTCGCACCAGGTGTTGGATGGGAGGTTTACACTATATTGGCCCGATTACAAGAAGATCCTGATTGTAAGATTACTCCCCTTTTCCAACAGCTGTTTTTGGACTGCTTTTAGACTTTTTGAAGATACAGCACACTCTCACACCAGTCCTGTTGAGATACCACTATTCCAAGGTGAAGAGACTCCTCACCCTGGAAGCCTTTTCTCTTGTAAAAATGAAAATTGTAAAAAACAACAACATTTAAGCAGAAGGTAAGTCCCACATTTGTGGAGTTTGTCTGTCACATAATCACACTATCTCTTGCCAGGATCTCGGAAGAAGTCAAAAATATTTTGTTTTTGACCTTGTTTTTTGTCTTTTTGAGCTTCTCATCATTTGTGACAGTTGTGATTCTATACTGCTTGAGAGATGATTCAGTCCATGTTCCATTTCCGCAGTAAATACATCCATCCATCCAGAGGTCATGGACTCGTTTTCTCTTCCACTCGTCATGAATTTATTTCCTGTGTGGCAACAAAATGCAGGAGCATTCCGAAACTCCTGTAGATTAAACTGATCTAACAAAAAACTTTTAGGGTTGACTAACTTTAACATGTGCACTGTAAACAGACTTGAAGATAGCTGTTAGCCTAGCAATATAAAGATTATGTGATTACTACATCTACAGTCGTTAAAAACAGAAATGCTGGCATGTGCGTGTGATTGGTTTGAAGTTGTTGGAAGTGTGATCACATTTTTTTGCCCCAGAGGCCATGTGGCATAACTTAGTTAAACTATATTTATGACAATATTATGTTTCTAAACTAATTTGCAAAGTAACAACGTTACCACAAACTAACAGACACACAATGAATCTACGAGCTTTGGGGGTCTTGGTGATTTGGGCCTCATAAGATCAGTTGCCGTTGGGGCAGTGGTCGCTTTACCACAAGTAATTTAACTAATTACTTTTGCTGTTAAGTAATTAGTAATGTAATTTTTAATTCAATGCATAACAAGAAATGGATAAGTAATTTAATTTTTCAAGTATGTTGCCCAAAGTTCTGCATAATGTGTATAAAATCAGTGAGTTTGTATAAAATTAGTTACCATATACCCTCTTGGAAACAGAGCAGCTTTAATAGAGTAGATAGAGTTTTTAGGAAGCCAGTTTCTGTTAAACCCTGAGCACTTTCTTCAGTAAAAGGCTCAGTGGAGGTTCATAAACTTGAAAGTGGAAAGACGGAGACTGACTGAGTGAACTTTGCTGCTTTTGCCATTTTGCCAGTTCAGCTTCACTGAAAAAGATCTATTTTCTTCATATCTCACTCTTGCACTCAAACACACAAACATACACACACACACTACAGGTCACTACACAAAGCCACAAAACTGTCACTTTGCTTTCACAAGTCATTTCTGATACTCCTCGGCGGTGGAGTATCAAAAAACACAGCACACAGGGTGTTGCAATTCCCAAAAGCAACACTTCTACTAAGAATTGTAATTAGCCTCTCAGCTGACACCTGTGCTGGTTGTCAATACCAATAAAGTCAATAAAAAGCATTTGCAAAAGAAGTGATGTGTTTTCCATCATTTCTGCATTTTTCTATATTAGTATCAGCAGTACCACCAAGCAACATTCTTCAAGTTTTTCAGTAGAGGGTTTGTATAAACAACAGCTAGTCTATCTCTCAGTACTTTTCAGCTTCTTTACTCCATCTGTCGCACTCAGTTCCAAGCCCATCCATTCATCCTGAAAGCACGAGTCCCATAAATATATACTTTTATTTTTTTTAAATGGCAAAGTAATTTCCAAAAACAGCTGGGCACTGTTGTTTCCACAAGCATTACTCAAATAGGAAAAAAAATTTGCATTTGTTGTGGAGTATTTTCAGCAGCAAATTAATACACATTTGGTGCTCTAGTGAGTATTTTTGGCAGCAGGGGGGTTTATGTCAAAATAAGGTGTGTGTGTTTTTATGTCACCCAGTACAACATTGTGGCTCACTGATGTGTTTTTGATCATTTTTGGACACCAATGGAGTTCTGTGGCACAAAAGACTGAGATACATCAGGCTTTGGATACACAATACTTGTTATTAAGATCAGTACATTGTTGGTTTGGGTCATTTTATTTGTTGATCAGACAATAATTACACAATCTCACCAGCCTTATCCTTTTTATTCTTGTTGTCACTGAATGTCAAAATGTGAAATTCCCAACTCAGTGTACTCTGGTGATACAACATATCAGCTTTTTGGCAAAAAAGTTAGACAAATCAGTTGTACACACTTCAGACACTTTGGGATAACTGTAGAGAAGCAGGACGTTGATATACAAACAGGTGACAATTAAGGAAAAACCAGCATAAAGTGTCTTAGTAAGGTGTTGGGCCACCGTGAGCCACCAGAACAGCTTCAATGTGCCTCGGCATTGATTCTACAAGTATCTGGAACTCAACTAGGATGAAAACATTTCTTCCAAAAGATATTCCCTCATGTGATGTTTTAATGATCTTCCATAGGGAAGCAACAGGGTTATGATCTGGTAACTGCAAAGGCCATAACATATGGTTCACATTGTTTTCATACTCATCAAACCATTAAATGAGCCATCGTTCCCTGGACGGGGGGGGGCATTGTCATCCTGGAAGAGACCACTCCCATCAGGATAGAAATGTTTCATCACAGGATAAAGGTGATCACTCAGAACAAATTTGTATTGATTTGCAGTGACCCTTCCCTCTAAGGGGACAAATGGACCCAAACCATGCCAGCAAAATGCCCCCCACAGTGTAACACAGCCACCGGATCCCCGCACTGTTGGGGTCAAGCATTCAGGTCTGTAACATTCTCTTGGTGTACGCCACACATGCACTCTGGAAAGACTGGCTTGCTTTCCCCGATATAAAGCATGAATATACTTAGTAATTTTCACCTCAACTACGTTAATAAGGGGAACTGATTAAATTATCATTA
Organism: Xiphias gladius; assembly: GCF_016859285.1. Classification (NCBI taxonomy): domain Eukaryota; kingdom Metazoa; phylum Chordata; class Actinopteri; order Istiophoriformes; family Xiphiidae; genus Xiphias; species Xiphias gladius. The sequence goes on from NC_053413.1 coordinate 4,855,424, forward strand.
TCGCATATTGAAAATTCAAGACAGCATCAAATATCATCAAAGAATTGCAGAACAGAGCATCAATAGTTTTTAATAATGTTTTCTATTACTGTGCATGTATCACCATGTGCAAGATTAGTTTTCATATAGTTTTTGTGTGAAAAATTGCTGCAGTGAGTGAGGCAGCCAGTGGTGGTTGCCACAGACACTCTGACTCCTACAGCCACCTCACCTGACACCACCTGCATTTGTAATCAACCGTGACAATGAGAGAATCACCTATATGCTGGATTTTGTAGTTAAATACAGTAGTTTATGTGTGTTTTCTATATTTAGTGTGTGAATTCATCAGCTATGTACTTTTCTACATCCTATAGAAGCTTAACAACCAAGAGGTGCAGGGTAGTGTCTATGTGCCTCCGTTGTTCAGTCCATACTCTGATTGTGTGCAAAAAACTGTTCAGGTCACCCACCTCCATGTCTGATCACTTTTTTAATCTCAGAAATTGTCCTGTTTGTTGCATTAACAGCTGCTGTAGCCATCAGCCCTCAGACTTTGTTTTGTTTGGAACACTGCCTCCATTCTCCACAGGAACAATATGTATATCAATATTCATGAGGGCTTTGCATTGACCATTCATGGTTAAAGTGTTTTGGGCGGAGAATAAGGCTTGCCAAATTGTGCATGTTTTCAAGTTGATTGTGATTTATAAAGGGAAATTGCGTGAAGGTGTGCATGTGCACAGTTTTATAAGTGATTACTTTTGTGAGTAAACCATTTTTGGCTTTTGTGTGCCGTACACTTTTAGTATGGATCCTACACACTGTTTTATAAATGAGGCTCCAGGGGCTGATGAGTGGAGAGGAAGCAAGTTTGGTTGGGAACTAATTAACCTGCAGCACCCATCCCGGCATCTCGTGTTGTTTTGCTTCAACCCGACCTTTGTCTTCTCTGCTCATAACGGCTCTCACTCAGCTCACTCAACTGTTTCTCGAAGACTCCACAAATGAGAAAAACACCAATTGTCAGCAAATATCAATTTACTTTTCCCATTCTGCACGTCTCAGAGGAAATTTACACTAGAATAACTGACTGTGGTTAAGGGGTGTCTGAGCAAAGAAGCAGAACAGAGATGAGGAGAATATATTGTCTGAATCTATGAAAATTTGACCCAGAATGTAAGAAAAAGAAGATAATTTTCCTCTATAACTGATGCCTAACTAGTACAGCCACCTCAAGATATTAAAAGTAACAATAGTTGGTGAAGTACATTAGGAGCAGGTGGAAGTGACTAATCTGAGACATTATTGGCTCCTGGTAGACTCATCTTTCCTCTCTTCTATTATCTTCTCTCAGTACACACCCGGTCTGGACCTCTAAATGTATCACCCTTTCAGGCCATAAGAGTGTATGGCACACCAAAATCATATGCTGGTGTGGAGTGAAACAATATACTTCATTAAGCTGTCGGATACATAAAGATGTCAACTTATGAAATCAATAAGTATTTTTACTTAACTTACTGTAATAATTGTGTATTTTTACAGTAAATAAAAAAAAAAAATTACCAACTCAAAAGTATGCTGTATCATGACAGTAGTAGAAATAAGAAAAAAAACTGCAAATGTTAAATGTATTTAAATCAAAATGCAGAATAATTATTAACAATAAGAGGCACTAAAAGCTGTGTAACTGTAACTAGATTGTAGCAACGAATCTCTCCAAAGTCCGAATGCAGCAGGAATCTGGAGTAAAATCCACAAGATAAAAGCTAACAGGCACTGAGTCTACTGTCTGACTCTGGTACATGAATGAATCTTGCAAGCCCCAAAGCTCCCCTATTCTCTGCATTCTCTGGCATAGAGGCTGCAGTTTGGCATGTAGTGTCGAGGGAAGTGACTATGTATGCTAGTATCAGTGAGTCCAGTAAACGTTTTAGTACTTAACGGTGTCAGCAGCTACAGTAAGTCCGGAGGAGAAAAAGTTATTTAGTCAGTCACCTGTCTAGCTGCTCTAGTGAGCTAAACTTTGTCATACAGTACTCAAGTGAGTTTGTAACACTATTTATTTATATTTACATGCTTCCATTTATATGGCTGGCATTCAGTTTGGTAATTCATAAAAGCTAAGTAGGTGGGAGAAGGCAAGAGCTTTTTTCATGTCGTCCTGGAGCGCAAGCAATGGCCATTTCCTGTAGGTCGTACGTACCAGTGTTAGCTTGTTTCTTATCAAACTCGCAAAAGTGTAAGTAGAAAAGATTAGTTGGTTCGTTTTTGACCAGCACTACACTCAGCCTAAAAGTGTTTGTTGGTTTGTCTTACTTTCTCCCTCACGTTTCTGATGGCGAGATGAGAACTTTTTTTGTAACTTAAACTGATAGCATGCCCACTTCACTCAGCAATTTGCCAGGTGTGTGAAGTGGAGAAAGTATGCAAAATTTATACTGTTTTTCATTCTTCACACAAATATTTCCTCTAGCTTTCATGCATACACTCAAGTGCAGCATAATGAATACTGAGGAAAGACTGGCCAAAAGTGTGCACCACTATTATACGAATATCACATCTCAGGCCATAATGGCAGGCTTTCCCACCCACCTTTAAGTGTGAACATACAAAACAGCTATAAAGATATTTAATCCATTACAGACAATATATGAATCAATTTGTAAAGCAACTTTGCACATACCCTTCGCCACCTTAACGTAGAGGGGTTTGTGCACCCCACTGGTCATGGGACCTGTGTTGTCTGAATAGCAATAGCAGTCCCCTGCTAGGGTTTCCATTATGTTGGAGTTTTCCTTGGAGAATGAGAGGGTCGCCTTGATGCGACTGTGAGTTGCTGAGATGAAGACTGCCTTTGACACTATTGACCATCACATGCTATTACAGAGACTGGAACATTTAGTTGGCATTAAAGTAACCGCTCTTAGCTGGTTTAAGTCCTATTTATTAGATCGATTTCCGTTTGTGCATATTAATGATAAATCCTACACATAGTCAAAAGTTAGTCCCGGAGTTCCACAAGCCTCTGTGCTTGGACCATTTCTATTCATCTTATATATGCTTCCTTTAGTCAATATTATTAGGAAACAATCAATAAACTTCAATTGTTATGCAGATGATACCCAATCGTACTTGTCAATGAAGCCCGATGAAACCAATCAGTTAGCTAAACTTCAATCACGCCTTAAGGACAGAAAGACCTGGATAACCAGCAACTTTCTTCTGTTAAACTCAGACAAAACTGAAGTTATTTTACTTGGCCCTGAACACCTCAGAAAAACCTTATCTAGTGATGTAGTTACTCTAGATAGCTTTGCGCAGGCCTCCAGCCCCATAGTTAGGAATCTCTGAGTTATTTTTGATCAGGACATGTCCTTTAACTTCCGAATAAAACAAACTTCAAGGACTGCCTTTTTTCACGTAATTAACATTGCAAAAAACAGGCATATCCTGTCTCAAAAAGACAAAGAAAAACTAGTCCATGCTTTTGTTACTTCTAGGCTGGATTATCTCCTTATTATCAGGCTGTCCAAACAAATCTTTCAATACTCTCCAGCTGATCCAGAATGCTGCAGCGCAAATACTGACAGGAACTAGGAAAAGAGATCATATTTCTCCTGTATTAGCATCTCTGAACTGGCTCCCTGTAAAATCCTGAATAGAATTTAAAATTCTCCTCCTCACCTACAAAGCCCTTAATGGTCGGGCACATGGTCATATCTTAAAGAGCTCATGGTACCCTATTACTCCCAGAACACAGGCTTGCTGAGAGGCCGAGCCTTCAGTTATCAGGCTCCTCTACTGTGGCAGGCACCCTCTCCACGTCTAAGAGTAGGCTTAAAACCTTCCTTTTTGATAAAGCTAACAGTTAGGGCTCACTCAGGCTTGGCTTGTACCATCTCCTAGTTATGCTGCTATAGGACTTGACTGCCGAGAGACTTCCCATGATGCATCAAGCTCCTCTCTCCTCCTCTCCCTCTCCTGTAGTTTTGTGCTTTCTCGTGTCTCTCCTCTCTCTTTCTGTCGCTTTCTGTAGGCATTTCTGCACACACTGCTTCAATTATTATTATTATATTTAGTCTTAATATTATAATGATTAGTTCTATTATTGCTATTATTTGTATTATACATCTTACGTGGTACCTGTACTGAGCTATCTCTCAGCCCAACAGTTATGTCACAGAGTCACCTGTATGCTACTGGCTGCAAGGTGAGAGGTGCAAAGAACATAAAACAAATTAACATAAATAAATAAACCACAAACACTTTTGAACATAACTTACTTTATATTGGTAAGATGATTTTTCAGAACACACTATGACGCTTTGTCCCAGTGCAAAAACAACAACAAAAAACAAACAACTCAGACCAGCACTACCTCTGTTTTTTTAAGTATTATTTTTTTAATGAATCTATGCCAACTGCATATTCTCTCCAATAACATCTTATGTCTACATGAAAATTGTATATAAATGAAACAAAATCAAAGGCTTTTTAGGATACTCATGAATATACTGAAGTGCTTTGGACTTTCATTACTTCCTGTTATTTGTATTGACATCACACATCTTTGATAAGACATTAGGCGTTGAAATATATTGGACCTCTCTAGATTGCTGCCATCACTGATTAATACAAATTTTGCAATAATTTATTATTAATTTTCAATAACAACTTGGAATGTAAAGTCCCAGCACCATTTATAAAGTATCTTAGGCCTCGTTCAGACTGAGAGCCGAGATCCGTTTTTTGGCATATCCAAATTGTATCCAGATTGATTTTAGAAAGTCTGGACAGCAAAAAACAACATGAAATGTGATTTTTGCGAATCTGATCCAAACCACATTTGGAAGTGGTTTGAAATGCAATTCCAATTTGATCTCTACAGATGTGTTTCTGTCCGGATACTCTGGCTGCTCAAATCATATTTCATAGTGTCTCTTGAGTCACTTGCAAAGAAACACACAACAACGTCAAATCCAGTGTGACGGTAGGTGCGTAGTTACTGATCCCTATGTCGCTACTATGGCAAACCCATGCGAATAGGATGTCAGGACACACAAATCCAATCCGATGACTTGCAAATAACAGTGTTGAAAGACTGTCCTAAAGGTCAAATTTGAGAAAAAAATGGATTTGCCTGCAGCAAAAGGAACCTTCATGAGCAAACCATGTTTCTCTGTGAAAGCCCGATTCATGGGCCAATGCATCTTGGTAGGTACAGTCAGGGACTCAGATTGCAGCCATTTGTTGAAATCCCAACAGTAGGGCATCCCAGGCGAATAATACACCATCCACAGCAGCCCTCCCTAGTGCCTCTCAAGCTCTCTGCTCTGTGCATCTGCAGTGACAGAAAATGTTGGTAAGGTTTAAAACAAATGTCTCTGTAAGATGGTTACTTCAGTGTTCAATGTCTGAGTGCTTGTACAACTTGCCAGCCTGGGAGAGATGAACAAGGTGTAGGGGTCCTCTGTGTGGTGGTGCGAGCAAGATGACCTGGAAAAACTCAATGAAAAACTCCCAATGCTTTATCTACTCTAACAGACATACAGGTAAAACCCAAGGAGATCTCCCAACATATTATCTATTCCAATAGAGCTGCATATGTAATGCTTACTTTTCATGACCAAATTTAATAAGCGAAGAGTAACAGACAGGAATAAAATTGTGCAAGAAAAATATTTTGACACTTACATTTTTTTGGTTGTTTTGTATGATTGCTCTGTGCTTCATCACACTGGCTTTGAAATGAAACCATGACTATGAGGTTAACTTATCCGTTTTAACTTGAGGGTGTTTACATCTACAGATGAACAGTGTGGGAATTGTAGCTTTACTTTTTACTTTTAGCTATGGTTCTCCCATTTAGTGGACCCAAGATAATTTGATCATTTAAAATAAACTTTAGTTATGATGTCTAATATTTGGGCTCAAATAATTTCATTCATCAACTGTCTGACCTCTATGATCCGTAGACATCAGATGATACCCGGTATCCCCCGTGGTGACGCTGTGCCAGGCATCAACTAAAGACTGAACACCTTTGGTCTGATTTTCAGTGAGGGACAGAACTGCTTAGCTGGACTGAGGACAGTTGACCGCACAGCCTTACAATAGCAAATACCCACTGACATGCAGAACAGCTGACAATAATAATAATGTTAGCATACAGCTGTTTTTCAGTTAAGTAAACTAGAACAGTTTGCTACCTAGTTTGCCTGACAACCAAATAGTAGCTAGCATTGTCTGTCTGTTTGAGCTAACAGTTAGCTTCACTGTTGCTCAGGAAAACTATTTAAACACTATAGTCATACACACAACAATACCACAAACACACACATAGCAAGAAGCTTAAATCATCTAACTGACTCTTTGTGCAGCAGTGACTCTGTGCAACTTGGTAAAACCTTGTGCATTTATTTTGAAAATCCTGTAAGCTGGTTCTGCCTCCCCTGCTTCCTTTCAAATAGTTTCCTCTCTAAAGTGAAAAATGAGCTATAACTCATCCCAAAGGTTTCAATGTACCACTTAGTAGGAAGCAGCAAAAGCCGTGACAAAGTGTATTTACTGTTTTTGCATGGCTGACTATTGTACTATGAACTAGCTGGTATCTCTATTCATTTACAATTATGAGAAAAAGTCCAAGGAAAAGCACCCAAACGAGCACAAGACACATTATCCTGTTTGTTAATGTTATCACAAAGGAAACACCCTTCAAGGCCCCTGTGTTATCACCCACACAGAGTGACCTTATATTTACCATTTGCAATTCTAAAAGTTGAAAAAAAATTAAAAGGAAGAACACCTGACTCCAGTGAACAGGGAAAAAAAAAAAATCAGGGTTGAAAATACCCAACCAGAATATGACCAAGACGCCTTGGCAGGAACAGAGGAACACAGTTTCTGCTCTGAGAGACCAAAATACGTCCCATCCATGTTTGAACGTGAGGAGCAATCTGGTTCACTTCAGAGATGGCAGTGTGTGAGTGTGCATGTTTGTGTGTCCACAAAAGGGACACGCAAACATGATCTGGGTCCGATCTTTACACATTTGAAAATATTCATAGCAATCCAAGTTTATTCAGGAGATGTGCATTGCTTAGAGTGTTTAAAGAACATTCAACAGCCAAAAAAAAAAAAAAAAAAAAAGTCACACTTGTAACAGAGTACATATATAAAATACCTTGGGGTTTTTCCAGAGGCGCATGCATCTGTTATGGACTAGATAGACCAATGTGTAAAATGCCTGGGGCCTTCTCATAAGTGGAGAAATAGGTCAGTATCATGCATGTTGGCCATGAAGTCTCGTCCAGACAGACTCAGCCCGTCAGATTTCACACTTCATGTCTGTCTCTGGTCCCAGCAGAGATTTGCGGTCCAGTGGACATGATTGTGGAATTTTAATTGTGAGCCTTTGTTTTTGTATCTTGTGAAATTCATTTGGGTTTTTTAACTTGAATATGAGTGTGTTTTTAAATATTTTATGCATTATGCATGACTTACCTCACATCTCCTCCTGAAACTTATGTTCATGTACAACAAATTTACTTGTGTTTTGTACAAAATATAATGCTGTCTAGATTACAGTTTAATCAATATGATAAGGAAACATGTATAGTGAACATAAACTTGCTACTGTCAAAGCAAAATGTTTATAGTTAACATTTCTGCAAAATGTTCTGCGTCAATGTATTTAATTTTCTTTCCCTACAAAATCTGATATTGGCAACTAAAACATTATTAATGTTTTTATCATTCTTAAAGCACTTTGATAAGGTATTGCAAAGCTTGTAGTCAGGATTAGATATTAAACAATTCAAGGATGACCTGAAGCAGGGGATGGAGTGTATTGGCTTTTTTTTCAATATTTTACCAAAACCATTATATTTTGACTATATGAGTTGCCTTATCTTAACCATACTATAAGTGTTTGTGTTGCCTAAAAATACCTTAAACCATAATTTCTTTGCCTTAACAACATTTTTTCTCTAACCTTACCTATAGTTTTCCTGTAGAGATACTGTAGAAAGCGAGAATTTCAGAGATGTTGGCCTTACATGTAATCCTGAGTTCTGCAATATCAATATTCTTGCGATAGATTTGGGAAATACTATGAGACTACTACGCATTTTAACAACCTTAGAACAAATATGGCGTCCTGTACACAAACTGTGGGTTCAGACTACTAAATCACTTAAAACCGCTATAATCAATAATGATTTTTTTTTCAAAGAACAACGTATTAATTGTGAAAACAATGCAACAGTGAACGGAGTCGCTTGTAGCGATGAATCTACCAAGAATTATCACATGACTCTGCAACTCCCCTCAGCTTTAAGGGGCTTTATAGCAAGTGTCGTGTAATTGTTTAGCTGTTTGGCCCACAACCTTACTGTTTCCGTTAACTCTCAATGCTATCATAGTGTCAGCCGCTGTGGGCAGCTGTTTTCAGCGAAAAAGGTCTAAAAACCCACTGCACATTACCCGTTCAATACCCAACAGCAGACAGCCTGGTGGAGACCAAAAATAGGGCTAAAAGAGTGGGTAATGGACTTACATTCACTACGAACTCTGAGCTTTTGCATGACAGTTATACTTTAAGTCCGACTTCAAGACCACAGAAAAAATGATGGTTTGTGAATTTTTTAGGGTAAGTCATTTTCAAGCCGGTAGGATGTTAGATTTCATAGGAAATGCTATGAATCATGTTTTTAAAAAAACCTTACTTTGATGTGATATTTCATGACTAATTCCTTTATCTGCATTGAAGTTGGTTTTTCAGCTCTCTTTCACAAATACAACCATTCATCAGCGTTTACCTTGGAGGAGAAAAGACAGCGTGCCACAGGTGTCAGTATTTTGGGGAATACAGATTTCTGAAGAGCAGAGTGGCAGGAGGCAACCGTGGGTATGCTTGGGAACGGGGACCCAAGGGCAAAACAAGCACACTGTGCTTTGATATAGTGTGTTGATCAATTGGTCAAGAGGCAATTGATGTCACAGCTAGTGTGCGTGCGTGCGTGTGCGTGTGTGTGTGTGTGTGTGTGTGTGTGTGTGTGTTTGTTTTTGCCAGTCAGGAGTCAGGAGGCTATGAAACACAGGATCGAAGGACAGACAGAAGCACTAAACACATCTTTGTTTTGTTTTTGTTTTTTGTAGAGATGTATATGATCACATTCAGCAAGTTCAAAGATGACATGTTGATGTGTCCCTCATAGCACTCCAACTGAAACACTCCAGAGATGTTACTGCTAAAAATACTTCTGTCAGAAAGACATGAAAAAAGTGACAAATACACTTTCAGATAATTTCCGTATTAAAATTCAGAGTGCCATACATACTTTTGCATCTGTTCAAATTGAAACATCTGGACTAGGGCTCATTGGATGAATGGCTCACCCGATGTGCAGAGAAAAGAATGTTGTAAGGCTGAATTAGATATTGCAGAAAATAAAACAGCTGCATTATGGTATTTTCAAGGCCTGACTTGATTGAAAGTTAAGTTAAAAACTAGAGGTGCCTACTTTGTAAACATTACTGGTGAAAGCTCAATCCTTGCTTTTTCTGTACTGTTGACAGGTTGACGAACCTTGCAGCACAAATTAAAATATAGTTCTATTCTAATGATAAGTGCAATGAATTTTCTGGATATTTTAAAGGATGAGTCCGGCAGTATTCTGTATTTTAGTTCTTGTCAACAAATTGCTTGGAAAATCCAAAACCAACAATATGCAAATACTTTTTGGCTTTGTTTCTCAAATCAGATCTTTAGGACAGACTGTCCGCAGTGTTATTTGCAGTTGATCAGATCAGATATATGTGTCCAGACATCACCAGCCTACCCGCATGGGTTGCTGTGGTAACGATGTAGGTGTAGCTAAGCTGGTGAAGCGGCTACTAACGCAGAAGCATGGGAAATGGAGGTCCATCATCCCGCCCTCCAACCACGCTGTCAAGTTGTGGTGCAGAATTCCTCCATTGCACAAGACAAGTTCAGCGACGGAGGAGGCTGATATACATTGCAATGTTCAGGGCTGCAGTCATGGCGGGCTTCACTGTGCAGTGAGAGGTGTACTGCCATCAGCAATATACTGATTGGTGGGAACGTGTAGTATTCCGGACCTTTTATGAGGATAGGTGGCTTGTCAATTGTAGAATGTGCCGGGGGATGTTTGATAGTCTCTGTGGCCATCTAGACCCAAGACTTGTCCGTCAAGACACTCACTTAAGGTGGCCAACGTCCATGGAGAAACAGCTTGTAGTCGCCCTGTGGTGGCTAGCCACCGGGTCAGGATACCAAACGGTTGCACGCCTCTTTTGGATGGAAAAAAGAGGCATCTGTGAGATTGTGCATTAAGTTTTTACTGAACAAGAACATCAAGCTTACAGTAGGCGATCTCATGCGATCTCATGCAAGGCTTCGTGAATGACAAGTTCTGGTAAGAACATACAGTAACTTTATAACAGTGAAAACAATTTTGCCATTAATGAACAATAGTAATTGAAAAATAAGAAATTCTGTCAAATATGCCTACAATTTAAGTAACTACACAGGTCTGCTCATCAGGACTCATTACAACATATTGGAATTGTATTACCACTTCCACTTATATTTGGCTATAGTTTGTGGCACTAATAGTGTGTGCTGTCTGATGGTCTCTATCTTTACATCTATCCTTGCAACAGGTTCACAGGAAGTCTACACAACTGCAGGGTGTTGCAGAACTCTGACATTAATGCCAGAGCTGAGAGGAGAGCATTCTTTCCTCCTGTCATTAAGGTTTTTTACATTTTTTAATTAATTATTTTGGTAATAAATAGTCTATATAAGTATATTTGTCTATAGAAGAGTAGTCAGAGGAATCAAATTAAGAAACAATCAGTTAATTGTCACACTTTTCTATCACCTTAGAACACTTAATTCATCTTTGGCACAGCAGTTCCCATAATGCTCCTCAGTGATTCAGCCTACCACCTGTGCAGCTGGATCATGAAGGGATGCGATGACGCAGTGAGGCTCACAGCGGACCAACTTCGCATCAGTCTAAGATTGAACAGAGCAAGGATGACTATTGAGTGCACCTTTGGAGGGCTGATGGCCAGGTGGCAGTGCCGGAGCAAACATCTGGATGTGGACATTATGAATGTACCAAAGGTCATCACAGTTTGCTGTGTGCTTCACAATGTCCGTGAGGTCCAGGGAGAAGTTTTTGAGGATCTCGGCCATGTCCAAGAAACTAATGAACAACAACCGTGTAGGGCCACAGAGACTGAGGGAGCATGTTAAATTATTCAGTTTACTCCCGGCTTGCAGTCATGTAAATATATACTTCTTTTGGTAATTTTCAGCACTAACAATTAATATGTTTTAAGTTTTTATAGGGCTGAACAACATGAAAAAAAAAAAATTACTGCAAATATTTTTGACAGATTTTGTGATAGCTATATGATTCATGATTTCAGTGGGAATAATAACTTTTTGCATAGCAACTTTTGATTTTCTCTGAAAACTGTATTAATTCTTAATAACATGATCAATTTTTCACATGTATAACCACTAGAGAGAGAGGAAAGTCAATATTGTTGTGTAAGCTTTAGTCTTTATAACATTCAAACCACAAGTAAACTTTGAGCAGTAACCAGTGTTTTCAGAAACAAATTACAAATATAAAATAATTCTCCACAAAGAAATCTCAAATTCTTCAGCATTGTTATAGACATGTAAATATAAACAATAGGAATTATTTCCCCATGGGGACAGTAAAGTACAACTTAGCAATCTAATTTAGACAACACTGAGAAGTAAATATACCCATGGTTTACATGGTTTAATTAAAACCCACTGGGCCTTTAAATGTAGCAATGTATACGAAAAAGTTACGTTTAACTGCTGCTTTTTCTTTTAAGTTTGCAGGAGCCCTTTTTTCTATGGCGGATTTCCGCTCTCTCCAGAGGTTTTCAATGGGATTTGGGTCAGGACTGCTGGCCAGTTTAAAACAGTCCATCTTTTCCTTTTCAACAATTCTTTGTGCTGCCGGATCTGTGCTTTGGGTGGTTTTCCTGCTGAAAGGCCCAAGACCTTCACCTGAAACCTAATTTTCTGACATTGAGTAACACATTTGGCTCTGAAATGCCTTGGTAATCTTCTGATTTCCTCCTTCTTTTGATACATTTAATGCCTCTAGCACCAGAGGCAGCTAAGCGGCCCCACAGCACAATAGAACCTCCACCATGTTTAACTGTATGTAGGGTGTGTTTTTCCTTATGGGCTTCATTTCATCACCTATAAATAACCTAATGCACTGCAAAAATTGAGCACAGGTGAGTTTTACTGTCTTTTCTATTTTGTTTCAGGAACTAATTTAAATTCATCAAAACGGTGGCAATAATTGTGTCAAGCTTACACTTTTTGTCTGTATTTTTTGTTTCACTATATGAAAGCATTTTTTAAAATTTGTTTTGTTTCAACCAGGACTGCAAGTTAAAAAATGTATGTAAAATAAGACTTAATATTTCGGATGGATAGTAAAGCATAAATATCTTTTCTTCCACTTCCTTCTAATACAGATCCAGTGAAGGAACATACATAGCTACAAACAAGTCATTGTTTGGTGAAATTCAACATTTTGAATTTAAAGAAATTACACATTGGACTTAGGGCATGATAACCAGCTTGACCTCTTGTTGGTAATAAAAACTGTTTTTGGATGCTGCATCTTGAAATGCTGCTGTTTAACTGAGCTTCGGTAACATAAGCTCGCCCAAAGTGAGCCTTGTTTTTCTGCTGGCTCTTATCAGTATTGCTAACGGTAACACAATCAGCTCCTATGTGAGGCTCAAACTGGAGAAACAATTAGCCAGGGTTTCTGCTTTTTATACTGGGCTATTTCGTCACACTTAGGCAGGGGCCAGATAATTTCACTGAACCAAACTTTCAAATCCAAGCAGAGAAACATAAGATAGTTTTGAGCACAAAATAAGTTTAGTACACACAATATGAATTTTGTTGGATAAAATACCCTTTATTAATAACAAATCTCAACCAGAATCCATGAGATATGTGTAGTGGGGGGAAGACAAAAATTTTGAGTAGTTACCTTAGTACTTTAGCTTTGTTTGGCCTAGTGGCAGTGGTGACACACTGAAAGTGGTGCATTGCAAACTAAAGTTAAGCCTGCGACCTGTCACCTTTTTTCATCCAACTGGAGTTTGCAGGCCTTAACATGACAACCAAGGCACTAGTCATTGTGCATTTACATTTTGAGTTAACATGTTTTTTCTTAACCAGGTAAGATATCCAGCTTTAGGCAGCATGTTAATACCAGGTGTAAATGCAGCCAATGAGACCTCTTTCAGTGGCTGTGGTCTAGCAAGTGCCTCCAATAATTTTAAACCAGCACCCAAAAGGGGATATTTACTGACGACCTGGGGCCATTTAAGAGGCGCTAGACAGTCAAACTGTGAAAATGGCATGTTTGGTCTTATGCAACATTTATTTTAAGGTGTTCCTGTTCAGAGGTGCAAAATTTGGGTGGAGGGAATTTAAAAATATCTTTTTTATCTGATTTATCACCACATAATGACACCTGTAGCTAAGGATACTGTGTGAAATTTAACATCAGGAAAAAGAAGGTGTAAAATCTGCAACATTTTATCAAGGAGGGAGAGAGACTATAAACAATTCCTATGAGGGAAGTCAGAGAGAGCAAGAGAAATAGAGAAGCACATTAAAAGATGCATTATAAAGTTGCTTTACCAGAGCTCTCTGCTCAGCATTACAACACATGACAAAGAGCAGCAATGCCACAACCTGTTATTTTCCACAGATTTGATCTTTGTTTCCTCTGTGGCCTCCTGCATGAAAATGTGTTTTTTTCTGATTTTTAATCCCAGCTCACAGCACGTCAAGACCGGTGAAACATGATTTAAGCAGTTAATACTTATTATGTAAGCTGTTATGTTGTCATGATTATCATTATTTTAAGTTTTAAAGAAGACTCTAAAAAACTCTCCAACATTAATTTTCTTATGACATTCAATCATTGATTATTTTTTTGAACTGGCAAAATCAAGCTTTTAACTATTTCCTCTCATATATCCTTCCTCCTTCAGAATGAATGCATGCCTGCAGTTCCAAAAATATCTTTTCTTAAAAGTTCAGCTGCATAAAGCATTTTCTGTTGCACTCCATGCTTTCCAGATCTTACTTCGCTGCACTTTTATGTAAATCAGATGATCTCTGGCTCAGTTATATTGGTAGTGTTAGTTAATGCCCTGCTAAACAGAACAATTGCAGAAGCAGAACCCTGTGTGTTAATGTAGTTGTATTTTTTCCATTTGTTTATAACTTTTCTTTACAAGGGGAAAAAAACAATACCATCTATTTGATACTGCATTCTCTTTTTGTTGCATTAAGACTGCACATTTTTCTTTTAATCTTAATTGCACATTGTTCTTGCTGTTATTTTGCACATTTTTGTGATGTATTCACATTACACACGACAGCCTATGCATGTAACAAATAAAAATACTTGTAGCCTCGAATAGCATTTAGGGTAAAGTAATGTACAATACGTAAATACATGTATGTCAGTAAGATATTTCCTAGTTACTGTAGACAGCCCTTCTTAGGTTTTACAATTTCACAGTATTTGAGAGTGGTGGCTTGAGTGAAAGGGTGGACACTGCAGGGTGTGAACTGGTTAGATGTTTTTTTTGGAAAAACTCTGCTTTGGCAGAAATAGTTATATTTTTCCCATGGTTGATTCAGCACAGTAAAATAGGTACAATACAAAGTTAGAACTTTGCTCATTTACAGACTTGCTAATTATCTGCTCTCCGGTTTAGGCGCACTAATAGAACATATACTGCAGAAATCCCTATATGCAGCTGTCTTCATTAGCAAATACTAGGTTGGGCAGTTATTAATTCTAAATACTTGACCTTGCAGTACATAACATGCTATGCTACATTACACTTAGATTCCTCTGGGAAAGACAGATGTTTTTTTTTTTACGGCATTCAGTAATTGCACTAACATGGAGAGAGGTTCAAAGTGTTAATCAGTACAATCACTCAATTTGATTTTGTCCATGTGGTTGTTAGCAATTACAGTGAGATGGCTCATGCCCAAACACAATCTCCTTCTCCCTGTTGGAGACCATATTTAACATGTCAGCTTGAGGTGTGTGCAATAGCTGACTGGTTCTCCACTGGCTTAAAATCAAATCACACCAGAGCTTTCATTCTCAGGTCTCCTCTACTCTGTTTCACAGCCTACTTCCCGCTGAGCAAATCAATGCAACAAAATAGAACTAATTATGGTTTGTGTACTGCAATCTGTCCTTAAAAAAATTTTAGAAATTTTGCAAGTCTACTTGTACTTTAGGGGACATACAGTCCCTGTTGAAATTATTGGCACTTCTGAATTTTAAGTACAGAATTTAGAATAGCTTCAGAAATAAATGTGGATTAACCGATTTTGTATAATCAGAATATTCAATCAAATGTCCAAAGTTACTGAACAACAACAAGCAAAAATGCTTTCGTATAGTGAAATAACAAATACAGACATAAAATGCCGCTTGACACCCCTTGATTAATTTAAAGTAGTTTCTTGAACAAAATAAAAAACAAATAACATTCACCCTTGCTTAATTTTCAGGTCACATGACCTGATTTACCCAATGAATGATGGTTTTACTTCATAAAAAGGAGCTGATTGTTTCTAGTTTCTTTTTCACAATGGCAAAGACAAGAGAGCTGTCTGAGAGCATCAGAAATGCTATTATCAAAAAAACATAACTATTCCAAAGGCTACAAGGCAATCGACAAAGATCTTGAAATCCCTTTTTCAACAGTTCATAATGTTATCAAGAAGTTTCACACTTCAGGACATGGTGTTAAGAAGAAACTCAATGAGAGAAGTCTGAAAAGGTTGATGCTGAATGTGAAAGAAATGCCACATAAGATATCTAAAGAGCTTCAGGCTGAACTGGACCTCCTGATCTGGAGTGGTGGTTTCAGCTGGTACCAAACACCCAACACTAAACCCAGTGGAGGTCAGTGTGCGGAGGCCAAGGAGGACACCATGATTGAAAGAAACGCACAAAAAGGCAATGTTTGCTAAAACTTTCATAGATAAGGTACAGTGTTTCTGGGATAATGTGCTATGGACAGATGAAACCAAAGTAGAGCTCCTACTGAAAACTGTGAATCAGGTTGTTTATTGGTGACAAAATGAAGACTATAAGGAAAAGAACACCCTACATATAGTAAAACATGGTGGAGGTTCTATCGTGCTGTTGGGCTGCTTTGCTCCCTCTGGTACTAAAGGCAGTGAATGTATCAAAGGAATTATGAAATCAGAAGATTACCAAGCCATTTCAGAGCGAATTATGTTACCCAGCATCAGAAAATTAGGTTTCAGGAGAAGGTCTTAGGTCTTTCAGCAGGACAAAGCACACACCCAGATGACAGACATCCACCAAGATGGACTGTTTTAAACTGAAACTTGTTTTAAACTTAAATAATTCCAACCAGGGTTGTAATCATGTCAGATGTGTATTATTTTTTCCAGTAAACAAAAATCTATCAACTTGGCCTCAGGGGAAGTTTCGGTCTGTCACCACCTGGACTACATAAAGCAATCTAAATTTTGTCACAAAGTACTGAAAAGGTTTGTAATAATTAAAAGACTTAAAGTTGTAATGCTTCAAATGTGTTTTCTAACAGTTATTTTGTTCATGTATAAGAGCTGACTAGGTGGAAGAAAGTAAGAACTATGAGTATGAGGCCGTGGCTATTTCCTGGATGCAGTACGCACCAGAGCAGATCCTGTACATACCGAACTCGCAAGAGTCTCAGTAGAAAAGACTTGTCATTTTTTACCATTATCTAACACAAAGTGTTACAGTTGTAATGCTATCTGATCACCTCCACCTGTGGTCTAACTTTGTATTGTGATACGATTTCAGCCAGGCATACGTGTAATCAGTACAGTTTGACTAAATTCTTAGGAGAAAAATACACTCAGCAAGTTAAGGATCTCCTAACTCCACTCCTTCCTGCTATTCCAGGAAAGTCCCGAAATCTACCTCACCCTTTCCTCAGCAAAGGGAAAATAGGTAGAGCCCAGCATTGCTTCCCTTACCTGCCGTGCATAATGTTTGTTACATAATTGGCATTTTAAGATCACAATAGGGACAGAACTGAGATAATGAGAACACTTACTAATACCATGTTACAATGTAGATGTAAGGCTGGGTCAAGCTACCAAGTATCTGCTCTTTGCTTTGGCGAGAGTAGGAGTTATTTAGCAGCTTAAATTTGCCATGGGGCCCGGCAGAGTTATGATGGAACAGCTTGATACCCACTGTGGAGCCTAGCGATAGGTCAAAACATCATTTAATATGAATGCTGGGCTTCCATTGGAATTGTTACGCAACTTTTGGCACTTTAAGCTGTGTATTGATAACTGAGTGGTGTAAATGCAGATAAAATTGCACAAGGCGAAAATCTACTCTTTTCTGGAGACTTATTATAAATCTCCAAGCATCAAGAACAAGAGCACTTTAAATGACACATTTCACAACACAATGTTCACTGAACTGTTTATGTAGCCAAGGTATGAAAGAGATAAGAGATAAGAGAGTGGGACTAAGAGTGGGACTCAAAGAAACAACAAAACCACATTGACACTTGCACTGTCTTGGAATCATTATTAAAAAGCTCCAAACGTTCATGAAGAGGTGTTTGTAATATTGTGTAGATGATTTGAGAATTGCAAAACTCAAGTCAGTTTCAACCCTGCTTCACTGCTCTTGCTGACAAGTGGCACCAAAAGTGGATTACATTTCTAGACCCAGGACTGTAATCAGAGCGGACACCGCCAACAGAGCCAATGCTGGCCAATTGACCCACAGACAGTAGCCTTTTTTATCATCCATTTAAAGATCAATATGAAGCTCATCAGCTCATCAGCTCGACTCTACCAAAAATAGGACAAAATAAAATGTAATAGCTGTGGCTACATTAGAATAAACCCGTAGCAAGGGTTAGAGAGAATAATAGAGGTTTCTTTCTCTCTTGGGTCAGGTACAAGGAGATTTTATTATGTCTCTCAGGAGAACCAAAGGAAGAAGAAAGCCTAGACCATGGTGGAGGAAACGAGGACAGTAGAATGGGAAAGAAAAAATATGGATACAATATGGGGTTAAGAGAAAGCTGACAATTTGCAGAAGGAAACTTGGCAGTAGTTATATTGGATCTAGATGTAAATTGTTTGAAACATTTCCAAAATTTGCACAATTTGTTTTTTTCTGTTGATTTTTGTTCAAGGGCAGTCTACATCAATAAGCAAGCAACAAGTCTCCAACAAATGGTTAGACTTTAACCATAACTTAGCAACAAAAGTTATGAAGTAACCATAAGTGTCTGTCTTTTTTAGAAACTGAAACCCATATAAATTTTGACATTGATACATAAGATTTAGCTAGTGCATTTACTTAGCTTTATTGTATAATAAGAAGGTGGGTGTCATGGCCTGTTTATCAGACATAAAATGCTTGATGTCTCAAAAGTTCCTCCGAATTAATGACGCTAAATCAGAAGTCATATTATTTGGCCCTCCTGACCACTCACATACAAAGGAACAATAACTTTAGACACTCTGCATGGAATCTGGTTGTTATTTTTTGACTCCAAGCTTATCAAAAATGCAGCCACCAGACTGCTGACAAACTCCAAGAGAGGAGACCATATCACTCCCATCCTTGCCTCTTCACAATGACTAACGATCAAATTCAGAATAGCTATTAAAATTCTATTGATTGTTTCTAAAGTGTCAATCTCTAAGATCTAAATAAATGTCTGATAATCTATCGCCACTGATGAAAGTATTGCATTGTATTATGCATTAAGCATTATACATGCTTTATATATTTGCATTATTTCGAACTGGGTGTCTGGTGACATTCCCGGCAAAAATACAGTATTAAGTTACTGCTATTGCAAACCAAACATCTCTTACTGCTGCAGCTTCACATTAAAAGCATTGAACGAGTGAAACACAAGTGACTTTTATTGACTTTTATTCTGAACTAGTCACAGGAAATGCAATGTGTATGTCAGTGAGCTTAGCACTTACCGCTATCGCTCATCACAACGATGACGTCAAATCCAGAGTGGTGGTAGCTACGTAGTTACTGACACCTATGTCATTACTACAGCAATCTATGCAGATAGGCTGGTGATGTCTGGACACACAAATCCAATCTTATCACTTGCAAATGAACAGTGGGGACAGTCTGTCATAAAGATCTCATTTCAGAAACAAATCTAATTTGCCATAGATGAAGAGCTGCAGGCAACAGGCCACACACCTCCAACTTCTCAGTGAAAACTCCCCCTACCCTGCTGTTTGCAGACTCATGCTATGTGTAGCATAAAATCAGACCACGGATGCTCACAGAATGATGCAAAAAAAGCCAATAATTGCCTGATTTCCTCATTAAAACAACAGTAGTTTGTTTTGCTGCCCCCAGAATTCTCTGACCTTTAGTATTAAACCGCATTTTCTGTTACCACAAGTCACTATAGGTGTTGCCAAATCAACCGGGACTGAAATCTTTGAGATTGCCAATTTAAAGTCCTACATATATTATATCATATTATACTCTGTGGAATGTATGAAAATGATGAGCATGCCCAGTTGATTCTGATTTTGTATCAAGATGGCAAGAGGAAAAGATCTAGGTGACTTTGAAAGAGGGTTCATTGTTAGGTCACAGATGGCAGGAGCTTCTGTCACAAAGATTGCAAATGCTGCTTAGAACCATGACATAAAATACAATGATATCTTCATTTTGATCTGTGGAAAAGACATTAGTGAATAGGGTCGGAAATTTTTGTCAACAGCGTACATTTGATGACCGTGATGCTTGTGCATTAGTGCAATATGTAAGGAAAAAGAGATGTAGTGAGAACACCCCTCATTTTCATAACAAATACCTTTAGGAGACAAACAGTGGTCTTTTGATCAAAGTTTTGTAGACTTTCTGGACCCAATAAGTGACCTTATGACCACTTTATAGTAAACTCTTCAGACATGCTCAGGACTTTTCAGATAATCTTCTCACCCTATAATAAAGGTGTCAGAAGTAACATATGCCAGACCTGGCACTACCGTCCTCAACATGAAGAAACGGACGTTTTGATCTGATAATACAATTAATGACAGGGTGTGAATTTTTGTTATCACCCTGGTGGTCACCCCAATGTGGAACTCTTAAGACAAAACTAAAAAAAACAGGACAAGATACAAATGTCCTTGGAAAAAGGGACAAAAGACTGCATTCAATATTCCTGTCTCTGCACTACTACATGCCCAAGCACACACACACACGCACACACACACACACACACACACACACACACACAAACATAACACCCGGGGCTGTCTCCAAAGAGCCTCAATAGACTATCATAAATTGCCAGAAACATACCAGGATGACATCCTATTGATTTTCTTTGTTTAAAGTACATGCTTGAAATTAATGTGAACTAACGTTAACTATTCAGTAACCCAACTAATATTATTCCTCAAATGTTTTTTATGAAAATTAGCTCAACAAGAATTTAATGCAATGTTCACTGTAATGTAATGCTGAGCAGACCTCTGTGAATTTGGTTATTTTGAATATTATATATATATATATATAGATAGATATAGATATATGTGTATCGTTATTACACTAGACTCTAAGACTTTACCTCAGTACATCTTCATTACAGTATCGAAGATCATTTTGATCATTAACTTGTCTCATACAATTCTGAATAATCTCCCTAGTGCACTGTGATTATTACTATATGCTTTTCTTTATATTCTATGTAATATGCTCTCGCACATAATACATGTTTATCAATAGTAATTTGACCGTAGCAAAAATCTGAAGCGTGTCATCTCTGCGCATAAAACTTAAATCTAATAAATGTCTATGGAAAGTAATTTCAAAATCAGCTCCTTCCTCCGTCTCTGCAAACAAAGAAGAAGGATGCTCATTGGAGGAAAGTTTCAATTTGGCGTGATAATCCAGTTGATAAAAAGAATCACACCCTTTATTTGGATGAAATCTTCTTGGCACATTTTGCACTTTGACACTTTGGTACCTGAACTCTTTGCAGTTCTGTCTTTGTGTGTAACTCAATACTAAACTAAGTGAATGTAAGTTTTGTAATGTATTTCCATACTTTAGTAAGTCTTGCCTGATATTATTTTGAAAGTTTTGTTGCCCACCCAGCGAAATTACTTTGACTTTTTATGACTTTTTAACGAGTTTCGTTAAGGAAAGGGAAACTATGAGAGTTTATCTGACACCAACTACAATGGACCAAGGACCCAGCTGAGAGAGTGCATCTGCCTGCTTGCAAGAGCTCTTCTCAGCCTAAATAGCTGAATTATTCATTTTTAAGCCCTAGAGAAATTATTCATTCCCCTAGCGCTATCTCTGATAATCCTAATTCACACACTTTTTATTTCACTATTGCCAAAATAAAGTTATCCAGTTCATTTTATCCTTCAAAGATCAACTTTGTTCATCTCTTTGATTCTGGCCTCATTACTCGGTATTCATTACTAAGGCTGCATTTATTCAGTTGCTTATAGACTTTTAGTTACAATAAATATCTTCATTTATCATTAAGTTGTTGTCTTGTGATGTGTGTTATTTTAAGACAGTAACAAGATAGCATAACTACTTCTGATTATAAGACTGATTAATTTGATAAATTAATTTCCCTATCTAAAATATAAATTGGTGCTCTTCAACAAGTGCAAACTTAAATTTACTGTGAATCTCAAGTGCAGCCTTTTTTTTAGACAGGGATATTATAGTAGGGTTGCAGTGTATAAACCCCTCATTACAAGAATGAATGAGATTTGAGAGTCCAGTAGCGCAAAAATCATAGGCACTGGCACTATCACATAGGCATCTCTACAGATGTGTGGAAAAAAGTCATATGGTCAGATGAGTCATCCTTCACCATATCCTGGACAAGTGGGTGGGTGTATGCGTGGCGTACAATGGCATAGGCCTGAATGCTTGACCTCAACAGTGCGGGGATCCGGTGGCTCTGTTACACTGTGGGGGGCATTTTGCTGGCATGGTTTGGGTCCATTTGTCCCCTTAGAGGGAAGGGTCACTGCAAATCAATACAAATTTGTTCTGAGTGATCACCTTTATCCTGTGATGAAACATTTCTATCCTGATGGGAATGGTCTCTTCCAGGATGACAATGCCCCCATCCATAGGGAACGAGGGGTCATTGAATGGTTTGATGAGTATGAAAACGATGTGAATCATATGTTATGGCCTTTGCAGTCACCAGATCTCAACCGAGGTGAACACCAACATCATGAGGGAATATCTTTTGGAAGAAACTTGTTAATCCCTCCTGTAGAGTTCCAAAAATGTTTAGAATCATTGCAAAGGCGCATTGAATCTGTTGTAGCGGTAGACACTTAATGCCGGTTTTTCCTTTGATTTGTCAACCATTTGTTTTGATAAATCTGCAGCCTCTGATTTGAGAATTAACACACCGCAGTGCAGTGCCATTAAGCATGGCTGTCCACTGTGTTTACCTTTATTTAATCAGGTGCAAATGACACCAGGCTGCTACTATGTAACCACCATACTATATTGCAGACTGTAATAATAAATACACACCAGAAAACTTGGATTGATGAAAAATGAAGTGACAGCCACAACATTAGTGGCGCAAAAATTGTAAAGTTTGGCCCAAAGGAGATGTCAGAGAAAAGGCCATGTTGTCACTTATCACAAAAGAGTTTATCCTCTGATGAGTATAACAGTGTTGAGAGATTTGCAGGACAGTTATCCTTATGTTTTGGTCTGTAAAGTTAACAGAGTGACAATACATAGGGTCCTCAAGTGCCTCAACAGATTCACAGTAATCTGGTCTTGGAGTGGCTTGATTAGTGCTTGATAAAAGGCAGGTGCACTGGGAAGGTGTTTTGCAGGTGCAGATAATTCGGTGAGGATATTATTGCATGTGGCTTTTATTATTTTCTTTTTTAGTTCTGTCCAGTTCTTCTACACCAAACCAGGAAATGGGGTCATGATGAAACAGGGAATTCTGTCTCCATTGCCACAAAGATGGAATTTCACTGTTTTCTAAAATATACTGTATGATGTAGCATTAAGATTCCAATTAATTTGAACTAAAGGGTATGTAGCCCAAACCATCAAAAAGTCCCAAACCAAAAGTAGACAAAAGAATATGGACAGGGAGTATAATTTTATGGTATATTGCTTTTGGGACATTGGATGGCCAGAGGTGGAAGTTTTTCTAGACCGGTGAACACAGCTGATTCAGGGAGTTACCATTAGGGAAAGGGCTGTTTAAATCAGATCATCCAAATGATATTTTATTTTTTACCCTCTCTTTTGTCAGATTAAACCGTGCCAACCAAGTACTCTTTCAAGGGTATTAAGACTAATTTGATCACCCAATTGAATCTCAAATACACTTGAAAGAAAGATTCCCAAAGAAAACTGTCTCTTTTTCCAGACCTCCAAGATTCACAATGTGTTGACCTATTGTCTAACAGAAGTCTTAAACAAGTGACATAGTTAAAGGTAGAAATAGAACATTACATCGGATGACTCTTTTGAGGAGCTCATCTTTTTGTCTGAGCTCCTCTTGGAACTGTCTCTCCATCTGCCTCCATCCATTTTCCAGCAGGTTAACTGGCTCCTTTAGAGCCTTGTTTTCCTCTTTGAGACACTTAATCTCAGTGTTGCAGAGTAGAGGGTATCTCTGAGGCCATGTACAGTTTGCTGCTGCTGTACTGCAGCCAGCTTGTACTGCTTTGGCCCCAAAAGGGCAGCACTGAACTACATTGGCCCAAAAGCATGAAAAATACAGTCATTCAGTACATGTAGTTCACGTCTAAAACTCCAGTCCCACCTTAACACAAACTGTAGACCTTTTTATAGTTGAATCTATTTTAGTCTAAAGACAAGACTCTTGAAACACTTAACAAAGGGCAGCTGCACGAGAACTACTGTATCCCAGTATATTCATTTCACTCTGTTCATACTGTGAATACTGTCTTAGGATCCATGATAAAGAAAGTGATGTTTTTAGAGTGCTTTCCTTTAATAGATGTCAATAGACTATATCAGAGGTCAGTAAATAGTGGGTTGTGGGCCTCAAACAGCAACAACATCTTTCATTCAACCATACAGTAGGCCACTCTTTATGTTGTGTGGATCCTTTACATCTCCTGTCTCATGGTGGAACAAAGAGGATATATTCACATATATTGACAAATATATCTTTTAGTCCTTAATTACAAACAGGAAGAATTATGTCTGTCCTCAGATACAATCCTAAAATCATTTATTCTTAGATAAATGAATTGCTTTTCCCCATTTAACAACGCTGTGAAAAACTGGCCCATGGTTGAACCTAACTGCTGACCCCTGGTATATGAAGTCAGATATGTTAAAAATAAGTCTGAGATCATTTTGAAGTAGTGACTCAGTTTGCTGATGAAAATGCACAGAAGAATAAAATGGCCCACTCATACATGTACATATCTTGGTCACAGTTCCTTAATAATCAAATTTATGGGATCATAAAATGTTGGTTTATGTTTAATGTGTATGTTAAAACAGGTGGTAGGAGAGGTGCAAACAGGTGGGAGGTTCTGCAGCAACTACATTTCCACTAAAATACAGTTGTTAGTGTTTTGGTGGAAAAATGTGACTTAGACTTTGCGCTCAGAATAAACATCTCAGAACTAACTAACCCTAACCCTAATATTCAGAGATTAAAAAATTCCAAGATTAAAGTTGTAAATTTACAAGAAAAAAACTCAAATATTCTCTAAGATCATAATGTCTTTAATATGCATTGTAGTTCCTGATGCACAAAAGCTATCACCTCATCTAAATTAGTATGTTGTTTTCCTCTGAATATGCCCGATTCACGGCAAAGTCTCTTCAAAGTCCGGATGGTTACGGTAATATGGGGATTCTGGGCTATAATCATGAGTATTTCCTTATTGCTAAATCCGATTGCAAAGTATAATTTGATTAGGTCAGCCACTGCAGGCATAGTGCAGGGCAAGTGGTCGCTTCTGTGATGTGATGAGGTTGATCCAACCTTGCAAAGTGAAGCCATGAAGCCAAAAAAAAACAAAACTATTTTATCGTAAATTTTCTCGTAAACTTGTGACTTTATCATCTCAGAATATAAAAAATGTTCTTGTGGTGTTCTTTGGAGTTCTGTCCAGTGTAACAGAGACACTGTTTTTTTGAGATATATGTTTTACAACCCTGTGAATACCACAAACCAAATAAAACTCATAAAACCAAAACTATGCATATCTAGATACCACTAGGCCAGGTTGGGTGAACCAACCCTTTAAACTTGGTCCTCCTTGTTAAAATACCTGGGAAACATTTGTGACAGAGGTTACAGAAAAAAGTGTCAAGGGATTTGACAAACTTTTTTTGAAAGTACAGTATAAAACTTTTGGCCATGAATGTATTCACTTAAAGGATGCTTTTGTTCTGAATTTCCAAGTAAATGAGAAGAGCTTTTTTGTCTTTCAGAACATTTCATGCATTCTAGATAGTGCATTCTGAAAGTGGAGGAACTGGCTGAACACCAGAACATCAGTGATCTTCTCACTGATGTTAGCAAAGAGAGCTGTGTGGAGATATTGTGGTGAAGAAGAAAAACTGCTCTCCTTTTCATTCTCTCCCTCAGTGAATATGGAGATTAATTTCAACTCCATATTCGGTACAGGACTCATTCCATCTTCTCATTATGGTGTTTATATAGACTTTTTTTTCTTGCACTTTCTCAGGATTAAAATATTTTCACATGAAAGACAAATATAACCAAAATATATCTTCGGACTTGGATAATGAATATCAGAGAGGCTCTGCAATGGTGTTCGTATGTTGAGGAGATATTGAAAAGGGATATCCCCCTTTATCTTCTGGCATGACTGCTTTAAGCACTGCTCTCTTCAAACAACCACAGAGGAGGGGGAAGTGAATGCAATGAGAATAAAAAACAGACTTTCAAATTCGTTCTACTCATGCAAAGTTGTCCTTTGAGTAAACGTGTATTATTCTTTTTAAATCATGATCAAATCCTTATGCTTGTTTAATTATTTATTCAGCCTTAAATATGTATTTACTTATTTTTGCCCCCTTGGGTACAGTGCAACAGGCTTTCAACACAACACTGACACATTAACACCTAATACTTAACACAGAGTCCATTACTTACTCTACTAGCTATGGTCTAATCTCCACCTACTTCAGAGTAAAATGATGGCTCCTTAGCTGCTAAATGCTCCACAATGTTCACCACCTAGTCTTCAACTTTGTCTGTCTGCTCTTTGGTGCTCAACTTGTAATGTACAATTTGTGAGAACTTTTCAGTTGAAAACAGTTTTGTGTTGCTGCTGGAAACAAGGCTAATGAAAGTGGTGAGAGAGACCCAAAACTGTAATGCTATGGGTGGTAAAACCAAAACAATGAGCTGAAAGATGCTAAAAACTCTGTATACCTGCAGGTGATCATTTTCCTTGGGTTCATCACCAATACCTACATTTTTGACGTTACAGAGTCATTTTCTCCATTGTTAGCATAACAATAGTGATACATGCAGTTTTAATCTTATATTAAAGTTTAACAGTTACCAGTTCACACTAAAATGTGCCAAAAGTTGCGAGAGCATTCCAATGGAAGCCCAGCATTCATGTTAAATGATGTTTTGATCTATCACTCAGCCCTGCAGTGGGTATCAGGCCGTTCTGTCATAAATCTACTGGGCCCCATGACAGGCAACAACATTCTTTCGACCTGACCTGGCAAGAGGGTGGAAAGAGAACATAGCACAGTGCAGGTACGACATAAAGATGTATAATAATAATGAGACTAATAATAAAACTTATAATAATAAGGTGAATAATAATACTAATAAAACTAAATATAATAATAGTAACGATAATAATAATTGAAGCAATGGGTGTTGAGCAGGATCATGACAGTTTGCAGTCCAAGATCCAGACCCTGCAGCACTTGGGGAAGAATTACCTAAGGAGAGAGACGAGAAAGCACAAAACTACGGGATAGAAGTCAATTTAGTAACGAGCATTGATGCGATATGAATGCGTACAGATAGAGAGGAGGAGAGAGGAGCGTGGTGCATCATGGGAAGTCCCCTGTTATTCTAAGATGATAACTGAAGGCTCTTCCTCCCATTCTACTTCTGGAGACTCTAGGAACCACAAGCCAGCCTGCGTTGTTGGAGCGCACTGTTCTAGTTGGGTAACTGGGTACTATGAGCTCTTTCAGATTTGATGGTGCTTGACCATTAAGGGCTTTGTAGGTGAGGAGGAGGATTTAAAATTCTATTCAGGATTTTACAGGGAGCTAATGCAGAGATGCTAACACTGGAGAAAAATGATCTCTCTTCCTATTTTCTGTCAGTATTCGTGCTGCAGCATTCTGGATTAGCTGGAGAGTATTTAAAGATTTGTTGGGACAACCTGATAATAAGGAGTTGGGATAATCAAAAACAAAAGCATGGAATAGGTTTTCGGCATCTTTTTGAGACAGGATGCGCCTGATTTTTGCAATGTTACGTAGGTGAAAAAAGGCAGTCCTGGAAGTTTGTTTTATGTGGAGGTTAAAGGACATGTCCTGATCAAAGATAACTCAGAGATTCCCAACAGTGGCTTTGGAGGCCAGGGCAAAGCCACCTAGAGTAAATATATCATTACATAATGTGTTTGTGAGGTGTTGGGGGCCAAGTTCAATAACTTCAGTTTTGTCCAAGTTTAACAGCAGAAAGTTGCTAATCATCAAGGACTTTATGTCCTTAAGGCATGATTGAAGTTTAGCTAACTGATTGCTTTCATTAGGCTTCATTGACAAGTACAATTGAGTATCATCTGCATAACAATGAAAGTCTATGGAATGTTTCCTAATAATATTGCCTAAAGGAAGCATATATAAGATGAATAGAACTGGTCTGAGCACAGAACCTTTCGGAACTCCGTGACTAACTTTTGAGTATATGGAGGATATATCGTTATCGTGCACAAACTAAAATCGATCTGATAAATTATGCCAATTATTGGCAATTAAATGTTCCAGTCTCTGTAATAGGATATGATGATCAACTGTATTAAATGCAGCACTAAAATCTAACATGACATGTCCTCTGTCCGACGCAATTAGAAAGTCATTTGTAACTTTCACCAGTGCTTTCTCTATGCTATGATGCACTTGTCTCTGTAATAGGATTTGATAGTCAATTGTATCAAATGCAGCATTAAGATCTAACAAGACAAGTACAGAGACAAGTCCTCTGACTAACGCAATTGGAAAGTCATTTGTAACTTTCCCCAGTCCTATCTCTGTGCTATGATGCACTCTAAATCCTGACTGAAAATCCTCAAATAAACTATTACTATGTAATAAGTCTGGTTGGCGACAGCTTTCTCAAGGATCCTAAAGAGAAGGGAAGGTTAGATATGTGTCTTTAGTCAATTAAAACGTCTGGATCAAGAGTAGGCTTTTTAAGAAGAGATTTAATAACAGCTGTTTTAAAGGACTGCGGTACATAGCCTGTTAATAAAGACACATTGATTATGTCTCATAAAAAAGTGCTAACTAAGGGTAAAACTTCCTTAAGCAGCCTAGTTGGGATGGGGTCTAAGACACAGGTTGATGGTTTAGATGAAGACATTGTTGAAGTTATTTGGCAAAGGTCAATGGGAGAAAAAACTGTCTAAGTTTATCAGGTTTTTACAGCAGTTTCTAAGGTTCCTGTGTTTGAAGATAGATAGGTCCCGGTTGAGGGCAGGAGGTGGTGAATTTTGTCTCTACAGTTGGAATTTTATCATTAAAGAAGCTCATGAAATCATCACTACTGAGAGCTATAGGAATACATGGATCAATGGAGCTATAACTCTGTCAGTCTGGCTACAGTGCTGAAAAGAAACCTAGGGTTGTTTTTATTTTCCTCTATTAAAGATGAGTAATAGGCTGCTCTGGCATTACAGAGGGCCTTCTTATATATTTTAAGACTATCATGCCAGTCTAAGCAGGATTCTTCCAGTTTGGTAGAACGCCATATCCTTTCAAGTTTTTGCGTAGTTTGCTTTAATATGTGGGTTTGGGAGTTGAACCATGAAGCTAAACTCCTTTGTTTTATTATCTTCTTTTTTAGAGGGGCAATTGAGTCGAGTGTCATTCTCATTGAGCCTGCAGCACTATCAACAAGATGATCAATTGGGAGGGACTAAAGTTAGCATAAGAGTCCTCTGTTATATTGAAACATGGCAGTGAATTAAGTACTGATGGAATCACTTCCTTCAATTTAGCTACAGCACTATCAGATAGACATCTAGAAAAGACATTTCTGCCTAATAGTGTGTAGTCCAGTACTAGGAATTCAAAAGTTACCAAACACCTGTCCAATAAAAGAGGATTCTGTGGAAACACTATTAAATGTTCAGTTTCGATGCCATAAGAAAAAAGGTCATCAGAAAAAGGTCAAGGGAGTGGTTAAAACAGTGAGTGGGTTTATTTAAACTATGAGCGAAGCCAATTTAGTCTAATAATGAGATAAACGCAGTTCTAAGTTCTTATCAACGTCCAGATGAATATTGAAATCACCTTCTATAATTACTCTATCTGTAATAAGGACTAAACTTGATAAAAACTCTAAGAATTCAGATAAAAATTCAGACTATGGGCCAGGAGCGTGGTACACTATAACAAATAGAATAGGCTTTAAAGTTTTCCATGATGGATGTGTAAGACTAAGAAAATGGCTGCGACTCCACCTCCTCGGCCGGTGCCTCGAGGAATGTGAGTATTAATATGACTGGGGGGAGTGGATTCATTTAGGATAACATATTCATCACGACACAGCCAGTATCAGTGAGACTAAATATATCAATATGATGATCTGATATTAGATCATTTACTAATACAGCTTTGGATGGGATAATATTTAAGAGTCCACATTTAATTCGGCTGTTTTGTTGTACTTCTTCAGTGGTGGTCTTCATTTTTATTAGGTTTTTGTGCACAACCCCTTTTCTGTTTATTTTTGAGTTAATTAATTTTGGTGGTCGGGGGGCAGACACAGTCTCTGTAGGGTTTTGGGTGGGTGACTGATGGAATGGAAGCACAGAGAAGCATGTAAGACTGCAGCTCTGCCTCCTGTCATCAACTCTGGGTTGTTATGGTTTTGGTCTACTAATAAACTTAGTCAGATTTCTAGATATGAGAGCTGCTCCATCCAGTGTGAGATGTATGCCGTCTCTCCTAATCAGACCAGTTCTTCCCCACAAAGTCCGCCAGTTATCTACAAAGCCCATGTCGTTTGCTGGACACCACCTGACAGCCAGCGGTTGAATGATGATGTGCGGCTATACATGTCATTGCTCGTCAGATTAGGTGGGGGCCCAGAGAAAACTATGGAGACTGAAATTGTCTTTGCACATGTACACACCGACTCACATTCATTTTTTTGAGCTCCAAATAACAAACTTACTATATTTATGTTTATCCTTAGCCAGCAGTTTCAAATAGGATTCTACGTTGCCTGCTCTGGCCCCAGGACTACATTGGACTATGGCCTCTGGTGTCGCTACATTCACGGTTCTCAAAATAGAGCTGCCAATAACCAGAGCTGGATTCTCACTGGGTGTGTCGCTGAGTGGGGAGTATCTGTTTGGAACATGAACTGGTCGGTGGTGAATCACGGGCTTCTGCTTAGGGCTACGCTTCATGTTATGGACCGGAACCCTGCCTCCCTGGCTTCCTGAGTGCTTGGGAGCTTCCAGGGGTAGAGTAGGAGCTACGTGGGGTTGGCTCGCACTGGCTACTGGGAGCTGGCAAACTACCGCGGCTAACGGTTTGGTTTCTGTGGTGCGGAGCCGTGCTTCCAAATCACTGAGCCTCGCCTCCATCGCTGCAAATAAACCACATTTATTACATGTACCATTATAGCTAAAGGAGGCTGAAGAGCAACTAAACATAAGACACACCGAGCAAGAGAGAGCAGGAGAGAGAGGAGAGAGAGAAGCCATCGCTAACTGTTAAGCTAAAGCAACTGGCCAATTTGAAAAGCGTGTATACAACTGTGAAATAGTGAGAAAATCGCTAAAAGAAGGAGAGAGCTAAGGGTGCTTAAGCAGAACTAATGTAGATTGAAACGTACAGCTGGCAGTTAGCGCTGTAATGAAAAAAATAGCGAAATTAACTGGGTAGAGCCAAAGCAGCAAAACTCCTACCACACAGACGCAGACAACAGGAAATGACACAATACGCTTACCTCAGCACACCAGCACATCTAAAATGTATCTGCTCAGGTGAAACTACAGTGGCTGGTCAAACTGACTAAACAGGCAACTTTATCTGGCCTGCTCAGTTGTCCAACCACCATCACTGTAAAACTTTTCACAAATCAGCAACGTAACTGACATCATCTTTTCTTGAATCATGTTTCTTTACCTATCTTAACAAAAAAAGGGTAACATGGAATCAAAATTAATTTCCACGACAAAGAGAAGGCTAAACAGTGGGTTCCAGCATTACAGAACCCCACTCCCACACCCTATCCTTCCACCCCTACCTGCACCCACACACTAAACATAATCTTCTGTAACTGGTTATCGTAAATGTACTGCACTTATATAATGCTTTTCTATTCTTACCGACCACTCAAAGTGCTTTACACTACATGCACCACATGCCACATTCACCCATTCACACACACATTCATACAGTCCTTTTCTATACATACAGTGCTTTCTATACATGCACACATACTCAGACATCGATGATACATCGGGGGCAATTTGGGGCTCAGTATCTTGGCCAGGGACACTTTGATATGCCGACTTGAGGAGCTGGGGATAGAACCACCGACCTTCTGGTTAATGGACGACCCGCTCTACCTCCTGTTCCACAAAGTGTTACATTCACTTTTGGCTATAATATCATCAGCTAACAGCATGCTAACCAACTACTACCAGTTAACACCATGTCAATGGTGCATGCTGCTCAAACCCAAGCAACAGCCAAATAACACCCTCAGCTCCCTCATTTTAGAAAGCAATGAAGCTTACACTACTATCTACCTATCTAGCCCACTAAGCTAACTAGCATACTAACAATGTGCTAAGAATGCCAGCATCCCGCCTTAGCCACCAACAGACCAAACAACAAACACCATGTTTAAGCCAACTAGTATACTAAGCAAACTTGCATGCTAACTAGTTTGCTGCTTATATATAGATTTGCAAATACGATTACAGCAGATCAAATATACTGCCAAATAAAGAAGATGTCCCTTTTGTATTGAATTAACACTTCTGGACATGTTGAAGATCCAGCAGTCACCATATTTTGCATGTGTAATAATGTGTCATTTTTATTCAACATTGCATCGATATAATAACCTTCAACTTTCAAGTAAGATAAAAATGTAGTCATTATGGTAATAATAAAACAAAATAGTTGTATAAATTGAAATTTCAACTTGATCATGGCGCTAGATAAAAGTCAGGGAATCTGCAAAGATTCATCCTGTGGGAAACATGAATATCTAATCCTAACATGAATATTCTATGGAGATCCACCCATTAGTTATAGAAACATTTCAATGGATTAATTAAAACTTTGACTTGCTGGTACCCATCAGGGATAAACAAAGTCTGTATAGGCTTCATCCTCTCGAGACCATGAATGTCAAGATATTTCTGTCTGAACCAAATTGGTGGACCAAACATCCTAGGACCCTATTGCCATCACATTTGCATATAAAATGCTTTGTGTGCCTCAAAAACATACACTATATGAGTGTTTTTGCATTATTTAAAGATTGTCAAATCTCTGTTCACAAATCATGTCTGGATTTGGTGGCATTTTTGGATTTTTCATTCATTATGGCACAAAATCATCTGTAGAGTCAGCACAGCCTGATGTGTGCCATGTGCTCATTTCCCACTTTGCAGATACATCATTTGATTATTGATTAAACTCTCAACTATGCACCTATGTGTGTGCTCTACCTTGGATTATAACATATGAGAGAGTAAAATCATGTTTGTGTTCATTGATTGTTTATAGAAATGCATCAGATGTACAGAGGACACGTCTTTGAGTGGAAGACAGCTATAACAAAATGTATACTTAATGTTCCTGAAGGCTCTGCATGCATGCAGGTCAATCTGGGAATGGTAGTTGTGAATTCTGCATAATGTACATTTCCATAGCATTAAGTCTATAAGCAAAAAATCATTCAGGTGTGTCACAAATCTGATGCAGACTTTTTAACAGATATGCTTTCCTTTGTCACAAATTAATACATTCTGCTGATCCTTCTTTACTAGTCTGTCTTAATATTAAGCTGCTACCAAATTAACTCAACACTTGCTGCAGTTTTGTTTAAACACTAAAAGCCCTCTAGAGAAGGAAAGGGATTATACTCCCTGTATGGCTTGATAGGTTTGACTAGAAAATGTGACTGGACTTCTACCTAGAAAATGACAAGATATACTTAATATAAAACAGAGGAAGGAAAGCAATAAGAGACCAAAAGAGACCAAAACAAAAAATAAACAAATAAAACAGTCTAGTAATAACCTCACAAGACCAGACTCTGACCAGACAACAGGAGTCCCTAGACATATTGACCAGCTGTAACAGATCCACACTGTTCAATGAGTAGTTCATATTGTCCACCAGGCGTGATACAGAGATCAATTCTTCCCGTGTGAAATAAGGGCTTCTCTAATAAAGGTCTACTTCTCTCTAGAGTTGAGGTAAATCAAAGGTTTTGAAATTTTACAGTAGCTTTCCTCGGTTGCTTAGAACCACCCCTGGACTGGAAATAATCTACCTTTTGCTTTATTATTAAAGCACTACTTTGTGTCTGGTCAGTAGAGATTTGACATTTGTTTGTTCATTCAATTTATCTTGAGTACGAGCAAGTGTGTGAGTGGACGCTTCTGATTTTGTAGTTTGAACACGTTGCCAGTGACAATTTGCCGGAAGAAGAGGAGAAGCGTGTCTGTGGTAGTGTGTATGACTGTGGATCTGTGTGTGTCAGTGAGAGAGTGCATGAACCTGTCTGAACATCCCTGAGAGATGAAGGTGTTTGTATCTGACATTTGTCATGGTGCAAGATGTTTATCTTGCAAATAGAAGAGTATTGGAAAACAATGGCGGATCGATAGGCAGGACCCTGGACATGCTCCAGGTACAAAAGCAGCAGACAAGGTTAAAGTGTTCTTGTAAATTGTAGTAGTAGTGTTTGTAGCGTTTGAACCTATAGACATGGTCAGGTTTCTAATTTTTTTTTTTCTCAGACACAGTTGATTTTAATTACTTTACATTTTCTGGCTATATATCGTGAAATCAAACAGACCATTCACCCATAATTTCATTTTTTATTAAGGTTGTCACTATTGAAACAAATGTTTTCAATACTAAAATGGTTTGCAGGGTGGTATAGTATACAGTAGCCTTTGTTTCTTTCTTACTTTATTTTATTCACTTATTTTATTTTTTATCTACGTTGTTAAATTGTATTGTATTTTATTTTATCTGTCATTTTATTATTATTTTTTATTATTATGTTTTTGTTCTCTTTTATCGATTTATAAAAATATATTTACCAGTTTTTAGTCTAGTTTATTATTTTTTTCTATTTTACTATTATTGTTATTTTTATTATTATAGCTTTTAAAACGATTTTACTGTATTTCATTGTCAGCATTTTTATTCGTTTTGTCTTTTTAATCTATTTTTTAATACACTTTTAATCCACTTTTTGGATTTTTGCACTTTGAACTGCACTAACCTGTATGGAAGGTGCTTAAAAAATAAAATTTGATTGATTGACTGATTGATTTACCTGGTGTCAAACCCTCTCAGGCATTCCCCCTTTCTGTAGCGTGCTTAAGCGATACACTACCATATTTAATAGTATTGTAACTTGTCTTCACCAAAGCTCTTTTCCTCCTTACTCCTCCTAGAGTTATTGAAGTACTCACTATATCAACTGAGAATGCTTGTAGTGTTCATGTCCAAATATACATTTAGATCATCTTGTTAACTTATTTTCACAGTGCTCTTTAGTGGTATCAGGAAAACACATCTGTCAGCATCAACAGCTCATTAATGTTTAGGTGATTACCTGATTATTAGCTTTCCAACATTCAACAATACATGATGCTCAGATACAGGATGAGAGCATAGACTGTAATGTTAGCAGCTAATAATGTCATCAGCTGTTAATCATTTCCACTTAGTTCCACTTGTTCTGCTCACCATTGGCCTAAATGCTGAATGAAAGAGGATTTAGGATATAGGATGGTTTTTCTTGTTTCTGTGTAATAATGGAATTTAAATTGTTCAAATATCCCTCTGTGCATGTTTTTGATGCAGTTCACATTATAGCTGCATTATCTAACGTTGTTATATGAACATGGGTAAAACGACATTGTGTCATGTGTAAGGGATTGCCTGTAGTAATGCTCCTAGAGAGAATTATTAACCATCTTTGCAGTTTCCCTTAGCTTTATGGAGGATTTTAGCATCTTTCAACTCTGCATTTTGGTCCACTCTCACTGCTCTCATGGTGCCATTTCATGCAGCAGCAGGCAGGTTTTCAGTGAAGAAGCTCAGATAAATCCACTGTATTCTACCTTCTCAGCACCAAAAAGCAGATAGACTAGCAACAATTTGGTGACTAGCTGACGAACATACAGTAGTTGAGCATTTAGCTGCTGAAAAGCAAAATATTTTTGTTGAGTTGGTGGAGACCAGAACAGAGCTAAAAAGAGAGTGAATATTGGAATTATATTTGTGAAATCGCCAGAAACATGACTTTAAGTCAATGCTAATGTTGCACCATGTGTGCTTGATGTGTAAATAGGCAAGTGTTTCCTAATATGCCAGGTTGTCTAAGGTGACAACATGCCAATGTTGTGTTTACAGCTTGTTGTGCCACCACCAAGTGATAAAAAAAAATTGATTACCGCAGTTTTAAGTAAATATCGTAGCTCTATCTGCTTGGTATTGTTTGTAACTTAAATTTTTTTTTAAAGTACATGGATACAAAATTCTTGGTTCTGAAACTTTTTCAAGGCTGAATGTGGTTTCTCAACTTGAGATTCTTGAGTTGGCAGAAAATAAACGGACACTGTTTCACAAATCTTTACCACGGTTATTAATTGTCTTTAACAGAATCCATGTTGGGCCATTTAAACTTCTGGAGTCTTGATGAAATTTAAATACAAATACCTAAAGTTGTAAATCATATTCTGTCTAAATATTTCAATCTAATGTAATGGTGAAGACATAAAATATGGCATTTTTACAATGGATATTTCACACAATATAAGCATCATAAAGCTTCACTCAAGGGTTGAAACAAGCAGACACTGAATATGGTGAATTTATGTGATGCTACAGTGTGGATTAATTTTTTTCTTATTTTTCTTCCTTATTTTTATTCTTATTGTGCTTTTTCCTAAGAAGAAAAATAAGTGGGGTTAAAGATGTTAAGTAGTAGAAATACATAGAATCAGTCAAAAAATGTTTCCCTTTAAGTTTTGAAGTAACTTGAAGAAGAAGCCATCTTTAGCCTCAAACTTTTTCTTACACAATAGAAAATTGAGCATTCACTTTTTTTTCTTTTTTTTTCTTTTTAAGTTTTTTTGAAGTTTTAATGCATAAGAATATAAAACATGTTTACAAAAACTGTTTCAAACCATGCAGGGCATAACAGGTGGGGAAAAAAAGGCATTTTTCTATTATTTAGCTTTCAAGTGAAAATCCAATTGACAGAACAGACACTGGCCTGTTTTGCACCATGTACACAATGAGAAAGAAGTGGAATTAACTGTAAATCTTTAAGTTGTCAGTTAGGTGAGCGTGTTTGTGGCAGTTTTATCCATTCAGCTGTAGTATCTGGCTATCTGTTAGCGCCAAGTTTAACTCCCGTCTCTGAGGCCTTATACGTCCGTCAGCTGCATACCTGCCACCAGCTCTTCACTCTTGAATCAATCAGAATTTGGCACTCAATAGAGCAGAGCACTATGGTCTTTTGCTGTCGAGCTGTAGACCTGGGTTGACAGTCTGCAGATGAAGAAATGGGCTAGAAACATTGAGAGAGGTTTAAGAGAGAAGCTGAGGAGAAAAAATAGAGGGAAGGAACAATGAATAGAGGGGTGGAGGAGAGAAATAAGAGTAAAAACAAAGGTGGAGGGAAAAAGGAAAGGATTTTCATAGATCCAAGTAATTTGAATGTGTCTAGCGTAATATATTGTATATATTATTTGCATATGAACAGATAATATGAACAGATAACATGCTCTGAAAAGATATGAATCCAATTTTTTCAGTAGTTATTTTTTTCTTCTCTGCCACTGATCTGTCAATGACACAATTTGCCAAAAACATCACAATAGCTATTCTACTTATACTGGTTGTGATCCAATTTAGCAAGGGAGATGTTAGTTTAGTTATTTTACATTTTATTTTAATGTGCTTTGTTTCATTAAGTGACCAAACTAAGACAAACATCTAGAAAAGCCAATCAGTGTATCTTTTACATGTTCAGTTGTATTGAGCCATTTTTTGTGTTTATTTTTCAGGGGAGATGGGCCCTAGAGTAGCCATGCAGAATGCATGCTTTATGGTTGAGTCGCCCTATCTTACTGTTTGTAGGGAACTTTTTTTAGTGGTGTTGAACTTGATTCAAATTGGATTGTCTGTAGTGTTAGTGTTTTAATTTGCAAGTGTATCTGGTGACAACTGCCCTCCAAATTTGCTTATAGTACAGTATATCCTCACATTTATTTATTTATTTTTTTTGGTTGTTTGAGTCCTCTATTTATTGTTTCTCATGCCCTTTTTTGGCTTACAAGCTCTGGTTCCAGTTTAGTCTTAAACTTATATAATTGAGTATCTCTTGGTCATATTAAAAACAGAAACAGAAGTGTAGATCCAGTAGTTTTAAGTTCAATATTCACACATTCAGGGAGATTCATCCTCCGTAACCTTTCATCAGTTTTCACCAGATGTGACCTTTGTAGCAAACGTCGTTTTTTTACCTCATGATTCAATATTGAAGTATTTCATTGACACCTGGCATTTTTCCCGGACATTCCTGCTCCCCTTAGTATGAATTGTAATAATTTTGTTAATCCTCTTACTTTTCCCTCTAGTGCCTCATCGACATTATTACGTCCAATACTTTGGTTTGTGACCAAATACCTGTAAAACAAATGACATTCATAGCACCCTCAGCTGCGATTATGTGTTTAGTGCTAATTAGCATATGTCCACATGCAAGCATACTAAGGTAAGATGGTGAACATGGTAAACATTAAGGCTACCCCCTAAAAGTTAAGATTCGATGCATCAGTTGAGAAGACCTGGAGTCGACTTGCATTTTGAAGCCCGTTTTTTTTTTATGACACCAATTTTTTTTTTGCTGCCTCACAGTACACAGAGCAATGCATGGGGCAACAGTGTGGCAAGTTGTTAACTTTACAAACTGATTCTTTTCTCAAAATGACCAAACCACAAACCTAACTGTTGTGGAAGTAGGGACAGATGATGGAAACGGAGGGCGACAAAACGCTGGACAGTGTAAGGCAGAACATACTCTGAGCTCCAGTGTCTGGCTGACAGAAACTTTTAGTAGCCTGACAGGAGAGACACTCTGTGATGTGGTAGGATATCATAACTGAGCTTTGAGGAAAACACTAATTTTTAGATTTTCTGTGTGGGAATCTCATGTGGAAATCAGACAAAAACATTAAAATGTGAGTATTTAGGTAAAACCTGAGTCATGTACAGGAGTATGCTGTGAGGTGGCCATAAAAACGAAAAATCTAGATAAGAACCAACGAATCGCAAGCACCTCACCAGTGAATATACCAAAGATCATCTGCAGACTTTCTCCATTTAATGTCTAATTTGTTTATAAACCCAACAAGCCAAATGTACATTCATTGGAATCTCCTCCTGTTACCTGCTCAAAATCTTTTATTATTTTTTAATTATGCCATATGACTCAAAGAGCCATTAAGGCCCATCTTTTTCTAAATACGTTTCATTTTTTTAAATGTCAGATCATCTTTACATTAATCTGGGCCTCCTCGCATTATACAGTGCTTTTGGAAAGTATTCAGAGCCTTTACATCTTATGTTGCAGCCTTATCCTAAAAAAAAAACAAAAAAAACATTTCCCATCATCAATCTACACTCAATTCCCCATAATGACAAAGTAAAAACCAAATTTTTGAATTTTTGAAAATTCATTGAAAAGGAAAAACTGAAATATCACATTGACATAAGTATTCAGACCCTGTACTATGACACTTGAAATTTAGCTCAGGTGCCTCCCATTTCTCCTCATTATCTTTGAGATATAGATGGTACTACCAATTCGCACAATATCAAAGTGTGAAATGACCAATGAAGATATGAAAATTTACAGCAACAAGCAAACTGCATGCCAAAGCCAACTATATTCAGAAGTGGCTTTGACTTCCGAGGTGCCTCTCCGATGGTGCTCTGTTTGGAAGGGATGCACAACATCTCACTTGGGTACAGGCTGGAAAAGATCAGACTGGTCCTGGAACTCAGACAGTCAAGTTGCAAATTCATCAGGATACCTGGTACCAAGATCCTGACAGGGAGAGTATGAAGGGCAGAAGACTTTGTGGACCAGGCAACTTTAGATTAAAGCACCAAGAACTCTTTGGAAGAACCCAACCACTAAGATGTGGTCTGGGCTGGAGAGAGCCACAAAAGCATCCAGGAAGAGAGCATCCAGGAAGCATGTGAAAAAAAAAAAAGTTGCGGTATGCTGAACTATTGACAGAGGACAAAGGCTGGAGAGCAACAACCCATCCAGTAGAATTCTGCTGGCGTGGCTTTGTCAGCTTTTCAACCAAGCACTTCCCAAAAAACATTGGTTTCACATCAGCGAAAGTCAAAAAAGTCCTAAAAGGTCTCAAAAAAGAAGCAGAAAGGGGAAGTTTTTCGCTCTGGCTGCGAAGAAGAGAAAAGAGTTGGGGGAACCGAGAAACCCCATAGGGGAATCACCTGACTATCAAAATCCAGCTGCAGGGAGGGCAGGGATACGTCCCTGAGTAATACTGTACTCCACTGCCATTCAGGCATTTTGTTTCACACTACAAGGCGAGATTAATTTAAAGGGGGGGGGGTCGAAGAGAGAAGAAAAAGAGAAATATATAGCTCTTTAATTTGCATGGATTAAGACGATGAAATTAACCACGGTGTGCAACAATGATTCAGTGTGTGATGAATTGACTTGGGATGAGGCATGAAGTGGTTGCTCTGGGCTCTAACCTCTGCAGATAAATATAAAGGGGGATGTGTCTATGCAGGCAAGTAAGTGTGTGAAGGGAAAATGAAACATTCATGCAAATGACTTATCTTGTACGGTGGGTTGAGTGTGGCTACTTCAGCGCCAACTTAATAATAGCATCATAGCACCACACTCCATCCCACCATATTTACATATTTGTATTAAAATGATGAGATACTTTTAACCCTGAAACCCAAACTTTTAAAACTTATCTTTAAGTCTTCTCCCAAATTTCACCCAATCAAGTTTTGTAATTTATCATTATTAGCACCAGTATGAAAATGACATTGTCCACAATATCGAATCCAAATGTACTTCCCCACCCATCCTATCCTCAGTGAGAGAGATAGATTTGGCTTCTAGTATGATGCGATCTGCCATCTCTGCTGGGCATAAAAATCACCTGGTTGAATACGTTATGCACAATATGAGCAACTGTTTTAGAAAATGCTGGTTCTTTAGCAAAAGAACAAAAGTTCAAACAGATGTACATCAACATGTAAGGAGGTAAGTCAGCTTGAGCTCCCAATGCGCATTTTGGTAAGAAAAATCCACTCAGCCAACTAGTGCCTTGAGGTTTGAGTATTATTTTAGCTCAGTACATACTGGGTCTGGACCTCTAAATGTATCAGCCTTTCAGGCCATAAGAATGTATGGCACACCAAAATCATATGTTGGTGTGGAGTGAAACAATATACTTCATTAAGCTGTCGGATAAATAAAGATGTTAACTTATGAAATCAATAAGTATTTTTGCTTAACTTACTGTGATAATTGTGTATTTTTACAGTAAATAAACAAAAATCTACCAACTTGCAAGTATGTTGTATCATGACAGTAGTAGAAATAAGAAAAAAAACTGCAAATGTTAAATGTATTTAAATCAAAATGCTGAACAATTTTTAACAATAAGAGGCACTAAAAGCTGTGTAACTGTAACTAGACTGTAGCAGCGAATCTCTCCAAAGTCCGAATGCAGCAGGAATCTGGAGTAAAATCCACAGGATAAAAAACTAACAGGCACTGAGTCTACTGTCTGAGTCTGGTACATGAATGAATCTGGCAAGCCCCAAAGGTCCCTAATTCTCAATCCCAATCATTCTTTGGCATAGAGGCTGCACTTTGGCATGTAGTGTCGAGGGAAGTGACTATGTATGCTAGTGTCAGTGAGTCGAGTAAACGTTTTAGTACTTAACGGTGTCAGCAGCTACAGTAATACCCGAGGAGAAAAAGTTATTTAGTCAGTCACCTGTCTCGCTGCTCAAGCGAGCTAAACTTTGTCATACAGTACTCAAGTGAGTTTTGTAACACTAATTAGGGGTCTACATGCTTCCATTTATATGGCTGGCATTCAGTTTGGTAATTCATAAAGGCTAAATACGTGGGAGAAGGCAAGAGCTTTTTTCATGTCGTCCTGGCGCACAAGCAATGTCCATTTCCTGGAGGTACGTACCAGTGTAAGCTTGTTTCTTATCA
Source organism: Xiphias gladius (assembly GCF_016859285.1). Lineage (NCBI taxonomy): Eukaryota > Metazoa > Chordata > Actinopteri > Istiophoriformes > Xiphiidae > Xiphias > Xiphias gladius. The sequence continues at coordinate 4,897,376 of NC_053413.1, forward strand.
AACTCGCAAAAGTGTAAGTAGAAAAGATTAGTGGGTTCGTTTTTGACCAGCACTACACTCAGCCTAAAAGTGTTTGTTGGTTTGTCTTACTTTCTCCCTCACGTTTCTGATGGCAAGATCAGAACTTTTTTTATAACTTAAACTGATAGCATGCCCACTTCACTCAGCGATTTGCCAGGTGTTTGAAGTGGAGAAAGTATGCAGGATTTGTATTGTTTCTCATTCTTCACACAAATTTTTCCTCTAGCTTTCATGCATACACTCAATTGCAGCATTATGAATACTGAGGAAAGACTGGCCAAAAGTGTGCACCACTTTTATACGAATATCACAAATCAGCTCATGATGGCAGGCCTCCCCACCCACCTTTAAGTGTGAACATACAAAACAGCTATAAAGATATTATTTAATCCATTACAGACAATATATGCATCAATTTGTAAAGCAACTTTAGTAAAGCTCATACCCTTCGTCACCTTAACATAGTGGGGTTTGTGCACCCCGCCGGTCATGGGAACTGTGTTGTCTGAATAGCAATAGCAGTAGCCCCTGCTAGGGTTTCCATTGTGTTGAGTTTTTCCCTGGAGAATTAGAGGGTCGCCTTGATGCGACTGTGAGTCACTGAGATGAAGAATCTGACTGGTTTAAATCTTAGCGCTGCCTTTGACACTATTGACCATCACATCCTATTACAGAGTCTGGATCATTTAATTGGCATTAAAGGAACTGCTCTTAGCTGGTTTTAGTCCTATTTATTAGATCGATTTCAGTTTGTGCACGTTAACGATAAATCTTCCATATACCCAAAAATTAGTCACGGAGATCCACAAGGCTCTGTGCTTGGACCATTTCTATTCATCTTATATATGCTAGGCAATATTATATGGAAACACTTCATAAACTTCCAATTGAACTTGTCAATGAAACACCTCAGAAAACATATTATGTGATGATATAGTTACTCTAGATGGCTTTGCCCTGGCCTTCAGCACCACTGTTAGGAATCTTGGAGTTCTATTTTATCAGGATGTTTCCTAATTCCCACATAAAACAAACTTCAAGGACTGCCTTTTTTCACCTACGTAACATTGCAAAAATTAGGGACATTTGTCTCAAAAAGATGCAGAAAAACTAGTCCATGTAGTTTCTTCTAGGATGGGTTATTGCACCTCCTTATTATTAGGCTGTCCCAACAAATCTTTAAATACTCTCCAGCTGATCCAGAATGCTGCAGTGCAAGTACTGACAGGAATTAGGAAAAGAGATCATATTTCTCCTGTATTAGCTTCTCTGCATTGGGTCCCTGTAAAATCCTGAATAGAATTTAAAATCCTCCTCCTCATCTACAAAGCCCTTAATGGTCAGGCACCAACATATCTGAAAGAGCTCATAGTACCCTATTACCCCACTTAGAACACTGCGCTCCCAGAATGCAGGCTTACTTGTGGTTCCTACAGTCTCCAAAAGTAGAATTAGAGGCAGAGGGTGTCCTCTAGCTATCAAGGTATCACTGCTTAGCCTCCCAGGAAAGCAGGAAAGGATGCTCAGACTTACCATTAATCCTGTCAGTGGACCGGTGGACAAACTCTTTACCCTTGCAACATTACTACAGGGGCAATAGGAGTTTGCCCATCCAGTCTACATGTGTTTTGTGGCTTACAACTGTGTCTCTTGGGGATTCTTGTGGGGGAGTGCTGTGGGAGGATAGGGTACCAGGGTGGTTGCTATGTGCCAACCGTTCCTTATATAACTAGAGTCAGAGTTGTGTACATATTCTCAGCAGAAAGTCACACACATTTCCAATTGGTGATGGCGTCCGTCTGGGTTGTCTCTTAACACTGATTATGTTTGTGGTTCCATGGAGAGGATTTTAAGGAGCTCTTTGCTCTTTGCAGAAAATGTGGTCCTGTAGGCTTCATTTGACAGTACTCTTCAGAATATGCTGGGAAAGTTTTCAGCCAAGCGTAGCAGCTGGGATATCTAGCTTCTCCAAGACTGAGGCCATGGTTATCTGCTGCAAAATGGTGGATTGCTCCCTCCGAGTGAGTTGATGGCCCAGGTGAAGGACTTTATGTTTATCAAGATCTTGTTCACCAGTGAGGGTAAATGGAGTATGAGATTGACAGGTGGACTGGTCAGCAGTATTATGGGTGTTGTACCAGACTGTTGTGGTGAAGAGGGAGATGAGCTGGAAGGCAAAGCTCGGAACGTAGATCGATTTACCAGTTGATCTATGTTCCAACCCTCACCTATGGCCATGAGCTTTGGGTAGTGACCATAAGAATGAGATTGCAGATATAGACAGAAATTAACTTTCTCTTTAGGGTGGCTGGGCTCAACATTAGAGATGGGGTAAGGAGCTCAGACAGCTGAAGGGAGCTCGGTTGCTGCTTCTTCTCGTCAAAAGGAGCCATTTATCATGTCGTCATCTGATTAAAACACAATGGATAGATCTGGCCTAGGAATGTCTTGGGATCCCCTGGGAGGAACTGGAAAATATTCCTGGGGAAAGGGATGTCTCGGCTACCTTGATAAGCCTGGTGGCAGCAGGATAGATGGATGGGTTCATAGATGTTCTTTGCACATAAGATTGTGGTATGAATTTATCTTTCACTCGATTGAAAGATAACTTGATGATGATTGCAAGTTTTAGCTATAACTACAGATCATGTATACATCTTATTTTTGATCCCTTCACTTTTAGGTTGATTTTCTTACTAAAGTCTCTCAAAATATGACTGACTGACCGACAGAAGTCCAGATTAGAGAAAATCTGATCTAATCAAAATGTTGAGACCCATATCTGAGTCAACTTCAGTTATTAGTATGCACTCACAGCATCTAAGCAGTACAAGCACTGGTGAGATGTTACTTCATGCAGATGTTCACCTTAATGGATTGCCCAACTCAAGCAAGTTTCAAGAATCTAACAATTTTTCATACCATATGGAAATGAATAGATAACTGGAATTTTGAAAGGACAACAGCACCATTTGGAAAATGATTAGCTGTGAATTAAAGTATATATCATTTGTATTGCATGAGCTAAAACATAAAAAAAAAAATTTGGTATGTTCTCACAATAAAATGATTATCTATTGAGCCTTTCTTTCCTTTACATATGCAGTTACCAGATGGTCTCGGAGTTGTATCTTTTTTTTTGACTGGAATAACAGCAACCTCCTACTGTTATAAGCAGTAAAACAGTCCAGCTGATTTGCCTTGAAATCCAACCTGGTGGCACACACATCTAAAATGCAGTTTCAAGGCCAAGAAAGGCTGCCAACCTTCTTGGCGATGGCCTTGCTTGTTTATGGTTATTATACTAATACCTCATAACTAATGTAGTGATAATGATTGATTTTAAAATTCTACATGCTGCAGCATTAAGATGAAAATTATCACAAAATAGCTGCAGAGGCTGGGATTTTCCTTTACCTATTCCATAATTACTTCACCCCAAGTCTGCCAAATGCCCAAAATGCCCCCCATCCACCAAGACATGGTATGAAATGTGTACACCATGGGAAGCAGACTACTAGAAGGGACTGTCATGGTTTGAGTTGGAAAACTGCGTTCCTCAGGCTAAAAAAGCTGTTAAGATTTCAGATTTCACATAGGAGGTACCCCTGTATCAAACTTCCTGCAGACTCAGGCTATGCAGCCACATATGTGATCATCTCTGTCAGTGCTTGAGTACATATTTTCCCCTCTAAACTAAACTAAGAGAATATATTCCAAAGAGGTACATCAGAAGTTCGCTCTCCTTTGCCGCGCCTTGATTTTTGTCAGCCTGTATTTTAATTTCATGTAATATGGTATGAAAATTGCTTTGTGCGGTTTAAAAGACTGGAAAGTTTGCTGTTCTATACTCATCCTTGCTTATTCTTTTTGTTTCTCCTTTATGGCAATACAAATTCATACTCTGTGTCAAATTGGATAGAGGAAGAATGTCTGAGTTCAATATGCTTATGAGACTATAATAGATGCGTTAAAAATAGAGAATTCATGAGAGACAAAAAGCAGACAGCTTCAGAGATGCAGCAAAGCAGGAAAGAGCAGCAGAGGTCTTGCATTCTTGCTCTCTTCTTGCTGCCTGGCACACGCTCAAAGACAGCCCTCAAAGGACAGATTGGAAAAGACATAATCATCATCATCAGCATCATCATTATGGACTATAGGAATATGGAGTCGTAGAACATACATAGAATATAATGTTTTCAAACTTTTCAGGTTTTCAACATATAAGGTACCTAAACCATCCCGTGTGTGTCTGTGTGTGGGTGTGGGGTGTGGGTGTGGGGGGCAAACTAACTGTATTATTTATTTGGAATTGAAATTAGAAATGAAATAATTTGTATTAATTTATACTTGTCACATATTTCAATCTTACACTTACAGTAAATGTATTAGATGAAATTAATATCTGGATATCCCATATTTTTGCTTCACGGTTTGTGAAAAAATATGTTGAGGATGTAATAAAAGTGAGCGCTGGATGTGACAACTTTAAGCATAACAATTTATACGACAGACTATATGAAAATAATGGCAATGTGGTAAAGTACATCATGTATAACACTTCTAAAAAGTGGTGCTAAGAATGGTCCTAAACGTTGACTTATGAGTCAAACAGAAGTATGACTTAGCTTAGTTCTGTATAAACAAGTCAGGGGATCGCTAAAGTTATTATGGTTCATTCTGAGGAGAACATGAATACCTGTACCAAAATTCATGCCAAGCCATCCAATAGTTGTCGAGACATTTCAACTAAAACCACCAAAGTCAATAGGATTCATCTTCTGGAAACCCGAATGTATTGCCATCCATGGAGCCATGCATCTAGCATTGCTAAAAAGACATTAGAGAACAATATAGTGACAATATACTAGTTAATAGGTTATACTCATCTGTGGAGGTCCCTGTGTAGGTAAACATGTTGTTGTACTCATTCTGAATCCATCACATAATGAATTGGAAGCAAAGCCAGCGAACTAGTTCAGGCAGCCCCACTTGAGGCTGCTGCTGCGCTCACATGACATACTCCTTTCACTGCACCACATATCCAACACACCCTTTTAATCATGACAATGTACTTAAGCCATCAGTGCCCTGCCTTTTCTTTTGCAGCATGTCTGCACACACTGCTCACCTGCAAGCAATGTGCTGCTTGCTGCCACTGCTGCCGCCCGCAAGCTGTCAGAATTTCAAAAGCCTCACCTCCACCCCAGCATTCATCTGTAGGCTCTGAATCTAGCTTACCCCTGTATCATTGCTCCCCACTCCTTCCTAAGTTGAGCTTTTTTGAGATTTTTCTTGTGGGGAGCAATGACGTCAGCACCTAGACACCAAACATTAATGTTGTACATATTTTTTGCATTTATATAATAATCTATTCCACCTGAGTTGGCTGAGTGAACTGAATTAAGAGATCTCTGGAGCTCTCTTAAATAATTTGGGAACTGATGCCAAGTCTGAGGCTCAAAGAATATTTCTACCTGACACTTAATTTCATCATTCTTACATTTGAACACATTTTACACCAGAATTTTATCCTCAGTAGCTTTATACTGTGTATGCTGGCCCTTGCATATACAATATATAAAGGGACTTATAGTTTACACCGATCAGCCACAACATTAAAACCGAGCTGTCACAAAGAACATAGTGTATACAGGCACACTCAACACATGGTGTGTGCATACACCGCTACTTAGCAATAGCTAACATCTGCACAGCTGGTACAAGAAGCCTCCAGCAGTCACATTTGCATAAATAACGTATGGTGAAAATTTGAGGTTAAGTGAGGTATTGGTAAAGTCCTCCATCGACTGTTAAAAATAATATGACTGTTTTCTGATTTGTCACCAGGCACAAAACCTCTTGGTGTAGGTTGGTAACCAAGAAAAAAAAAATAGCTGTTGGTAGGAAATGGGATGATAACAACGAAATGTCTGTGCTCTTTACCATATTTCTAAGGGTGAGCCCAGCCACCCTACAGAGAAAACATATTCTGGCCACTTGTATCGATGACCTGATTATTTCGGTGACTACCATACCACTCATGACCACAGGTGAGTGGTGGAACATGGATTGATTAGTAAATCAAAAGCACTAAAACGAGTAAGCATATTTCTTGAAAATTTCAATATACAGTTTTTAGCAAAAGTGTGGCCATTCTCTGGACAAATTGCATATTTTGTTGACTTTTGAAGTCAAAAGAAGTAAATAAAACCTCTGCAGCAAACAGGCATTAAAAATTTGCATTTCATCAGCTATTAATGTACAGTTTATTTCATGAACTTAAAAAAAAAAAAAAAACTAAATAAAATAAACTAATTGTGGCATGTGCAAAAGTTTAGGTACCTTTATATGTGCAAAACACTCAGAACTTAATTAACTTATTATGCCTTAATTGCAGGTAAATAAATACAGTGCATTTGTAAAGTATTCAGACCCCCTTTTTTCAGAATTTGTTATGATGCAGCCTTATGCTAAAATCAAAAAAAAAAAAAAAAAATCCCTCATCAATCTACACTTAATACCCCATAATGACATAATGAAAAAAAAAAAGATTTTTAGAAATGTTTGCAAAATATTAAAAAGGACAAACTGAAATATCACATTGACATACATGTATTCAGACCCTTTGCTATGACACTTTAAATTTAGATCAGGTGCCTCCCATTTCTTTTGATCATCTTTGAGAGGTTTGTACACCTTAGGTGGAGTCCACCTGTGGTAATTTCAATTGATTGTACATGATTTGGAAAGGCGCACACCTGTCCATACAAGGTCTCACAGCCGACATACATATTGGAGCAAAAAACAAGCCATGAAGTCAAAGGAATGGCCTGCAGAGCTAAGAGACAGAGATCTGGGAAGGTTCCTATAAGCACAGTGGCCTCCATTATTCTTCAATGGAAGAAGTTTGCTACAACCAGGACTCTTCCTAGAGCTGGCCACCTGACCAAACACAGCAATCAGGGGAGAAGGGCCTTGGTAAGAGAGGTAACCAAGAACCTGACGGTCACTCTGGCTGACCTCCAGAGATGCTGTTTGGAGATGGGGGAAACTGCCAGAAGGTCCACCAATTCTAAGGGTCACGTGTGGTTCCTCCAGACGTGACGCTTAGAATTGAGGCCAAACACTTCGATCTTGGTTTCATCAGACCAGAGAATTTTGTTTCTCACAGTTTGAGAGTCCTTTAGGTGCTTTTTTGCAAACTTTCATTGAGGAGAGGCTTCATCTGGCCAGTCTGCCATAAAGCCCAGATTGGTGGAGTGCTGCAGTGATGGATGGAGGTGGAATCCAATCAAGATGTAGAAACATCTCAAAGATGTTCAAGAGAAATGGGAAGCACCTGAGCTAAATACCAAAAGTGTCTGAATACTTATGTCAAAGGGATATTTCAGTTTTTCCTTTTTAATACATTTGCGAAGAAATCTAAAATTAGGTTTCCACTTTATCATTATGGAGTATTGAGTTTAGATTGATGAGGGAAAAAATGAATTAAAACAATTTTAGAATAGGCCTGCAACACAATGTGACAAAAATTGAAAGGATCTGAATACTTTCCAAATGTGCTCTATCATAAGGAACTTTCAGTTGATGAAGCTTGATAAATTTTTTTGAGATTGACTTTTTTTTTTTTTTTTTTGAGATGCCTCATAAGAGCAGTCCTAAAGGCTGTAAGGAAAATATCCAGTTGCAGAGTGGTTAATACTTTTTAGGATCTCCTGTGTGCTTATGTTAGTATTCATCACATTTTAAAAGTACAGTTGCCTAGCACCTGAATTGCTTTGTTATAGATCTTAAATTTTTCAGAAAAAATGTACCATCTGGTACCATCTGCTCTGTGCGATCCGACAGTCTCTCTTCAATTCAGTGATGTCATGATTTTTCTATAGCGTGCTCTTTTTTATAATAGTTTATTTTTTATTTTTATGGGAGCAACTGCATCAAAGCCTGTAGCCAGCGTCTTATTAAATGTATTTACAAGATTGCTGGAGGGTTGCTGATGTAGTGGGATTTTTAGAAGTATGTTCCAGGATGTTTGAGGTCAGTTAAGGAGTAACACAGCATTTTTTAATAATTTGCGTGGTAGTTGGCTGGGTACAATAAAAAGACATTAAAAAATATGCAGTGATTGTCCGAGGGAGCCAAGTTAACAATTGAAGAAATGCTTGCGCAAAAGCCCATAGGAAATTACGACATCTAAAGTGTCATCTAAGTTATGAATTGGCTCACTGACATGATGTTTAAATTCAATACACTCACCTAAAAAATAAATTTTAAACTTCATTTCCTTTGGCAACTGTCTCATTATAAATGTGCATATTAAAATCCCCCATTACAATAGCACTATCATATTTACCGTGAATGCATGTGAGAAATTCACAGAATCTAATTAAAAAGTGGCAAGACTGAGTTTTGGGGGTCTATAGATTGTTACAGCTAAAAGTGGCGGTTGACATTTCAAAGTTATAGCATTAGACTCAAAAGCAGTAGATGTTCTAAGGTCAACATTTTTTCCTTTAGAGTTCCAGAATATATTGCAGCTGTTACCTCACCTTTCCTTCCCCCTCTACAGGAATGGGAGAAAGTAGAATTTTGAGAAATCTTTGTTGGATAATGCCCTTATATTCAAAACAGCCATATTTAACTTTGCTGGCAGTTGGACTGCTGTTATATCTGTAATTTCAGGAGGTTTTGTATTGATGTAAACAAAACTGTTCATAAGAATGCCACGGGATCTTGATTTCAGCCAAGGCAGGCGTGCATTTGCTATATTAACAACTAAAGTTATATGAGGGTATTGAGTACAGGGGATAAAATGATGAAATTCATTAAAATAATAAAAATCTATCAGCAATGAACAACTAACATTTGTTGAGGTAGTCCCATAAATAAGGCAAGGGTATTGCAAGATTCAGTATGTCAATACATGTAGGGGGTTTTGGAACTTGAGGAGACTATGGGCAAAGAAAAACTGTCAACATCAGAGTGGCACCAGTGGCACAGGTGTTTTAAGTGGTCAGTCATTTGCTTGGACAAGCTGCAGCGTAGCATCCAAGTCCTGGGTCACAGAAGAGACAGCGGGTTGCAAAGAGATGCTTAGGCTCCCACAGATGGTTGCACCCAGAGCTGAGATTTACTTCACTTCGGTAGTTACATCAGTAGAAAATCCCAAGATAAGTTCATCCTTTTTTCATAATTCATGTTGAATGCGTTGAATGTTCTGTTGTAGCTGTGTGTAACCATGTTTAGAATGTACACATACCACCATTGACAGGCAGAAGTCAATTAAAGCTACTTAAAACACAATAAGGAACCGGACAAAAACACCAGATTGAAACACTGATTAATGCTAGATTTTAGATATGTACTCATCTAGAAAAAAAAGGTATGGATTGCAGTTCATAAGCAAAAGCGCAGATATTATTATCAATTGTTTGGCGGTAACCAGAAACCAAAGTATGAAAAGCAACATCTGGATAAGGCAAACTGATTTTAGAAACAAGTGCTGCAGGCAGATGAAGGTAAAATTGAGCTCTTTGGCCACAATGACCAAGGTGTGTTTGCAGAAAAAAAGGACCAGCATTTCATGAAAATAATAACCTGCCAACTGTTAAGCATGGGGTTTGAAACATCAGTCTTTCGGGCTGTGTGGCAGCCAGTGTAAAAGGAAACATTGTGCAGATAGAGGGAATATTGGATTGCACTAAATATCAGCAAATTCTGGATGAAAAATGTCCTGCAGTCAGTCAAGAAAGTGAAAGAGAAAAGAGGCTGGCTTCCACAATAGGACAATGAAGCTATGCAAACGTCAAAACCCATAAACGAGACCAAGATTCTCAAGCTGAAGCTTTTGGTACAGCCCTAAAAGTCCTCCGACCTGAACATCACTGAAAATCTGTGAGTACACATGCTGTACATGCAAGACAGCCTAAATATATCTCAGAACTTGAAGTGATCTGTAAGAAAAATTCCCTGAAAATTCTTAAATCGAGAATGGAAAGTGCTGTAGTTGGCTACAAAAAGTGTTTGCAAGCTGTGATATCTGCCAAAGGCAGGGTCACTAAGTTCTGACTGAACAGGGTACCCCAGCTTTTGCACATGCCACAATTACAATATTTATTTTTTTAAGTTCATAAAATGAAAAAGATTAAAGAGAGGCTCCTTTTTAATGACTGTTTGCTGTACGGATTGTGTTTATTTCTTTTTGGCCAAACTTTTGCGTACAACTTTATTTCTAACATACATTAACAGGGGATTGAGGTTAAGTCATCTGTGTTGTTTCTGGGAACCAAATTCTTTGGGTTTTAACAACCTAAGGAGGATTTTACATTGTATAACACATATTTTACATGTGGTGGGTTTTTAAGGTTGATTCTGACATATTTAGGCTATTATAATAAAAATATCTAAACATTTGTCCAGTTTTATGCAAACATTATTGAACTAAATGAAAATATAATAAAGATATTTTGTATTTATCCTTTAGAATTGTATGTTGGTAGAATGTCATTGACTTTTAAAGAGCATCCAGACCATTAACAATTAAAGAAAATTAGATAAATCAGAAAAATATAAAAGTAATCAGAAAATTGCACAAGGTTTTTTGTTGCCTAGTGCTGAATTTGTCATGCTAGTGCAGTTACGCTGAGTGATGTTTAATTGATAACCTCTGTATTTTTTAAATGGCTACAGCAGCTCACTGGCTCCCACAGGCTCAGTGTTGGCAGCAGTTGGCCAATAAAGCAATTTCTAATACAGTCAAATATCTTCACTTGTGGAACTCGCTTAATCTTCACACACACTCAGCTGGCTGAAAAAGTAGACTTCTCACCTGTAAGGTAAAACCAGTCAAGTGCTTCTCATGTTTTTATTCATGACATATCGAGGATTTAACTGGTCTATTGCGCAGATTCAGCTTTTCTCTTAATACAGGGACTTGGGAATTGCTTCATCCACTTAACACACCCAGTAGCTGACCCATGCTTTGAAAAACAGTAGTACACATGCGTAATAGTGTGCCTGGGGCTCAGTTGTGACCCATATACCCCATACCAAGTCAAGCTGAGCGGGTAATTACAGTATGCTTCTCAAGCACGGTGTCTGCCCACTGGGGGATGGACGTCGCTCTAATTGAGGTATTACCAATTGCTTCATTTGGAATTAATCCCTTGGTCAAAATAGGCAATTTAGGAATAGTTTAAATGAAAATCTACTCGTTGAAGTGTGGGCCATAGGAGTGGGTGGATGTGCTCATGTGTTTTTGGTGTTACACCAGCCACTGACAACTCACTGTGGTTGATTTTTTTGTAAGCTTTCAGACACAAATGGAGGAAGAAAAAGGCTACAGGGGAGTTAAATGAGTTTGTGGCCTTCTTCTAAAAAGTACTGGAAATAAATTTTTCCTCTGGGATTTTTATCAAATTTATTTAATGATATGAAAGAATATGATTCAAAAGAGGTTTAATAGGATGTGGCACATTAATCATTCATATCAAATCATTTGAGAGGTTGGAATTTTATGACAAACTCAAAATACTCTGTTACAGGTCACTTTAGCATTCATAACCACATCCCATAGTTTAAATCCAAACCGATAAGTAGGTAGAACATTTATGCAATTTACGGGGCAATTTTAAATTTTTAATATAAAAGAAGCATCTTCAATTTAGCCTGAACAACTCTGGCACATGCATTTGATGCTTCTTGAAGCGTTGGCCATATTTCTAAATGCTACTTTTTATTACCATCAGTCTTCCCTGTAGGGAGCAGGCAACAGAAGGAGAACAAAATTATCCAAATGTGTATACTCACACAGCCTAACCGCAGCAGAATATATTACACAAACACGCAGTGGAGAAGGATCACCCCTGTACTGTGTGTGTGTGTGAGCTGTATGCATCTCGTATGCCCCCTGAGATATGTAAGTTTACCATTGTTATTCCGTACTAGTCGTTGCATTCCCAACATGTGCTACACCTCTCCCATGTGTATGAGTATAGATCGGCTGGTGAGTGCATCTGCAGTGCTTCAGTGATCCGTCTCTCAAAGTGACTTCATAACATGCCCTCCAAATGACACATTCTGTGCATTCCTGCAACATCTCTGTGGCAAATCCCAAAGATCACATCAAACAAGCTTAACTCACAGCCGTGTAGCCAGCTGTTGACATGCATATAGTATATGAACACACATACATGTTCAGCTTTCATATAGGTTGTATGAGGATCTTCAGGATCCTGGAAGAAAGGAAGTGGAGGACATAGTCACTCTTGATGAAAATGGAGCAAGACAAGTGTTCTTCCTTGTCAAAGCCCAGCACCTACATTGCCCACAAAGCAACTTGACTCGATTCACTCTACTGTACAGATTCAGCTGAGTTACGTTAGTAGCGACAAATATAGCCTCAAGCTGCTGGCCTCAAGCAGATATGAGGACTGGGGTTCTGGAGAACTGGTAAGTACTCTTTTTTTTGTCTCCAGTTTTTTCATTTTCAAATTTGCAGTCTTCAGCCTGACACTGCTTCAAGTGACATCACTTGAGTCAGTTTTATCAGATTTCGAACAGCTCCCTCTGGAGCTACAAAAGGCTTTATACAACTATTTTCACATTTTGTTCCGAAGACCTGTAGACAGACTTCAGTGTGCATAATTGGTGGAGTTCTCCCGTAATTTCAGAAGCCAAATCTAAGTTTAAGTCTTTCACACTGATGTCCACTGCACACGTTATTGTTAAACCCAATGCTCACAATGCAGTAATACAGAGCGGGAGACAGAGGTTGACACTCGATATCATATAATTAACTAAAACAGCTGGCTGTTGCTAATTTGGCCTTGTGACTACAGGAATGTTTTACCAGGTGACCAAGAACCTATTGAGAAACTCAGGAACTCTTTTGACCGGAGTAACGGGGAGGAATTTAGATCCTCTACAGTGTTTCCAGCTAGCTAGTTTGCAGGGTAGACACAGACCACGTGACTGTTTCAACTTGTGTGCAGCTTCATTGACAAAACAAAGTAGAACTTGTGCTTGGGGGGCCTGTGGTTCAGGAGGTAGAGCGGGTCCACTAACTAGAAGGTCGGTGGTTTGAACCCCAGCTCCACCAGTCTGCATGTCAAAGTGTCTGTGGGCAAGATACTGAACCCAAAATTGCCTACGATGTATCTTTGGTATGTGAAAGTGTGCTTTTTTTTATAGAAAAAGGGCTGTATGAATATGTGTGTGAATGGGTGAATGTGGCAGTAGTGTAAAGAGTTTCGAGTGGTCAATAAGACTAGGAAAGCGCTATGTAAGTGCAGTCAATTTACCAACTGGGTGCCGCTGGCATTTTTAAGAACGAAGGGTGATTATTTCTTGTTAAGTTTATTAACATTCAGAAGCGAGAGTAATTGAGCGTGTTCTCACTCCACCAATAGACTTTACGTTGCAATGATGTCACAAAAACAAAACACACTTCTTTAGGCTGTGGGAATATTTTACAACCATGAAACCTCCATGGATTAAAAACTTGTGATAGAAAAAGTAATAACCACTCCTGTTTGCAGTACAAGGTATCTTGTCAACAGTTTTACAGATGTATCTTTCATAATGGAGGTCTATGGGGAAAAACCTTTTTGGGGCAGCAGAGGATTTTTTGGCTGCCACACCACAAATGGCCACTGGGGACAATTGGCAGCCAAGTGACTGCGCCAGCTCTCTTAATACGTCAATGCCTTTTATAGGGTTCTTGCTTGACAACAAGTCAACTGGAAACAGACAAGACGTGGAATGAAACTGAATAAAGTTAAGTGAAACTAAAATAACATTAAATTATGATAATTAATATAAGTTTAATGAAAAGATCAGTCCAATCAGAAGCACCAGATGATGCCAGACCTATAGATCAACCACCAAGATGTCCAAAAATGCCCCAGGTTGGTGGTATTGGTCACCCACACACACACTGACACACTCATGAATACAAATACCCATTTTTCTCCACATGGATTAGCTGCTTCACAGTTAAGTAAGGTAGTAGGAGCGTAAAGTCAAACAATGGAGCTCCTCCATTGTTATGATGGAAGGAAAGGAAAAAAAGAGGAATGGGCAATTGTTAGAGAAATGAAGAGAAAGTGACAATTGCTGGGGGATAGAAAGAATAGAATAATAACTTGAAAATGAGATTGCAAGCAAACAAGGAGTTATAAAGAGAGTGTGACAGGGAAGACATGAAATGAGTGGTGGAGAAAGAACACAAGACAGTAAAGGTTGGTAAATGCTCGAGAGAGAGAGAGAGAGAGAGAGAGAGAGAGAATGTCTGTAAGAGCGAAATGGCTGAAAGAGCAAGCCAGATATGGATAGTAAAAGAAAGTAAGGTTGATGGCACATGCTGGAAAAAGTAGCATGATATTAAAGGAAAAGGAGGGAGAAAAATATTTTAATAACCAGAATGTGGGATAATAAAAGAATTCTGGAGGGAACACAAAAGCAAAGCAGCAAAGAGATTAAAAGAGAGGGGAAGGTTGAGAGAGTAACACAGACAAAGGCAGAGAGAAGAGTTAACACCAATGAAAAATAGGGTAGTGCTTAGGTGCATGTGAAGTATCAGGATTGCTCTGTAAAATCTCTTAATTGATGTAATCAGCTAATCTGATGTTCGTCAGTTTCAAGAAGACCTAAAAATTCTGGAAGTTTTGATCATGCATTCGTCTATTTCAGTTATATTATGGGTGTCAAGGATTTTTCACTAAACAAAGAATGAAAAAAAAAAAAAAAAAAAGTCCTGCCCTTAGGGTACTGATTTTGTTTTAAGTGATCACTGTTGCAGAAAAAATAAAACTTCCAGTTTCAGTTGGACTTAAAGCCACAGTAACGCTATTGCTCAAGTAGTTTGGCAAGGTGTGTGTTTAGACTGCAGTATATGAAACTTTAAACAAATGTCAAGTTAGGTAATAAGAATCATGACATTTCACTGGTAAGGTTTAGTTTTATGACTCCGGCCAGTGGTTTTCAATGTATTTATGAAGTCCTTCCTGCAGTGTTGCAAAGACATAAAGAGAGTGCTGTCTGAGTAGCAGATGAAGTGCTTCTATTCTCAGTGTGAACACTAGGTGGAAAGCTTTCTATGTAGTTTCCATGTTACATCATATGAGCAGACATCATGAATGAAGTAGTGGGAAAGCTGAGTGGCGGCATCTGGTGAAGGGAGGGTAAGTTAATGGTATTTCTTCTTTGGCTCTCTCCATCATGCTCACACACTAACACACACTTACACACTAACACTCCCTTCCCCATCTCTTTTGCTGCTATTATTTCTGCCCATGGGGATCTCACTGTCAATTCTTCCCAAGACTCATAATTGCTTTGCTGGCCTCTCAATGTAATGGCCCCATACCGAGTAATCCTGAGCACTGGTCCTGTGCTCAGCCTATGACTAAAGATTACTATTGATTCCTCCCTCTCTCCCCTTCTTCCTATCAGTCTCCGTCTCATTTCTTCACTTTTTCATGGCCAGCAGTAATTTCCTCACTGTTATCCTTTGCTGTTTCCTACCCCTGTGCTCACATGTCCTCATGCGGTCCAAAGCAGTGCCCGTATGGGTAATTCTCCTCCTGCGTGGCGGTCGATGCTTTGCTTTTTCTTCCATGGCTGACTTAGTCCGCTAAAGATTTATCCTTTTATGAAGTCGTAGCATTGCAGTAATAGTGCAGAATATAAGTATCTCTTAGGGATTCGCTGTAGGTTGTGAAGATAGCAAAATAATGAGCAAACACATTTGTTTAGCTGAAGAAGGCCATTACAACACTTAATAGGAGAAATAATCAAAGAGGAAGAGCAAGTGTGATGAGCTACACACTTGGCATGAGCCAGTGGTGGATTGACAACTACACTGCAGCAGAGCTGAGGACGTTTGACTCCGGGGTTGGTGTTAAGATCGTAGGTAGCTTTTAGATGTGCTGCCCACTCTTGCATTTCACACAGAATCTGCTGGACACTGAGTTGTTCAGAAACTCATTTCACAGTCAGTTTAACAACCCACTCCAGCAGGAAATTTTCCTACACTTATTCTTTCAAACCACAATCTCTTCTGAGGAAACTGAAGCTCAGATTCTCTGGGAATGAATGCCATATTTCTTTTGTCTATTGTAGAGAGAGACAGAGAGAAAAGTTATAAAAATGACAATCTCATGTTCTCAGAGTGAGTGAGTGTAGAACAATATCTGTTTCCTGTTCCTGGCAAGCAGTAATCCAACTGACTATTCCTTCATTTTCTATTTTACTATGCAGCCATAAACAGTACAGTATATTACATGCATTGCTGAACAGAGGGCCACGAATGACACAAGTTATGAATCTGAAAACATGAAACCAAAAAAGATCCTCACAGGGATAATAATATGCACAAAGACAGCTCATGTATTAGAAACTGGTGTCAACAAGGACAATTATCTATAATAAAATGGAAATTTATCAAAATGAAAAAGGGTTATGGTGGCTTATAAATGCAAGTGTTTAATTCGTTTGGACTGCGGGCATTTGTAACTGACTTGTACAGTTGTAACTCTCATGAAATATGAACTAAAGATATTTGTTTATCAGAGGTTTTTCCTGCCCGTATTGACTATGGGCAAAATAAATTTATATCTCAAATAAAAATCTCTCATCCTCATTTATGGTATTGTGTGGGCAGGCTCATACCTTACCATCTTGTCGTTATTTTTTTTTATAAAATATAGACTTTATAGGATGTACGCTTTATGTTTCTATCGACAAGATTTAGATTGTCTTACATTTGGTTTAATTTTCAAGCTCTTAAACGAGACATGCAAAACTTATTTGTAGTTTAGTTTTAGTTGCTGCTGCCTGTTACAAAATGACCTGATATTAAGAACAACAAATCAAACCTTTTACATCTACAATAAATCAGTGTGTGCTGTGGTAGGCGTCAGCCCCCGTCACAGGACTTATTTGTTGATGGTGTACCTAAAATTACTAAACTTTAGGAAATGGGCAATGCAATATCTGCATTCCTCTATTTTGTGGGAAAATGCTTTCTAAAGTTAGAATTAGCTAAGAGTTAGCTAAGTCAAGTGGCTGTTTCCCAAAATTACTATCTTTTAGTCCTGGAGGTCGCATATAGTTTTATTGCCTGGTCAAAACACCTGCACTTAACATACACTCGAGTGCCAGGGTGAAGATAGCCTCTCGAATCGGCTAACTCAGACTTCGGAGGCCTCAAATTAGCTTAATCTGAACTTTAGAATTTTGTCCCCTATTGCAGCGTAGTTTATCTACCAAGGAATCAAACTATGTCCAGTATGGGCGGGAGAGATGATTATAGCAAGCCATGACTCTTTAAATGTCCATATGGCATTTGCCATAAATGTTTACTTTCTGCATTATATGGGCTTTTATTTTCCAACAAGTCCTCCCAAGTCCTTATTAACAACAAAAAAGTTTTCATCGCCTTCTAAAATGACTCATATGAGTGTTTAACAGTTTCTTTCTGGTGCCCCTGTTGTCAGGACAACATCATTTGTCAAATGCTTGATATCTGCAGCATTGTACTTCTCTAACATTGTCTGACTCATGTTAGACAATTTAAAGAAAAGGATGAAAATCGATGCAGCAGAGATATTGTCTTCTTTTGTTTGCTGTGTTCTTCTTCCTTGGTAAAACCTAGCACCTGCATTACCACAATGCAACTCGAGCGCCAACAGTTTGGTTAGATATTTGCTTTGTTTCATTGGTCATTAAGACTGCATAATCTACGAAGAACATTGTAACGATGCTATATTTTTACTACAACCTTAACAGAATTCCACCATGATGAGTGTAGTGGTTCTTATGTATATGTTTTGTGAATACACTAGAATACACTGTAGGCCTCAGACTTACTTTTGTGTGTATCTGTATATCGATGGATCATTATATTTGCACCCAGCATGTACTGTATGTGTCTCCACTGTGTACATCTAGTCCACACTGGATATGATCGCACTTTGTCACTAACACTTCAGATAACCACCACTTCAACAGTTATCTGTCAGGTTGTGCTTTCCTGTACTTTTGCAAAGGAGTCAAGAGAATGGGCTGAAAATGAGCTGTCTAAAATAGCTTACAAATTGTAGACAACAGAGGAGAGGGCAAATGCTTTGATCTCAGCTGGGCTGGTACTCAGATAACTGGATGGATGTGAGGAAAAAAGTCAAGACAAGTGAAACACTTCTGGTTATACAGTTACTGTGTGTGGATTGAAAACACTATTGCATTTAAAAGGGTTACACTGTGGTCATAATGCATCTCTGACCATCCCTAGAGGTGGATGGGATTCATATTCATCCTCATTCCAATAATATGGCAAGGTGCAACTTGATCACCTGAATTCTACAATACTGTGATCCCATATGTATGGGGGCTATCATTTATTAGTAAAGGGGCCAATTTATTAGGTACACCTAGCCAGTGGTGGAAAGTAAGTACAGGTACATGTACTTTACTTGAGTATTTCCACATTTGTTATGGTACTTTATACTTCAGTTCTACTATATTTCAGATAGAAGTATTGTACTTTTAACTTCACTACATTTATTTTACAGCCATTGTTGCTTTTCAGATTAAGAGTCTAAATCAAATCACCTATGATAAGCTTATAAAAACCATTGTTCAAGATGAAACCATCCTGACCTTTCTTGCTTGTGACACCTCCAGTGGTGGAATAAGTACTCTGATATTTTACTAAAGTGAAAGAGTAAATTCAAACTTCCACATCGAATTTACTGAAGTTTGTTGCCTTGATATTTTGAGTTTTCTAAACTTTTTCTATTTTACAGTGTAGTAACTGAGCTTTTCAGATGCCTATGAGTTGTTAGCACTTCCACCAAACACACTTCCCATCAAAACTTTTCAGAGGGTTTCATGTAAATATCTGTTCAAGGCCCAAAGAGCTCAAATGATCTAATGTTTCACACACACACACACACACACACACACACACACACACACACACACACACACACACACACACACACACACACACACACACACACACACACACAAGCACACAAATGAAAACCGATTTTAGTAGTAGAACTTTATTTAATATTCTTTCCTGTCTCATTAAAAATCTTACAACCCCTCAGATTTATCTGGTGACCCTGAGGAGGTCCGACCACCATTGCACCTAGCTAGAGGTATGCACTGATGTAAATGAAGGTTATAATGTTGAGATATTTTGATTCAACTTTCTGATCATTTTTTAAGGCTGTAGTTTGTGGCACTTTTGAATTGTATCACATTATACTGAGGGATGTTTCTCAGTATTGTGTGTTCAGAGAATTGCTATGAAAGGTAAGATGTGTCCTTTTCACATGTCCACTCCATGGATGTGTTGAACATTGATGCTGAGATATGGACTGAGGCATACACCAAATGCTATAAAAGGAACTGAAAATGTGTGGCTGTGAGACAATCTAGGTATTTCACATCAAAACAGTTCATCCACAACAATCCACAACAATAAGCAACCTTGAAAATGGTATGTCTCAGGTCTCTCATATTGCAGAGTTGAAATACACACATAAACAGATATTCAAGACTGACTAATAGAGGCAACTTTTAAAGTCTGATGAAAAAAAACTGGATACTGCTCCAGGATTTATTTCCTTCTACTTCCATACAGTACTGTATTTCACTTAATATCATTTAATAACAGATTTTCCAAAAATGGACTGATATATTTTTGTGTGGCTTAAAATCTCATTCTAAAAAATAAAAAATTAAAGCTGATTTTCTTTCACTTTGAAGAGGTAAAATTTGGCTTGTAATTTGGTTTTAGCCATCCATATCAGTGTTTTGAAATCATTATCCAGATAGTAAAATAATTTTCTAGTCTAGGGTGGTGAAGATTGTTTACAACAAATCAAGACAAACTATGGAACCTTGAAACTGATAAAATGTAGTAAAAGGTTATCAGAAAAGTCCAAAAACATAATTGAATACATCAATAAATAATATTGCTATTTAAAAATTTAAAAAATTGTAAAAAAATAGAAATGAAGCTTCATATTTTTCCTTTGACCTACAATCACTTAGTGAAAAAGCAAAAAGCTTTTTGTTTTTTTGAACATTATTTCTTTATCTATTCATTTAATTTTTCAATTATATTCACCTTCACTAAATACTTTGTGACCTGATGAACAGTAATGTTAACCACTATAACAACAATGGAGCGACAAGGGAGTGACACTGACCCTCACACGCAAGAAGAGCCTCTCGTAGCCCGACTACAACACAGGTGCCTACACAGTGCCTTTAGTGACTGTGGAGGATTTGCCATCCTCCCTGTCTATTCAGCAGAGAAGCTGAGAGCTGGACAGTTGCTACTCATGGCCGTCTAGCTCTGATGACCAGCACTACCCATGCACATTGCTATCCATACACAGAGTGATGATATGGTCAATGTGCCTACGTCCCCTCACCTCCCGCAGGGTCAAACCCTACGTATCCAAACCACATCTCAAGCAGAAATCTACCCCCCCCCACCTCTCTGTTATTACTGCCACCAAAGAGGTTATGTCTTCACCCATGTCTGTTAGTAGGTTTTTTTGGGTTTGTTTGTCAGCAGGGTTATGCAAATATTACCAAACCAATTTGCACCAAACTTGGTGGAGGGCTGGGGCATGAGCCAGGGAAGTAGCCATTACATTTTGGGGCAGATCTGGTTAAACAGGCAAATGCAGGAATTGTTTCTGTCCTTAACATTGCGAGATAGGCCATCATCAATGGCCTTGGCGGAGGTATGCGCTCTACTGAGTGAATAAATTGTATCTATGGTAATTTATTGGTCACATGATGGTTCAGTTAATTGTATATAAGTACTTATACCCATACCCTGATGAAGGTGAAACAGGTAAAAACTTTTGGTAAATGAAGTGTCATGTACTGGAAAGCCATTGTGTGATGCAGTTTCATTTTGATTAAATTATTCAAACCATTAATATATCCATCTTGGCTTTCTCATGGCTTTTTGGGTTGCAGTTGTTCTGGCAGTTACAAGTCTGATTCAAAATGATCCGAATTTACTCTACTGTTCTTTCCATTCAGATGAGGCTACTGAAAGATTGGTTGCTAAGGTCCCTATGAGCAAAAATTATGCCAGTGTATCATGGCACAGCACACAGAAGAGTCCATCTTCCCCCTATGGTACTGAATAAAATCTACTTTGTTTCCCTCTTGGGTGCCGATGCATCTCTTTCTTTATGTACACATCAATGGCTGTTCTATATTTTTCACCTCAGAGAGGGAGAAGGATTCAGAGGAAAACTTTTTTTGTTCGAATCTCTCTATTGAATATCCAGTCAACCCAGTCTTGGATCATGGTGTCTACTCAATCTCCAGTGGTACTAGACTCAAGTAACTTCCAGCTCTAATACCTGAACAGTAGTCATTCATAGCTGAACTCAGCTCAGCCATAACAGCATTTGGAAACCGCAGCTGGATTTGTAGTTGTGTAGTTGTTCTGGAGTAGCTGTGGAGCTTATTGCAACTATGGAGATAATTTTGGATACTGTTCAAGAGTCTTGAGAGTAAAGACAGCATCAAGCATATTGAAGAAAAGCTCAGTCGTAAACGTCTCCTTTTCAGTCACTTGCATCTGGCAAAGCTATCTCCAAAGCAGACCTTCTGCTCACCGTGATCACTGCTCTCTATCACACTGAATAAAGAACGTAAACTCAACCGTTGCACAGCAGTTGTCTCCTATTCAGTAGTAAAACAAGTCAAACCTTCGCATTGTCAGTCTATACTGCAAACTGAATGAAAAAAAATGTCCTTATCATGTCGAATTTATCAGTCTAGTGCTGCAGTGGTGCTGTCAGTGGGTGATTTCTGATACTGAACTATAATTCAAAACTTGTGTTGTAGGTATTTAATGATGGGACAGCTATTAACCCCCTGAGACAAGTATAAATAAAGTTTAATATCCTGGTGACACCCATTTCCCCTTGTGGTTGCCATTTGTTGCTGCAGAGGAAAAGTAAGCACAAAGCAAATCCATAAGAGATATAGTTAACCACTTTTTTCTTTGGAACTACTTTTTTTTTAAATGTCCGGTTTAGCTATTTATGCTATGTTTTCATTTACCTTTCAAGTTCTTTAGATTTTTGCTTTTTCACAACAATTTAGTTTTCACAGAACCATATGTAATGAATTTCTTTCCATAGCATTTTGAAAAGACACATATCAATAATTAATATAATTAATAAGTAAATATTATTAATGTTAATATACAGTATATATAGTATTTATAGTAGTATATATATACATACTACAGATTCCGCTTTAAAAGATTTCTTTTAAATTTTGATATATTTCATAGGTTTTATCTTCATAACTTGGCCAAAATAAAGATGGCGGCCAAAGAAGCTTAAATGACTTTACACCATCTTTTTGTTTTATGCCTTTTTCATATATAATACAGTGGTAAGTGGTACAGTTCTGCTATTTAGAATTTCATTTGAAGTTATTTTTGCCATATTATCACTGCCAATTCTATTTTGATCTAAACTGATCTTCAAAATATTAATCAGGTTAAGAAAAAACACTGATGCGTGCGATATGCAGCAGAATTTAAAGTTAATCCCTCTGATTACAATGCAGCAACACTCAACATAATTTTGTTTCAAACCTTTCTGCCATTGCTGCCCAGGAGCAATAACAATGCAAACAGCCCCCAATATTCCCTACAGCAAAAGACAGACAACAGGCAGTTCCTCCGGTGCTGTGAAAAGACTTATCATCCAACAGAATCTCACTAAGGAGTGCTAGCTCCAGCTGACAGCCCTCTCCCCCCAGGAGGTCGCACCCTGATCCCAGCCGGTTCGACTCAATCACAGTTTTACTTCTGTCTGTGACAGAATCTCAGTTGTCTGCTTTAATGTGTAGTAAGTGACATAATCCTGATGGACAGTTGAGTTTGCTAGACCTAGTAACTTTGACGTAGTTGAAAATAATCAACCAAAAACATACAGATACAGTTTTTGTGGTTTACAGTTCAAATCTCTAATTTTAGTCGTTAAATTGATTTAATATTATTACTCCAAGCAAGGAAACACCTGTTCATTTTTCCTCAAAGTATGTTTTACAAAAATGCACTTTTCCCCTATGATCAGTTTTACATAGTATGTATTTAAACTGGTAATGTATAAAAGCCAGTAGTGGGCAGAGGACGGCAACTAGGAAGAGTTGTTGCTGGACTCAGTTGGAGGCCGATTTACTGGAAGCAGTGTGTATCACAGTAGACTGCAGCCTGACTACATATTGAACCAGAGACTGAACTGGTACAAAGGAGTCATTTGTACTGTTTTAATAGTGACTCACTGAAAAATATTCACGGGTATCATTGTGTGTACAAGTGCTTGTGAGTTCTCTGAGCCTTTTTTTTCGTGGTATTCATGATGTCTTCTTGCCTTCTGGGTTTTATTTGATGATAATGCGACCCTTTTTAGAAAATAGTAGAAACACATCCATTTTGTGTAAGTATTCATATACAGTATACTGCACTTATATATCTCTGGACTGGACTTCAATTATTAATTGTTCTTGTGCAATAATACAATTTTATTGCATATATTCTTTGATCTTTAAATTAAAATGAAAGTAGGTTTTAGCTACATTTCCGTAGTGGCTTTAATCTAATTTCCCTCTTTGCTCAACTAATTTAATCTCAAACGTAGCTTCGCTATCCCTTGAAACATTAATTAACTTTTTTGGTGACAGCAGAACAAAGCTGTTTTGGTGAATGAGTGAGCAAAGATTTGCCTAGTTACACATCCAGGAAATACAGAGCAACATTAATATTAATTTGGAGTGTTGTTTGAGTGTTGTCCACCTGATAAATGTTAGTCGAAGTCAGTCTCCCTGATGCTCCATTTTGATTGCCAACTGCTAAGAAAAATATCTGGCTCTTTAGCTGCTAAATGCTCCACTTTGATCACCAGTGAGTTGCTAACTGTGCCTGCCTGCTGTGTGGTGCTGGACAATTAACTTGAAGTGGATTTAGCAGAGGTTATTTTATTTTTTATTTTTTAACTGAAAAGAGCTGCCTGCTGCAACTGGAAGTAAGGCTGATAATGGTGCTTAGACTGAACCAACAATCAGATGGACTGCCATTGAATCTGGTGAAAGTTGGGTGAGCATTCCGGTGGAAACCAAGAATTCATCTTAAAAGATATTTTGACTTATCATTAGGTCCTGCAGTGGGTATCTGCTTGGTGCCATGACAGGCGACACCATTCTCTAGCCCTGACCTAGAATACCTTTAAACTGACCGAATGTATGTTTAGTCCTACTCTCCTGCCCTCACCAAAGCAAAGAGCAGATACTTGGCAGCAGGACTCAGCCTTAGCTTTATATTTGCC
Source organism: Xiphias gladius (assembly GCF_016859285.1). Taxonomy (NCBI): domain Eukaryota; kingdom Metazoa; phylum Chordata; class Actinopteri; order Istiophoriformes; family Xiphiidae; genus Xiphias; species Xiphias gladius. The sequence continues at coordinate 4,921,792 of NC_053413.1, forward strand.
TAGGACAAGCAGCCATGGCCGGCCCCTCTAGCTTGACAGGCAGTTTCATTTGAATGCCATGGCCCACTCAGTAGTCCAGCCATCATCCCTACTTATCTAGCTCCACCAGTCATGCTAGTAGTTACTACTAAATCAGAAAATTTACTCTCTCTGACCCTGTGCACCTTTGAAACATTCTTCAATGCCATCCTCACCGAAGCAAAGAGCAGATACCTGGCAGATGAATTTATATCTGCTCTGTTTTTGCTCAGGTTAAGCCGCAGTGGCTGGCCCAGCTGGTTAGGCGACAGTTTCACAGACAAGGCTTAAGCCATGTACCAGACTAAAATACCCGTTTGAGTTGTCTTAACTCAAAGTGATTTGCACAGACTTATCTTAAACTAGTTGTAGATTTAGCCTGTTCTAGATTAAACTAAGCCATTTGCAAAGGGGAGGGTTAGAGCTACTCTAGGACTAAATTGTATCTAAAATTAATCCTTCAAGGAGGCAGGTATAACTTCTGACTTCTGGCTGTAGAGATGGATGTCGTGTTCCCATCAAGTGTCCATCAACTCCTGATGCTGAGGAATAAAGGAACCATAAGAGTTGGTTTTCCATCGTTGTTTTTAGTGTTTGGAATGTGAAAAACTCATTCCAGTGTTCAAACGATAATTTTTTTTTCAACCCAAGAAGATGCAGCAACGGGATCATTGCTATAGTTGTGCTGCAGAACTACCTGAAGCAGCATTGCTATGCGGCTCCTCCAATTGCAGATCAGGATCAAGCAGATGTGCCCATGGCTGAGGCAGGGGATGACCAATGAAGACTTGAACACAGAGTTGCTTTCACATTGTAGCATTGAAGTTAGATGAGGTGCATTTAAATATGGAATTTGTTTATTATTTTTGCTTTGATAATGTTGGTTTTCTACAAAATTAAAATAATGTGCAGTTAAATGAGTGACTAAACCAAGGCTGCTTTACAATGTAGTTTGTGGTGATTAAAATACTCCCAAATGACAAAACATTTATTTTTTTACAAATAATATTGTCCATCGCAGCTGGTAATTACAATTGCCTCACTACTGTATCTTTTTTGGATTATAGCTCTCTTGTCCAACTTCATATCCAATTCAACCTGTAGAATTCTCATTTTCATTTAATGTTCCTCCTTCAGACTTTTCGTTTTATGCTCATGGAATTCTCTGTCTTACATTTCTTGCATGGTCATCTTTTTCATTAAACCTCTTCAGAAAAAAAAAGAACAGTTAGAAGCACAAATAAACTCATATGGTCTTTACAATAAAAGAAAAATAGAGATTGACACAAACAATGGAATATATTCACCAAAGCAAGTACCAATTTAGTTTCTTTGGTGTATTTACCATTTGTGCTCAGGTCTTCATCTGAACAGGCCAAATGGTCATTGTCTCGTATACCATCCAGAGGTTGCTGGTGCTCTATTATTCCAGAGAGCAAGTCATTCAATTCATCAGACTTTTTTTATTGGTAAGCCACCACTAGCTTTAGTCACTCTCTTCTGATGTCTGCATTCTCTATTTTAAAAGCCATTTGAAGGATTTTAAACTGAGTCAAAATTAGACGTCACTCGATAATTTGGTTACATTTTCAATAGCAATGAATTCACTGCAAATTGCAGCACTCAATTCAATTCAGTTTTATTTATATAGTGATATAACGCTATAACGTTAGCAGTGCTAGCACCAGCAGCCTTCTCTTACTGCAGGTTAAGTCCACATGCCTTTGCTGAATGTGGTTACACATTGGTGCGGTCAAGTGGTTATTCAATTCAATTCAATTCAATTCAATTTTATTTATATAGCGCCAAATCATTACTGAGGTTATCTCAGGGCACTTTTCATATAGAGAAGGTGTTATGGAAGATTTTGTCAATGGATCAATGGAGCTATGACTGGGTACCGTCAGTCTGGCTACAGTGCTGAAAGGAAACCTAGGGGCTGTTTTTATTTTCCTCTATTAAATATGACTAATATGCTATTCTGGCATTACAGAAGGCCTTCCTGTATGTTTTAAGATTATCATGCCAGCCTAAGCGGGATTCTTCCAGTTTCAGGTTTTGGTGTAGTTTGCTTTAATATGCGGGTTTAGGAGTTAAACCATGGAGCTAAGCTCCTTTGTTTTATTATATTCCTTTTTAGAGAGGCAATAGAATCGAGTGTCATTCTCATTGAGCCCGCAGCCCTATCAACAAGATGGTCAATTGGAAGGGACTAAAGTTAGCATAGGAGTCCTCCTTTATATTTGAAACATGGCAGTGAATTAAGTGCTGATGGAATCACTTCCTTAAATTTAGCTACAGCACTATCAGATAGACATCTAGAAAAGACATTGTCTAATGGTGTGTAGTCCAGTAATAGGAATTCAAAAGGTACCAAACAATGATTCGATAAAAGAGGATTCTGTGGAAAGACTATTAAATGTTCAGTTTTGATGCCATTAGTCAGAACGAGGTCAAGGGTGTGTTTAAAACAGTGAATGGGTTTATTTAAACTCTAAGCGAAACAAATTTAGTCTAATAATGAGATAAACGCAGTTCTAGGGCTCATTATCAACGTCCAGATGAATAATAATCATTTATCTGTGCTAAGGACTAAACTTGATAAAAACTCGGAGATTTCAGATAAAAATTCAGATAAAGGAGCACGGTAAACTATAACAAATAGAATATGCTTTAAAGATTTCCATGATGGATGTGTAAGACTAAGAACCAGGCTTTTGAATGAGTTATAATTGAGTTTAGGTTTAGGGCTGATTATTAGACTTGAGTTGAAAATGGCTGCAACTCCATCTCCTCGGACGATGCTGCGAGGAATGTTAGTATTAATATGACTGGGGGGAGTGGATTCATTTAGGCTAACATATCTATTTATTAGGTTTTTGTGTACAATCCCTTTTCTGTCTTTTTTTTGAGTTAATTCATTTTGGTGGTTGGGGGCAGACACAGTCTCTGTGGGGTTTTGGGTGGGTGACTGCTGTACTGGAAGCACAGAGAAGCGTGTAAGACTGCAGCTCTGCCTCCTGGTCTCAACTCTGGGTTGTCATGGTTTTGGTCTACTAATAAACTCAGTCAGATTTAAAGATATGAGAGCTGCTCCATCCAGTGTGGGATGTATGCCGTCTCTCCTAATCAGACCAGGTCTTCCCCACAAAGTCCGCCAGTTATCTACAAAGCCCATGTTGTTTGCTGGACACCACCTTGACAGCCAGCAGCTGAATGATGATGTGCGGCCATACGTGTCATTGCTGGTAAGATTAGGCAGGGGTCCAGAGAAAACTACGGAGTCTGACATTGTCTTTGCACATGTACACACTGACTCAACATTCATTTTTGTGACCTACGATTGGCATAATCAGGTGCCGCTACCGCCGGCGTGAATAACAATCTTACTATATTTATGTTTATCCTTAGCCAGCAATTTCAAATAGGATTCTACGTTGCCTGTTCTGGCCCCAGGACTACGTTTGACTATGGTCGCTGGTGTCGCTACCTTCACGTTTCTCAAAATAGAGCTGCCGATAATCAGAGGTGGTTTCTCAGTGGGTGTGTCGCTGAGTGGGGAGTAACTGCTTGAAACACGAACTGGTCGGTGGTGAACCATTGGCTTCTGCTTAGGGCTACGCTTCATGTTACAGACAGTCACCCCGCTGTGCTGGCTGCCTGGCTGTTCGGGAGATGCCAGGGGTAGAATAGGAGCTACGTGGGATCGGCTCGCATCGACTATTGGGGGCTGGTTAACTACCGCAGCTTACGATTTGATTTCCAAGGTGCAGAGCCGTGCTTCCAATTCACTGAGCCTCGACTTCATCACTTCAAATAAACCACATTTATTACATGTAACATTATCGTCAAAGGAGGCAGAAGAATAACCAAACATAAGACACACCGAGCAAATGAGACCAGGAAAGTGAGAAGGAGAGAGAGAAGACAACGCTAACTGCTAAGCTAAAAGAAGTGGCTGATCTGAATAGCATATAAACAACTGTGAAGTAGCGAGAAAATCGCTAAAAGAAGGAGGGAGCTAAGGGTGCTTAAGCAGAACTAATGTACGTGAAAATGTACAGCGGGTAATAAGCCGCTGTAATGAAGAAAATAGTTTAATTAACTGGGTAGAGGCAGAGCAGCAAAACTCGTTGTCAGTCACACAAACGCCGGCACAGGAAATGACAGAATACGCTTACCTCAGCACATCAGCATGTCGACAACATGTGCCCCAGCAGCTGCGTGACATCTTAGATGCAATAGTTAACTGGGATTGTACATTATATTGTGCAGAGGACCTCTGAAGCGCTGTTAGAGTGAGCGTTAGGTTCATGGTCACCTCCCTGGCCAAGGCCCCTTTTGCCCGGTTACTCAGTTTGGCTGGATGGTCAGCTCTAAGAAGGGTCTTGGTGATTCCAAACTTCTTCCATTTCTTAATTATTGAGGCCCCTGTGCTCCTGGAAACACTCAAAGCTTCAGGATAAGTGAAGCAAAGAAGATCCACCTGACCACAATTTGGTCAGGTGCCACAGCAAAGGGTCTCTATGCCTTTGTAAATCGGAGAAAAGAATAATAATTGAAATAATTTCTAAAAACATGTTTTTATTTTCACATTCTGGGTTATTAAGTGTAGATGTAGATAATCATCTACAATTAGCATTTATCCATTTAAAATTAAATCTACAACACAAGAAAATGCAAAAAGTGAAGGGGTCTGAATATTTTCTGAAGTCACTGCAGATACAGGTGTGTTACACTGAATCAGATGGTGGGGCTGCAATAAACAGAGGCCTTGTCTGTGAATTTGATTCATCTTCCTCTTTTCTCACCTGACTTAAATATGTGGGTTTATAAATTCTGACTTTGCTCCCCAAACTGTGGATCCATATGGTTCTCCTGATCCTAGACAGTTTAATCAATAACTGTGAGCACAAACAAGTCTCTCCCAAATACAGAAAGCAGAGAGCCAAAAATCTCTTGGTAAAAGCATCAGTAAACAAACCCTGGAGCTGCCTCGCTGGCAGTTAATGGGGGACAGACTTTGTGAATAAAATTGAGCCTTGTGGTTTTTTTTTTGTTTGTTTTTTTGTTTTGTTTTTAGTTCTGATCTTTAGTAGAAAGTTCACAAAGTACACTTACACAGAATTTGACCAAGCTGTAAAAGTCCAACAAGAATGACATTATGCTTTATGTACAGTATAATTCAGTATCTGATCTACACAGTCTACAATATTATGGTTTAAGTGTTTGTTTATAACTACGTTGTGGGCAGGTAAATTTATGTTTGCTTCTTCTAGTGCTCTAAATTCTCCTGCTAATGACTGTAGAAACAGAAGAAGTTGCGAGTACAATCCACCTCCTCTTGGTTATGTCATAGTCAAACCATATTAAAGGAATGAAACTTTGTCTCACACTAAGCTCTCCCCTTCAAATCAGTTACAAAGAAGAATTTTAGAATATCAAATTGAAGCAATCCCCAGGATAAGACCTTAGAAGTCATACCTGCTTTGATTTTTTCACTGTCCTTTTTTAGTATTAGACAGCACAATAAGTGCTATTACTTAAGTATTTCACTTCTACTTTCAGGCTTTTAATCAAAGACGGTATATACAGGGCTACGTGCACACACACACGCAAAGGCAAACACATGAATGAGTACAAATTCGCTTGTACTTACAGAGGCTGCAAAAAGGCAGACTGAAACTATAAACTATAGTCCAATAAAATTATTACATGTCAAGGTTTGTAAAGATGCTGATGTCATTACTTCTGCCCACTGTGTCCTGTTGAGCAAAGACAGTAAACATCTAGTTGGTACTATGACTTACTAGGTACCATCTCAAATCATATTTTGCTCTAATCAATTTGGAGAGCAATGCTTATCTATACAATGCAAATCAAAGAGGATGTAGGTAGTTGAATTAACGTCTTTATCATTGGGGTTTGGGAGGGAAGGGAGAGTTGGGTGGGGTATGTACCCCTCACTTTTCAAAATCATTTTTTGTTCACCTCCCTTTATTGTTTCAGGTTTATTTTTAACTTAAGTCTCTTTGAAAATTGTTGTATTACTGTCCAGCAACCAGTTTCCAAATGAGAAGATCTGGGTTCTTAAAAATACTGACACACTTATCTGAGTCACCTTCGGTTATTGCCATGATGCTTAAAGCAATGAGCCTAGCAGGTGCAAAGAGTGGTATGCAGGGGTTTTTAAATTTTTAGTATTATTATTATTTTTCAGTCTCTAAGGCTACATATACAGGCAGCTCTGCCTTATTGTTAAGGGTTGTTGGGGCTGTATGCATCCTGAAACAAATACCTGCAGACATTACTCAGAGCTGAAAAGAAGGTATTGCTATCTACATTTTTCGGTTGAAACAATCATTTAATCTGTGTTTTTAATTTACTGTTAACCTTGTCCTTTAAAGACACCAGAATTGAACATCAGTCAAAAATAAAATAATAATGTACAAAGCTTGAAATACAACATTAACAGAATTATCAAAAAGTATCGCATATCTATAAAGGAAACATTATAATACAGAGGCCTGCCTCAAAGTTTGACGTGTTGTGCATTCTGAGATGCTCTTCTGCTCACCACAGTTGTGAAGAGTGGTTATCTTAGTTACTGTAGCCTCTCTGTCAGCTCCAGCCAGTCTGGCCATTCTCCTCTGACCTCTCTCATCAACAAGGTGATTTTTTTCATACCATTCTAAATAAACTCTCGATACTGTTTAGTGTGAAAATCCCAGGAGATCAGCAGTTTCAGAAATACCCAATCATGCCACAGTCAAAGTCTCTGGGATCACATTTTTCCCCATTCTGATGTTTGATTGAAATATTAAGTGAAGCTCCTGACCTGCATCTGCTAAATTTTATTTATTGCCATTCTGTATCTGTAATAGTTTTAATTTTACTGACGAAAGCTATGACTAAATATGTTCGTCAACTACTTTTTTCTTTCCATGACTAATGACTAAATATATTTGGTTTGGACCCACTTCATATAAAAACACTGCTAAAAGAAAAAGCGAGTGTGTAGTTTCTGGCTACAAAATCACTGGAAAGAAAATCACAAACCTGAGGAGACACCTCAAGGTGCACCACACAAAACCTGAAGTAACATAGCGAAAAGCCATATTAAGCCAGCTACTACAGGCAGTGGTTTAACGTTTTGTATTAGCATCTCACAACAATGGGAAATTTGCTATATTGCTCACAGACTGGAGTTTAACCTCACTGAAAGTCAGCCCAGTCAGCTATGTTTACCAACCTTTTGCTGTTTTTGTGTATTAATCATGCTATCCATGCTAAAGCATGAACAATTTAGTTGTCAGACAAATTTAAGGTCTTGTTGATTTTGAATGGGTCCATGCAGCTAAATGTAGTCTATTTGAGACCTCTACTGGTTATTAAAGTGCACAACATACAATCTAGAAGGTTGTTTTGAATAAATTCTGTTGGGCAGTACTTAGCTGTCTAGTACTTAGCTTAATGTTGTATGTAAAGATGTTCTAAATATTTTCTTTGCAGATGTATTTAAATGGTAGTGTAACACCTGTTATAAACACTTACATAGCTAACATGAATCTGTGATGACGTTGCTTTTCTATCTCTCAAGGAAATAAGCTTGATGTATCAATCCTCTGATGGTGTGGTCACTTTGGGCCAGCCTGATCATGCTTTGGTTACAACTGATCCAGTTTCTGCAAAGCATTTTAGAGTTCAATGCACTTCCCCCTTAGAAAACTTTAGTCTAGCCATAATTTGATGTGTACAATGCCCCTCTTTGCTTAGAAAAACATATTGACTTTTGACACTTTCACTTAGGTCTGATGCCATATTTCCCACTATCACAATGCTACTTAGTAAGCAATGATCTTCTGGAAACCTGAGGCACAGCGTTTTTAGAAAAGGTGAACACTGGTTGCAAGTTGAGTTACTTGAATGAGCCTCTGACGAGTAGATCAAACCCAGGTGAGTGTCATCTGAACGTATGCTTCAATGGAAGGGATACAACTCAAAGAAATCTGACTTTTTGTACAAAGGATTTGGTCGATTCCCCAAATATGCTTCATTTGATTGCTGACCTAGAAATAGAGCAGAGTCTTAAATATTTCTTTTTCATTTTAGATTACATACCTTCCCATATTTTTAAATGTTTCTGATTCCTTAAACGCTCTGATTATTTCAAAGTTTAATTGAAAATATTAGAGATTTCAACGTGGTCTCAGACTTTTGGACCGCACTGTATATTATTTGTTAATTCACACACACACCCTGTATCACCCTGTCATTTTGTCATGTATTTGATTGACATTGTAACATAACTTTCCTTTTGGAATAAATTGAGTACACTATCTATCTATCTATCTATCTATCTATCTATCTATCTATCTATCTATCTAAAGGACACTCATTGTTTGGTCATACTGGCACATTGCCTACACAGACACTAAAGGCCTGGATAATTAAAGGTCATGCCCTTTTAGTACATATGGAAACATTCACACAGCACAGGTGTCATAGTTGACTACCTTTTACTCCACCATGGAGTCCTTTCAAATGCACATTGATGCTACACTGACTTTAATGCTGTTATCTTGTGGAAGTATTGTTAACTCCAAATGCTTTTGCAGATGACTTGTGACCATCACTGCATGGTCAACGGTGTTGGCAAAATGGTGCAAAATGATGAAGGGCTACAGGGTCAGGATAGAAATTATATTTGAGGTACTTGAAAGCCTGCTTCACCTGCCTACATGGGCTCAGAGTGGCCCGGGTCCGGGCTTCCAGAATCACACAGCAATTTTTTGCCTAAATAAGAACATTTACATGTCTTTATTCTTCAATTCTCTTGTCCTTCCTATTGCTGAGAACAAAGGAAAATACATTTTAGTTGAATTGTTTCCCATGGATAGAAAAAAATTATGTAACCTAATTGCCTTCTTTTCGTACTCTAGTTTCTCCACCTTGAGTTTCACTTTTTTTGATTAAATGTTTCTCGTACTCAATAATGAGTTCTAAGTTCCTCTTGTAGAGAGACCTCACATTGTGTGCTCCAACCAGAAACAAATAAAATACATAAAACAATTGCTTTAACATTTAAGCATTTTCCCTTTGCAAGGCTCACTTGAAGAGGGGTGCAAATCTCAGATTGACAACCCTGTTTAAAATAAGGTTAAGTTGTTACCACTTATGATCCTATTGGCCAAGATGTAGAGGCCACAAGCTCAGGGGGAGGAAGATTTCCCTCTTCCTGCAAAATTAAAATCATAGCAATGGAAGCAATTGATTCATTTTAGGATAGAGAGCACTTGAAGCAGTTATTAGTCCCATGCGCAGACCACCACCATCAGCAAGTAATTAAAGATAAATTAATTACAGCCAAGTGTCCATACTCTCACAATCTGTGTTCAGATGGGTAAACTGAAAACTGCATAAAATTAGTAACAAAGGACTAAAGTGTATCCCAAAGCTCTCTGAGCATACAGACAGCGTCTTTTCATCTAGGGCCTCCAACTGAGAAAATAAGACATGTAAAATGGTCTTTTTAATCCATCAGCAACCACAGATGACATGCCAATGTTTATATAACAGGTTGTTTTCACCGTTACCTCTGTATGGGACAGTGTTTAGGTGGGTGGCGGCAGCAACATTAATGTCTCCCATCAACTGTGGTGAAAGTAAACACATGTTATTCACTCCCACAATAATTAGTATATTATGTAATGGTGTTTTATTAGCAACCCAATAGTTTAACATTGACTGATTAACACATAGCCCGCACAAATGTGACCTGTTGGGAGCTGCCCTTTCCACCAGGGTCTGATGAGACACCCCGTTCCACCCCTTCTATTAAGGGGCGCCCCTCATTATTTCAGAGGTCCAGCTCCTCAGCAGGAGTGTACTCCTGTGTAAGAGGTCTCCCTCCTGTCTTCATTTCATGTTTTTCATGTTGGCTGCAAGCAATGTCAAAGCCATTTCATTGTGCTTTTGTATACTAATTATATGCTAAGACAGAGAGTGATTGAAGCACTAAAGCCTTGTACTTATTGTACTTATAAGCTATGAGAGTAAGCCTACTTCATACTTTGAATTATGATTTTATATTTATTTTTATTTTCTCCCAAGCATCTAAAAGAATAAGGCTGTCGTCATACACATGCGAGGAATACATATAAGCAACATATTAAGTTAATCGAGTACATAAATGTAATGATAGTCAGATGTACTCATACCTTGATGATGTGGCAGTGATAATATTAGCATTAACTTACACATTCACACAACTGGTGATTGTTGCCAGATGTCCTTCCAGCATTTGGCAGCTGCAGCTGTTGCTTTTAGCCTGGATCATGTGTTTAACTTCTTTGTATTTGTTTAATATTAGAGTTTGCTCTTCATTTGTAAAATAAGCCACTATGCTACCAGTAGACTTATCCATGTTTGCAACTGGTCATATGCTACAAACACCACCCCTTTTTATGTGAACAAGCTCATGACTAGATTGGGAAAACCTGGGTTGACTTACTAAATTGATAATGGCTATCTTATGACCATTTAGCATGACTTTGGTTGTTAGGCTTACTGAAGCCAGATAACGAAAGATATCCTAGGTATGTTGAACAGGTATGTTGATGCAGAGTTTGTTTGCACTGCACCAAGCCTCCGGTTGTTTCACCTCCTGCCTGTACTCTGACCCATCACTGTGATTAGTACCACTACTGCTGTGTCATCTGCAAAATTTATAATGTGATTGCCCGGATGCTGGGCTGAGCAGTAATAGGTCAGTAGGGTGTAAAACAGGAGTCTCAGGACTAATCGCTAGTGGGAATCGATGTTAGGGATGGTCGGGAAGGATGACATGTTGTGAGTTCTAACAGACTGTGGCCTATTTGTTAAAACGTCTAGTACCTAGTTGCAAAAGATGCGCTCAATCCAAGTAATGACGGTTTTTTTTAACAGTGTTTGTGGCATTGTGGTAGTGAAGGTGGAGCTAAAGTCCAAGAAGAGTAGTCAGAAGTAAGAGTCCCCTCTCTCCAAGTGAGTGTGGATTAGGTGAACCACAGATGAGATGGTGTCAGTGGTGGAGCAGTTCTTTCTGTACGTCTACTGATGGGGATCCACTGTGACATCGTCGGTGTCCCTATAAGTGGGCGATGACCAGCTGTTTGAAGTACTTCATGACTATCAGGGTAAATGCTACCGCGTGATAATCATTCAGGCATGACAATGATGAACTCTTTGGGACAGGGATAATGGTTGAAATCTTGAGGCATTTTGGTACAGTTGGCTGGGAAGGTTAGATGTTAAAGATATCTGTCAGCACCTCTGAAAGCTGGTCTGCTCAGCCCCTAAAGACCCAGCCTGTGATGTTGTCTGGGCCTGCAGCTTTGCGGAGGTTGAAATTCTGCAGCGACCTCCTCACATTTACTGGGGTCACACTTGAGGGGCAGCTCACCTGGTGGCGAGGTAAGCTTGATGGTAGGAGAGGTATTACAATCCTCCAAACGACCATAAAAGGTGTTGAGGGCATCAGAAAGAGGTGTGTCCGTGGGGTTTTTTTTGTTATAGTCTATGATGTTCTTGATGCCCCTCCACATGCTCCAGGTGTCGTTGGTGGAGAAGTGACCCTGGATTTTGAGAGCATACGTGGCTTTGGCCCTTTTAATGCCTGCAGTCAGGTTTCTCCTTGCTTCTATGAGTGCAGATGCATCACCAGACCTGAACGCAGAGTCCTGGGCTTTCAGAAGAGAATGGACCTCTGTGTTTAGCCAGGGTTTGTGGTTTGGGTTGATGGTGATTGCTCTGGTGGTGGTAACAATGTCGACACACTTATTGAAGTAGCCGATCGCGGATGCTCGGAGGCCCACATCTCCAGTGTTTATTGCTGCCTTTCTGAAGATCTGCCGGCTTGAAGCATAGAGGCAGCGTCACTGGGGCACACTTTGATGGTCTTTTGTGTTGATTTGCTGGACTTTAGCACATGACGGTAGCCAGGTACCAGCATGATAGAAATGTGGTAGAGAGGCAGAGGTGGAGGCGGGGGATAGCTCCGCATGTCCCCTGTCTGTTTGTGTACATGCGATCAAGCGAATAACTTCCTCGGGTTGCAATGGTGAGATGCTGGTGAAACAACGATAAACACCACTTTGAACTCCTATAGCAAATAACGTGGCTGGCATTTGATTGTTAAGTGTTCTATTGCCTCAGAGCAATGGCTACTAATCAGGGAATAGTTTAGGCACCAACCTTTGTTGATGTATGTGAAGAGGCCCCCCTCCTCAGGTTTCCCCTACAGACGCTTTTGGTCTGCTCGTAAGAGTAGCAGCCTGTCAATCTGAAAAGCAGTGACATGTTGCCATTTTGCCAGGTTTCTGTCAGGAGAAGTACAACTAAGTCCCTCATCTCTCAGAACACACTTAGTCTCAGTTGGATCAAATCCGTTTTATTGTCCAGTGAGTGAACGTTGGCCAGGATTCACTCCTCACTCTAACCAAACTGCTAGTAGATGCTCCATATTTACAGGGTAGTATTTACAAATACCATTGCACAACTAACAGGACTTCGAGCTAAACCAACCTCTCAGACTCACTAAATATGCGCATAAAACATGACACACTTTCCAAGAGGTTGGTCTGTGGTTACTCCGCTTACAGAAAACTCATGAGAATACACAGATCTAGATGCTGGCTCATTGTTGGAGGTGGGAGAGGTGAAGGAGAGACAGATGGGTGTCAGCTGGGGTTTGAAAAAAGCTGCTGTCATCCAATACAGGGGCAGCACTCAATTTGAATGGACCAATCACAGGACCCCACCTCTTTCATCACCAATACACACAAACACACCCACTGAGGGGAGGAGAGAGACATCCGCCAAAATCCATATCCAAACTTTAGTGGCTATATTGGGACTTTGGGGGCTCGGTAGGTTACATGGTTTTGGCTTAAATGCACTGAATCAGCTTTGTACTATTGGTGATGTCCTTCATGAACACATCATTTTCAGTTTTGATTGATTACATGAGAAATTTCTGTCTGATCTTCTCTCACTCATTTGAAGTGGGTGGGGCTCAGTTGGAAAAAGATGATGTCAAGAACTTCTGTGCACCAATCAATATTTAGCAACATTTGAGTAGCACTCTGATTAGAGTTTGTGGTGCAAATATCTGCCAATTTTTCGAAACTTAAACTTTGGTTGTTGCTTATTTTTGTAATGAATGTTTAATGTTATAGAGAAATACTTAGGACATGAAACCATGTTTTCAAGGACATTAACTGTAATTTTAAGTATATTGCAATACCTGATTTCTGTATAAGAATGAAGTTAATAAAGATTAGTGAACAGTGTGATAAAATGCATTAGGTTTAATACATGACACTGAATAGCAGAGTCAATCTAAAAGAAGGATGTTCCACAATTCCCGTCTGTGGATTTTCCTCTGTTGCTACTCCCTGCCTCTTTTCCTCCATCAGGAAAGGGCTCGACCATCACCTTCAACCCAGCCTGCCCACTCTCCCTGTCCTATTACACCACCGTATATCCACTGTACCTCTCCAGTCCCCTGGTAGGTCAGGGATCAGGGTAGTTTGTGGGTGCTACTCCATTAATCTAGTCGGCATGATGAAGAAATTCATCGGGGGGGGCAAGAGGGGGAAGTAAATTGCTTGATTATATGAATTGATTAATTATCAATATGAACTGAAGAAAACTGGAAAATTATTGTTAATCGACTGTAAAAATAATGCAGTAGAAAAAACAATTTAAAAGAAAGAAATCGGTGTATTGGCTGCATTTTTTATTTTTTATTTTAATCTTTGTTTAATTTAGGTAGTCTCATTGAGAATGAGATCTCTTTTCCAAGAAAGACCTGGGAACAAGAAAACATTAAGACAAACACACAATCCGCAAATACAAATAACACAACTAAGACACGAGTCATAAAAAACAAAAGATAATAAAGGTTTAAAATCTACAAGGGGTATGAAGGACTCCAGTTTGAGGGCAGTTTGAAGTTCATTCCATTTAAAGGGTGCAAAATAGCTGAAACCAGTTCTGCCAAGATTAATGGGGAAGTAAGTAATATCCAAGGTTAAGTAGTTAGTGGATTGTGCACTTTAGCTATAACATTTAAATGTTAAAAGAGATGTGAGGTATTTTGGAAACTTTAACAATAGAGCTTTATAGGAATATCATGAAGGGAGACGAAATTTCGGATTAGTGATAAAGTGTAAAGCACTATGATACAGATGATATAGTTGCTGAAGTAATGATGGGGAAGTATGGAAGTTCAGAATGTATCCATAATAAAGTACAGACATTAAAGTTGACTGCACAATAGTTTTACAGTTTGAATAAAAACCGAGCTTGATTTTTAATTTTGATTAAAATGTTAAATATGAATCTTAAATGACATTTGAATTCCTAAGTATTTGTATGACTCAGCAAGAGTGAAGTGGGTACCATTTACAGTTTTAATGAGGGCATAATCCGATTCACTGGTGGAAGAGGATACAACTTGTTCTTTTCTGCATTGAAGACTACTCTGTGATTAAGAAGTGATAATTGGAAAGCATCAAAGGTGGATTGAAGACAAGTCAGAGCCAGGGCTGGGGTGGAGCCAGGGGCATATAAAATCATATCATCTGCATTCAATTGGAAGAATGATGTTATTTATATATAATATACATATTAGTGGACCAAGCATAGACCCCTGTGCAAATGGTACATTTTGAATGGGAGATGTCTAAAGAATGAGAAGTAATATTCTGTATATGGTAACAGTCAACCTTTCTCTCTAACAGTCACCAGAAATAGCACTCTGTCTTTTCCGCTCGTCTTCTTTTAATAACACCACCAGGAAACAGTGATTCTGCGTGTGGGATTCTGAGCTAAAAGAAAAGCCACTGTGTCATACGCTGCAGAAAATACTGACAGACGTACAGTACTGTATAGTGTTATGTCTGTATCTCTCCCCTTTTTTCTTCTTTGACCTTTTGTTTCCTTGACAGAGGTATTTTTCTCTTCCTGTCACCACTATTTATTTGGGAAATGCTGATATATGAATATATGCTGCAAACAAGCTTTGAACGTCTTCTGAGAGGCGATGAATTTTGAAGCAGGCTTCAAAAGATGAAGTTTGGTATTCTTTCAAGACAGCCGTCAGTTTGTGACTATGGCTTTTTTGAGGACGTCCATGGATTTTTTTATGCCAGCGTCTTTTGCTTCTGCGGAATACTGACAGCAGTCTCTGCCAGCATTTGTTTTGAATGCCAGTGTAAATCTACATGGAAGCAAAGAAATTCTTTCAGAAATACATGAAAGCCATTTAATTTATTTCCAGCTGAGCTGCAGCAAGAGAAGGAATGTCTCATTTAATAACATTCTTGGGAGTTTTTTTTTTTTTTTTTTTACAGTTGAAACAGTTTAAAAGGATTCAAAAAAACTGTAATTCTCAATGCAGGTACTTAATTTCCACATTGTTATGATTCTTCTAGAGTGTTCTTGCAGGGCAGCTACCAAACCTAGAATAGCTGGCAGCTGTGTAAAGAAGTCAGCCAGCTTTTAGAGTCTAGGAAAGTGATTTTCAAAGTGGGGCATGGAGATCTACATTGGGTCCACAGCAAAATCAGATAATTTACTGTAAATTTAAACAGAAGAGTCAGATGTACTGTAAATCCAATTAGATATTTTAGAATAAACTGGCTAATCATGGATTTCACTACAGCCATCTTTATTAGATACCAACTGCACGGTTATCAGATTTTGGATTATGATTGTTTCTGTGGCTCTCATGCTATTTTGATAGGCTTTTAACAACAAAGTAACACAGTGTAACTCAGCTGAACTGAAAAAGCTATTGATTTGGTCAGTGACAGTGGTGATTCAGTAGAGTCAGTTTACTTTGAAGGTTATTATATACAGCTACAGACTACTAGTACCAGATGCTTCAACTATGTAGAGCTTTAATAATCACTTTCAGCACAGATAGAACACAAAAGTCCACACACTAATACATCTGCTTCTGGTGTTTGTGTTTTTTAACTTGGCTGGACATCAGTACAAGTTTACACCACCAACCCAATTGGAGTATATTTTTCCATGTTGAAATTGGATCATTTGATATTAGCGTTACTTAATTTCTACTCGGATAGTGAATAAATTGGCTTCTTTACAGAACACCAATGCAAGTATGTAATGATATTACATTTTTAACCCTTATCTTTATAGTGACATTTGGTACAGACAATTACATTCCCCTCAGGATAACTTTGGCGATCCTCTGACTTTTTATCCACCCCCATCATCAGGTCAAAATTTTAATTCACAAGCAAGGACCATGCCACAACAATATGACTTAACAGGTTTAATGAGGAGAGGAAGTATTGAATGATGGGGATAAATAATGGAGGTGAGGGTGAGGATGGATGGAGAGGTCATCTGATTAGTCCAGTCTGGGGCATCTTGACATTCATTGGCTGAGGAGAAGAAGATCAGGCTAGGGGTTCTTTCTCAGATGATGGTTTGTCCAAGCTGACTATAAACCCCGAAAAATTCAGGATTAAATGGAGGTGAGCCATTGACAGAGGCTGTTGAGATTATTGTGAATGTAGGTACGATATGCCTGAGATGAACAGGCACTAAGAATTTTAATTGTTTGATCTGAGATGACCAGTCTGGCTGCTGAGGAAGCCGCTCCAATGTGGAAGGAATGGATCGAGGAGCATTCTGGAGATATGTTGTAGATATGATGAATTTGTTGAAAGAGTGGGGCTTGAGTGGGTGAGGTGAGGGGTTGAACAGACATACTGAGATAGCAGCCCATATGGGCTGAGGCAGGAGTCTAGACGGAAGATGTAGATGGGAAATGATGAATGACCTAATTGGTCGGTTTACTTCTCCAGAGTGTGAATATGAGAGAATCGGGAGTGTGAATAGTGATGTAGGACAAACTGGGATGAAGAGAAAGACCATAGGTAGATGAAGTTGAACATTCTAATTCTAAGGTTAGATGGACTGAGGGAGATGAGAAATCTTAGTGTAGCGAAAGGATGCAGAGGCTGAGAAAATCAGATGTGAGCAGCAGCTGATATATTATACGACATCATTAGATCATTAATACTGAAGTATCAGTCTGTAAGCAGCATGTAACTGTTGTAGCTGTTGGAAGTAGAGCTAGTTTGAAATACTTTATGTACAGTTTTATATACAGGGACACCAGATAAATCTGACAGGTTATGAATTGATTAATGGGAAAGAGGAAAATCCTAATCTCGCATAGGGCACCTAAGTGGCTAGAGCCTGCCCTGCCCGTGCTACATGAACAACATGTGCATGATGAAAGGGGTTTTTTATTAAAAACTTGTCACTTCAGTGGAGTATGACAAGCGATGTCTCTTATCCCAGGGTCAAACCTTGCCATGTGGTTATTAAAAGAAAAAAAATTCACACTTTGATGTTAAGGAGGAAATTGGTTTTGATCCTAGACTGCAAGTGCTTTTTTCATGTCTGATTGTGGGACCCAGTGGGTTTGGAAAAACCTATATTGTAAAAAATGTTTTGGAAAACTGTGAACATGTGCTGAGTGTAGAACCTGATAACTTTGTATGGATTTATCCTTCATTTCAACCTATGTATGCTGAACTGCAAAAGATGAATAAAAAACTTATATTTGATCACAGGCTACCTGATTATTTTGAAGATGAAAACCTTTTTCCCCCGACCAAAATCACTTGATTAAAGTGGATGATATTACGATACCTTTCAAGCTGCTGACCATCCAGAGGTGGTAAGTATTTTCACACAACACATGCCTCACAGAAACATGGCTGTTTTGATGCTGACATAACGTTTTTCACCAAACACAGACATCCCATCAATTTGAATACCAATTATCTGGTATTGTTTAAAAATCCTTGAGACAGATTACAGCTGAACATATAGCTCAACAAATCTTCCCAACACAAAAAGCCTTTTTTTTTAGAAAGTTTTGATAATGCTACAAAAGATCCGCACAGTTATTTAATCATCAACCTCACGCCTACCTGCCCAGAGAAATAGAGACTAAGATCATGAGTACTACCCGATCAGTTGACAGTTGTCATACACATACAGACCAAACAGCATTACATAACAGTGCAAATACACAAATACAGACAGCTCGCTCACCCTCTCCCACCCAGACCCCCAGACCTCAGCTATTGCACAAGAAAAATGATTTAAAAAGACCTGGATAATAAATCAATTACATCAGCATAAAGAGGAAGTGAAGCAGTTTGTCTCCAGGTTATTTGTAGAACAAATAAAACGAAGATTGAAAGTACGCACAAATAAAACACATAAACACGTTGCTTTAAGATGAGAAAATAAAGATAACCTGAAGAAGCACAAAGACTTCAGAAAGATAGGAAGATTATTCCTATTGTAATGAGCTTTGTATTGGAATGACTTGCATCCGACTTCTTTGAAAATTCTAGGTAAAAAGAAAAAGGGATATTGCATATGTCTGGATATGAAGATTTATATGGAACAGAAAACTATTTCCACATAGGAAGGACATTTAAAATAAATACATCTGAAGATGAACTGAACCCAGTGAAGTTGACTTCTAGATTTAGGTTGCAACCAATTAAGTGAGTCATACACCTCGAAACAAATCTGTAATATATCAGAAGAAGTGTAAATAGTAGCGTCATCAGCATAAAGATTAGCAAGCCAATTTGAGCATTTGGAGGTAGGTCATTTATAAAAATAGAAAAAAAAAAGTAATCCCAAGGTGGAACCTTTTGGAAAATCCTTTTCAACAATTAAATAGCTAGACTGAGAATCCTGAAAGACAACACACTGACATCTATGATGAAGATTGTGAGTTAAACCCAACATACCAAAAGCAGCTTATGGTGCTTATTAAACTCAGGTGCTAAAAGAAAAGCATGCACCCAAAGATATATGGTTGTCTATATGTAAAAAACAACCCCTTATATGGAAACGGCATGACAATTTGAAAAACTGTCCTTGGGTGCTATGTATTGTCTTGTCTTTTTCTACCTCTTTTTCTACAGATAAGTTGTTAAATATGGGAGAGTCAATCATGTCCAGAGTGAAATGTCCGTACGAGGGAGGCACATACCTGAGGAGTGACGGAGGTCTCAGCCAATAAGAAGATGACTGTGCCGACAATGTTATTTACTATGTTTAAACCTAATATCTGCTGGACCAGGGAAAGAATAGTCACTCAGACTTTTTGAACTGATGTGAATGCTGTATGCTTGTCAAGGATGCATAGTCTGGTCCAGAGCTCTGTAAGCAACCTCAATCTTTAAGACACTGCTGTATTTTAATAAATAGATGTGAATTTAACTTTTTGAGTCCTGCATACTTCACTAAACGAATGGGCGAGTCCTGATGTTTTGAAGGATGGACTCAACATTATTCACATCGCATGGTTCTCCACCTTTGAAAAGAGGGGTAACTCTGGCACATTTCTATATGGGGGGAATTTTAAAAGTAGACAGAGATATGTAAAATAAATCTGCAAGGGGATACATTATCACATGAGCAACAAGTTTTACAAATTTGGTTTCCAAATTGTCTGGACCAGCATTAATATTAACTCACATAGCATGAAAAATACCAGTTGGCAAGATTTTTCTAAAGTAAAATTAGACATTAGGAGTGATAATGTTTGAGGAACCGGTGGTACCATAGAATTTAAGTGTTGGGAACAACAGAGAGAAGAGAAATGTTGAATAAAAGCATGGGAAATAAGTAAACAATCAGAAGTAATTCAATTATTAATTAATATCTGGTTTATAAAGCTTTTGTTAGTTTTATTGAGAATATGGTTCAATTCATTCCAAAACTGTCTAAGGTATTGAAAATCCTGAGAAAAGCTATCTTTATAGTTTTTGGATTTTGCATCCCTTGTTTTGGTCTTACATAAAGTCCTGAAGTATCTGTAGGTTTTCCAGTCAGCAGAATCTTCAGATGAACAATATTTTGCCCAGGCTTTATCATTTTGTTTCCAAACATTGATAAGATATGAACTGATCCAGGGTAAATGTCTACCTTTAACTCTAATTATTTTCATGTGAGCATATTTATCATTTACGTTGGTAACTTCAGAATAAAACAAGTTCCATGCATCATGGAAGCATTAACTGAAATCTGCCCTGGTTGATAGCAACTAAATATTCCATGATACATTCTACGTTAATATTTTTGCATTGTCTCAGTATAATATATTTAGGAGGAGAACTTGGAATATTAATTTTCCAGACACAAAGTATAACAGAATGATCACTAAAACAATCTGTTATAACACCAGTTTTAGTTATCCTTTCAGGATTAGTGACAATTATCCAATCCAACAAAGATGAAGTCCCATAATCCACTTTAGTATATTCATTAATTAACTGAGTGAGGTTTACACTACCAACTAAATTTCTATCTTTAGAGGAGGAATGATCAAGCCAGTTGCTATTGAAGTCACGCAGAAGAATCGTTTCATTATTCCTCTCAAGAAAAGTGATATATGAGAGAATACACATTGCAGTCAGTTGGAGCAGAGGGAGGACATTAGACATTAACTGGCTTGACATTAGGAATGACACATTCAGAAACAAGATTTGCATAAGGAAACATCTGGCCACTCAAACTCCTCTAGAAGCCCTATCGGCTCTATACAAATTAAAATTATCAGTTTTTTTTATTTCATCATCAGAGATTTTACTACGCAGCCATGTTTCAGGAATAATCATAATGTTGGGTTTATAAAGAATAACCCAGGAACTGAGGAAATCAATTTGAAACAAGGCTCCTAATATTAAGACGAATAACCTTTAAACTTTTGGCCGATCCAATTGTGCTTATAGAAACAATAAAAAGAGGCCCGAAAACTGCATTGGGAGGGAGAAAGTGATGGTGGTGGAAATGGGGAGCGAGAGCAACAAGCAGGACAGAGAGACAAACACCATGTGTATACACACACACACATACACAAACACACACAAACACACTTACAATGAAAACATAAGAGAGGTGAGTGACACGTTAATTAAACCACAGGTTCAGACTGCTACATGGCCTATTATGGAGAAGAAGAGAGAGTGCCACAAGAGTCAAATAAAATAGATTATCCAAGAATCATGTAAATTATATTCAGATGACCATAGAAATACATGGCCTCAGATAAAAAAACAAAAAGCAAAACAAAACCTCCAAAACAAAGAGCGTGATTAGGATGGGTCTAGGAGAAGATGTACAGCTGGAGCTTGAGTCCTTTCGATTACTCAGCACAGTAGGAAAGTTGTCCTTGTCAAGAAGTGGGATCAGCTGGTTCAAGAAGGCAACCGTTTCTCTTCCTTCACTTTGTTCGGAAACATTAATAAAATGAAGGTTGGATGACTGACTTCTGTTCTCAGCATCATCCTCAGCATTATCTTCACAGTGAAGATAAAGATCCCTGAATGTTAAGACCAGTTTGGATGGCCACAATTTTTGAATCAAAATGAGCAGTCATTTAAACTTTTATTTGTTAAATGGCGTCCCAGAATGTTTTGAAGGGAAACAAACAATCTGACCTGACTGACCTGACCCATGGCGAGAAGCAAACGGTGATTATCTGCTCACGAAAAAATACTTGGTGGAAAAGATCAGCAGCAGGAGAAGAATTAGAATTATATACTTAGAAGTAGATGTACATCAGTCGATGAAAGCAGTTATAACAGGCCCAAATTAAAAGCAGACTTTGAACTGTAGCAGGCAATCAAGCTGTTGCAGCCATCTCAAAAAAGGAACACACCCTTACCGAAAGCTCTGAGCCATGCATCACCTCGGAAAGGTAAAGATATTTTCCACCATTGTTCCTCAGACCTTTGTCAGTCTCTGTGATTGCTTTATATCCTTTAAAAGGAAAGATGTCCGTGCCAATACAAAAAACTAAGAAGGCAGAAGAAAATTATTAGACTGTTGGCCGATAAAAAAAAAAGGCCTAAAACGCAAACTCCAAGCTCTAATGCAGCAGTCATAAGGCTTTCTGATTACCTCTACCTTACGCAGTAGTTTCTATAATCAGACAGCTTCTAGGAGGACTGATAAAAGGTCATTTTTGTAATTATCTCTACAACAGCAACAATAATAAGATGCCCTCGTGTCAAGTAGTTGTTGCTGTTGAAAAAAGAAAAATGCGCTGACGACGACCTAAAGATGTTTCTGGTGTTACACCATCTGAGTCAGACAGCCACAACTGTCGACGGAGGGGAAACTACTGACTGAATGAATGACTGAATCATTTGGATGCGAAAATGAGAGCTATATTAAACAAGCAAGGATAAATAACTAATGAAAAACAAGGTGAGAAGGAGGACCATCATATTACTTTGACTCTGCCTAAATAGTCTGATTTACAATGCAGGGAAGAGGCAGGGGTGGAGACTCAGGAAGACAGAGGACTGGATAAAACAAATGCGAATGAGGTACATAAAAGCCTTCCTGCACGTGACTGTAAAAACGCAGAGCAAATCATGAAGAAATTATTATCCATGAGCAGAGGTGGATAGAGTCCAAAAGTTGAATTTGTTCATAAGGATCTGAAAGGTTCTCATATGACAGACTTGTTTAAAAATCTATCCATCCCATCAGAAAAATCAGACCCTACCACTTAGAAGTTGGATGGGTTTTTTGTAAATACTCTGACAGAACTCAATATCCCTTTGTACTTTGTGAGATACTGTCAACTCAAAATGGACTGTATAGCTCAAGGACAAGAAATAGAAGAAGAAGAGGATGCAGCATTGGCTCAGATAGTGCTAAAGAAAAAACATAAGCCCCCACACTGGATCAACTTTTCCACTTAAAACTCATATAATACTCACATACTCATTTTCTATTGGTAATAAAGTCACCCAACATTTTTAACCATCTCACAAGTTGTAATGATGACAATCTATAAAAGACCCCTGCGTTGATACCATGACGTCATTTTTTATCACATCATCTTGATACAAAGATAGCAGACTTTAAAATGATCCACATCCTGTGTTGGTTTTCCAAAAAGTGTAAGATGCTTCAGGGTTAATGCATAAAATCTAGGGAGAATCCAAACAAGTCAAAGAAGGTGACTCTCCAGAACCCTGCTTGTCTTTGACTCAGAAGGAAGTTCTGAATCAAAGACAAGCAGGGTTCTCCATATTGATGTCCAGCATGGGTGTTTATGATAAAGTAGTAGAAAAATACATTTCCCACTAAATAACATGAGACCTTCCAATTAGTGATTGTTCATTTTAAAAAGTTTCTCAGTAATAATCCACCAACACTTGTCGTCGTGAGCTTATCTCCAAAATAGATTCATAACAAGCGTGAAACAGAAAGCGTGGTCATATACGCTAAGGGAATTCTGGATCTCATTACCAATTTTAAATTTCTGTTGGAAACGGGAGAAAATGCACCACTGTCTTCGCTTGAGTTTACATTAAAAACAAATAAGGTGTATTGCTCCTGAAAATCCTTGATGCGTAGAGGTAAATCTTTAAATCTCCACGTAGCTGTAAACTGGAAAGCTTTGGCAGGAAACTGTCTGCCATCTTGACACAGGGCCATGTATTCTACATTGTGGATAAAACTGAAGGGTGACAGTTCATTTCTACCTGTGAAGACTTCAATGTTAACAACTCCTAAAATGACAAATTTAGGCATCATTCCCAGGAAGAGATTCTCTTAGTTACACAGAAAATATACTTCCAGCTCTTGAGCTGATTCAGGTCTCTGTGTCTGTATGAAATCTCTGTCAGGGCTACCTGCCATGGACCCATGAAGTTGATATATTTTGCTAAATCCCCGTTGTAACTAGAACTCTTATTACTTTTAAATCATCAAGCCTCTCATTGGAGGGCAGGGTTACGTAAACCGATGAGGGGTTCGAGTATTTTTTTTAAACATTTTTTGGGTCACAACCCCTGACCCAGCTGTTGAATTTCTCTGGCCAATATTTCCAGCATACTAAAATATGCTTTTCTCCCTTTAGAGTAAGTTCATCCAAGCTTTATCGTACTTGATAGATCTTGTCTTTAGCAATTTTTACTCTTTGCAACTCTGTTTCGTGAAACATTCCTTCGATAGGTTCTCTGTCATAATCTTTCAGATTGTACACGGGGAGGATAAGGTATGCATTCTGACACTGTGAACACTTTGTCCGTATAACTCTGTCCCATATTTTTCATTTTCTTTTTGTTTTAAATAGCCTTAATTGGTAGCATACATAAACAAAAAAAAATTACTTAGATCTGTTCCAAAGTCCACAACATCTCTGATCAATGAGTTGCAAATCTCAGCGATTCTATTCTTCATCTGCGATGGAGACCATTGGTTTTAGTTAATCAAGAAATGCCTCCATAATGCCTTGGCCCTGTAAATGGGATAAATTAACCAGTTTGTCCAAAGTCTTTTCATCAACTTATCATAGTGGTGAAGGTAGAATCTCAGGCGACATTTGTGGTGTTTTTTGCTTGAGTGATCGACTTAACACCCATAACAGTTTTCTGACCTGCTAAACATTGTTGAGAAGTCGAAGATTTCACTGAACACAGATTTCACTGTGTTCAGAAATACTGAGGACAGCAACCAATCAATCATTGGCTTTTTCGCTCTCTTATGCACAGGATTGCTGGGTGAAAAAGCTGAAGGAGAGCCAGGTGAAGGAGATCCAGTATGTCCGATCAGCGAAAAAGTCTGATTTATTCGGAATTGATCCACTTTTTCGTTTCTTGGTTGTTCAGTCACCTGCTGATGTGTGATTTGCGAATAATTTTGTACAGTAGGTCTGCAGCTAGTTGCTTGTGAGAATTTTATCACCCTTGTTTTTCAGTTGTGCTGTAGTAATGAGCTTAAAGAAACTAGAATACTCTAGGCCTTGAAGGCTATTTTTTGTATTTCATGCCTATAAATAAGAGTGTTAAGTCAAATATTTAATACATGCATCAATACTTTATGATGTGAACATACAGTTAAGTGATAAGTATTTGGACGGTGACACAATTTTCGTAATTTTGGTTCTATACACCACCACAATGGATTTGACGACTCAAGATATGATTGAAGTGTAGACTTTCAGCTTTAATTTAACGCCTTTCACAAAAATATTACATTAACCATGCATTCCCATGCAATAGAACTTCCTCCAACATGTTTGACAGATGATGCGGTATGTTTTAGATCATGAGCTGTTTGTTTCCTTCTCCATACTCTTCTCTTCCCATCATTCTGGTACAAGTTCATTTTGGTTTTTCATCTGTCCAAAGAATCTTGTTCCAGAACTGGGCAGGCTTTTTTACATGTTTTGTGGCAAAGTCTAATCTTGCCTTTGTGTTCTTCAGTGCGAGCAGTGGTTTGCATTGTACCTTGTGGTAAATCCTCTGTTTACATTCATGAAGGCGTCTCTTGACTGTAGACTTTGACAATAGTACACCTACCTCCTCAAGGGTGTTCTTGACCCGGCTAGATGTTGTGAAGGGTTTTTCTTCACCAAGGAAAGAATTCTGCGATTGTCCACTTTAGTTGTCTTCCGTGGTCTTACAGGGCTTTTGGTGTTGCTGAGCTCGCCATTGTATTTCTTCTTTTTAAGAATGCACCAAATTGTTGATTAGGCCTCTCTTAAAATTTCTGCCTTCTGTCTGATAAGTTTGTTTTGTTTTTTCAGCCTAATGATGCCTCCTTCATTTGCATCAACACCTCTTTGGACCACATATTGAGAGATCCCTTGAACAGCTGCCAAATGCAAATTCAACACTTGGAATCAACTCTAGACCTTTTATCTGCTTAATTTCTCATCAAATAAGGAGCCAAGAGGCCACACCGTGCCATGAAACTGATCAATTGTCATTTGTTCAATTACTTTTAAGCCTCTGAAAATGAGGGACCATGTATAAAAATGGCTGTAATTCCGTAACAGTTAATGTGATATTTTTGTTAAACCCCTTGAATTAAATCTGAAAATCTACAGTTCAACCACATCTTGATGGCTTCGTTTAATATCCATATATTACAGGGTATATAGGCAAAATTATTAAAATTCTTTCCAAATAGTTATGCACCTAACTGTAAATGTTTAGATCTGTGAATGTTTTTAATGTTCAGTCTTTTCAGTATTCAATACTGAAAAGACTGTATTGCCTGTATCAGAGTATAAAATCTTAAGTACTATATCTATTTCCATATGCTAAGAAAATCTCTTTCTTTAGATGACCTGACTGACTTGGCTCTTGAAGCACTCCACAGCTAAAATGAATGCTAGGTTTCAGAGTTAATTTAACAGGTCCCTCCAAAAAAACAGCTGGCCCAAGTGTTGACCCAGTTTTTTATATGGGCTAGAACCAACACTGAGCACATGCTCCCTTTCCCCATGCAGTAATCTGTCTATGCCTGGGACAAGGACTTATCAAACAGCACATCCATGGGCTAATGAGTTACTTTCTTGTTCTACATGGCAAAAGTAGTTGAGAACTATTACTGCAGCAGTTGCAAATTTGTGCAAATGCTGATGCCTTTTTGTGTGATCCTCAATTTGTGCAATATCCCTTTATATGAATTTGAAACAAGTCATTTGTATTCTCCAATAGAGTAGTACTTTAAAGGCATTGTCCATAACCCCGTGAGAAAGCTTATAAACATGGAATAAAGAAAAAAAGTGAAGGCTCATCAACTGTGAAAGAATTACATTTATTTGCTGATGGCATCAGTAATGGTAACCTGAAAATGAAATGTGAAAATCAAAATAACATCAGGATCAGGCAGATGTAATAGAGGTCAGGTAGCTGTCAAACCTACATCATACTGAATGGGTTGACAAGCAGCAGTGTGACAAGCAGCAGTATGATGGGAGACCTTGAAGCCTCTAAAAAAGTAGTGAACTGTGTCAGGCACACTGAGGGAGTTGAGGGGGTGAAACGGGCATTAAAGGTCTTGCCAAGATCATTTTCCCCACATCAGATCCCAGAGTTGTCAGCATATGAAAAAGACATTTTATTTAAATTTATATTTCAGCCCTCTTTTATTCTCTTTTTCTCACTAAATATTTTACTGTCAGATTCTAACTTTTGACCTTAAGCTTCAGAAAATCAACTGAAACAGTATAACAGTAATTCTTAGATGAAGAATTAAGGTTTGATTTACAACGCTAGAGTTTGAATTATGAGAGGCAGAACCTGAAGATGATGACAACTTGGATGATTTGGATTTAGTTTGTTTTGTTGGGCTGTTAGGTGTGCCAAAATATTACTGATGCATAGATAGTAATGGTCTTTTAAGTGTAAAACATCCTCTCTTCTTAGATATAGACATATTTAGTTTAATGATTAATTTCCTCAAAAATACTATTTTTGTAACTAACTAACTCCAGTAAACTCATAAGCCACTTGGACACCTCTCTTTCGTCAGTTTTGTGTTTGTTGCTGACTCTGTGAACAACTCTGAACTTTGACCTTTGTATCTTCAGTGACAATTGGCACAATTTGACAAATTTCTCTTGACACACTAATTCAACCAGCTGGTGCGTCTCCAAATGCAGATTCAAGGGTGCGACAAAGTGCCCTAGGCAAAACTGTTGCCAGGCAACAGTTAAATACTGAACCATTCAACCAAACTGTTAGAGGTCTTTATGAATGGCAACAGTTCTCAGATTATATTCTGCCCTTATCTGTTCTTATTGTTAAAGCCCAGTTTATTTTATTTAAAACTTTGAATGGCATAGTTTTATTTTCACTGTGGTTGATTAACACAGACATTTTAGAGTATCAACAATAATAGTAAATTGCAGTCACCCCTTTCCCTCCCGTCTGTCTCAGTTGTCATTTTTGTTCATTTTTTCGTTTGTTCATTCGCAGACAGACGGATAGCATTGTACCATTTGTATTGCTCAACTACGCATCATTGACAAGAAACTGGTCCTCAAGCTGTCAGACAGCGACCTGTTTGATGACCAGTCCATGGTCTCCGAGGCTCCTCCATCCATAGTCACCAGAACATCTCTCAAATTTCTCTGCAAATTTCTCTTTCAAATTTCCCTTCAAACTGAGAAACTCCACTGCATCTTTCTTAACATTTTCAACTACCTCCTTGCCCATAGATGCACCAAGCACAAGCTCCTTTCCCCATCATTCAACAAGGATGACAAGGTTACTAAAGCAGAAGGTGAGTCACCTCAAACTGGCCACCTGAGCGTCATCACTCTCTTCTACATCCAGTTTTTGCAAGCCATACCCCATTGTCATCGCAGCCCTTCTATGGGGCCTGAGTGGTCCAAAAAGGTCATCCTTATTCACATAGACAATGACGTAGACAATGAGGATCACTCAACATCATGCATTCGCAAACCCACCTTAATCTCAGCCCAACACCAATTAATTATCCATGTTCCAGGCTAAAAGATTTCCATTATCTTCCCCATGTCCTGTTTATCTTTTCAGAAATTCAAATCACTGGTGCCTGACTCGGATTACCATCCAACACTGGGCCATTTATTTTCATCCACCATCTTCAACGGAAACCCAGAGCTACTCCACCTGATCACTCCATCCTATGTAGCCATCCTAAATAGCCTTTCTTCTAAAACAATCTTACTCAGGTTGGGTACCTCCTGTTGCCTACCATTGCCCACCCTTGACATCATATCTTTAACAAGCTCTATCACCTATGCACATTCAGTACTCAAAATCAGATCCTTCACCATCCAAGTTTGCATCAGCTGTGTCAACTTCTTCATTGAACTGCTCACGGACACAACACCCCCTTCCATTTCCTCACATGAATACACTAATCAAAGGCATATGAACTCCAACTTGCACCTAAATGTTTGCCCCTGACAGCAGACATCCTCATCTGATGCATCGAAACCCTTTGTGCAGGATAACGATCCCCTTCTATCAACTCTTGAATCCATCTTTATCCTAGGGTTTTTTGTGTGATCCTCCAACCACACTATCCAAATCTGTGGCCACAGGTCATCACGTTTTTACTTCTAAGTGCTATATGAAGACAACTGTTCATGCTTGAGGTTCTTGAAGACGTTTCACATCTCATCCAAAAGGCTTCTTCAGTTCTAACTGACTGGTGGGGACTCAAGGCATTTAACCTCTTGTAGTGTAATTAACTACTTGAGAATTGTTGATGTCACATGTGACTAACCTGGCCAACATGTGATTCGTTAGGATCACATGAATCATGGTGTGAATGGGTGTTCAGCTGCCTGGGGAGGGATCTCAAGACTGCATTGTAAGTGGCTGATAAGCGGTGTTGTAGATCACCTCCTCTGTTTAGTGATGATTATTCCAGCTTCGTTCTCTTCCAGGTCCAGATATTCCGGTCTCTTTGTAGCAGAGCCAGTGCCTTACTTTCTCGGATGGTGAAAAGGGTAATAAACTGCCTACAACAACTGGAAAAAGAAAAAGCCATTGACCAATCACTGTATTACCACATGTACCCCAGGGAAGCCACCCCCTGCAGCCTTGAAGCCACCATCCCCAAGATGCACAAGGAAGGAGCCCTGCCCAGACCCATCATCAGTAGCAACAACTTGGTTACCTACAACACTGCCAAACACCAAGCCACCATCCGAGCTCCTCTGGTCGGTAATATTCCACACCAAATCAAAAAGTCCCAGGATTTTGTCAACGAGGTTAGAAAAATAAAATGGTACTCAGATGAAACCATGGTATCCTACGATATCGCTTTGTTCTTCTCGTCCATTCCTACCCCGGAAGCAGTAAAGACTGTAAGGAAACAGCTGCTAAAAGACAGCACTATGTGCAACAGAACCAATCTCACCCCAGACCACGTATGTGCCCTACTCGATCTCTGCCTGACAACTACCTATTTCCAGTACAATGCGGGTTTCTACAGACTGAAGCACGGCTGTGCCAAGGCCTCATTGTTGTCTCCAATCGTGGCCATTCTCTAAATGGAAGAAACTGAGAGCAGAGCCCTGATCTCCTGCGCAGGAACTGCTCCCTGCCACTGGTTTAGGTACATGGATAACACATGGGTCAAAATCAAAACACAGGTGGAAGCCGTCACAGAACACATCAGTGCAGTTGATAGCAACATCACTTGGAAGGTTGTAAGAGGAAATAGTCTGGTCTTCTTGGATTGTGAGGTGTACACAGAAGATGACAGAAGCCTCAACATTGAAGTATATGGAAAACCCACACACACAGATCAATATTTACTCTTTGTTTTTCATCACCCACTGGAACACAAGGTGGGAGTTATCAAAAACCTACACCATTGGGCGCAGAATATGCCCACAAGGACCAAGGGGAAGGAGAAGGAGAAAAAAACACATCAGGGACGCACTTGAAACGTGTAGTTACCCAAACTTGGCCTTCATAAAAACCACAAAAAGATACCAAAAGACCCAGTAAACACTCTGAGACAGAAGCTTGTCCACCCTTAGGACAAAAAACCCAGACATAATCAGAGCAATTTAAGGTCCAAACTTCATTGCAGCAAGAAATGAATAGACCTGTAAAATGGGGAAACAACCGCTTCACAAGCGAATGACACAACACAGGAGAGCCAACTCTTAAGGTGAGGACTCAGCAGTCCACCTACATCTGCAGGACAAGGGACACTCATTTGAGGACAGCAATGTACACATTTTAGCCAGAGATTAACAATGCTTTGAAAGAAAAATGAAAGAAGCCATCTATGTCAAACTGGAACGACCATTGTAGCCAACATGCTTTCATCCCTCGATCCGTGACCCTCATTCAACCCATCATGACCATCCCTTTCATTCCGATAAACTAATTTGTGTAAATAAATGACATGGTCTTTGTTAATCAAATGCTTATTCACATTGTTGCCCCTTAGAAGTCACCACTAAAGCTCACTAATTAACACATAATATCTCATCTGTTTAAACTAATAAAATCTAAAATGAAAAAAAAAAGGTGTGCCTTTACAGCAAGTTAGGAACTAATAGTTCCAGCACATAACTCCCCATAAAGCCATAATGTTTTTTAACATTTAGTTTTTTTTTTGTATGGATTAAGTTAATTTGTAAAAACTAATTTTACTTGCCAATGCATACTTGCCATTAGACAGCTTGCAGTATAGGCAGAAAAAACTCAGGAACATGTTTCAGCTTGCAAAAAGACTGACACAAGAAACCCTGCTGGAGAAAACCCACTGTTTTACAGTTGCTGTTAAAACAGAGGTGGGACTTGGGCTGTGGCTAAAACATGCATGTGAACTTCATTTGATGAAGGGAATTGAATGTTGGATATTCCACAGTGTGTTTGTTGTATGCATATATACAAAACATATTGTGATGTGACTGACAGGCGGGACTTGAAAACTGGAGTGGATAAGCATGGTTGATTCTAGGAGTGGAGAGTGATGTAGTAGGAACAGGTGTGTGTGATCAAGCGTGAGAGTAAGATGCTGAACAAGAGATAAAAAGGGGGGAGCTGTGCGTAGTCGGGGAGTGTGTTCAGTCACTGTGATGCGTCACTCTTTGGGAGGGAGGATGTCATTCACAGCTTTAAGGGCTGCCAGCGATGATGACAGTAAGACAGGTTAGTGGTTCCTGTGTTAGGAGGGGAGGTTTAGTGCTTCCTATAGATAGTCGGGGCCGGGGGTTTAGCCAAGTGCAGCTGCCGCTACTGCTCTCCTGTCTTCCATCCCATGAAGCCATTCACCGGGGAGGTGGTCAGCACATCAAGCTCTGTCCCCGGGTAGGGGTGGGGGGTCTTGCTGGCTGGGTGACATAAGTGAACTTTTAAAACCCTTTGTATGAACTTTTATGTTTTAATAGCTTGGGGAGGGGGATAGGTGGATAGCTGACAGGGCAATTGTATGGTTTCCCTTATATTGCATGTTGGGTTACAGTGCCTGCAGATGAGGATGTAATGCCTGTTGTCCCCGTGGATGTGGCTGATCTCCCCTCGTTGGGTCCCTCCGTTTTTTTATGAATTGCCTATTGTGATTAATGAAGATTATTGTTTTGTATTTTCAAGTGTCTATTGATTATTTAAAGGCTCTGACTCGAAAGGCAGTAATTTCCTGCCAGTGTCAAACAATATACATCAGACTTCAGAGGAAAAAAATTCAAATTCAGTAAACAATCCGGATCTGCCCCAAAATTGATTGTGTTCTTCCCTCGACCATAGCCCTTCTCTCCACCAAGTTCGGAGGAAATTGTTCAGTAGTTTTTGTGTAATCCTGCTGACATACAAACAAGTGCAGGACTCTGGAAACAGTTCAGAAGTATAATCAAAAAGACTTTACTGAGAAAAAAGGAAATGATACACAGGAAGGCAATCAGTCGGGCAAACAATCCAAAAAGGGCTAGGCAGAAGCAAGGTCAAAAACATGAGCAGAGATCAAGAAAAACCGGGAAAACTAAACACTAGGAAAATGCTGGAATGCTTGACACTAGGGACAAAGAGAAACTAAATAATTGGACAGGTGAAACACATCAGGTCAAGGCAGACAATCACGGAAGCGGGAAACACACGAGGGCAGGAAGTGGGGATGTGAAACAAGACATTAGGGGAGTAACGCAAAATAAAACAAGAATTAAGCAAAAAAATGTGAAACAAAGAGAACATGACCTATGATGCTGGACAAGACATTACCCAAACAGACATGAATGAATACATAACCTCCTTGGCAGAGGTAAAAAACAGATACAGGTGAAAACGTAACCTCCTTGGCGGAGGTAATAAAATAAGGAATTAATTCGGAAATTTGCTATTTCATCTTTTTTTTAACTTTGAATATAGCTTTACTGTTGTCCCCAGTGTCCAGTTGGTGGTATTAGATTTGACTGTGTGATCAGGCTGCCCACAAGCAGCCAATTGTGGAAGGTCTCGGCAGCACCTGGCAACCTTGCCGCAATCAGCCATTTCGAATGCCCTCAGTCACAACTTAGTTTTACTGTTTGATGGTTGGCTGTTCCTAAAATATACAAACAAAAAAACAAACAAAAAAAGCTGTAATTACTTATTTACATTAAACACTGTATATGCCAAAATATTAGGTGTGGTTGGTTTCTATCTCTTCCAGTATTTACAGTTTACAGTTTATTAATTAGAACTTTGCCATTCCCACAGTCTGCCAGTCACTCAATGTCTTTTTTCTCTTTAAGTTTCTTGCATTGGATGTGCAGTGGCCTGCTTGCCAATGAAATGGCTACAGTGCAGGTGCCAAGTTAAAACCAAATCTGTCCTATAGCACTGGAGCTATAGTGCATCCCTATCACAGCACGTAGGTTTTGCACTATTTTTCCCTTTTTTGGTATTTGCACTGGTTTTCTTATTTTGGAGATTATTTCCATTAGCAATTGAACCTTCATACTTTATATGCTTCCATATTTGTCATGTTCTAGTATTTAAATTGCATTTGGTTAAAGTTTGTGCTTTGCCTTTCGGGTGTGTGTTTTGCCCTCAGGGTCGACCTCGCTACACAGTAGCACGTGACCAAGCTCCGCGAAAAACATGCACATGCACAGCATGTCCATGCTTGTCAGGAGGCAAGTGGCAGTACAAAGAGCCCTATGAAACATCAAGTGGTGACTTCCACACTAGCTCAGGGGTAAGATATTTGACCTTGGAGAGCTCTCAAATGCTTTCCTTGCTTTCAGAAAATCACTCACACACTCTGCTCTTTTCTTCTCCCCTCTGCTGTCTCCTCACTCTTTGAATCACAAAGGAGAGCCCTGATTGTGGAATATGCTTTCACACATCACTGATTTCTCTTCAGTCTAAGCTCTGTCACTTCCTTCTGCCTCTCTCTATTTTTACCTTTGTGTCTCTCACTCACCAGTTTCCCCCTACTGTGTATCTCTTGACTGCTAGAAACGAAGATTGGTTTTAAAGAAAGGTAGCTCAGATACGAACAGATGTCAAGTAAATGTACCTCAAATAAAAGATAGGTCCCTCTGTCAGGTAGACATTATCACTCAGAACAGATAACCAGTGGTAAAAATGTTCTTAAAATGTGCTTTAAAACAATGCAGTTCATTTCATCAAGTTTTGATAGCCACTTGACTGAATGAGACACTTTAGGTTCGAGTATATCTGTAATGCTGGTGGTCCATTTCAAAAGGTTTTTTTTCCCGACCCGATGGAATTAAGAGTGAGCTGTCTCATTTTTAAGCATATTTGGTAGTACATTTTGATAAGTATATATAATGGTTTTCATAGATGAGGTCTGTCATTCTGGGATGAAGTTAAAGGGAAATCCACCTCATTGGAACTGAAGTGCTGATGACATTGTAAATCACAAAGCTTAATTTCTAATCTCATTTGTATCTATCCTAAGAAGAAAATTGAAATACTAATTCAAATTTAATATTTCAAACATTAAATATGGATTTACAATATTTAACATTTGTTTGCATATACATTAATATTACATAATGTTATGAGTTTCTGTTTGCTGGCAAATCCTGCTTCTCTTTATGTAAAACATTAACCTAAATCATGTGTTTGGAACTACTTGACAATGCATCAGTCATATGATTATATATTACTGTGCATTTCATTTGGCATAACATTAGAGAAGTAGTGCAAACATACATTCTAAACGTGACTTTATATGGTTTTTTTTTTTGCAATTATAATAACTTTTTTTCAGAACCTCCACTGACACACCACCTCACTAAATGAGGAAATGTTTTGCATATGAAGAAGGACTGATGAAGCTATTTAAAGTTGCTGGAGAGTCTTTCTTTTTTTTTTTTTCATTAACAGCAGGACTTTGGCCACACTGCTGTTTGCTGACCAGAAGTATCTGTGGTGGACCAGCCAACCATATGCCATCCAATTCCCTGCTGGTAACCTTCAGCATGTAACTGATGTGTTGTTCACTCTGGTGTCTTTGCAGAAGGTCTCCAAGGTAGGTTTAGTTGCTGATGAATCCTTTCACATCTAAAACTTGTGATGAATGTATATTTTACTTTTTATCAACATTAGGTTATTACATAGCCATTCTACTGTGGTGGCAACAGAAATGTCAGATAATATGGAGAATCTGTGGCACAGTGCTTGCAGATGTAAAACTGGGACGGAGAAATGATTGTCGTGGACAGGAATGTTGCAACTATAAAAAAGTACACAATTTGTGTTGCCTCTTTAATCTTCAATATAAGTACAAGCCATGGCAAAGACTGAAAATTTCATTTGTACAGTTCCTGTGCTGTCCTTCCTTCTCGCAGAAAACATGGGGATAATGATCCTTACATGACTGCCACATTATCCCCAGAACACAGCCAAGTGTCTGCAAGAGATTGTTTTTGTCAAGATTGTTCCAGCCCAGATTTTAGGTTTGGTTTCCATTTCATTAGAATGCAATTACATGCTATGGCAAAAAATGTACACTTCAGAATATCATAGATTTTAATAAACTCATCCATAGGATTTATTGCAGGCCTGTGGCTTTGGACTGCATTATATTAAGAACAAGGTCAGGTCACAAAACTAGTCATGGTTAAAACCAAAATATTTTCTGTATTGAACTAGTAAATGGAGAAAAATGACTAACTACTCAATCAACACTTATGCTAAGGTTAAACACTAAAATTTGTGCCAGTCCCTGCCATGTACTCTTTTGGATCTCTATGGACTCAGCACTTCCAGATTCAGCTCCAGTCTCAGGTTCAGAAGGAACTGACCCAGCCAGAAGTTCAATCAATACAGCTCCGGGCTTCAATGTCATCTGGTTTAAAATTGTCAGAGGGGGTGCTGATGGGGCTCCACCTTCTACATCTCATTTGACCCCTCCGTTGGCAACACTACCTTGAAAATTGTTGCTATTTAACCTTTTACTAGGTGATGATGGAAGCATGGCTCTAGGGATATGGGAAATTTTTCAAAACTATTGGATGGATTGCCATGAAAGTTGGTGTAGATATTTATGGTTCCCAGACATTGAATCCTACTGACTTTGGCGCTCTCTTAAGTACAAATGCCAACCTGCTAATGGTGTAAGACAAAAAACATGGAAAACAGCAAAGTAATTAGGACTCTCCTCTGGGGAACACGAGTGTGCCTACAAAAACGTGTTCCAGCCCTCCTATATGGATATGTATGTAACAATTTTGACCTCCTGATGGTGCTAAAGGAAAAGTCAAGGGCTCACCATAGTCCTTATGATTCATCCTTATGGGACCATGCAACTATATAAAATTTTCATGGGGATCCATTCAATAGCTGTTGATATTTTACAATCTGGACCAAAGTGCTGGAACAGATTGCCATGGAGCCATGCCACTAGCATGGCTAAAAACACAAGATGGCCAATCACAGTGCTTGGGTCTCCATGTGGTATCACTTTGGTGGCTTAGCTGCACCTATTTTTTCTATTTTTGAGGGGGGTATAAATTCAGCTTTATGCATTATGCCAGCATGTTGCTGATGATAAAGAGGGTTGTAATTCAGCTCCAGTTAAAAAATATTGCCTCAGAAATGCTGAAACTGTAGTTGATACAAAAATGTTAATTTCACCATTCTTCTATACAGGTGCATTAAGGTGGATGACGGTTGTAATTATTTGTGTGAAGGTATGTGTGCCCTTAGCTTTACATTATTTTAAGGTTAAGACCTTCCAGCTCCCAGCCATGTACCATCAATTGCTAAGCAAACATCCCGTGAGTGTGCAAATTTTTACATCTCTACATCCTTAAAATTCCTCAGAGACAGCCCAAAGATTTCCGGATCTTCTGAGCTTCCAAATGAGCCATACCTATTCACAGAAGTCTTGTAGCTGGTCCTCAACTCCATGTGCAATAGCTCGAAGCAGAATGTAGAGATCAAGTTAGGTCAGCTCGCACTCCTCTGCTTTTTATTTCATTATTTTCAGACAGCTTGTGCAAGCCTCTTCTCTACTCCCTGTCCTCAGGATATGATGATGGTGAGTCAGTTCCCTGTACACTCCTATTTTCTGCTTGCTCCCTTGTTTCTGACAGAGTAGCTATGAGTGTTGCTGTTCATAGTCATTGGTATCTACATTCTCTTTCTCCCTCGAAGTCTGAATTTAGTTCCTTCTGCAATTCTTTCACTCTCCTTCCCTTGCAATTTTGTTTTCTCTCAATTTTCAGTTGAACCCATTCTTTGTCTCATTTCTCTAACTTTGTTTTTCCTTCCACTTTTCTCTGACTTTTCTCCCTCGTCTCTCTCTTCTAACTCTCATCTATATAGTGGTAAAAAAATCTCATTACCTGGATCTCCTGTAATGGGCCTCATTGGAATATTGGTATAAAGAAGTATTATGGGTACTGCCTTTACAAAAATTGACATACTGTACTTTCTGCAACACCAAGTAATATTTTATCAATATATTGCAACCAGTAATGCAAGTTTATCCATCTAGGATAGACTCTCCTCTCAAGGCTGATGGTTTGACTGTATTGCTTCAGCTGTGTACAGTAATGATAAATGTTATTGTTTATACAATTATATACATGTATACAAGAGAGCTAAACTGTGAGCCAGTACAGTTTATATGTACAAGTGAGAATGACTAATTTATATCCTAGACAAACCAAATTTCCTAAAAATAAACTCTCCTCTAAGTTTCATTCATACACAACTGTCCTACATTAAGCAAGACAGCATGGGTTGATTTGTATAATACCTTTACATTTTTCCCAAAACCTTCCTTTCTTTGTTAGTGCTAACTCCACTTTTGGACTGCAGAGGTTTAGGTGTTTACAATCTGCCCAGATTCCACAATCACCTTAATACATACGCCCCAACCAACCTGCATGAATTGTTAAAGCTGTGACAGAAACATTTCCGTTTCTTTCTTTTTAACCAAGTTTCATCAAGTTGTTCCATTTGTTCTCTTATGTGGTAGCCAGGTTAAAGTGATCTAGAGGACATCCAATGTCCAAACCTATCTTTTATGATGTACACTGACTTAGCACTTTATTAGGAACGCCAGTGCAACTGCTTATTAATGCAATTACCCAATCAGCCAATGATGTATTACCAGTGTAATACAAGAAATCATGCAGATAGAGCTCAGGAATTTCAGATACTTTTCACATCAAACATTAGAATGGGGAAAAACTGTGATCTCAGTGACTTTGACCATGGTGGGTGTCAGACAGGCTTGGTTTGAGTATTTCTGAAACCTCTGATCTCCTGTGATTTTCACACACGACAGTTTCTTGAGTTTACTCACAATGGTGTGAAAAACAAAAAACATCCTGTGAGCAGCAATTCTGCGGATGGAAACGCCTTGTTGATGAGAGGGGTCAGAGGAGAGTGGCCAGACCAGTTGGACCTGAAAGAAATTCAATTTAATCTAATTCAATTTTATTTATATTGCGCCAAATCATAACAGAGGTTATCTCAGGGCACTTTTCATGTAGAGCAGGTGTAGACCGTACTCTTTATAGTTACATTTACAGATAACAGATATACAGATATATCTAGCACCAGGGGCAGAAATACATGCAGAAAGCGGCAGGAAGAGAGAGGAGAGAGATGAGAAAATACAAAACTACGGTAGAGAGAAGAAATCAAATTAGTAACAAGCATTTATGAGAGGAAGAGAAGAAGGGAGGAGCTCTTTGCATCATGGGAAGTCCCCCGGCAGTCTAGGCCTAGAGGAGCATAACTAGGGGGTAGTTCAAGCCAAGACTGAGCCAGCCCTAACTGTAAACTTTATCAAAAAGGAAGGTTTTAAGCCTTCTCTTAGACATGGAGAGGGTGTCTTCCTCCTTGACCCAAACTAAAAGATGGTTCCCCAGTAGAGGAGCCTGATAACTGAGGGCTCTGCCTCCCATTCTACTTTTAGAGGCTGTAGGAACCACAGGTAAGCCTGCATTCTGGGAGCGCAGTCTTATACTGGGAAAATAGGGTTCTCCCTATTACCCCAGTAGAACACTGTTCTTTAAGATATGTTTGTATGTTTGAGACAGGATGTGCCTGATTTTTGCAATTTTATGTTTGTGAAAAAAGATAGTCCTTGAAGTTTGTTTTAAGTGGGAGTTAAAGGACATATTCTGATCAAAGAGAACTCAGAGATTCCTAACAGTGGTGCTGGAGGCCAGGGCAATGCCATCTAGAGTAACTATATCATTAGATTAAGTGTTTCTGAGGTGTTGGGACCAAGTAAAATAACTTCAGGTTTTGTCCGAGTTTATCATCCAGGTCCTTCTGTCCTTAAGGCATGATTGAAGTTTAGCTAACTGATTGTTTTCATCTGGCTTCATTGACAAGTACAATTGGGTATCATCTGCACCTGCAGAACTGGTCCAAGTACAGAACTTTATGGTTATGACTAAATTTCAGTATATGTAGGATGCACAAACTGAAATCAATCTGATAAATAGGACTTAAACCCGGTAAGAGTTGTTCCTTAGATGCCAATAAAATGTTCCAGTCTCTGTAATAGGATATGATGGTCAGTGGTATCAAATGCAGCACTAAGAACTAACAAGACAAGTACAGAGACAAGTCCTTTGTCTGATGCAATTAGAAGGTCATTTGTAACCTTCACAAGTCCTGTCTCTGTGCCATGATGCACTCTAAATCCTGACTGAAAATCCTCAAATCATTTAGAAAGTCACACACCTGGTTGGCGAAAACATTCTAAAGGATCTTAGAGAGAAAGGGAGGGTTAGATATGGGTCTATAGTTGGCTAAATCATCTGGATCAGGAATAGGCTTTTTTTTAAAAAGTTTAATTACAGATGTTTTAAAGGGCTGTGGTATATAGCACTCTTAATAGGCTGTACCTGTCTCTGTACTTGTCTTGTTAGTTCTTAGTGCTGCATTTGATACCATTGACCATCATATCCTAGGTAGGGTGATATCCTATCGTTCTGACTTATGGTGATAAGTCGTTCTGACTTATGGTGATAAGTCAGAA
Organism: Xiphias gladius; assembly: GCF_016859285.1. Classification (NCBI taxonomy): domain Eukaryota; kingdom Metazoa; phylum Chordata; class Actinopteri; order Istiophoriformes; family Xiphiidae; genus Xiphias; species Xiphias gladius. The sequence goes on from NC_053413.1 coordinate 4,961,668, forward strand.
CGACGTTGAGGATTTGGTTAAAACAGTGAGTGGGTTTATTTAAACTCTGAACAAAGCCGATTGATTCTAATAATGAGATAAACACAGTTTTAAGGCTCATAATCAACATCTAGATGAATATTGAAATCACCCTCTATAATTAATTAATCTGTACTAAGGACTAAACTTGATAAAAACTCTGAGAATTCAGATAAAAGTTTTTAGGAATAGGCTTTTTTTTAAAAAGTTTAATTACAGATGTTTTAAAGGGCTGTGGTATATAGCACTCTTAATAGGCTGTACCTGTCTCTGTACTTGTCTTGTTAGTTCTTAGTGCTGCATTTGATACCATTGACCATCATATCCTAGGTAGGGTGATATCCTATCGTTCTGACTTATGGTGATAAGTCGTTCTGACTTATGGTGATAAGTCAGAACGACGTTGAGGATTTGGTTAAAACAGTGAGTGGGTTTATTTAAACTCTGAACAAAGCCGATTGATTCTAATAATGAGATAAACACAGTTTTAAGGCTCATAATCAACATCTAGATGAATATTGAAATCACCCTCTATAATTAATTAATCTGTACTAAGGACTAAACTTGATAAAAACTCTGAAAATTCAGATAAAAGTTTAGAGTATAGGAGCGTGGTATACTATAACAAATAGAATAGGCTTTAAAGTTTTCCATGATGGATGTGTAAGACTAAGAACCAGGCTTTCGAATGAGTTATAATTGAGTTTAGGTTTAGGGTTGATTATTAGACTTGAGTTGAAGTTGCCAGTTATCTACAAAAGCCCATGTCGTTTGCTGGACACCACCTTGACAGCCAGCGGTTGAATATGACGTGCGGCCATACATATCATTGCGTGACAGATTAGGTGGGGGCCCGAAGAAAACTACAGAGTCCGACATGGTCTCTGCACATGTTTGCACACCGACTCAAAATTAATTTTTGTGACCTCCGATTGCCATAATCGGGTGTAATTACCACAGATGTGAATAACAATCTTACTATATTTACGTTTATTCTTAGCCAGCAGTTTCAAGTATGATTCTATGTTGCCCACTCTGGCCCAAGGCCTACATTTGACTATGGTCGCTGACTTCACTACCTTCACGTTTCTCCAAACAGAGCTGCCAATAATAAGAGTTGGTTTCTCAGTGGGTGTGTCGCTGGGTGGTGAACCATTGGCCTCTGCTTAGGGCTAGGCTTCATATTACACACCGAGCAAGAGACAACAGGAGAGTTACAATGAGAGAGAGAAGCGCTAAAAGAAGGAAGGAGTGAAGGGTGCTTAAGCAGAACTATTGTAGGTTTAAATGTACAGCGGTTAATTAAGCGCTGTAATGAAGAAAATAGCTAAATTTACTGGGTAGAGGCAAAGCAGCAAAACTCGCTATCAGTCACACAAACACCGACAACAGGAAATGTCACAATACGCTTACCTCGGCATCTCAGCCATCACTCATCAGACTTTACTTTGGGCTATGAACAGAAAGGCTACGGTAACTCCGATCACCACTCTTTACAACTGTGGTGAGCAGAAAAGCATCTCAGAATGTAAAACACGTCGAACCGTGAGGTGGGTGGACTACAAAGGTAGAAGACCACGTTGGGTTCCACTCCTCTAAACTGGTGGTGTTGGTGTAATGCGGACCACAATTTACCCATCCTCTAATGGATACTTCCAGCATGATGATCGTGAAAGAAGTGGGGATTGGCAGCATGAATGTGCTGCTGACAAATCAGCAGAAATGATTTGATGCAAACATGTCAACGTGGACCAAAATCTCAAAGGGCCCTGAGGCTGTTTTAATACCCGGTATTAGTATCCTGTTTCTAATAAAGTGCTTATTGAAAATTCCTATGCAACAATTCTGCGTTAGCAATTTCAGTTCGGTAACAACATTAAGTGCTAAAGGCATAAGTAGTGTGACATTAAATGCAGTACAAAGTAAAGGAGGTCAGCGTGGTAGATGGCATACCAACTGTCATGTCGTTACTGTATATGTGTGATTCAATTAAAATACATTTTCAGTCAAAGTGTTACAGTGGTATTCAGTGCAAAGGTTCTTTTTCAAGTGTGATTGAAAATTGGCATTTAATTTCTCCAAACTTCGTCTTACTAAATGAAAAAAAACAAAAAAAACCAAACAAACATAAAAGCATCCTATTTTCAAGTTCGGGGATGAATTTTCAAGCTCAACTTTTAAAACTTTTAGTTCAGTTCAGGCAAATAGGCAAGACACCAATGTGTATTTTTTTATATTGATACCCACCTGCCGGGCCCCTGACCCCCTGCCTGTTATAGCAGCCGCTTGACAGTGGCTAACCGTAGCCTAACTTTTTGCCTCTCACACAGAGCTGCTGGAGCAGTTAGCATTAGCAAAATGGATAAGTACCAAAAAATTCCATTGTGCTTTATTCAAAGCTTAACAAGATATTTAGGGATGACAAAAAAGTAACATTAACTGCAGTAAACAGCTGAGCTATGGCTACGTACTAACACTTCCCCAAAGACATACACTGGACAACCTCTTGTAGAGTTGCTAGCTCAGCCTCAACATAGGTACCCACAGAGTTACTCTCTCAAAGGGCCATAAATGTCCTTTGGTGACTTGGAAAGCTCTGTCAGTCTCCTTGTCTTTCCATCAGAGAGACAGAGAGTCTGACATTAGCTTTTCATGGCTGATTACCCCTGACTAATGGCTCTACATCTCTTTCCATGCTACACGGAGGGATGGTCAGTCAGTCTCCCTCATGTCCCCCTGACCCTCCAAGTCACACACTATAAAGTCACAAGGCCATGCCCCCTTGCTCCCTTCCCTTGCTGGAAGAGATGCTTCTTGCTTCTTGCAAAATTTCAGGGTGAGTTAGCCCTTAAGTTAACATACAGAAGTCATTAAAGTGCTAAGGAAAATATGGAAATTTGGATCATATCACATTAGACGATATTGCCCAGTTGTCATGGAATTGAACATGTTCAAAGTTCTAAAACAACTGCTAAATGGTCCTTGGGGTGAGAATTTTTCATCAAAGAATTGATAATAATTGCATATGTAAATATTTAACAGAAAATAATATTGCAGTGCTACATATGAAAGCAGCTCCTTTGTGACCAGTTTAGAACATGTTGCTAATGGTGCCACAGACCCCAAATTATTATTTGTCTTTCCTTTTAAACTATGGGTAAAATCATCTAATTCTTTGTTACAATACCAGTCCATACAAACATTTTTATATTTTTACTCCCAGGTGAAATTCTCAACTAGGCAGTTCTGACCAATATACAAGAAAGTCTAATATTTTGGAGATTTTGGAAAATTCCTTCATACTATGAAGATGATATTTTGGAGTTTGTATTTGTGTAGGCTTAGGTCATTGCAGGTATTTAAATAGATATTTGTCGGTAGATGCCACTGTGTGTATGCATATTTGCACAGGATGTCTATAAAGGTAGCTGGAGCGAGGACATTTGGGAAAGTGAGAACATTTTGGCTAGTCCTCACATTCTGACACACCTTCAGAGGACTGTTTGAGAGTTCAGACTTGGTCTTGGGGTTCAGGTTAGAATCAGGTTTAGGTTAGGGCTAGGGTAAGGGTCGGGGTTGGGCATTTAGTTGTGATGGTTGAGGTTAGGGTAAGGGGCTAGGGAATGCATTATGTCAATGAGTGTCCTCACAAAGATAGAAGTACAGCGGTGAGTGTGTGTGTGTGTGCTGACAGGCATGCTGCTGATGTGGTAGAAGACTGAAGAAGTGGGGGTGAGTGTTGGCCTCCACATACTGAGCATGTCCACTTGATGAACAATTATCATTCATTACTGCTAGCTGTCTCACTCTCTCTTTCTCTCCCACCTTTACTTAATACTCTGTTTCTTCACATCCTTCGTTCTCTTGCTTTTCCTCGATGTCTTTCAGTGATTGGCATGGAGCTGTCATTCTGTCAGCCCTCCATCAGCCTATCGATTCACTGATCTTAGCCCGACCGTGGACAAATGCTTGCACGCCAATTTAACTCTGTTTTCTCCTGCACTTTCCTCCTCCCCAGTCCCTTCTCTCTCTCTGACTTGTTCTTTAGCTCTAAGTAGTTTTGGCAGGGAGGTAAATAATCCATTCTAAACTTTATTTCACTGTGACAAGAAATATTGCTCTCTTCGACTGAGGTAAGAATTGGTGTGCCAGTGGTGTTTTGAAAGTGATCTTTTCATGGCTCAGGGAAAACACAGCCTGATATTCAGACTGAAAGGCCATTTTGTTTCCACTCATTATTCACTCTTCCTTTTCCTTTGTGTCTGCCATTTTCTGGGGGGAAGGATTTGTCTTTGCCGAAACCAATCACCAATATGCAATCACTCTGACATTGTTTTCCTTCGACACAGAAAATAAGCGATAATACAGGATGAGGTGTCATAAAATAATAAAAATAATAGAGGAATCCTATTGAAATATTTCTGTTATCAAAAATAAGAGTTCACTACCCTCGACCAATAAAGTTCTGTGTTACCAGGTATTTCGCCTGAAAAACAACGCTGTTGTAACATAAGAGGCTGCTGCCATGCTAGCAGCTCTGTGAGACTATACTGAGGCACAGTGGTTCCTTGAGCCTGCTAAAATGCTGAAAATGACAATGATAAAACTCAAAAATTCTGCTCACCATCTCATTTCAGCACACTAGCATGCTAACATTTGCTAATTGCGACAAAAAACATAAAGTAAAGTTGAGACTATGCTAATTGTATTGGATACAGAAATTTTGACCTGATTGATTTGACCAGACTGATGTCTATGGATATCTTGGCTTGGTTACCTCACCCTTTTTCTTTTAGAGGCTGAAACACTTTTCTGTCTAAATTTTAAGATAATGTGTTACTAGCTTTTAAAATTCAATTTGACATAGATAAGAGACAAATTACTTTGTCAACAGTTTCGGCTTCAGTCAGACTACCAAAATCAAATCATTTGACAAAATTTGAGATATAGGTAGTGATTTGGAGGTCTTGAACCAGGTAAGGGATATAAATGGAAAAAATAATCACAGAGTAATGAAAGTCGGACGATTTGAAAATCTGTTTTTTTCCGGCTGTGAACAGTAGGTTTAGCTTACGTATTATCTTTAGGAATTTTAGTTTTCTACCAGTTTATAGACATGCATTGCCTGCATAGACATTCTATCAGGTGCACTGTCGTAACGAAAAATGCAATAGGCAATATATCTAATTTGCAGCTCACTTCACAAAGGCAGGAAACAGTTTAAGCACAATGAGAGGCACTTAGACAGTTGCTACCCTTGCTATCTGTATCTTCTGATCATGTATCACCCATGTACAAATCTTGTCTCTACTCCACAAAAAGTTTATTGACGGCTGATTAACATTTAGTTCATTTGATTTCTCATTTCTCACCAATGTGTGTTCATTTTTTCAAACTTCATCATTAACAATTGTTGACTAATGGTCAAGTTCGCTTTTTATCTGAGCCTGTTTACTCGTGCCACAAATCCAAGTCTTTTCTGAGTAATATGGATTTAGTACCTTTAGTTTTATCACCATATTCACCAGAGATGTCCCAAGCCCATCCTTGGGATCAGCACTGGGGCTGATCCAGCCACATTTTAAAGGGTTGGGATAAGTTAAAATAAAACCAATCGAATTCCTATCCTGTACTCTAGTGTTTTGTCAACCTCAGCCTGCCAGTGTTGCAAGACTACAGTGTTACTGTAGAATGCAGAATTTCGCTTGCATTCGCTTGCAAATTAGAATGTGTGGATGTGAATATATTTGTGTGCACTGATGTGAGTCACTCTGAGTTCTGGCACCTGGATTGGCAAAAGAAACAGATTTGTGAAGCTCTAACTTGCTCTTAGCAAAGTGTAATGTACAAAACATTCAGGTAGCAGCTTCTTGCTTTTAGCCAGCAGGCCAAAATGAAATTTGTCTGTTGTTAGGTGTGTCTGTGTGTCTCTCCACAGCTGGTGTCTGTTCTCTGCCAAATATCATTTGTTATGGGGAAGAAGCTCCACTCTGAAACACCACTGTACAACCGCAAATGGACTGGTTGTTTCTATAGTTCGAACCCCAACAGAGTGATACAACTTCTCTCATTCATTGCATCATTTCATCATATCAGTTTGAGGAGTCACATTCTCCCACTCTACCTTGACTAAATTTGTATCCGGTAATAAGTTTAATACACATAACTTTCAGCTCCACCATTCTACCTGCATGCCTGCACACCCGCTGTTCATCAACTAATCAACTTCACAAGCTGCAGCAGTATACAGCCCCGGTTCATCTCTCCAGACTCCGTCAGATTGTTCAGTCCCTTTTGCTCTCAGTGTTTCACCAGTTTTTTGTTTTTTTGTGCTTTCCTCAGCCGATTCTCTGCTCTGCCATTGCCTCAGGTTCACTACGCCTGCTAACCAGAACACCAGCCACGTTCAGCCTCATCCTCGTCCCCGTAACAGGTCCACTGTTACCTGTCTGGATTGCTGATCCCCTGTCTGCTCTGCCCCACTTTGAGCCTGTCTGCCTGCTTCGCTCCTGTGCCCAGCTCAGCTGCCTGTTCCGCTCTGCCATTCCCTTCCCCTCTGCCATATCCAACCCCAGAGTATTCCACTTAGCCATCTGACAACCTTCAAGTCAAGTTACAATAAAATACCTTCTAGTTGTTTGTCTCCTGGTCTGTGTTTTCATTTGGTTCCTATGCTGCACTGTTATAACAGTTGTTGCTAGGGACTGATGTTTTGTTTCATACTATTAATTGATATATAACTCATTCCTTGGATGTATATGTTGTAAATACTGTAAACAACTCGTATGTGCAGTGTTATAAAACTGACGGGAGGGCCGTTCTGGAATCTACAGGTGTAGTCTGTGCATTTGTCTATGTAATTTGGTTACATGCTGAGTATACCTGATGAAGATGCAACATTAAAACGTCATAACTGTTAATTTAAGGGGCGCATGAATTCAGTATGCGGGGACCTTTTTTTTCAAAGTATTTTCTGTGACCTCCACCTTGAATGGCAGTGAGAGTTTTTTAGTAGTAACACAATTGTTGGAACACCTGCAGAGTATAATGTGCTCTATCCAAATCACTCTCCAGATAATTCTGTCTTAATAAACTTGATAAACCTTAGCTATGTATGTATATATATATATATATATTTCAGCTATGAAATGTGCCATTTCAAAAAGGACTCTTGCAAACTTAAAGGAGCTTGAACGCATAGCAATGGAACAGCAGCAGAAACTACCAGCAAACAGGTGCAAGAAGCTTCTAGATGGCTACAAGAAATGATTAGAGGCTGCCATTGTTGCCAAAGGTTCTGCATCCAAATATTAGCGAAGGAAACCAATAATTGCATCCGGGATACATTTTGTGTTTGTGTTTTATTTAACTACTATGCAAGTTTGTTTTTTCTTTTTTTTTTTTTTTTTTTTTGTTCAGTAACCTTGGACATTTCATTAAAATATTCTGGTTATACAAAATTTGTTAATTTCTGAAGACATTCTGAATTATGTATTTGAAATTCAGGGGTACTGGTTACCCCACTTCCTGGTTTTCTGCCTGCTGGCGGCTATTCCCCTGAACACACCTATTCCCATTTACCTATTTACCCATTACCCCTCTGTATGTATATACCTCCCTATTTCCACTCACCAGCTGTCAGATTGTCTTCGTGCTCATTGCCAAACTCTTCCAACTTTTTTTTGCTTAAATGCCTGATTTGCTTGATCATCTTGCCTTTATCCAGTCTCATACAACCACATGTTGCTTTGTCATATGGGGATCCAGCATATGACGAAACTTGGACATGTGTTAAAGCCTTAAAGCCTTTTCCTACAAATGAGGTTCTTGCAGCATAAAAGCACAACAAAAATGAATTAAAAACCTACTTCTGTAATCATTTGCATGTTGGTTGCTTTTCAGATCATATTGCATCAAAAGGAGGGAAAGAAAATGTGAGAACTGTCTTAGTTTTGGCAGAGTTTGGATGGTAGACACCAGGGAGTTTTCTGATAGGTTTTGCATTTCAAATTTTCACGCTTGCTGCCTTGGTAAGCTTCAAGTGAGACTTATAAGAGAGAGAGAGGATATCAGGACAGAGGGGCGCAACAGTCCGTTGGGCTTTGACACAAATTTTAATTCCACATAACTACATAATTCCAAGCTATTGTAAAAGTATTTATAAGAATTTTATTGAGAAGAAAATCACAGTTTTTCATCCATTCCAAATCTACTCAGGTGCAGATAAGATTTTCCAAATATGAAAACTTGAGCAAGCAATGTCTGTTTGTTTATAGCAAATGCTGTATTCTGCTCAATAGGTTTAATCAAATGTAAGTCAAAGTGCATGCATCAAGGGTACATCAATCATTGCTTGTGTGACAGTGTTTGTTGTACCAGGTACATGCCAATGCCAGGGCCAATGAAATTTCACAATATTTTCACATCATCCTTTTTGATTAGTTTTAAAACAAAATGACACATTATGTTGTAGTAGTTGTATGCAGTGGACCAGAAGTGTGAGGAAGCCTGTGGAGGCTTTTTTGCCGCACATTTCATTGTTACACCAAGCGTAAAAAGTTTTTTTTTAGAATTTCGGGCTTGAAAATGCAAGTAATGGGACAGTACAGGCTGTTTGAAATCATGAGAACAAAATATGAGGAAGTGCATTGGAAAATATTTGGTTCTTCGATAAAAAGTAAAAATTACAAGACTGTGTACATAAAATTGTAAGCAGAGAAGTTATTCCCAAGGTGCATTTTGCCTAGAGACATCCTTAACACTGTGTTACATGTGTCGATGATGGATGGTCGCTTTTCGAAAACTGATAACACAATCTGCAAATTAAATCGATTCACTTGCAAATTCTGGGTCAAATTTGGATGAAATATGAAATTGTTGTGCCTTGTTTTATTCTCATCTGTAATGACAAGGGAGAACTGCACTGAATTCACCACTATTCTGACTGGGTTCGTTCACATAGCAAAGGAGGCCAAAACTCAGGGGTATTGTAGTATTTACAACCATCTGTCATAACAAATGGACTGAAAAAAACATTATTCTCATAAACAAAGCTGAAATAATTATAACTGCTTGCTATAACATAAACCTACACACTGTCAAATGTCTATGTTGAGTAGTAGTAAGGATATCAATACAAGAAAAATTTGAAAATAGGAATTTAGAGTTGGTAAAATGAATCAATCAATCAGTACATCTAAAAATGTAAGATAATAGTGAAAATTGCCCATCACTGTTTCCCAGAATGAAAGGCAATGTCTTCAAATTGACATTTAGAGGATAAACACATCAGAAGATATAAGCAGTGAATCGTTGGCATTTGTGCTTGATGAATGACCTGAACAAATATTCAATAATCAAAACTGTTTCAACTGTCTGTCAGCTGACTAACTTATTAACTGTCAATAATAAACCCTAACACTTAATATATTCTCCCCTTAAAAGACTGCAACATTTTTTGGAGGCAATAATTGGTATGATATTGGCTATGAGTTAAGTGATGCTAATGTATAGTCTTCATCCCTTTGTCAGGGTCTGTTTGCCTCAGAATTGTGGCAGCAGTCCCCTCACTCTGCCCAAAAGGATAAACTGTCCTCTTCTGTTCTATGCCATCCTCTTCTGTTCAGGCTCTTACTCAAATGACAGGATCACTATCACGAGGGACAGCTACATCCGCTGGGGAATATTTGCATGTCAGCCAGCCTGTCTGCCTCTTTCTCTGTCTCAATTTGTCATCCTTTCATTGTCTTATTCTCTTGTTTTCTCGTTCCCTTTTTTATTCTACCCAACATACTCTTTCTGTCACTCATTCTCTCACTGTATGGTAGATGACAAACAGTATAACAGCTGTGAGGAACAAAAAGGGCCATCTGTATGAAAAAGGAAAAGTCTTACATGAAACCATGGAGACAACTGTTTTCAACATTGGTGGACAAACAATCGTTCTTGCTTGTTGCTGTATATATTGGTGTTCTTACAATCACAGAACAAAATGATGCCCAATTCTCTACACTGGCCCCATAGCTCTTCCAAACAACCTCTTAGACTTCAATATTGTATGTATGTAGAAAGCGAGTTCCAGCATCCTTCTTTTGTGTAGTTTTACACAGGGAACATCAGCATCTTCTCAGTGAAGGTGCTTTCAGAAAGTGAGTGATTAATGCTGCATCTACCCCCGGGAAATTTTGAGGTTCTGTATTTGGAATGGGTGGCAGCATCTCCAATCCTACCAATGACCCGTACCACACACAGCACACGGGCTGCTGCTATCCAAATGCTGTCCACTATGACCTCATCATGCAGCTAAGCAAAAGAGGTCGTAGATTAAAATAGAGAAAATGATCAGCAATATAACACAATTAATAAAACAAGTTTTGCTTACTAATATCATAAACATTGTTAATTAGGCTGATGTTGCTGCAAGATTGCTTCTCTTCTCTCTCTTCTGTGCTTTCTGTGTTCGCCATTGTCACGGGGATGGAAAAGTTGAGCCATTATCAACACCGACAGCAACAGCAAAGAGCTGTGCATGTACTTGAGAGCAACAGCCACCCTCTCTCTCTTTGCTGCCGCCGCCCATTTCTGTGGTATGGCTGCCATCGTTTTCAATGTATAAACGATGGCAGCAAAACCACTGAAGACAAAAACTGCTCTCTGTCTGAAAGCGACTGCTTGGCCTAAGTGTCGAAGCCATAGTAGTGGTCATAGCTGAGCCACACTGCTCTTTCCTGTTAAGCTTAGGATGAAAAAGAGGTGTCTTACCCGTTTAGGCTAGAAGCTGGTCTGAAACAGGTGGTGTAGTGTCAGACGCCACTTAGTAGCTTAGTGAACTGATCGTGCTCCAGATGAAAAAACAATGCAAGCTGACTTAAGAGATAACAACCCTGTTAAATACAACTTTCATTCCTATGAATTTTGGTCACTTGGCACAGGAAAAGCCTCTACAGGCTTCCTCACGCTCCAGCCAAGCCAGTTGAGAGCATGTGTGTCTGAAACATGGTGTGGTGGAGCTGACGCTACCATATGTGTAGTCTCCAAACTCAGCCCAGGATGATCCTAGTGACATCACTAGGCTTATGTTCTCAGTCTAGACAAATATCCTCTACATATTACACTGTTTTCACAAAATGTGAAGTAGTTTTCCTCACTGCCAGTAAAGTGATCAGTCGACATTCCCTTTAACAGATGTGTAGAAGATAAAGAGCCACATGCGTACAGGCTATTATAGAGACACAGTACCCAAGTTTCTCTAGCACTGGTGAAGGTCACTCTGTTGATGCCAGGAGCCTGACCAGAAGCTAGCAGCTGAATGACTGTGGTGACCTCCTGCAAGATGGCTCTAAACCAGCTGCTCAGAGACCAGCTGAGGCCTGTCCTGAAGCAGCTGTGCAAAAAAATCTATGTCAACATCCTCCTTACAGTCCAGAGTAAACTCGAACTATAGACCATCTTGCGATGGGATCACACAAGCCACGATGCTCGTCAACATGCTGGTGTTATGACGAATGAGTACTAAGCAGTCATTACTACATTATTACATGAGTATTCAGCAGTCATGGGTCGGACGACACCCCTCTTCGAACTCAGCTTACATTTTGATCTCAACTACACACCTGTAAAGTTTCGTGACTGTATCTTGCACAGTTGTGACGTTATCGCAGGGACAAAATCTGTCCAGAGATAGACAGACGGACAGAACTGCCAAATTACTAAAACTACCTAAAACTACCTCTGTGGTACTTCCCACTTCAGTAGGGATCTCAAAAACCACATTTTACCATGGTCACATACAAACACACACTCACACACACACGTGCACAGACACAAACACACACTCATAAGGATTACTTAAAAGAAAATAGCATCTATTTCTTTAGAAGTCACTATACAATGTGTGCCCTTTCACCTTCCACCTCAAAACATTGGTCTTTAGTGTCCTCAGCGAGACCAATAGTATATGTGCACACAAACTACATACAGTTTTTTTAATGTTCTCCAAAGTCTGATCATCTTCTTTGATTCCGGTGGTAGCTGAGAGGTTTAGTGCTGGCAAAACATCCATATTGGAGCTTTGCCCACCCTTAGTTTAAGGAGTCAAAATTCCTCTTTCTCTCTCTTCCTCAAGTGCTCAGAGAAATCTTCAAACTGCTTTATTTGCAAAAATCGACATTTTGCCACAGTTTGATACTAAATAGGCAATAAGACTTAGATTTTACTGTTGGGATAGGCATACGTTTCTTGTAGCAAAATGATGGGCTTTAAAACCAACAGAATATTGATATAAAACAGCTTACTATTTGAGAACATAAAATAATAAGATATAGATCCAGTCTAGCCTTGCTGTACTGATGCTCTTATTTGCTGCCCTATCTTGGCCCTGCATCATAGCACCAGAGTTCCTAACCCTCCGTGAATTGATTTAATTGAGCTAAATCTGAAGCTAATCCTAGCAGACAGGTTAGTGAATCTATTGTACACGCCCAGGCAACTTCTAGAACACTTTGAATTTGCTTGATTTGCAGGAAAAAGCTCCTTCAGTCTTCTAAAGACCTGTAAGCACTCTGAATCCTGGTCTGCTGCATATACAGTACATAGACAAAACAAGACGTTATGGTATGTAGGTAAAACTACATAGTTAAAATAGCATGCCATCGAATGCCATCAGTTGCACTCCTGTGAGCACTGTTGGACTCAGAATGGACAGTTTAAAAAGAAGTGATAAAAATTGGTGCAGCAGAATCATAGATATTGTTTTTATTGATTCCGTACATTCGTCTTTCTTGTCGAAGCTTTGTGCCAACATTAACCGAAATGCTACTCACCTGCTGAAAGTTCAGGCGGAGATTCAGATGTGTTATGCTAGTTGTGGCTAATCAAGCCTTTACCCTTGAGCAGAAATGATGTTGCTGTTCTGTTTCTAGAAAAGATAAAGAGATGCACTCTCAATACAACTTTTTGTGTGATCAGTGATGACGTAAGACACAACGTATGAATCAATGGAAAAGTGCCACTTGGAATTGATTGAATGAAAATGTGTTCTTTTGGAATCCGCCACAGCTTCATTTTTAGAAGAATAGAACATATTATTATTTCCAACTTGGCTCTCTCCAAATGCACCTAGCATAAACATAATCCTTCTACCTTCATCTAAAACCATGATATTTACACATAGTATTTGGACAGAAAAAAGGAAACTGTGGAATGTTGTCTGAAACATTTCAAAATCAGTGAGGGCTGGGAGTCTGGGACTGTGGTATGAAAGTTTTATTTGAGTTTCCCAATTTTTAATGTATAAATGTAAACTCTATTTAATGCCCTTAAAAATTCAGCAATGGATCGAAAAAAGTAGAGTCCATGACATGCACACTACCTTCTGCTAACAACCCCATAATGCATACTCTGCATTTTATAGATGGGAAAATCATTGTTTTGCGGCTCAACAGCTGTCAGTGATGACATAAAACGATGATGATTACTAAGTGTCTGAAGTCTCATTATTTAGTAGTAAATTGATTAATTGTATGGTTGAGTGTTTATTCTATAGGGAGTAGTGGATGAGTGAATGATATTGGACATGGCCCATGGCACTCTCAATCATACATACCCATATACTGTTAAATAATATAATAAGGTTTTAAGAAAATCCTTTCCGACTTCCACTGGACATAAGAGGAGGCAACCAAAGAGTTTGTTATGGCAAAAAAGTGAAATTTTCTTGACTGCCGAAGACAGTCACCTTATTGCAACTGAGCATGTCCTTCAACTGCTGAAGACCAGTCAGAGGGCAAAAAGCCCCACCACCATGACACCAGGAATATCTGTAGTTTATAGAGAGTTACTGACTTCAAACTCTTTGCAACAAAATATTAAGTATGATTACTTTATTTAAGCAGTTTGAATTTGTCCAATTTCTTTTGGTTTTAGGGCAAAATATTTCAAAAAGTATTAGTAAACTCAAATTAAATCTGAAAGTCATGAAATTAAACATTCACATCAATTGAGCTGCAGTACAGAGCCAAAATAACAAAACAGTACCACAAAAAAAAGATAAAATAAAACTGTTCCATATGACAAATATGAAACGATGAACATTTTGAGGGCAGAATGCTGCCTGCACGCCTTTGTTACTGATAGTCTGCCAAATGCACAGCCAAGCTTGAGGTGCTTCACCCACTTATAAACTACTTCAAAAAAAATCATACACAATATGAGACTAAGATACCTTGCTTCTGTAACTGAGCATATTTCAGGCTGAAACAGATTGCTGCCAGGGCAGGAAAACATAGGGAGTGATCCTTCTTAAGTGGGTGTGAATGGAAAATAAATCTGTAAAAGTGGATTCAAGCTTGTGTTTGTCCTGTTATTGGAGAAACTGATTCAATTCAATTCAATCCAATTAAGTTTTACTGATATAGCGCCAAATCATAACAGAGGTTATCTCAGGGCACTTTTCACAGAGAGCAGGTCTTGACCATACTCTTTATAGTTATATTTACAGACACAACATTCCCCCATGATCAAGCACAGATTTTGTGGTGTTAATTTTGGCATTTGATTAGATTTAGTTTTAGTCTTAGTCCTTTGAAAAAACTGTTCTTCACTTGTTCGCCAAAATACTATTCCAGGTTTAGCTTTAGAGGAGCAGATAAGAACTTAATGAAAACCTATTCTTTTAGCAGACATTTAGGGTAAGATTTAGATGGTTGACAGGCTACATTAAACCTGCACTCATTCCAACTTATAAACATGAAAGCAAACCGACTGAAAGGAACATTAAAGTAACATCAAGATGCAGCTCTTGTTAATGTGAAGTTAACGTACCGTTTATATAAATGTTGGCATGCTGGCCTGCTCATGGTTTGTCCCACCTGTGCTGTTGCCACTTCTTGGCTAATTTTCAGTGAGACTGTAGATGCATTGAGTCCATCAATCTGTTTAATGCTTAATGAAAATTGTAATACATTTCATCATATGTTTGTTTTCAAATGTTACTTTTTATTTAGTTTGTATAATTGTCAAATTTTTTTTTTTTCATAGTTTTCGCTAATGACATTAAAGTGGTACTGTTGAAAGTCCTGTCAGAGTTGTTTGCTTGTAGGCTCTTTACTAGTTGTAGGTTCAATTTTATGATTATAACCTCTAGAAATATTTCATCACATGGTAAGAAAAAGAGTGCTGACATGATTTATTTTACCATCTTTATTAAATAGAGGCAGGATGTTTGGACAAACTGTAGTATTGCCAGGGCTAACGAGCAGTTTTTCGCTGCAATAGGTCTTCAAAATGCTGACAAAGAAAAAAGCCTGCTGCTGCAATACGAGGGAATTTGTAATGTGACCTTGTCTATTCTTGGTCAGAAGTAATGAGATTGCCCAGTGAGTCTTGGAAAGCAATATGGGGAATAAATTATTTTTGTATCTTTTTGTAAGCTGCTGTGAAACTGACAAGCTCTATATCTCCCGAATTTCAGATTTGTCAGCCATGATGCCACTGTTGATACAGTTATAATCAACCACCTTATGATAAGAGCAACTCAGTTTGCTTTTGCCTTCTTTCAGTCAAGGTCAAACAATCTCTAACTTAAATAGCCGTCTCCTTCTCACACCGTCTCCAGACATGAATCATTTCTCTGGATACATTTGTAATAGTGTAATTTGAAAGTAATTTCAAACCTCGAAATCTGCACTGTTATTGATGACTATGTCAAATAACCTACCGGCAAACACACACACAAAGTCTGCACATTCACACATACACTCGTGCCAGTCGATTTCACCAATTCTACCTCATTAATTCAAACAGTCTGACTTTCTAAACATCATAAATCACTCCAAGACTAGCAGCCCAACCCCTCTCACCTTTTCTCTCCCTTCCACTTTCCCTCAACCTTATCTTCCCTCCATCTCTCCCTCTATGTCATCTATTCCCTCTTCAATCACTCTCATTGTCTCTGTCTTCCCCTTCCTTCTTTGGGAGGTTCTGAAAGTTTGTAGTATGCAGTCTAAATAGTGCTCTGATAAATTGGCTGTCTTCCATAGGCCTGAAGATTAGCCCAAGGGCAAACCCTCTCCTGTTTCCTGGGTGCCATGCTGAAGATGAATAACTGTTTATTAACCCAATGCAGAGTGAATCCTTCCCCACCTCATTATGGGTTAGAAAAAAAAAAACACATACAGGTAGCTCAAGCTTGTCAACGTAGCACTTTCTCTCTCTCACTCCCTGTCCCTGCCACTCTTCCTGTTTTCTCCTCCTCTCTTGCTTTCTCCAGCAGATAAACCAGTAGCCTGATGTAATGTGACAGTGTGCGTTTGGTTCTTGTTTGCTCCTTGACAACACAGGAAATTGGCTTTTCATCTTACAAAAAACACTTTACTCCGCATATTAGAAGGCATTCATCTTATTATGAGGGGCAGAGGGTAATTGGAATTTTATGCATCCGTTTTTATGGTAACATACTGAGGGCCAGATTTACTAAGGCTTTTGCAGTGTTTTTTCAGTTGCAGGTGCGACATATTCTGTCCCAGGTACATGTGCTGTAAGTATGAAACAAGTGCAACAGGAAGAGTTGCAGTGTTCATGTTATTTTAGCAGGTGTTTTCAAAGTGCTTGTCTCTCCTTATTACAAATGCATGTAAGAGAGGACCACAAGTAATCGCTGGATATCATCATGTATTCCCTGATTTATCAAACCTGCACTAACTGATTTTTGGTCCCTCTGGGGCAGCGGAAACAAATTATGAACACAATATTACTATATCATCTTTTAAGTTGATATAGCGAAATTGTTAACGAACGGTTGCATATTTGTACATTCATGTTTTCACCTGACGAATGTAAGATAAATATTTGTCACTCTCTTTTTGCTCTGTTTTTGGTCCCTACCAAATTCTGATGGAAATATCTGGCTCATTAGCTGCTTAATGCACCACTGTGTTGAACAGCTACTCTTAAACGGTTTCTGTCTTCCGTTTGGTGCTGAGCAGGTAGTGTTCAGTGGGTCACAGCCACCACTTGTGGCTGAGAAAGACGATATGAGAGTAGTGAGAGTGAACCAAAACAGTAAATTTGCAGACTAGACAATGATTGTGAACAAAAGCTGAAACTTTGCTATAATGTTGAAGCTTTAGAGAGCTGCAGATGATAATTCTATGCGGGTTCATTACCGTGAGCGACCTCTTTCACATTGTCACGTTCATTCATTATGACTGTAAAATACTTTTTTATAGCTGATTTAAGTACAGTTTTGCTTGGAAAATTTTCCACCTTTGAAAAGTGGCCATAGAAATAATGCTGATCTTTACACAAGACACAAGGATGGTTTTAGTTAGGAAAGAAATATGAACTAGCCCTTACGTTGTACAAAACGCTATAATGAACTTTTCATCCAAATTTCGTGCAAATTTTAAATGAATTCCCAGAAAATTGGAAAAAGAAGATGCAAACTAGTGGCTATTTCCATCCACTACTGTGTTGCAAATATTAGGAGTTGGATACTTTGAGATAACAGTGGTGCTAATCTCCAATTGGATGCCATGAAACCATTGCAGAAGAGGAGGATGCAGTGAGATGTTGTAATTAAAGGAGCAGCAGTTAAACTGCAAACAACGGAAAAAGATGTGGAAAATTTGATGAAAATATGACATCTCTGTTTGTTTCATGTATTAATTTGAGTAGCTTTACAGTCTTTTCATGTCTCCACACATCTGATTTTTTCATCTACCACAATTTTTTTGTCTCTCCAGTCGGGCTAAAGGTTGAGCTGAAATTTAATCCTTCATGTATGTCCAGTATTAATTCACTTGGTCTGTTTCTATTGAACTTTGTCACATTTTGCTTTGATCGGTATTCCAACTTTTCCACATTAGCTCAGTGTAAAAACCTTTTTGTGCTATTTCAACTTTTTTCCAAAATTGTGGTGTTTTCAGTTAGGTCTTTTTGTGCTCAAGTTGAAGATGCACATACAAAGGTTGGATGGAAACCCACTTAGAGCTCTATATTCGTGAATCCAACGTCCTGGTACAGTTTACAGTCAGATTCACTCAGCTCAGTGTGTCGGGGGCGAGCCAAGCGCATTTCGGTATTTTCATGGCCATGCTTTCTGCAGATGATGTCTCTTTTAAGTCCAGTTTACTTTTGAATTCCCTTTGGATATGTCCTATGGTGATCATGTTTTCCGTGCATAATAGCATGTAACTTTTTCTTGTCATCACATTGATCCAAAACCACCTGCAGTTCAATAACACAGACTAAACATGGATTTAAAATTTCAGTCTAGTTTTTTCATCTTGCATTTCCATGTCTCTGTAATTATTGTAAAGTCTTGTTTGGTTTGATTCAAGAGTTTTATATGCAAATATGACAGTATGGTAGTTTCCTGCTTAATCTTCATATTGCAACATAAACACAATCCTTGTAATGTTCCACATATACATAAGGATCTTTAAGATATCACTCTTTTATAAGCAAAACAACAAGTGTGATATACACATAAGCACGGATGTTTTTGTGGTTATTTTTGCAACAGTCTGATGCTTTTGTTTCACAGTATTACACCAGTGGACCTGCCATGTGTAACTGTTGCTTGAAATTACATGAAAGACATTAGAGACTGCAGATGGAACTGATACATCAAATAAAATAATTATGTTGTTAAGACAATAACATCAGGTGACAGGACATCCAAACTGCATGCTGTCACACGCTGCTAGCGAATGCACTCTACTGTGTGCGTCTGAGCGATGAGAATTTTCGTCTAGCTGACATGCAGTTGGTAAACTGTAGCTTGTGATCACACCATGACCCATGCTTCACATGGTCTTACTGTTGTCCAATAGTGAGAATTAACTGTGGAATACACTTTGTGTACATCCAGCTGAAATGGGCATGGATTTTGTTGTCATTTTGTGTTCATTAAACTTGAATTTGAACTGGACATTTAATAAACTGTGAAGTCACTTTGTGTTTATTAGGGCATTTCCCTCAGTGAACACCCCCCACACACACACACACACACACACACACACACCACCACCACCACTCCCACCAACCCTGTGTTCTCACATGGTAAGAACAGTAGAAGAGATATATATTTGAGCTTGATTTGTCAACACCTGAAGACAACCTGTTTGGTAATATACATTAATGTCATTTCATTGCACACATTATAACATTGAGGGTTGAAAGCAATTACTGAAACAAGGAAAACATGCCAGATAGATAAATCACTTTGTTTTTAATTAAGCAAGCTGAGCACAGAAGAACTGCTGAAAATGACATACAAGGTTTACTGACTTTCAGTGTGAAATTAGTGAAGTAAATGTAAAATCATAGCAAGTTTCGTCCTGCTAAATTCTCAAGCTCTCAAGAATTCCATCACTGCCCTGCGGAAATCTTGTAAGTCCAGTCGCTGTGGTAATTGGCAGCTGACATTGGACCCACATGTAAAAAAAAACAAAAACAAACAAACAAAAAAACAGTTTCATTGACCTGAGACTAAACCAAACCATTAAAAACCTTTTTTAAAAGCATAATAAAGTCAACCAGGTTCTATCAGTTACTGAAATTCTGTCTAACTGGAGATAGAAGGATTTTGCAGAACAATTACAGTATGCAAGTACTGGTGTGCAATGTGAATAGTGAATCAAAGTTTCACAACACCAAATCAAAACAAGTAACTGCAGAAAGTATGACTGGCATTTACATGGAAAAGCTACATTACCACATATTCTGGAGAATGTGTCTGTTGTTCTGTCTTGGTAGAAATACTGAAATATAAAAAGCAATACAGCCTTTGCTGGGAAATCAAACACAAAAACTAAATGTGCTTCTTGTCTTAACATTGAATCTCCATATAAGGCATGAGTTTGTTTTGTTATAAACATTTTTTTGGTCTTTGCACTCAGTTATCTAAAAAGCAATGTGCACTTGTCCACACCTGGGGTTAGATGGAGCAGTATTTACAGCATTGTATCTGCACACCTTTTTGTTACCACATCAGAAGATTTCTTTATGATTTTCAGCTCAAAAAATAACTCAACATTGAAGATATTTTGCCATTCAGGTTGCTGATGTGTTCACCTTCTTATGGTATAGACACACCACCAAGGACAGAACATCACTAACAGGCTTCTCACTCAAATGTTAAGCATAGATACTTACATGTTTTCAAATGCCAGATAAAATGGAAGGCAGGGATTAAAAAGAAATATTCAAAGACAGTAACAGGGTTCAGGATTATCAAATTTTAAACTGTTAAGCATAACATAACAACTCATTCACCACATATATAATATTATCCCATTTTCCCTTCCCCCAAGAGTGTTCCGTAGCCAAAGAAAAAAGGCATAGAAAAGGGGAATCCTCTTCCATTAACTCATTTTTGAAGACCCCTTAAAAGTTCCTTTTAACTTATCAAAATCGCTTTCATCTATGCACGGCAAAGGTCTTAGGCATACTTCATGACATCGACTCTCTGAGGTTCCAATTCACAAAACCTGTTGGTGTAAGCGAGTGTTCTTAGCTTCAAGCAATCGAATACAGTTTGCCAAAAGCAGGGCAGTAACAGCAAACGTAAACCTCCAGGCTAGTACAATGGAGTCTCTGAAGGAGAGTCAAAGTATCAGCTGTTCTCCCACAAAATGACTCTATTTTGCATCAAATAGCTCTGGTAGTAATTTTGTGATAAAAATGTTACACCAGAAAACCAGCCAAGAGTGACCATAAGAAAAGCCCAGTCAGCCTTTAGAGTTGGATGTTCTATCAATCCAGACAATTGCGGTCCAAAAAGCCAACATAGTAGGACGTCCCATGCTCAGTCTAGGGTTGTCCCTGAAGCAGCAACTCCATTTTCTATGTGTAGTATCACTCCTCAACTGACTCGTGTGCTAAGCTAGACAGCTAGCTGCACAGCTGTACCAGCTCAGGTTCAGGAGAAGCATTGGGAAGCTTGGAGTTGAAGATCTGCAGAGAGTCCTTGATGCGTGCCACCTCTCCGGCTGACAGCTTGAGCCGGTGGCGCAACAGACAAGAAAACAGATCTAGTGGCTGCGGTGCTGGTGGAGACAGCCGGTTAATCCGGTCTCTCATCTCCAACAACATCAGAAAAGCAGCATCCTGTGTACCCTGCGTGTAGGGGTAATCCAGCTGGAGAATCAGATCCTTGATGCCCTCAGGGTCAAAGTGCATGCTGTATCCAAACACTTTCAGCGTGTTGATCTTCATATACCCCAGATTGGACGTCTGGTCATCCAAGTCCAATGGTTCATAGAAGAGAGTTTCATTCACTGTTGGATCATCTGTGACAATGCGGCTTCGCAGGTAGATGTGCACTGTTTCAAAGAAGGACTTCCATTTGCTGCCCAGAGACAGTGTCCAGTTGTAACACTGTGCCGTGACAACGGCGTCCAGTCGAGTTCTCTCCCAGTCAGGGAAGTCAGGCTGGTTCACTGGCATGAACCAGCTCTCTGAATGACTTCCACCAAACGGATTAACATAAACCGCAGGCACAGGCTCCAGTGTTGAATTCTTCGTCGAGCATATCTGGAAAGAAATGCCCATCAGCATGTGGATGAGATTGGACTTATTTTTGTTACTCTTGAGGGTGAGCAACATTCTCTTCCTCCAGGCCGGATTGAACCAACTTCCTAGGCGGACATCGTTGCTGATGTAGATGGCATGGACCTCTATTCTGCTGTCCAGTCGTTGAAGCAGATACTTCACCTGAAGAGTGATAAATACAGGTACACAGATAATATTAGAAAGCACTGGTTCTCATGTTTTATGTTGTATATTAATGTTTTATATTTATATATTTTATTTGGATTATATTTTTAATTTTTATCTCCAGACCCAAGCTAAGATAATTTTTCTTACTTTCAGAAAGCTACAGGACATTTTTTTTTTTTTAACAGGCTGAGTACTACCCCTAATGAAGAGTTTACTGATCTGTATGTATAAACTCTGTGGAATGGCCTGTTAATGTTATAGAAATAGTGTGAAACCTATATCTATTTGCTACAACCTGCCTTTGTAAGAAGCTTCCCTTGCACACACTGCATACACAGCAGGGATGTGCAGAGAGCCCATTATTTGTATTTGTATTTGTATTCGAATTAAGGTAGAAAAAGGCATAACAATCCTGCTTTTTTTTTGTTTTTATTTAACTTTTAATTTTAATATATTAAATCATTAATTTAAGTGTTCTTCAATAAACTATTTTAATAATTATGAAGACTTTAATGGTATGTGGGTTTGTGGGTTTCAGAAACCCAGCAATAAACATGTATAACCATAAACATCATTGAAAGGGATAGGATATGGCTCTGTTGTTGATGTGGTACTTCAGGGGGGGTGGGTGGATACCAGGGTAGGATGCTTGATTTGTAAGTGATTGTGCATTGCAGAATTTGACAGATGTTTAACATCTTTGCCTGAATTTACTTTTGCGCACGTAACGGATCACCTTGGTTGGATCTGCACTGACTGTGAAATGCTACCAGACAGCATTGCATGGTTTTTTGGCTGGGGAAGCACTACAAGTAGGCCCAGCGCGCACCTCCTGGAATAGGGGGTGGAGGACTGTAAATGAGTGGTCAAAAATAGTAGACAATGGAGCTAACAATTGTTTAACACACATACCAGCATTTGGGGGCAGTGACCAAGTCCGGTGTTGGAGGTGCAAGCAAACAGATTATCGGCATTGAGATTGCAAGATCGATTGGTTGTCACTCTGAAACATTACTATTTTTTGGCCTCCTTGCGACAAAATGTAACACAATGGATAGTACAAGACATTCATTTATAAGCAGTCAGATTAATGATTTTCTCACAAGTAGTCATGTGCTAAATGAGCTCCTTTTAGGATGAAAGTTCATAAGTGAAGAAAGACAGGGGTACTAAATGATTCTAATCCAATACACTATGTCATATTCAGTGAATGGTCCACTAGCTGTCCGCTCTCTGTATGTGTTGAAAAAAAATCCAGTGTCTTTACACAGCCCTGGCTCTATAAATGGGAAACAAACAAAGTGGCTCGGACCGAGCCGAACAACAAGGCAACAGGCAATCTGTAGGGACCATCGCACCCCAAAAAAGCACCTCCTATCGTCTTTGTTTGCACCTCCAACAAGTGACGTGATGTATGTAAAAGAATGGAGCTAACTATGGATCTTCCTTTCCGGAAAAATGAGAGCAGCCTAACAGGCTATGCAAATATCCCAATCCTTGTCAAATGAAATTCGAAAAAAAAAAAACACACAAAAGGTAGACCGAATTTTCCACTGCCAACAATATAGGCTAAGTTACATGGCTAACAGGCGGTTAGAGTAGGTTAGAATAGTGGCGCTTTATTTCTCCAGTGTGATATCTGCAACAGTGTTACACACAGGGTGACCGAGCAGTGAGCACAGCGTGTACTTTAGGTAAACTAGCTAGTAACTACACTGCCAGAGCTACCGTAGGCTAATCTCTTCCTCCAAGTAAAACAAATTCTGCTACACATATTGCAGGTCCAACAGGAAAACAAAAGAAAAGTAACATTGTAATAAACTACCTCAGCCAACCAGTTAAGGTAAAAAAAAAAAACAATATCAAAACAAAATAGTCTACTATGTTTGTCCATATTTTAATTAGGCTGTACTGCTCTTTTTTTGATATGTGCTCTCTCCCTTTCCACTCCACTCTCCTATTGTCTTCCTGTCACGTCAGCACAAGCAGGCAGAGCACAAATGCAGTAAGCGCTCAGTTATGAGGAACACCAGCTATTTGACGTTTTTTTTCTTTATGATAATAGATATTAAAAAAGTATTTGTATTAAATAAATATTTGTAGAAACCCACTACATGTCCAGCCATCCATTACCAATACCGCTTATCTTTTTGAGGGCCATGGGGGGGCTGGAACCAATCCAAGCTGAAATTGGGCGCACTATTTGGGCTTTGCAAAATACCAAATTCGGATTTGTCTCCACCACTAATACACAGTAAAACTGATTCTGAGCCAGATCTGTATTTGTCCCTAATACTGCAAGGTTTTGCTTGACTGAACTTGCTTGGGTGCGTACATTGTAAACATTTGGGTTTTTGTTTAACTTGTATGCTTACTTTTGCATGCTCGGTATGTTTTGAGTCTGTGATGGGGAAAAATAATGAAATAAATAAATAAATATGGTTCACTCATAAGCCCAATTTACACTGCCATATTTCATGTTTGTTTTTGTAAGAGAATGTAGAACTTTTGCAGCACCATAGCATCCATGTAAAAATACAATACAAACATTTAGTTTGTCAATTTGTGGTGTATTTTAACGTGCGATTATTATTAGAGTTATGTTTTTTGCCTGGGCACAAAGAAACCAGTATCAGTGTCTCTTTTGATTTTTCTCATGATCTTTACGGTAATCAGAGGTACTGTATCATGTGGTCCACAGAGGTTATATATACATATGAAATAAGCTCTGAGAACCTCAGCGTCAGGCATGTCCAAGTCAAAGTTCAGATAGTGGTCCAGGGATGCGGCAATGCTTGGCTGGCAGGAGCCAAGATGGAGGAGGTTGCCATGGTGACAGGCTCCACAGCGGGTTGCATTGTCAGGGGCACAGGAGGAGCAGGAGGTGAAGGAGGTGCCCACAATGCAGGGAATGACTCCCTGGCAGGTGGGCTGCTCCACAGGGCAGCTACAGCTCTTCGCCTCCTCAGAGAAAGAGCCCAGCACTCCATGCTCATTGCAGTATAGCAGAGACTGGGCCCTGCTCAGCCAAAACCCAATAGACCTGCAGAGGGGAAAGAGAAAACACAATAATGTAGTTGTGTATACATACAACATATGCCAACACAGAAAACAGGTAACTGTTTAACATTTAATTTCAAACCAGGCTGAAAAGCAATGTTTCACTGCCCTTTTGGTTGGAAGTTTCAAGTCTGTTATATTTCTGTCTACACTGTGTGGTTGGGTGTGGCCAAAAGTGTGCCCTGTTGCACCTGTAATCACACCCATCACTGTTGTCCCAGTGTCCTGAAATCAGGAATACACCTGTACATCACAGCACCAAGGTGACAAGTTAAACAGCTGGAGGTCAGTGAAGACAACAAATCCAGGAAGCTGTTAAGTTGCTCTTATTGCACTCAGGGAGTTTCTGTTCTTGTGTTTACTAAACTGAAATATAAAATTGACAAAGAATTCAGACCTTTTGCTATAACACTTCAAATTTAGCTAAGGTTCCTCCCATTTCTCTTGATCATCTTTGCGATGTTTCTACACCTTGATTGGAGTCCACCTGTGGTAAATTCAAATGATTGGACATGATTTGGAAAGGCACAAAGCTGTCTGTACAAGGTCTCACAGCTGACAGATTATTAGAGCAAAAACCAAACCATGAGGTCGAAGGAACTGCCTGCAGAGCTCAGAGACAGGAATGTGTCGAGGCACAGATCTGGGAGAGTCTACAAAAACATTTCTGCTGCATTGAAGGTTCCCAAGAGCAAAGTGACCTCCATAATTCTTCAGTGGAATGCTGCAACATAACAAAATTTGAAAAAAGTTTCCAACAGATTCTTGGTCCCTTCTCTTACCAGGGCCCCTCTCCCCAGTTGAGTCCTGGGACTTCTTCCATTGAAGGATTATGGAGGCCACTGTGCTCTTGGGAACCTTCAGTGCAGCAAAAATGTTTTTATAGCCTTCGCCATTTACAGATTCAAATCCCATGTGGCTTGACCATGATTTCTCTGCTAATGTTAAATGAAGTAGTAAAAGGTAGTTACAGTACAGCAAGTGAAGCACTATCCAAAGCATCATAAATTCAACCACAGATGCAGTTGTATTCCAAGCATTAACCATATCCACAGCCACAGCATCAATCAGCACAGCCAGGCAGAGCAGCTGCAGCTGTGCTCACAGCTGGTGTCTGTATACTGTCGGAGCTCATCCTTTTGAAAGGCGGAATGAGCAATAAATGCTTTATGTAAAATGTCCTATCATCTCTCTGTAGCAACTTTAGAGTCTAACTTTGAAACCTGCCAAATATAGTAGATATTGATATGTTACTTGAGAACAGAATTACTATATGTTAATGAAACATTATGTATTAGTTGAGAGATAACTAGGAATCGATATACTGACAACTCTTCGTGAGTGGTTCCTAATTAACTCGGAATCAGCTGCTGAGTGGCACAAACTACTCATTGAGTATGAATTAGTTAGAACATTAGAACATTATCATACTGAGTTATTATTAGTAATGATATACTGTATGGGCATGTATGTCTGTATAATAACCAAAACACATGTCACACAGTGGTACATATACTGTATGTACATATGTACATATGTGTATTTCAAAATATAGCAAAAATGCCTGTTTTCAAAAATATTTGTTTACAGATATACTCTGTATATATTGTAACATAAATACTTAGATATATATCCATATCATATTTGAGGTATGGGTATTAATATTGTCATATTAATCATATATTAAGATATTTTAAGGATACATGCACAAGAAGATGAGAGAATTTTCCCAGTATCTCCCCAGTATGATGTAATAATTTACTTTAGGGAACACAATAAAGTAAGTAATAGAAAGGGTATCATGAAGCAATGAAAGATTACTCTCTCAGTACGCTGCACCACTTGCAGGGAGCAAAAATAATATTTCAAATTATATTTCAGTAATTGGAAATGAATGAGTTGTTATTATTTTTGTGATACTCTGCAGATGATTTAGAGTTAATCAGGTTAGACTCTTCAAGAAACTGGTCGGTACATCAATTAACAGGCATCTATGAAGTTATCATACATTAAACTTACCTCAACCACATCATTCAGTCTTAATTGCTTAATGGTATGGAATATTTGAAATGCCTACATGAAAAATATAAAACAAAGACATAAAGTGAATCACAAAATGATGAATATGTTACAATTATATAGCTTAAACAATTATTTAGACGGAGACGCATCATCCATGTCAAAATGGAAAACAATAATTTGCCCAGTCACAGCTTGGGGTTACATCTATGGGTGGAGCTTATCATTACTGACATGAGCTGGTGGCAGCCAGGACAGACAGCCTCTCACATTAAAACAGTTTCCTGTGGGACTGCCACTCAGATGCTATGGATCGAACATTTAGTTACATGTTTGACTGACTGATTTCTGATTGACCTTGAAATGCAAGAAACCTCTTTTTTTTTTTTTTCCTGTGATGTGATTTGATTTTAATGTTGCATGTGAAATTCATGCTGCTTGAACTATACTGTATGTTTTTCATTTAATTTTGTCACAGTAAATATATACATTAAATGGAAATACACTATATATATATATATATATATATATATATATATATATAGTGAAACACTACAATGTTTGTAGTGTTTATTTCTTTGTTTGATTTGCTTGTCTAGGCATTTTAATTTTTACACAGATTTGTTCCTCACTCATTCCTTGGTAACAACTCAAATATATTCTGTACCTTTATGTAGGGTTTATTTAAGGGTTTTTTTGTTTTGTTAATGAGGGGTAGTGACCTTCCCCCATTTCTTGTCCTGTGTGCTACTTCTATTCTTTCATTCTCCTTAGAGAGGTGAGAAAATCTCTCATTTCATAATATTCTCAGAGTTAAAAAGTTAAGTTTAAGTTTGGGAGTTCGAAAACAATTTTGGTGCAAAATCTTGGATAAGAACCTTACACACAAGACAAGCCTTACACTGCTGTTTACCTCATATGCATCCCATTTTAATGGGTTAAAATCGAATTCACAGTCTGCTCCATATTATCTATAAATGGAATTATTTATCCATGACAATTTGACACTTTTTTATACAAGGGTGGCTGTTTGGTATGACTGCAATAGAGATGAAAATGCAGACATACTGTACATAAATTACCATGCACTTTGGTGCAGTAACAGTAGCAACAAGTTCAGACTGAACATTGGCTCTCCAGAGATTCTGTACCCAGGCTAGGTTCAGGAAATCTCACATTGCCCAAATGCTTCAACCCCAAATAAAAAAAAAATTAAAAAAAACAGACATAAAATGTAAACTTGACACAATTGTTGGCACCTTCTGATGAGTTTAAATTATTTCCTCAAATAAAATAACAAACAAATATGACTCACCTGTGCTTAATGTTCAGGTCACATGACCTGAATTAACCAATGAATAATAGTTTTACTGCATAGAAAGGAGTTAATTGCTTCCAGTTTTTATTTTTCACAATGGTGAAGACGGGAAGGCTGTCCGAGAGCATCAGAAGTGTTATCAAAAAACATAACAATTCCAAAGGCTAGAAGGCAGTCGCCAAAGATCTTGAAATCCCTGTTTCAACAGTTCATAATGTTATCGAGAAGTTTCATAGTCATAAAACTGCTGAGATGCTTCCAGGACATGTCGTTAAGAAGAAACTCTATGAGAGCAGTCAGCGAAGGTTGATGCAGATTATGGAAAAAACACCGTGCCAGACATCTAAAGAGTTTCAGGATGACTTGGAGGAAACTGGAGTGTTGGTTTCAGTCTGTACCATTCACCACTTCATTGTTAATCCACAGTCTTTCTGGGATAATGTTCTTTGTACAGATGAAACCAAAGTAGAGCTCTTTGGAAATGCAGTGCATCATTGTGTTTATAGGCGACGAAATGAAGCCCATAAGGAAAAGATCACCCTACCTACAGTAAAACAGGGTGGAGGTTCTATCATGCTGTTGGGCTTCTTTGCTGCCTCTGGTACTGGAAGCGTTGAATGTATTAAAGGAATGATGAATTCAGTAGATTACCAAGCCATTTCAGAGTGAAATGTGTTACCCAGTGCCAGAAAAATATGTGTGTGGCGAAATTCGTGGCTCTTTTAGCAGGACAATGACCCAATGCAGACATCCGGCAGCACAAAGGAATAGTTGAAAAGGAAAATATGGACTGTTTTAAACTGGCCAGCAATAAGTCCTGACTTAAATCCCTTTGAAAACCTTTGGAGAGACTTGAAACCTGCCATTGCAAAAATGATTCCTGCAAACTTAAAAGAGATTGAACTCATAGCAACGGAAGAGTGGAAGAAACTACCAGTAGACAGATGCAAGAAGATTCTAGATGGCTACAACAAGCTGTGCTGTCATTGTTGCCAAAGGTTGTGCAACCAAATATTAATAAAGGGTGCCAATAATTGTGTCCAGTGAAGATGTTGTGTTTTATTATTTCACTATTATGCTAGTTTTTTTTTTTTTCCTTTGATCAGTAACCTTGTGCATTTTATTAAAGTATATTGATTATACACCATTGGTTAATTTGTATTTATTTCTGAAAAAATTCTAAATTCTTTACTTAAAATTCAGGGGGGCCAATAATTTCATGACTGAGTTTCATGTGTAATTGAATAATATAAAAAAAGCTGTTACGTTCTAATGAACTGTAATTACAAAGTAAACACCTGTGCTTCGATCTGCAGTTATACTCATTCACCTCGCCATTAGAAGCTCATTGTATTCACAGTAGCGTCATTTGCAACATTGTTATTAGAAACACTGCCGACTGACAGTATGCTGTCACATACAGATAGGCATTTTTATTTATGTTGTATTTCTTTCTTTAAAAGCCCACACAAGCCAGATGAAAATCCATAATCACAAGTTGAATAGACCGATAAAAGCGTATGGTAATATGGTCTAAAGCCCAAATATGGATGTAAATCACACAAAATCCTGCAGCTGTCGCAGCAAGTTTGTGTCAAAACCCAACACAAAAAGGAAGGTTTGATGTACATTCAACAGATTTTCTTTGAGCAAAACAAACATAAAGCAGTACTTTAATGATCTGTTGAAAACTTAAATGCATTCTCATCCCTTCACCTATATACTGTATTATCGTAGCATGTTTAATTTTTTAGAGGAGATTGGTAGCTGAAGTCAAACTACTGTTAAAACACAGATTTGTAAATTGTGATTAGAGCCAGAAAAATCCCCAGTAATTTGGATTAATTTCTGAAGAAATTCCAAATTCTTTACTTAAAATTCAGGGATGCCAATAATTTCAACCCGGACTGTTGTTATACTAACCTGGGGGATTGTTTAAAGCCTGTTTAGTCATCGGACTGCTTGTGTTTCTTGTCCCGCCTGTCTTATTTTTTGCGATTTTGCTGTTTCTCAGCAATTGCCTTGGTGAATATGTTATCATAAAAGAGAGAACCATGGTACTCTGAAAAAATAAATCCCTATTTGTATTTAAAATTTCCCTTAACTTTGTACAACATTATAAAGGAAACAAAACTAGTCACTGTTCCAGGCAAACTGGACATGTAAAACACATCACTTCCTGTGTGCCAGGGGAAATTTGCAAGCAAGACCGAGTGTAAGGCAATTCTGTAATCTGTTACAGTTGGATTAAGTCACAAATTATGTGTATTTGGATCTTTATTCAGATTTATAATGGAATTTGGTGTGGCTCATACTGGATGTTGTTATAATTTCTCTAGTCTGCATTACATTGTTTATTTAATGGCATCCATGCTCAATGTTCATATATAAACTATATCTTTAAATTCAGCTGCCAACAAAATAAAATCATTTTTCAGTTATGTAATTTAATTAAAAAGTTCAATAAATAAATAATTTTTATTTGGACAGCACCTTCAAAGAGGGAAAAAGTCAAAACTGAGTCCATATAAGGTTGTATTAAATTGTATTGGACCATATGCATGATTTTCTTTAGAAATTTGAGTTTGTGTATATAATGGGAGGAGTCTTAGATGAATGTAAGGTTGTTCTAATGGTTCTATGAGTAAAAGGAGAAAGCTACAGAGAAAAATCTGAAAAGCTCCCTTAGCCCATTAGCATGCACTTTTGAGATGGCCCACAACTTCTCCTCATCAGCTTTTCAGTTTTCTGTCAAGCTGAGAAAGGTACCAGGCTTCAATATAAGATCATGACGTTAAAATAACAGCTGTGAAACATTGATGAAGATTTATTCTGCACAATATTTCTGCAAATATTTGAATGTTTTCTTCAGAGCACACTGTCTGTGCATATATGAATAATGTTTTTGCTTACACCCCTAAGGGAAAATCCAAGACTAGACAATAGATCTGTTAGGCTACAACACATGTAAGTAGCTAAACAGGTTTTGCTGATATAAAATGATGATAATTATTCCTGTTGCATGCAGTTGTTGCTAGGCCACATTACTGACACTCCCTCTGGGAGTGTTGTGAGTCATTGATGTAGATGATCCAAGGTAAATGCAGGGTACAGCTACTTTATCTAGTGGTGATGGTACTACTGTGTCATAATGCCCAGCAGTTTTACACACTAAGACGTATTTATTACTGTATAATCTGTTGACAGCAGAGACAACCCAAAGCTGAAACATCTTAAATCGATGCCAGCATGTTTTGAATGGTAATCTGCTTAAAGGGAGCAAATGTGTACCCCACTCGCATATTTCCCACCTTACTGTACGTATAAATTTTAGGGGTTTACTAAATTTAAAGCTGAGCTCTTTCCAGACACATAGCTATGGGTTTTCCCAGTGTGCCCCACTTGAGGCGGGCTTTTAGAGAACCTGCAGCTGTAGTGAATCAACACAAAGCAGCCACCTAAATTCCCAGTAATGAGAAATTATGTCTTCTTCATTTAGTTTGTTTTCTGCCAGTGTATCCCAGTGGGTTACCTCTCTCGGGGCAGACTGATGCGAGGTTGGTTCGGGCAACGTTTGCTCAGGGTGAACAGTTTCCTGACGATCTTCTGGGCTTTTCCCAGGACCAGGGCAGTGCTGGACTCCAACTGGGCATAGCGCTTCTGGAGGGACAAGTCAGCCGACCAGAACTTGGCGATCATGGACACATTCAAGAACCGGTCAGTGGGCAAACGCTTCAGGAAGGCTTTGAATTCATCTGCAGGGAGTTTAACAGACATAGGGAGAGGGATGGAGGTGTAGAAAGGGAAGGTACAGAAAGAGAAAAAGAACAAAATTAGATGCTCTCATGTAATTCATATATTAACAATGCCCTTTTTTGAGCACTACAAACCTATTCACCATATGCTATTTTATCCCTAGTGGCATGTGTAGATAATGACTGAGAAAATGAGGGAGTTTCATGTGTAATTAGAATACAAAAAAAGCTGTTACGTTCTAATGAACTGCCA
Source organism: Xiphias gladius (assembly GCF_016859285.1). Lineage (NCBI taxonomy): Eukaryota > Metazoa > Chordata > Actinopteri > Istiophoriformes > Xiphiidae > Xiphias > Xiphias gladius. The sequence goes on from NC_053413.1 coordinate 4,993,814, forward strand.
TTACAAAGTAAACACCTGTGCTTCGATCTGCAGTTATACTCATTCACCTCACCATTAGAAGCTCATTGTATTCACAGTAGCATCATTTGCAACATTGTTATTAGAAACACTGCCGATTGACAGTATGCTGTCAAATACAGATGGGCATTTTTATTTATGTTGTATTTCTTTCTTTAAAAGCCCACACAAGCCAGGTGAAAATCCATAATCACAAGTTGAATAGACCGATAAAAGCGTATGGTAATATGGTCTAAAGCCCAAATATGGATGTAAATCACACAAAATCCTGCAGCTGTCGCAGCAAGTTTGTGTCAAAACCCAACACAAAAAGGAAGGTTTGATGTAAGTAAATTCATGATTTCAGCAGTTCATTTAATTTTATGCCATCCTAACATCACCTCTGCCACTTCCAACAACCTGTTAAAAACCATTTGAGCTTCTGAATTATTGGGATTTGAAAGAGTTTTGTGTTTACTGGCAGTAAGCATGGTAATAAAATGTAGTACATTCAACAGATTTTCTTTGAGCAAAACAAACATAAAGCAGTACTTTAATGATCTGTTGAAAACTTAAATGCATTCTCATCCCTTCACCTATATACTGTATTATCGTAGCATGTTTAATTTTTTAGAGGAGATTGGCAGCTGAAGTCAAACTGCTGTTAAAACACAGGTTTGTAAATTGTGATTAGAGTCAGAAAAATCCCCAGTAATTGATAGCCTTTATGTAAAATTAATGTTGAAAGGTGCAATTTTGTATTACACTTCCATAAAGCAAGGAGGCTCACGTAAGACAGGTTAAGAGAAGAACGGTCAAAATCAAATCAATCCTGACTTTTATGCTGCATTCACATCATAGCGTTTAAACTGTAATTATGGAAAAACAGTTCAAGTCAGCCTCTGACTTGTCCAGCAATCCATTCAGCTAATTTAAATGGAGCTATACACTTTTTGTTTGTATATAGTATCACTTGGTATTGAACTACTACAAATATATTTATATATATATTATAAATTTGTAGATTCTTAAATCCTTCTGAGATAACGCTGATGATATCATCAGGGTTCTTTAGAGCACTCGTTCCCTCCACAGCCACAGAAGACATTATGAATCTGTTTTCACAGGATGACTAGCACTCTCGACGATGAGTTAAATTTATGAATCTCTCTCCCCTTGTGCCCTGCCAAGAGCACATAATCATCAACGTTCAGATGGAATAATAAAGCAAGACCTTGGAGCCTCTGCTGAACAGCAGCCACTGTGGCCACAAGTGGGGCTTACAGTGTAATGACACACTGATTTTCCCTTCATTCCCAACGATCCTCTAAAGTCAGTAGCCGTAAAGATGACATACTTAAGTAATCTGAGTGAGAGTGAGCCCAGGCTACAACAAACATGCCTCCTGCAGCCTGTGTAAGCTTTAATGTAGGTTAGCTTAAACATACTGTGGGAGTTACCCTATAACTTAGTAGAATCTCTATACAGGAGCAGTTAATTCACCACTTGGCTGCTTGTAACAGAAACTTGTAACTGTTTAAACGTTGACATCAGCTGAATCTTTTTTTACCCAGATGCTGCACTAGGTGAAATGTCATATTCTGCTATAATGTCATGATTACAGTAACTTAGTTAAGTTATAATGTAAGTGGAAATGGTGCAACTGAACAAAGTGCCGAGTTTAGTGTCAAACAGGCTGTCGCCAGATTGTAGATTGCGTTATGTTTTCTCTCAAAACCCAAGTCCAGCTGCAAAGTCATCGTGCTGACAGCATCTTGTTCATGCACTTAGCTGTACATCAACAAGTAAAAGGCACTTCAGGATAATTTAAAAATCTATGCATGGTTATTGTTTTGGCACTTACATACGTAAGCTTTAGCTTTTATTACAAGTAAAAACTCTCTGGAATTAATTGAGTCATGCTATTCTGAATAAAATGTTAGTAACAGCCAAATTTTCCCTGATGGGTAACTTAGTCAGAACAGTTCCTACTCTGTTGCACTAGACACATGGACATCTACTACCCCAGGCAAAATGAAGAGAGGAATTCAAAAAAAATGGATATCATTTCACAAGTGTGTGTTTGTGTGAGTGTAAAATCTCCAACAACAAAACAGAAACTATTGGAGTAAATTACACCGAGAATAATGCTGGCACAGAAGACACAACTTGTACACTGTGCTGGGTTTGCCAAGAGGGTTTTGTTGTTAAGATCAGTTTAGTTCCATTATGGACCAGTGGGCAAATATTATGCCAGTGTGAAGCCTCTGGGAAACTTGAACCTATTATTTCTTTTTCTCCCAAAGCCAGCTAAGTGAGACCTTCTAGGATTGTTGGTCTGCTGGAGAATCATATTCCCATGTGCTGTTGTTGGCAGGTTGACAATGAGGAAATCTGCTGCCAAGCCAACCTGAGCTGAGCCCAACTGACGATGCTCAAGCCTATTACAGTGCTCAATGATCCCAGATAACAGAATGGTCTGTCTCTCTCCATCCTTTTATTTGTGTATGTCTGCTGCTTTCTCTCAGTGTGATCTTCCTCTTCTGGACTAGCTTGTTGGGAGCGTCTCGTTCTCTCTCTTGAATTTTCTGTCTCTGTGTGTTCCTGTCCATCTCCTTCTGCATCTCTTGTTACTCTCAGCTCCTTTATCTCTTTCTGTAGCCTATCTTCCTTTCTGTACTGACATGAGGTTAAATTAGTAGGGCAACATTAACTTTGTCATTACTCTGTTTACTGGGTACATTCCTCAGCTAGTCTGTTTTTAGTGCTTATTTAATTTCACCTCCACTGATCTTCACAAAGAATTAAAAGCTACGCTGAGCTGCAAAGTTTGAAGTTTACACAGGACAGGACAAAAGAGTCCATAGGATACAAATGGGATTTTGGAGATCAGATATTACTACATACAGTACCTATCGATCTATCTATCAATCTATCTACCTATCTATGCTGCTACTACCTAGCGATGAATAAGGTATTTTTAATGTTTCTTATTTCAGGAGAAATAGCAGTGGAATTTAGAGAATTAGTCACTGTTACATTTGAAATCACTTATTAATGTGATTATGAAATTAACATAATTCAGGTTTACTTGCTGACAGCGCAGTAAACGTGTACATAATAGTAATGAGGTTGGCAGTCGTCACCAGCAGACTGCTGATAGGGTCACTTCAGGGCTGAGTGTCCGACACATTATAATGTAAAATATTATGGGTTGTATCTTTATTGATTTATTTTTTCATTTTTGGAATCTTAGTTTCAGTTTTGTTTTTGGTATAGTTTTACAACGTTTTCAACCTCTATTCAGAGTTTGTTTTTGTGTGTGGAAATGACCTGTGTTATTCAGCTTTCATTTAGCTGCTCTTTCATTTTTTGTTTTATTTATACCAATTTAACTATCAGCCGTTTCTGTCTGCAATGTACCCATGGATGTACCGACAACCATCGCTGGATTACTTTGATAGTGAAGGGAACTTAAAAATGGGATAATTCTCAGGCAAGATCTGCAGTTATGAGGGATTTATATCATGTAATAAGGAATTTGTATTGCATCATGTCTACATGTTCAGATTGAAGAGTTAAGACTCAGAAAAGCAGTATATATTTTGATGCAATGCTGAGGGTTTTAAAATATCTACTGCCTCCATGAGCTCTGTGTTCAGTGTCCACTACTGCTGCTCCAGCTGCTGACTGCATTGATGAGATCTAAGGGATAAACTACAAAAACTCACTTCCTGTTGTTTTTAGAACACCTTTATTTACCTGTCCCTTTCACCTCCCACAGTACCTTTGCTTTATATCTCTCCCTCCACGGCCCTCTGCAACCCCCCAGAGAGGTGTGCCTCACAGTTTGTAAACCTCTGGCTCATAGTGTATGTATCTGTATCTGCTTGTTCCAACACTCCATTCCAGCTATATAAGGCTATATAAAATGTGTTTTTTAAGGCTGCACCATTACATCAAATTGAAATCTTCTACATGTCTTGTGCTTAGAGTGTTTACCCTAAAATTCAGCTTAACACACATGGCATCTTTAAAAACCTTAGCTAGAGTTTGAAATAAAGTTTTGTACATTTGAACATTGCTTTGAAGAAATGCTAAAACACCATAAGTTTGGATGAAGGGGACAGACTTGTGCATGATTCTGACTGACTAAAGAAAAAAATCAATTGGTAACATGATAATGAGCTCTCGGTCAAAAACCACTTGGAATTTCACCATTATTGTCCATTTCTGTAACTACAACGTGTCATCCATAACTACTGTTGACTGATAGATTCAAGTATGGCTGCCTAGATGGCATTTTACCCCATCTGTGAGCCCTCTGTTTATAGAGTTAGCTAATTACAAGAACCCATGTGAATTCTGTTTTGAAGGTAGATTTTTTTCCTGCGCACAGATACATGTAGTGACTATGACTATTGGCATCCTTCTGTTTTTTCAGCACCTTTCCTTATCACTCCTTCTTTTTCCTCACATCAGTGATTAACACCTCCCCTTGTATTTTTCTTTTTTCTTCTTCTGTTTTCCTCAAGTCTTTGACACTCTTCAACGTTCCTTAAGCATCACTTCATCCTAGCCTCTGTCTCTCTCTCTCACTCCCTTCTCACATACTCTCGATAGTAATCATTAGCACTGCCATCAAGCTAGAGGAATTTGTCTGTCTGTTTTCCTCCCTTTTTCTGACATTTATGACTCCATGTCCCAAATTTATGGACAATTTGGCTCACTCAAAACCTCTCCGATAAAGAGGCGGGGGGTTGTTTCCCTGATGGCTAACCGCGCAGGCCTGAAATCTCCATTTCTGCGCTGAGTTAGTGATTCATGACATCATCAAGCGGAGACGACAGCTAAGAGACTGGCTGGCTGAGGTCTGTCAATTTAACTCCCTACAAGGACATGGGATATTAAAAAGCAAGAGCCAGGATTTGAAGAGCCCAAACAGCCATATACAGTAAAGTGCAGTGGAGAATGAAGTCCATCAAACTCAAAGTATTCGCTGCCTCTTGATTTTAGCCAAACTAGTGGTGTGGCTCTAAGGTTGACAATGTCAGTCGGTTGGTCCAACTCTTTGGTCCAATATGAATCCAAGTATGGATTGCCATTAAACTTTGTACAGACATTCATGAACCCCAAAGGATGAATCCTACTGACTTTGGTGATCCTCTGACTTTTCCTGTAGTGCCATCGCAAGGTTGAAATTTGTAGTTCTATGTGAAATGTCTTGACACCCATTTGATGGATTCCCATAAACTTTGATAATGTCCCACATGGAATGAATTGTATAACCTGTGTAAACACACAACATTTTGTCTAGAGCAATCCTCAGGTAATAATTTTAAATTTAAATTATTGGCACCCCTGAATTTTAAGTACAGAATTTAGAATATCTTCACAGATGAACCAATTTTGTATAATCAAAATATTTTAATTACATGTCCAAAGTTACTGAACAAAAAAACCTAAAAAAGTAAAATGCTTTAATATATTGAAATAAAAAAATAAAAAAATTATTGATATCCTTTGATGACTTAAAATTAGTTCCTCAAACAAAATTGAACACAATTAAGACTCACCTGTGCTTAATTTTCAGTGGTCACATGACCTGAATTAACCAATAGCTGATGGTTTTAGTGCATAAAATGGAGCTGATTGTTTCCAGTTTCTTTTACACAATGGTGAAGACGGGAGAGCTGTCTGAGAGGATCAGAAATGCTATTATCAAAAACACATAACTATCCCAAAGGCTACAAGGCAATCACCAAAGATCTTGAAATCCCTGTTTCAACAGTTCGTAACGTTATCAAGAAGTTTCACAGTCATAAAACTGTTGAGATGCTTCCAGGATATGATGTTAAGAAGAAACATCAATGAGAGAAGTCTGCAAAGGCTGATGGGATTGTTGAAAAAACACCACATCTAAAGAGCTTCACGCTGACCTGGAGCAATCTGGAGTGGTGGTTTTATCCTGTACCATACACTGCACACTAAACCAAGTAGGGCTCCATGGGCGAAGGCCAAGGAGGACACCACTACTGAAAGAAATGCACAAAAAGGCAAGACTACTGTTTGCAAAAACTCTCATAGTTAATCCAGTCTTTCTGGTATGATTTGCTATGGACAGATGAAACCAAAGTAGAGCTCTCTAGGAATGCAGTGCATCAGTGTGTTTATAGGGGAAAAAAATAAGCCCATAAGGAAAAGATCACCCTACCTACAGTAAAACATGGTGGAGGTTCTATTGTGCTGTGGGGCTGCTTTGCTGCCTCTGGTGCTGGAGGCATTAAATGTATCAAAAGAATAATCAAAGATTACCAAGGCATTTTAGAGCCAAATGTGTTACTCAGTGTCAGAAAATTAGGTTTGAGGTGAAGGTCTTGGGCCTTTCAGCAGGAAAACCACCCAAAGCACACATCCGGCACAAAAGAATGGTTGAACAGGAAAATATGGACTGTTTTAAACTGGCCAGCAATGAGTCCTGACCCAAATCCCATTGAAAGCCTTTGTAAGGGAGGCCGAAATCTGCCATTTCAAAAAAAGGCTCCTGCAAAGTTAAAACAGCTTGACCCCATAGCAATGGAAGAGCAGCAGAAACTACCAGCAGACAGGTGTGAGAATTTTCTAGATGACAACAAGAAACGTTTAGAGGCTGTCTTTGATGCCAAAGGTTCTGCATCCAAATATTAGTGAAGGGTGCCTATAATTGTGTCTGGGGTACATTTTGTGTTTGTATTATTTCACTATAATGCAAGTTTTGTTTTGTTTTTTTTGGTTTCTTTTTTTTCTTTGTTCAGTAACCCTTTTCATTTTATTAAAATATTTTGATTGTAAAAATCAATAATTCCAACCAGACTGTACATGCTAAACGCTAGGAGATTCCCAACTATACTGAGAAAAAAGGTAAAAATATATATAAAAAATATATATACAATATAAACAAATCCAATGTCATGAATATTATTTATTGTTTTAATTTATGCATTTAACAAAAATGTTTAAATTTCATATTTCTATTTTTACCCTTGATTGTTTTTTGGTCTCTGTTGTATTTGACCCTTCACATACATGCCAAGGATCTATAATGCGAGGGTTACACTGCCATGTTGTTTGTGTGTTAAATAATTCTAGCATGCTAACATGCTAAACTAAGATGATTCCAGCTAATCCTCAACATGTGAGCATTGTCACTGTGAGCATGTTAGCATGCTGATGTTAAAAACTTTAACCATAACACTGAAACAACATTAAACAAATTTTCCAAAGGGGGATCGGATTAGAATAAGAAAACACCTTTATGTGTTTATTTTGTCATTTGATTTGGAGGACTGCAGTGGGCAGCCATTCAAATCACACAATCTTCAGATTAAATGTAGGCTGTGAACGTGTTAACTATATACAGTGTGAAGACTGATCAAGGTCCTCAGTTTCACCGTGAGCTTTATAGTTTCACTACGGGCAAATACAGCTATGGCAGGTAGGGTAAAGTAAATACAAGAATCGGTAATATACTGTATGCTATTTTTTCCAGTTTATGTGTCATGCTCCTTGAAAACAGTTTTTTTTTTTTCATTGATTTTCTGACAGCAATCAGTCTAGAGACGACAGTTTGTCAAAAATGGATGGTGGATTTGGTAGAGCTTATTGTTTCATGAGTGACGTGAATTCTGTAGTAGTCCTGTTGAAATAACCTTCACCTTCCTCTGTGGGGATGATGTGAATTATCAAGTGTGCATCTTTGGTGCCCTGCCTGCTGTTTATTCTTCAGATTTTGGAATCATGTTATACCAGAAATCATTCATTAATTACCATTGGTTATAAATTGTCATTCTGACATTATCTTCTTTATGCATGGCAACTGTTGACTTCAACATAATTTTCTTTTGCAGTTTCAGCTCCATATAGGTTTATTCTGTGATGCTGTGTATAATTAAAATATTCTGTCAAACAAATGTACATAAATCAGTTTTAACCCATGTATATACTCCGTGTCACAGCTGGAATTAGAATTGATGGGTTTAAAACTACCTGTCATAGGTAGCAGTGAACACTTGTGTCTGGAACATCTCCTTTCTCTTAAGATGCCTTTTTTTTCGGTGTTGTGCCCCTGTCTGTCAGTTACATCTCATTGAAGATCCTCTCATTAAGTCTCACATGATTTCTCGCAAGAACAACTTCAATGGTCATCTTTCTCCCCCCGTGCCTTTAATGCAGTTGCAAAAATGACAGACAATAAGGTTGGAGTTTGGATGTCTTCAGGCAAATGCGGCAGCGCTCTCCCTCTTTCTAATTCTGCAGTGATCCTGGCTGGGAGAGACGGAGAGGAAAACAGAGGGTCCAGAGCTGACTGTAAGCTGCTATCTCCATCACTTCAAAGTGTCTGGAACACATTAAAGGCGCCATCAAATATACATTGCTGAAACTGCTCACAAAATTGTTGGTAGGGAGGATTTTATGTTTGGCAGTCTCTATGGATCCTCTGTATTAAAAACTAGACCTAATGTACTTTTTTGAAGTAAGATTAGTAATTTTTCAATAGATAGATTGAGAAGACTGTCTCAATAAAACCACTTTATGTACCTCGAACATAACTTAAAGTAAATTTTGATTTTATCTAAAGGTTAATGGAAATGAAGCTCCAGTAGAGAGGAGACAGCAGAAGTCATCACTCTTAATTTGAAGAGCAGAGGAAAACTCTTGAGTTGATCAGCCTCAACCGTAAAACTCGTAACTGGTTTAAATGTTGTGGCTTATCAGTGTATATCCCCAGGGTAGTTAATGCTGATTTTGAATACCCATGAATCCTATGGAGGCATACAGTATGTGCTAAAATGTGTAAATGTTATGCAAAACTAAAGCGTCATTTAAGTGTCCATGATCTGATAGATTTCTGATCTGATGCTTTCTGATACAAAACCAGTAACAAGCAATAAAAAGCTTATAGTGTCTGCTGTTGCACATCCTTAGCTACTAATCCTGTCAAAAAAGGATCAGATAGAGAGAAAAAGAGTAGAAAACTGGTCTTAGTGAGTGATTCAGTATGATGCGCTCTAATTACATTTGCTTCTTAATAAAGTAAGCCTTTTGTTTTGATTAACCCCTAATCCCCTAAAGAGGATAAAAGCGCATCTTCTTACTTAACTGAAGTTGTGACTTGTCAAATACTTAAGTTAACAAGATACTGTATCTTCATTATGTTAATATAAAACAAAATCCGTTCACAATTACGTGTTGTACAAAAATATTTGCTATTGTGGTTTTAGCTGATTTTAAGGAGAGATGGTTAAGCATTTTTAAGGCAGCAGGGGAACTCATATTTCTATGTTGAAAAAAGTTGTATAAAGCCTGTTACGTCTCCAGATGGAGTTGTATGAAGTCTGATAAATGCCTCAAGTGATGTGACTTAACTTGGGGTTTAAAAATTTAAAAAAAATCTGCGGGTATAGACTTAAAAAGAAGTCAATTTAGCAGAACTCGGTTGCCCATTCCTTATCTCTGATTGAGGCTAGCATCCCCGAGGCTACATTATTCGCTACTAGCATAACACACCCACATCTCCCAACTAACTGTTGGCAGTCGAGTTGCATCGTGGGTAATGTAAGCGCCAGGTTTTGACAAAGATTCTGGTTCTGCTGCATCCATTTTGGTCCTTTTTTTGTCTGTCCATCATGAGTCCAACAATGTCGTAGTGTAATGCTAGAGTACTTTTTTAAAGTCCCTGTGTGTAGGATTTTAAAATGTCTGACTGGCACCTCCCAGCTGCAGTACAAAAAAGATGTGTAAGCAAACAGCAATACACACAGCCACTGACAATGGATAGGCCGAAATCAGCACCTTTAGTGCAGAAATTGACATCTGGATTGTCTCTTTTTTGTTACATCAAAAATTCTTGCCACCAAGATATGAAACTGAAAGATGCTTATTGAGCAAATAACCATTTATTGTTTTGAACCATTCTTACTCGCACAGTAACCTTACCTAAGTAGCACTACTTCTGCCTTAGTAATAAAAGTGCTCTACTCTTGCCAACACTGGCAGCTGTTCTGCTATGTCAGTCCCCCTGATGAGCGGACAGGACACCATGTACTAACAGCTCTCATTCAAATTCTTCACCTGAATCACTAAACTCTGGTTTTCAGTTGAATACAAATGGACCAAATGACAGACCAATTCCCTCCATGTCAGACATTGCTGCAGGGGAAGTCTGGCTTTCTAAGCTGAGGAATTGTAACTTTGTACTACTAAAACCCACAAAAGACAACACTGCATTCGAATGGCCAATGACTCAAACTGAAGTGTGTTTCAGTAAAGCCTGACATGACATCACACACACACAAATCCAAACAGTGACAGAGTTACATTTAACATCTCAAACACATTCACTGGCTCTATTTTCAAACTCATTGTGTAACTGAGAAATCTGTGGTATTTCTGTTTGGGAACCCAATATGTGCAAAGGCATAACACATCAAGGAAGAAATACTATTAGGGAGTGCACTTATTGGACTCTTGTGGGTGATGGTAACGTGAAAATAAAAATGCTTCAGTGTTGTACCTTCAGCCTCCACCTATTCATAGAGAAGATCAATCTCAATTAGTAGCACCATTTTCCCTTTTCCAAAAGACTGAAATATAAAAATAGTTATAGAGAGGAGGGCTGAAAGCCAGAGTCAGGATGACAATAGTCAGCAGGAAGTCTTTGTGGGTTTAGAATCCACTAACAGCTGAATATGGCTCTTGTATAGGAATGACTGATTTGTATACATGTTAGTGCCAATGATACATGCATTATGCAAGTTGCACATGGACAGGGGATTCAAAGATTGACTTACCATCATACACAAGAACTATGGTCCCTCTAAAATGTCAATCGGTTAATACTGCTAACACAGTGAACATGAAGCTTGAAAGAAGCATCCAAGATGGTGCAGAATGGAATTAAAAGAGCCTGACAGCCCCTATATACAGTTCATGAAATACCTACACTGACTGCAAGGCTTATTTCAAAATCTCAAGTTGATTATGTAAATCTTTCCGGTGCCTTAGATAATTATTGTCAGAAACAGTGAGTGTTTGAATCTGTGTGGGTCTGTTTGTGAACTGACTACATAAGCATTTGAATGCTAGGGTTGCTCTGAACTGAAATCAATTCCAAACATATTAACACCATGGAAATCCTTTTTTATTCCAATTATTGAGTGATAAAAAGAAAATTTTGGACTCATTGCACTTTTTACTGCATCGCTGATTACATGTGTTGCATGCAGCTTCCATCTGTGCTGGTAGTGGAATAGTTATTGTTGGGCAAATTACTTGAAAACTGTAATCAGTAACTTATTATGCATTACTCATTGAAAAAAATTAACAACATTACCTCACTGATTACTCAGCAGAAAAGTAATGTGTTACAATGTTTTTCAACACCCCCACATTCGCTTCTTTTGTAGTTAACACAAGTAGAAACAGAAAACAAGACACTGCATTTCAAAAAGCAGGCAGTTCTAGAACTTGGAGGGATTTACTGACCACCAAGCAGCTATCTTAGCCTCAGTGACACAGCTTTCCAGAAGTCGTGACTTCAAAAGTGTGGTTACACACCCTCTAATACACTTGAAGTACACGGAATACACTGTCATGTTCATGACACCAGTTTTAGATGACTTTAGCTTTGTGACATGGAGCATTATCATGCTGGAAGTAGCCATTAGAAGAAGGTAAATTATGGCCATAAAGCGTTGTACAAGGTCAGCAACAATAGTCAGACAGGCCGTGGCATTCAAACCATGAGTGATTGGTATTAAGGAGCCCAAAGTGTACCAAGAAAACATTCCCCACACCATTACACCACTAACACAAGCCTGGACTGTTGACACAAGGCAGGTTGGGTCCATGGATTCAGATTCATCTGACCAGGCTACGTTTTTCCAATCTTCAGCTGTCAAGTTTTAATGAGCCTGTGCCTACTGCAGCCTCAGATTGCTGTTCTTGGCTGACACGAATGGAACCCGGCATTGTCCTCTGCTGTTGTAGTCCATCCGCCTCAAGGTTCGACGTGTTGTGCATTCTGAGATGCTTTTCTGCTCAACACAGTTGTAAAGAGTGGTTATCTGAGTTCCTGTAGCCTTTCTGTCAGCTCCAGCCAGTCTGGCCATTCTCCTCTGACCTCTCTCATCAACAAGGTGTTTCCGCTCACTGGATGTTTTTTGTTTTTAGCACCAGTCTGGGTAAATTTTAAAGACTGTTGTGTGTGAAAATCCCAGGAGATCAGCAGTTTCAGAAATACTCAGACCAGCCCGTCTGGCACTAGCAATCATGCCACGGTCAAAGTCACTGAGATCACATTTTACAGTTTACAAACCTGACAAAAATGAATGGAAAATGGTACAATGTAAAAATAATTAGTAAACAAATGAAATGCAAATGGTTGTATTATATAATTATATTTCAGTTCTACAGTATGAAAAGTTATTATTCCATAGGGGTTATTGGATTATGTTTTTTTTTCTTTTTTTTGGTCAAATCTTTTTGGCTTTCGATTCTGTTGGATTTTTTTGGTGCCTTTGGCTAATAGATGGTGAGCATGAATGCACATATGGGGAAAAAAAGTTAGATTCTTTTTTTTTTTAATTCTAAAAAAATTAAGTTTTGGGGTTATATTTGTACTCGAGGACTAATCAATTAAGTTTTGTTACAGTATCATATTTTCTTTTGAATGGAAAGGGTGCCTCCTACAGAGGCATTATGGGTTGTCAGTAGCCATGATGTTGCTAGACTATGGAGGGTCTTCAGCTCTATTTATAGTGTCTTCTACAGTAAGTCAGCAAAGTCCTAGTTAGCCCAGTTCAACCTGCAAGAGTTTCTGAAGGCTCGTGTAATGTATTTTGCTGCCACACAGGAAATAGATTCCTGACAAGGAAAACGAGGTGAAAGTGACTCCCAACGTCAACTGCAGAAATAGTCTGAAATATCTGTCCAGCAGCCAAGAACTACAGCTGTTACAGATGACAGCCTATAAAGACATTTTTAACTGTGTCCACAAGCCTGACAGGAGAGCATGTAAGTTATGTGACTAATTGACAAATTACACTAATGTGGGAGTGTGTTATGCTTGAATGGATGTGCTTTATGTTTTAAATTTACATTTATGATCAGGTTTGTCAAACATTTGGGCCAGTACAGTAGATTCCTCTCTGTGAAATTTCTTTGCTTACTATTACCATTATTATCTTGTCAATCAAGTATTTTACATGACTACTCAATCTGTGAGAAAAACAAGAATCAAACTCCCAAATTCACTGTAAAATCAATATTGAAGAGAACTGCAACTGAGGCTCAATAATGCTAAAACAAAATATTAGTGAATTCAGTCTATTAAAAAAAAAACATCAATAAAAAATACAATAGTGACAATAGTATAATTTACGTTTATACTAGTCTCCTCTTTTTTAACTACCTGTCAGTGCAGCCAGACACCTTCATAAAAACTGCAACCTACTTCCTGTCTGCATGAGTAAAATCACTTATCCTTCCTCCTCACCCTGGTATTGTATTATCACCCAAGTCAAATTTGGCCTAACCTAGCTGAAACAAACACCTTAGGAGGCCAGTGCCCCTTTGGCATAGCTGTTTGAAGAGAAACTGCCTTCCTGACTCCTGCCGAGAGATCAGAGATGGATAGCTGATTTGGGTGAACGCAAGAGAGGGTAAGGGAGTTAGTCATTTATATCCAGCAAGCTATTTTCAAGTGCTTCCACCTGAGGGGAAACATCTCAATCATATTTCATTTTTTCCCCCGTTTACCTACGGAGGGTTAACAGAACACATATGCTCTTTTCAGCATTGTTCTGCTTCACGCTCGCATGGTTACACACTTTTGGGAGCTGTCCAGGAAACCGCAGCCTTGCATGGTCGGCTGCTGGGAGCTTCCCAGTAAAACAGAGTTTTCTGTCAGCAGGTTAAGGCTGCTCAAGGACATTTAACAGAAGCTTTTAAAAACAGGATAACATTACTGGTTCACTTCACCTGCCATCCACCATGATTGAAATATTGACTGAAGATGTGATACTTCAGGGTATTACTGAGTGCAGATTGTAGGGTGATTCTGAGGGGAATAAATTGGGGGGTATTACTGTCAGGCAGGACTGCTTTGTGTGTTTGTGTGTGTGTTTTAGTGGAGGTGGGAAGGGGGCTGAAAAAAAGTTACTATATTCTTCCGTATGTGTTTTTATTCATCTACTCTGCTGATATCTTATGTGTACGTGAGGTTTACATCTTTGATGCAAACTTTATAAGTAGCTATCAATCACAATTATTCTGTTTCCAGCGGAAAAACCAACTGGTCTTCTTACAACTACAACAATGATTTTCACAGAGCAAATAAAACTGCCTACGTAATGCATCTATGTTTTTCCAGATAGTGAAAAGAAAATATACACTATGTGCTGTCCTGTGTACAACAAGTTACTTAATACCAATTTAAAAAAATACATTACTTTACTAATTACTCAACAGCACAAGTAATTAAGGCCTCTGTATGCTACAAACAAAATGCTTGTCTGTCTTGGTGTTTGAAACCCCTTCCCCGATAAGGGCATCAAGTACAGCATTTTCTGGAACTCTACGAAACAGACAATCCAACAATAATGGTATATTTATAGGATTTATTGCAACTTGAGGACATCAGGGAGACAGCGGGATGCAGTGAAGAGAAGGCTATGACAGTAGGCCGATAAGGTATAAACACTTTAGTAGCCTTTAGTAGTTGGATAACGTCATATGAACTAGTTTGTTTTAAACACGCCAACGCCTTTAGTCACATTATTTGTCATTAGCCGTTACTCAGCCTAGCTCCGTCAATGGTGCATTTCACAAAAACGTCTAGCCACCACACGCAAATGTTACATCTTCAGTAACGGGTAGAAATAGAAAACCAGACTATGCTGTTTAACAAGCATCTAGCCTACATTTTGGAGGTATTTACTGACCATTAACAGCTACCATAGCCCCGGTCACTCCAGACAGGACTCCATCCTGAGGTCATGTCCTAAGTGACACACCCCCCAATCCTTGACAAACCGCATGATACCTGATTGTAGGCTTACCAGTGGCTGTTGGTAGGTGAGTTTATAATCTTTTTATAAATGATATCGTCTCCACACTCTGTATAGGGTTTGATAGCATTTTACTGAATCTGAATCCAGTATCAAATCTGCTTATCAAATCTCATTAAGTACCTTTCATTTGCAAGTAACTAAAGTCACCTGTCTGTCAACTGCTGTTGGACAAGAAGCAAGAAATACTATAATTTTTTAGCTGTATTTACTAAATTAATCAACATTAATATCAATTAAGCTAGCCTAATTAATTTTCTCCATCTGTATATCCCACCTGAAAATCAGATCAGCAGCGGAAGAAGCTGGAAGGGCACTCAGAGAGCGTAGACCTTGCCAATTTCAAACAACTTATACTACACTTCAGGGAAAAAAATTCAAATTCATAGTAAATGATCAAGATCTGCCCCAAAATGTAATGGGTTCTTCCCTGGCCCATGTCCCTTCCCTCCACCGAGTTTGGTGCAAATCTGTTCAGTATTTTTAAATCTGTTTGCAGGTATAAAGAAAGGCAACCAACACGTTTTACTGTAACTCCCTTTGGTTTCACTTGCAGCATGTGAGAAAACCTACAGCAGCCTCCCTATTATTAATAAAGGATAAATGGAGGACAGATACATGATGGCGAATCTTGGTGAACCTCTGCTTAACCACTGTAAGGCATTCCTTAGCATTCAGACTTTATACATTAAGGGGAAGCCATTCTGGCATCTGATGGCTATACCTAATAAGGGTGCATTATCCTTAAATACTCCCAAGGTCTCAGATAGCAAAAGGAATCCAGATGGGCCAGGGCTGCATTTGTCTGTGGACAGATGGGTTTTAATGGGGCACCCACTCGAGCTGCAAATTATCCCAAGTTATAGCAGCACTCTGTTTATGTTTTTACACCTTTGGCATTATCACTGAGTTCCTTTATGTGTGAAGGTTAAGAAGCCAAATGGGTAAGTAGACTATCTGTGAAGCAGAAACGCGAGTAATTTGAAATGATTTATATTGGAGCTACCTTACAAGTTAATATTTGGATTTTAAACTGCACTTAAGGGGAAATTATGGTATGTCTGAAATGCATTTTGGATGGTTGGATAACAACAAAACTACAACTCTCCCCATACACCTTTCTGACGTCGGATAGGGGTGCCTGTGTTGACCATTTTCTGTAACCCTCTAAAACTGACATTCACATCCACTTCACACTACGATTGGCTGGCTATGCATACATGAGAGAGGAGCCAGGCATTTTACTTCACTCTCTAGCTCTTTTCATTCATGTTTTACACAACTATTTGTGACTCTTTTAACGTGAACAACCAAGTGCAACATGAATGCCTTCAGGTATTCATGGAGACACAGTTTGAACATACAGTATGTGCCATTATCCCCATTTTAAATGATATGGTGTTTCTCCCCCTCTCTACAATGCCCGGCTTTTCACTCCACCCTCCAGTGTGGCTGTTTGGATCAACCCTATACACATTGGATTTCTGGCATGGTCGGACAGCACATCTTTAGAAGTAGTTGGAGAGGCCATAAACCAAAGTTTAGAGTGTTTCATATTAGAATAGCGCATGCCAAATGTTCAGTTAAAGCTCCTAAAATCATTTGAGCATATATGTTGAAGGAAATAGTGTTCTGTTAGGCCAAAAAAAAAAAAGAATCCTAATTTTGGGTAAAATGTCACATGGATGCAGCAGGTATTTGTACATATGAAATGCTGAATGTATAATATTGGTCAGTTTTATCTCCCGTAACAAATAAGGAGACTTTATATTTGCGCTTTTTTTTTTTATGTATTTTTAATTCAAAGTGTTTTACCCATGCTAACAGACTGAAACACACTCACTGAGCACTCCATTAGGAACATCTGTACACTTGCTTATTAATGCAATTACCCAATCAGCCAATCATGTGGCATCAGTGCAATGCATAAAATCATGCAGATACAGGTCAGGAGGCTCAGTTAATATTAACATTAAATATCAGAATGGGGGAAAATGTGATCCCAGTGACTTTGACCGTGGTCTGATTGTTGGTGCCAGATGGGCTGGTCTTAGTATTTCTGAAACTGCTGATCCTGGGATTTTCAGACACAAATGTCTCTAGAATTTACTCAGAATGGTGCCAAAAACAAAAAAAAAACATCCAGTGAGTGGCAGTTCTGTTAGACGGAAACACCTTGTTGATGAGAGAGGTCAGAGGAGAATGGCCAGACTGGCTGGAGCTGACAGAAAGGCTACGCGAACTCAGATAACCACTCTTTACAACTGTGTTGAGAAGAAAAGCATCTCAGAATGCACAACACATCGAACCTTGAGTTGGATGAACTACAACAGTAGAAGACAACGATGGGTTCCACTCCTGTCAGCCAAGAACAGCAATCTGAGGCTGCAGTGGGTAAAGGGTAACCAAAACTTGACAGTTGAAGACTGACTGGAAAAACGTAGCCTGGTCTGGTGAATGATGGATTTCTGCTTAGCCACACAGGTGGTTGGGTCGGAACTCGGCGTCAACGGCATGAATCCATGGACCCAACCTGCCTTGTATCAACAGTCCAGGCTGGTGTTGGTGGTGTATTTTTTTTCTTGACACACTTTTGGCCCCTAAATACCAATCAATCATGGTTTGAATACCACAGCCTATCTGAGTATTGTTGCTGACCAAGTGCTTCCCTTTTTCTTTACCTTCTTCTAATGGCTATGGCTAATGGCAATTTGTACAATGGCAATTTGCACAATATTTTGGTTTCTGAGCAAATCCCCACAAAACTAGGTAAAGGTCTTTATTTACCTGAGTGGTGGAGAGAACCAGGCCTTTACTGACTTATAGTAGAGACAGGCCTTTGTTTCTAATTTCCCCTGTTCCCCCAGTTAATGTAAATTAAACATTTCCTCCAGGTTTCAACATTTCCACAACACTAACTCCATCAATACAGCAGGTTTCATGCCATGCTGTCTTTTCCCCTGAATTATGCTAAACTATCATGAATGAAACTCTTCATTCTTTCATTCATTGACATCAAGGTCTATCAGCAGTTAGTCATGCATTTCTTTTCTTCAATCTATATTTCAAGTGTTCTCTGAAGCACCGTCCTCCTGAACTGACTCGTTGAAGAGTAGGCTGATGGATATGTTTTTCTCCTCTTTCAGCCTAAAGAAAGCCATTTTGTTTTCAATCCTTGGGAGCATTCACCTTGTGATTTTTACAAGCTGTGCCTTTAAATAACTATTCCTTTGAACACAAGAGGTGAAATCTCTCCCTTGCTCTAACTTTGCAGCTTATATTTGATGTTTTTTTTTATTAACCTTTAACTGTGGTTTGATAATGAAGCTTTTACAAAATGTACTGTTCTTGAGCCCACAGGAATTCACCCCCCCGGCCCCTCCCAAGCACACACACACACACACACACACACACACACACACACACACACACACACACACACACACACACACTAACACTCACACACACACATACGCACACAGTCAAAGACAATCAAGTAACAAAAGACACAAATGCACGCAGTTTATCTATGTGAAAGACTTCTATGGATACTGATACAACACACAAGCACACACAAAAATCCCCTCATAACATAAATCATCCTTTTTACCCTTGATGGTCAATGGCATGACGACTGAAGTGTTGATTGCTTGAATGTGCACATGCAAATGTTGTGCCTGCTCTGCTGAGATGTTGAATTTAGACTCTATTTATTGATGAAAGTGCGTTTATTTTCTGCAGTACCAGCCTGGGTGCTGACAACCATACAATGTCCTATAGCAAGCATGTCAACAATTACAGTCAAAAACATCTCTCCGTGATAAAGAGCATGTAGTGAGCTATATATCTTTGTTCTCTCAGTAT
The DNA here is from genome assembly GCF_016859285.1 of Xiphias gladius. NCBI lineage: Eukaryota > Metazoa > Chordata > Actinopteri > Istiophoriformes > Xiphiidae > Xiphias > Xiphias gladius. The sequence continues at coordinate 5,012,782 of NC_053413.1, forward strand.
GAAGGCGTAAATAAGCCTTTGAGCCTGTCCTGCAAGATGTCTCTGATGTTTGGAGCCCAGGGCAAAGTAAAGGTGTGTGCAAGAGGCTTAGACTGCACTGAGCTCTCTGCACTGAGGCAATGGGAATTACTTTGTTCCCTGTGGGGCCTGGAGGGTCAGGACGAGGAGAGACAGATTAAAAGAGATTGGCTGAGAGGACGAGAAAGATAGAGATCACTCTAAGGGATTTGGCAAGCGTTGGCACTGGTCACTCAGAAGATAAACTTGTACTGAAAAATTTAAATAGACTTTTCCTCCGTCCTCCCACAACTTTTTACACAAAGGGGAGATAATTAAAAATCCCAGTGAAGAGCCAATCTTGTATTTATGAATTGCAAATTTGGTCCCAATAATCTCCAACCAGTAAGATGTCATGGCTGAGGTGAGTAATGAGGGGCTATAAATATCAAGTGTCATCTGGTTTGAAATGAAAGGTGATCATCCCCTTGTATTAACTGAGTTACAGACTCATGTCAACTGTTTAATGAATTAAGTGCTTCATTCATGAAATGCTTAGACGGTGATTGACATTTGTTGACAAGTGTTCAAGCTGTCTTTATAATGAGTTTAGCTCATGTTGTAATGGACAGCGAATGGAGATGTCTTGTTGAAGAGTCTGCTTCTTATGTTGAGGTGTACACACTGTTTCTCTGACCAGAGCAACTTCCCCAAAAACAGTACAGTCTGACATGCAATGGGTATTAGTGACATTCTAATGTGATATACTGTAATACAAACAGCGCTGGTAACTGGGAGCACTAGGAGATTTCTCAGTGACCTGTCCAGCAGATTGTCCCCAAGTGTCAGACCACTGTTAAGAATGCAAAATGAAATGGGGGTAAATCTGAGAGAAAACAACAGGGGATAGGTGCAGTCATTCAGAACTGTAGACCATCAACCCGTGCCTACTTTTAACCTGATGGTATGATCTCTCCCATCACATGCAACTGGTCAAATGCATGTATAGTATACATCAACACAAAGGTCAGGGGAGGTGTGGAGTGCATGTGGTTGAGCAGTGTGGAGAAAAAAGGGAGAGCCCAGTTGAAAGAGAGAAGGAGAAACAGAGCAAAAGAGCTGAGCAGGAGCACAAAATTAAACATATGTTTATGAACAAGTGACATGGTTAGTGTTTCCCGAAAAAAAAAAAAAAAAAAAAAAAAAACAAGCTAGCAAAGCCACCCTCAGCATGTCATAATATCTTACCTACACCTCTGGAGTCGAATTTATGTTTTAACAAATGTAGCTCAACACTTCAATCATGCTACAGTACATAGGAATTTGGGAGATGAACTAATATGGAATAATAAAGAGCTGTATTCTCCTTTCTGTCAGGTTGAAGTACCTCCAGTTACTCAGAGCTACCCGAGATTCATGAAGATCAACACAAGTCGAGTCAGAGCTCTGAGGCAATGCCAGGTGCCAAACAAGCCCTCCAAAAGATTAAGAATATTAGAGATACTGTGTTTATTCCTGTAGCCTTAATTAGTGCAATTGCCCAACTCCAACTTTTTTTAAACTATTCTGGATGTCTTTTGAAGCAGTTTCTGTGTCTAGTAATAAAACAGAAAGATATCTTGCTGGCAAAAACAGTAAACACAATATTTCAGCAACTCTCTTACATTGTATGTGGTCTGTTGGGAATGAGTGGAGAGTGACCTGGGCAGACATCAGATTACAGTCAAAGTAAGCACTTAAATGGCAGACATGTTGTAGGATCACTTGTCATTCTACAACATACACTTAGGCCATTTTTTTTCTGTTTTATGCAGTTAGAGAAGGTCTAGAATGTTTGACAGTTTGGGATTCCGTAGATACAAACTTCAGTTCAATAATGTAAGAACACAGTTTTGATCCACCCCTCTTTGTCCAGTGTCACTTTAACTTACTGGAAAATCATAATGTAGACAGAACTAGGCTAAATTAATATCCTAATACAGGTAAACTCATCTGGCCTCTAGCTCTAAAACTAAAACAGTGTGAATCCAGAGCTTTCATTGACTCAGTTTAATCGCCCATCAATAGTCTGGTTTCAGATCTGAGGGAGAACAACATATTCCAAACTGAAATTCAGAGAGAGGTGATATATTTTAAGGTATAGATCTACCAGCCTTACAAGAACATAAAGCAGCAGAATAGCCACCTGGCGTCTCTACAGGAATTAAAGATTGCATTGAGTAGAATGTGGCACTGCAAATCTCCAGGCCCTGACGGCTTCCCACCCGACGTGTTTCTGCACTTCTGGGACCTCCTTGGGCCAATATTTCTGAGGTCAATTCAGACTACTTTAGAGAAGGGTGCCTTCCATGAGCATTCCAATGTAGGCAAGGATTTGCTAGTCTGTTCTAACTATAGACCCATATCTGATGAAGTCATACTTTAAGAGGTATATTCTAAACTGCTGGTCATATGTTTAGAGAGTTATATGGACAAACCTTTTCACACTGACCAGTCTGGCTTTATGAGAGTCTAGCATCAGATAATCGATATGCTTGATGCATATGATTAGAAGAATCCAGACAACTACACACTCCATGTGTCATCCTGTCTCTTGATGTTGAAAACGCATTGGACAGGCTTGAGAGGAAGTATTTATGGGCTGTATTAAGAAGTTTGTCAAGCAGGTATGAGTTTTATATGCCAATCCCTCAGCTATGGTTTGTACAAATAGACCTAATTCTAATCCTTTTCCAATTTTTCTTGGTAAAAGACAGGGCTGTGGGCTGTCCTAAAGTCTGTTCTTTATCTCCCTTGAACTGCTGGCTCAACGCTTGAGACAAAACTCAGTCACCTCCCGTATCAAAACATTTCATATTGTATCGGCCTTTGTGGATGACATTTTCATATACTTAATGGAAAATACACCATTCAGCTTGAACATTAAAACCAGTTACCTGTTTCAATCTTGTGGCTGAATTTATATTTACAGTATATTCAATATAGATACATATATATATATATATATATATATGTATATATATATATACACACAAACACACACACATATATATATATATATATATAAACAAAATTACATTACAGTACTTAGGTATTCAGATATATACATCACTCCAGAGCATAGGGAAGGAAAATTATGTAAAAAAAAATTAGGAAGTTGAACAAAATCTCGCAATTTGGACCACGAGACTGGAATATCTACTATAAAAATGAATGTTCTTCCTAGCATTACCTTTCTAATTATGATGAATCTGCTCTCTCCCCCATTGGATTATTGGGATTCATTTGATAAATGAAGACGTAAATATATCTGGAATAATGGCCATCCTAAATTAAAGTTATCAGTATTGCACAGATCTAAAGATAAAGGTGCACTTTCCATCCCTAATTCTAAAATTTACAATTAAAATCTACCAGCTCAGGATGTCATAGCTTGGCTTAATACTGTAAATGCACTTTAGTCTCATGGAACATTTCGAGGAAAAAAATCCTAGGAAACTAGAGGATGTTTTATTCTCTGGTGTAAAAAGCTAAACACTGCACGCTACATTATAGACCTATTATTGTCAACACAACTAGAAATTTGTGAGTTGTAGAGATGTAGAGAAACATTGGAGTGGAACCTTAAATGGCATATATATTTTCTTTTTGGGTTGTTAGTGGTTAGCACTGTTGCCTCGCAGCAAGAACATTGTGGGTTAGAACCCCTGTGTGGAGTTTGCCTGTTCTCCCCGTGACTGCGTGGGTTTCCTCTGGGTGCTCCAGCTTCGTCCCACAGTCCAAAGACATGCACGTTAGGCTAATTGGTGACTCTAAATCGCCTGTAGGTGTGAATGTGCGCACAAATGGTTGTTTGTCTCTATGTGTCAGTTCTGCGATAGACTGCCGACCTGCCCAGGGTGTACCCCGCCTCTCACCCAATGTCAGCTGGGATTGGCAACAGCCCCCCCAAGACCCTCAAAGCATTAGTGGTATGGCTAATGGATGGATATTTTCTATTTAAAAGAAAGGTCAGCACTTAAATCGCATAATGCATTATTAGGGGCTGTGCTTCCCTTTCCCCATTTAATGGACTGGATGAACTGTCTCTCCACCATGAGATTTGTGTCATGAATATACTCCCAACTACTGTCTGGGCAACAGAAGAACATATCTATGCTTAGAGCATGGAAGAGAGACTTTGATATAAAGGACGAAGACATATTCTGGGACAACATGTGGGAAAATACCTTCTGCTCCTCTAAGAACCCAAACTACCAACTTATCCATTTTAAGTTTTGTCACAGAATTTACTATATACCTCTCACTAGGTTTCCCATGAAACAAATACAGAGACCAAACTGTAATATGTGTCAACTTAATTCACAGGGAATCTATAACCACATGATGTGGGAGCGTCCCTCCATGAAAGACTTTTGGGGTAAAGTATCCAACATTTTGTCAGAACTGAGAGGCAAAACTAAGCAACATAATCCAACGTTGGTGCCTCTCACATTGATTCTCAGAAATGAACAAAGACATTGCAAGTTGTTGCTGGGAGTTCTTACCAGCCACCAAACAATGTATTTTGTTTCCATGACATTGTGCTATTGGAGCTGTCTACAGCCCGAATTAATAAGGCAACCTTTTCCACCTTGGAAATGTGATCAAATGCAGCATTGCAAATTGAGAATAATGGCCATGGTTCATGAATAGAGGAACACCGTATATTATACTCTACCTTTCTCAATAAGATACTGTTAAACAGTCTATGAGAGACCCCGGAGAGGATGTTTGGGGGGTTATTAAGAGCGAGACGCCTTGGGGAGGGATGATGAGAGCGATATATGTATATAAATCATCCGAATTGTTTGTATCTGCCATTTTCTGTGGCATTTGCAAATAAAACTTTGTTCAAAAAAGAAATCAGCAGTTATACCCCGACTGGATACGATTAGTAGGAATACATATTGTACCTGAGAGTCGTGATGATTAAAAAAAAGTACATTTTTGCTGTTTTCTCACATGTGGTGGGTGGTTATTACCAGATAAATGCATACTTTACCAAAAATATAAGTTATAATAATTTTTTCAGAGGCCTTAGACTTTTGCAGATGAACATTTATAACAGAAATGAACTGGCCCATTAAATGATTAAATCTGAGAACACATCTGGAAAGCTTTGCATGTTTAGACTGGTTGATGGTGATACTGAGCATGTTGTTGATCCTCAGCTTTGGTGGCTTTCCATTTCCCGTGCAAGATTGAGTGCAAATTGCACCTACCGTTTGAGTCCATTTTTTCATCTGCATATTGTTCTACTGAGGTGATGTAATTACTTGAACACATTTCAAGTCTTTATGGAAAGACACACACAGATCCTTTAGCTGATACAAATGAGGAGCAAAAAAATTACACTTTCACACAAACCCTTATTATTTGACTTTGAAGCCAGGCTCTACAGATGGGAGCAAAACAATTGCAATTACATTCCCATACAGGATAGGCTGCCACTTCACAAAATGGCTGCCTGTCGCACATACTACATCTCCCAGGATGCCTCACCACTAAGACAGATGTAGGTGCTTAAGCCACCTAACTGATGCAGGACTTGGGAACTTGAGGGAAGACAAACAAAGGGAGCAGAGGGACAGAGAGCGCATGGCTGGAAGGAGCTGTGCAAACAGACAGAGAGACCACATACATTGAGGAAAGTACCTTAATGCCTAAGAACTGTTCAAGTGGAAGAAGAAACCTTTAAAAGGGGAAAACTGACATTTCACGTTGAGGACTATTTGGAACCCTGTTGAATGTATAAAGAAGCTGTTTCTCCTCCAGGATATTTTTAGTGGGATATTGGACTTTGATTTTGATGAAGAAATCACCTTAGTTACCTGCTCATTGGAGAGTAAAACTTCATCTTCTTCTGGAACATTTATTTTTTGCCTGTTTTTTTCATTTATATTGCACTGCCCCACCCTAGTATTCCCTGGAGACCTTTCATGACATTACAAGGACTAGACGTAGATCCGAGCCTGAATAAGTGATATCTATTTAAAATATGACTATTGGTGTATGTCCTCCAGTCTGACTATCAAACCCTTCACCTCATACAAGTTCATTCCAGAGAGGATGAACTTTACAAACCCTGAAAAGAAAAAAAAAAAACCGTCTTTGGCTGTAGAAGCTCATTAATGAGCACCTCATTAACACGAAGGCCTGTCTACATGGTCATACGCAGCTGTGAAATGCACACAGATGCAAAAACACTTGTGCATTAAACAGAGATGCATAAACACACACACACACACACACACACACACACACACACACACACACACACACACACACACACACACAGCTACACACACTGAAGTGTACTTCTGTCTTTGTGAGGACACCCATTGAAATAAAGCATACCCTAGCCCCATATCCCAACCTCGACCATCACGACTAAATGCCTAACCCCAAACATTACCCTAACCCTAACCCTAATCCTACCCTAGTCCTAACCCTGAAATGGCCCTTTAAAGGTGTGAGGACCGGCCATAATGTTCTCACTCCCATAGTCTGGAACTCAAACTGGTCCTTACAAACGGATAGAAGAAGAAGTACACACACACATGCACACACTCTCACACACAAAAACACACACACACTGTGATGGCATTTTATACGCTGTGTCTCTGTGTTCTAATTGAGTGTCTAGAGAGTCATGTTGGCACTTGGCACCAGGAGAGCCTCGATTCAGTCACTCAGACCAGCAGCTGTAAGCATGCAACAGCAACAAAGAGTGGTGCAAACACAGTCTTTACAAAATTTGAGCTTTTAAACAGAATTTCAAACATCCAGACACAAAACAATGTGAGCATTTATTCAATTATTATTTGGAGTCATGTGCCTGTCTACTAGCCCACTATTCTCCTTTTAGCTCTGTTTTGGTCTCCACAAACTCCTCAGGTAAATATCTAGCACGCTGGCCAGGCAGTTGTTTGATATATATATATCTATATATATATATATATGTATATATATATATATATATATAGAGAGAGAGAGAGAGAGAGAGAGAGTGAGAGAGAGAGAGGGAGACTAACATTGTATATGACGACCTCATGATAAACTCTCTTGGGTTTTATCCTCTGTCTGACTGCCTGATTGAGCCATTCGTACTTTGGTGTGGTAGTGACAGAATTCAGCAAACTCACCTCATCTTAGTCCCCAAAATGATGGGACTGATGTATCCTCATAGCACCCCTAGACTACCACCTTAGTGACGCTTCACGGAGGTCGTCTCCACGTCTGAGGAAACGAGGTGGGTGAAACGATAAGACCATTACGCTGACCAACCCCCGCAGGTGCCATCTTTCCTGCCATCAGGAAAGATGGCACCTCCTTCTTCTCCTCTTATCTCTATCTTCAAGAAAAAAAAAAAAGGGGGAGTTTTACCTCAAGACTTGGAGAGGGGTAGAAGTTAGGGATCAAGAATAAAAAAGCAGAGGCTGAGAGTATGTGTAATTTTCTGTTTGTGAGTGTGTGTTCTATCCTAAAGCAAAGAATCTCTGCTTACCCCTTGCTGTGAAAAAAACTCTCTCAAGCTGCTTTATAAAAGCCAGTGCTCTTAAGCCTGACTTGACTCTTCTCTCCATTTCCCTTCTTCCGATCTTGTTCTGTCTTTCCTCTGTTTGATCATTTTGTCCTTTGCTTGCCATTTCCTCTCCTTACTTTTTATACTTCCCCCCTTCCTTTAGGTGAATACCGTATTTCCTCAAATAGTGACCTGGGCCTTTTATTTACCTCAACTGCAGAAGGTAACAGGCCTTTATTTGAAGCAGACTTGTATTAGAGGCAGACCTTTATTTCTTATTCCCTCTGTTTGAGTAGTATAATTGGTCAGATTTTAGGAGAAGCCTCATTTTGATCCACTACAGACTGCCCAGTTGTAGTTACTGCATTACGCTCTTAATGCCAACTCAACAATTCTTGTAACTGTGTCAAATTAGAAGCCCTCTAGTGGTTCAGTGGACAGAATCGCTTCATTTCTTAACATGGCTTTTATATTAGTATATTGTTTGCAACTACAGCTGGATGGGATCAAAGGACAACAAAGCAAAGTGGATATACACACCCACAGTGACACAGTGACTGAAATAGGACAATAATACTTTAGATGAGTAACTCAGAACAACAAAGTGTTGAAAATGTCATGATTATACTGTTGAATTTATTAAACTAAAGCGGTCGAAACATTATATGACAGGTACCAGGAGTTTATCCACCCCTTTTTTTTTCCTGGCCTGTATTTGGGTGGCGGCCTTTATTTGTGTCGTCCACACCCCTGGCCATTTTCGGAGACCCAGATTTTAACTCTAACCAGACTACTGATTTCCCCCCTCTCCTCTCCTTCATATCATCTCCTGGTCTCCCCTCTCCTTTCTCCTCATCTATTCGACTCCTTCTCTATAATCTCATCACTTTTTCTCTGCTTTCATGTCCTCCCCTCTCCTCTTGTCCACTTTCCCTTCTCTCTACCTTGATTTACTCTCCTCCCCTCTTCCACCTCATCTTTTGCTCCTCTACATGTGTTGAAGGATTATTAGCTACCAGGTTATGCCTTGCAGAGCCACGACGTAATCTCCCCTCACCCGGAGCAACATTCTGAGATGAACTGCCACTGCCTGCGTTCTTGTCAGTTTGGGGCTCATGCCCTTGGGCCATTTATAGGCCTGGATGTGATATAAGGAAGGCAAATAGCATATTGAGCTTCACTGATGAGCTACTCTTTTTGAGCATTTTCTGGCATCTGTCCCCTTCACTCCGCCTCAGGCTCTTTTGTTTCTATCAAAAATCAAACTGTACCTATCTATGTCTGTGGATTGTCACGCCTCTGTCTTTCTGTATAATCCTCCGATCCACCACCGTCTCCATTCCCCTCGTGCCAAAACCTCCTTTCGGCCACATCTGTGCTGGTTTGCTGATGCCAGCGGTCAAGTCTTTTGGGAGATCATGCTTTTCCACCACAACACGGCTAAAGAAAGTGATTGTCAGCTCTTTCTCTCTTCCTTGTCTTTCTTCTTCAGCCTATCTCCTTCTATGCATGCATTCATGTTGCTATGACGAAGAGTTAATAGGAATTGAGAAAGCTGTTGCGGCAGGGGGAACAGATGAAGCAAGAGATTTACTACAGATACTGTAGCTGCAACCCCATACCACTGGAGTCAGCAAGAGAAAAAAAAAATAAAACAGATGAAAAAAGATTACGAAACAAAATGGAGGGTGAATAAATAAATAACAGTTTGAGCTATGAGAAAATAGTATAGATACATTCTGATTAGATCTAATTTTAACTAAGCTAAAAAGCCATTTGGCTACAACATGGCTAATCCCAGCAGACAATAGCCAATGACAGCTATTGTGGAAAGGGGGGCTTTAACCCTCCAAACAAATGACAGACACCAAACAGACTTCAAAGAAAAAGTGCCTTATAATACAAACACACACACTGTTTGATTATGCTGTTGCATTTTTCCTGAAGAAAATAAATTACTTCATTTTGATAATAAGGCCTATTATAATAATGGCAAAAACCCTGAAAACTGAATAATGCTACCATTCAAAAGACCCTCTGATATATATATATATATGTAAATATATATATATATTTATACAAGCTTTTCACTAATATTGGTTTCTGCCTTTCAGGCAGTAACTGAATAACATCTTGATGGCGTAGGGGCGACCTTCACTGAAGGCTTCATGAAATCCACTAGAGGTGAATTAATGCTTGAAATGTGTGTGTGTGTGTGTGTGTGTGTGTGTGTGTGTGTGTGTGTGTGTGTGTGTGTGATTGTACTGCGGCTTCAGTGGGAGTTTAGCTCGGCCATTAGAAGTAGGCTGTCAAAATTGCAGCTTATAGAATAATAATGTTTGTTATCATAATTAATATGGTAAGTGCTGATTAAATCTACATCTACAGTATGCCCCCTCTCCTAATCACACACCACAATGGTGTGAAGAACCTGATGATAAACCACAAAAAAGCAAATTCCAACCTCTTGGGAGCCGATTTCCAGCTTCGCCTGCTGCTCATCATCCGTGTCCTTATCCCCCCTATCACCACACAATATGTCAATATTAGACAATTTTTTGCATCCGATGGTTTATGTCCGATGGTTTTTTAGAATACCTGTATGTGGCAACTATCATATGGTTAAGGTTAGGGAAAGATAGTCATTATGGCAAACAAACTATGGTTAAGGTATGGTTAGAGGTATGCAATTAAAACATCTAGTAAAGTTTAAAGAAAAATAATAGTTATGGTTAATTGCAGGTTATTGATGGGACAAAGACTCTGGTTTCTTGCATGACAGTCAAACATGCTACAAGTCCATCCACTACCCTGACCTCCACACACTTACATTCCACATTTCTACATAAAAGGCACACTGCTTCCTGCATTGGAGCCAAAAGTTTACATGTGACGTAAATCTTAAAGTAGGGAATTTATAACCTCATAATCCCATACAATAATCCCATTTCTGAGTTGTCAAGACTCATTTACACAACACAAATGCCACTTATTCGGTTTATGTGCAAAACCTTTGCCTTTTATCATGTATCTTACGCTCTGCTCTGTAAGATCTGACATGTTGCTGACTTGGTGGTAGAGGATTTTGTTACTATTTTTTAAAGTCTATTACACCTGTAATTAACACTTTTATTGGCCATGGTGTACCCTGTTTCACACCCAGTGCATGTCGGAATAGCTCCAGACCCCATGACCCATTACAATAGTTTAAAAAACCATGAAGGAAAATGTTTTTTCCATTACCGAATAGTTCTCATGATACGAAACTGACTAAATCATCTAATGTATAGTTCACAAAGATGTATAAAAGACCTTAACGTTCCATGCGTAGTTTAAGACTTCTAGTAGCACAATGGAGGTGTTTTTCTATGAGTGGGTCTCCACTTTGTTTATTTTTTGCATTTGCACGAGGATGCACAGGTAAGCGTGCACATGTGTTATACAATACACAGTGATACCAATGGTGTCACGCTATTCCACTGAATAACAGCTGGCAGTACCATGCCAAGATGATTGCGCAGAGAGTCTTAATGCAAACAGCAATTATGTGTATACAGCCAAACCCTAGGTTTCCATTCTTCCTTCAGCCTTTCACTGCTGATGTTGAACCTGAGGCCCTGAGGATCAAAGATATCAAGATTTTGATGGGTGAGGATAACTTATTATATATATGTTTCATCTTTCTAATGCTTCCAGCACAGTCATTTCAAAACTGGCTCAGGTGGCCCCTCTGTATAAAAATGGAAAGCGATGACCATAATAATTATCGGCAAATTTCTAGACTGTCCTGTCTGTCAAAAATGCTGCAATAATCAGTTAAAGCTCTCCATTCTAAGTCAACATCAGTCTAATTATAGAGCCAATCATAGCAACATTTCAGCTGTTACCTTAGTTTGTAAATAATTAAATTAAATGTTAGGACAAGAATAAAGACTGTGCTTGTGTAATAACAGATAATAGTAGTAGATAGGTAATAATAGATTCCTTTGATTAAACTGGTAATTCTTTGCTATTACAAAAGTTGGAGATGTCCATAACTGGTTCCAGAGCTAGTACCCTGTCCACTTTTCAGCATTATTGTTAAATACATCTTTATGCAGATGATATAATTTTATACTTTTTTGCTGATTGTGTTCAGTTGCTGTAGCTACCAAGAAATACAGTATCCTCTCTCCTTTAATACACCTCAATATCCTCTTATCATTTTAAAATTGTATGTTATGCAAATAAAAATATATTCATGCCCTTTCTCACTGACACTAGTTTTAATTTTGAGAGGGTCCTATAATTACAGTAATTTGGCATGGGGCTCAGAGCCGAACCAGCTCCCATTGAGTTGTTGGAGTATGATTGTAGGAGTTATCATTTCTACATTATGGAGGCGTTTTATAGCGATGCCCCATTCTGAGGCCCTTAGAATCTGTTTAAAATCCCACAGTTACACTACTCATCAATCCTTTTTTTAAGAAAATGTGACCAGTTTTCTCCCCATTTGATCGCCCACTGAATTCTCTGGGATTTCATAAAATGTATGATATGCAGATTTTATTTGTTACAACAGACTATGAGTCTGTTGCCAAATCATGATGAAGAGCACACTGCTTTTGCAATTATATTGTAATTTGAACCGATCTAGTTTCGTGTATGGCTTTGTAATTCTTTAACCAATTAATTTTAATCGAATTTTTCATTTCTCATTCTCCCATTAATCTGCATCAGTATACTGTAGCTGATTGTGAAAAGCACTTCATATCAGAGAACTCATTTGGACAACATGTTGTTGTTGTCTGTTCTGATTGATAAAAACATTTTTTAAGATCGGTTTCCTCTTGAGGTGTAGCAGATCACGGCAGCAGGTGATACAAATTTAGACTTATAGTGTTTCTTTCAATGTCATATCTTTTTCCCTGCCTCTTACATTACAAATGAGTACAGTGCCTACATGCATATGATTGGCTTCTGATCAAGAATTGCTCAGTTGCCTTGCCATGAGTTCAGAGCTGAGTGCAGGCTTTTCTTTAGATATACAGTGAGAATCATCAATGCACAACTCTTATCTATAATAATCCTTCCTTGTCTGCCTGCCTTGCTCAAAAAAGCCCTCAAGGAAAAATCTTAATGCTTTCCAAGATTTGTTCTGTATATAACATGTTTTTGTTACGTAAAATAATTTAATAACAAAAATATTCTGATCAATGATTGTTTTAATTCAAGCAGGAAGTGATGGTTATTGACTCTTTCTGCAAATGTAAAGTGAGTGATACCTGTTGCAATATCATAATGGTTTAATAATATCTAAATGGTTTATTCAGATGAATAAATCCCTGAACTATGAAATCACATTGGTTTCTACACCTATACATTTCTAAAGAATGACATTATGTAAAGGCTCTGTGCTTGAGAGTCTGGCAAGATGAGCACGCTGGACTCTAAAGAAACCCTCCTTTGTGTAACACATGCTTATGCTTGCTTTCATTCAAACAGTCCTATGATACACAGTGATGACAACAGCTATACCAAAATCATGCTAGATGAAAGACTTGGATTGGGATTCCTACTGTAAAAAAATGGATGGACAGATAGAGGTCAAGAAAGAAAAAACTACAATGGAAAAAAGGAATACAGAGGAAGCCAAGAAGACTGCCTGTGCCAAACATAGTCCTCCTGTGAAATAAATGAAGGAAGTGCAATAAAATGGTGGAGGAAGTGTTGCCAAATCTTAAGCTGAGGTAAAATACATCTCTGGGACTAAAATAATCCCTCCTTCCCATGTTGTTTTGGTAAATCCAGAAAGTGCTTTTTACATCTGCACCCTGAGACAGCATGCTTTATGAAAGCAATAAAGGTGAAAATGGGCAGACATTTAAAGCAACTGTGTCCTGACAGCATTGAACGGAATCCATGCCAGGATTATTTGTAGGTGGTACCAGGTATCAAACAGATACCTGTTACCTTGCAGGGAGGCTTTTTAATTAACATAATGGCGGAAGAGAGACAATTAAAAAACGTGTACTGTGTTGCAAAACTACAAGAGGAATACTAAGATGTAGAACAGAGAAGGTGGAGAAACCAGTAGAAGATGTGTACTGAGAGAGAGAGATGTAAACATTTATTATCAGGATTTATGGATTCATCCCTGATAAATGGCTGTCAACTGTTACAAGTAAATGCCACGTGTAACAAGGAAACAATGGTTAAATAGTGCTGTCTGTAGCTGATCTCACAAGGTAAATACTGTATAGATAAAAGACGCTGAACAATCAGAGCTGCAAGTGTTTACACACAAATTAATGCAGTCAGTATGTGTATTACTGATGTTAAATAATATTGTTTGCAATAACAATTAATATTGTTTCCCTAAAGCATAATGAATTCAGGGTTTGACTAGTGTCAAAGCTCTTCTTTGAATTCTGTTTCTCTGTTGATGTATACTTTAACAGAGGTCTTTCAGAGAAGCTGTTCTCTGTAGCATATGAGCACCCAGTCTGACATCAGTGTGTGAGTCACAAAAAACTTGGTTGGTTGTGTTGATGTTTAATCTAATGTGCCCTGTCTCACAGTCCGACAATTGTTCACCTTATATATGCTTCCTTTAGGCAATAGTATTAGGAATGTTTCCATAAACATCTATTGTTATGCAGACAAATACCCAATTGTACTTGTCAGTGAAGCCCGATGAAACCAATCAGTCAGCTAAATGTCTATCATGCCTTAAGGACAGAAAGACCTGGATGACCAGACACTTTCTGCTGTTAAACTCAGACAAAACTTGAAGTTATTTTACTTGGCCCCCAACACCTCAGAAACACCTTATCTAGTGATATAGTTACTCTAGATTGCTTTGCCCTGGCCTCCAGCACCACTGTTAGGAATCTCTGAGTTATTTTTGATCAGGATATGTCCTTTAACCCCCACATAAAACAAACTCCAAGGACTGCCCTTTTACACCAAAATAACATTGCAAAAATCAGGGACATCCTGTCTCAAAAAATGCAGAAAAAAACAGTCCATGGTTTTGTTACTTCTGGGCTGGATTACTGTAATTCCTTATTATCAGGCTGCCCCAACAAATCTTTAAATACTCTCCAGCTGATCCAGAAGGCTGCAGCGCGAATACTGACGGGAACTAGGAAAATATATCATATTTCTCCTGTGTTAGCTTCTCTGCATTGGCTCCCCGTAAAATCCTGAATAGAATTTTAAATCATCCTCCTCACCTACAAAGCCTTTAATAGACAGGCACCATCTGGAAGAGCTCATAGTACCTTGTTACCTCACTAGAACACTGCGCTTCCAGAATGCAGGCTGGCTTGTGGTTCCTACAGCCTCTAAAAGTAGAATGGGAGGCAGATCCTTCAGTTATCAGGCTCATCCACTGGGGAACCATCTTCCAGTTTTGGTCCGGGAGGCAGACACCCTCTCCACGTTTAAGAGAAGGATTAAAACCTTCCTTTTTGATAAAGCTTACAGTTAGGGCCGGCTCAGACTTGTCTTGAACCATCCCCTAGTTATGCTGCTATAGGCCTCCTCCTCCTCTGCCTCTCCATCCATACGTATTCTTATACTATCAATGCTTATAACTAACTTCACTTCCTACGGCTGCCATTATTAGTCTCATTGACTATTATAGTTAATCTAATTTTTATTATTATTGCTTTTATTAGTAATTGTAGTGTTGGTATTGTTATTCTTATTATTAGACCTATTAATAGTCTGATTATTGTCTCATTATTATTATTATTATTATTATTATTATTATTATTATTATTATTATTATTATTAGAGTAAACATTTGTGACCAATTTCCAATATAGTTTAAAACAGGGTTTCTTTCATAAACTATTATATGTTGGAGTGTATTAGAGCAAGTGAGATGTGCTGACATCTGAGACTAAATGTATAATGAGAGTGAAATGAACTGTCGGTCTGTTAAACTACATATGTTTATGTAGAAACTTTGAGTAACTAAATCTGAAAAACGTTGAACCCCTGTGAAGGTAAGACGCTCCGAAAGAACTTCTAAGTCGTTGACTGACGGGACATAAATAAGGCACTCTTTATTAGGCATCTGACACAGTATTTTTATTCACACCCTGTACAGAAGTAGGCAGAATCTAGTGTTGAGCCTCAAAGCTGGCTGTGTTTTGCAATTCCACAAAACCAAAGTTGTGATCTTCCAGACTCAACTTATTCATACCTTCCCAGGACATACAGCCTCCCAAACTGTACACGAGATCTGTCCAAAAAGAAAAGAAAATAGCCTTGGAGCAGGGAGCCCTTGTGATTTGTGTATGTGTGTATAGCTAGCTAGCAAGCTAGCCTTGGGTTTTGGTTGGGAAATAACGGGTGGCTTAGATTTGAGGGTATTATTCTCCTGTTTTCTCTCGCACACAGACACATAAAATGATTTAGTCTCTTCCTTGTCCTCCTTCTGTCTCTCTGACACACACATGAATAATCTCATACACACACAGAGTCCTCCCAGTTGTTTTCCTCTCACCACAATAAATTTATCAGCCCATCCCAGCAGACGAGAGTCAGCCCAACTTCCTAGGCACACCCAGAAGCTAAAGAACATTGTGTGTGTCTGTCTGCGTGTGGGTGTGTGTGTTAGAAGAGAGGGGGAGAGATAGAAATACAAAGAGAGAGAAGGAGGGAGAGACAATGAATACTAACATAGAGCTCTGAAAGTCAAACACTATTTGCCATGTAGATTACCCTCCTGTCATCTTTCTGCATTCATTTTTCATCCCAACTTGCCCTGTGTGAGGCGAGTGCATATGTGTGAATGTTTAAGTGGATTGTGTGTGTTCCTTAAAATTAGATAAAAGTTTGATGATCCCCTGGATACATGCCTGTGGGTGTACAGTATATGCCAGTCTGCGCTGTCTGTCCTTGTGCGTGTGCGACTAACCGGGAAGCCTTTTATGATATTTTTAGCTCGTTACTCAAACACAGTCTCTGAAAGTACTAAAGGCCTCATTTTTCATGACAAATAGCACAAAGTTAAGCTCTTGACAAAAACCATAAAGTCAGCAGAACAAGAAAAGCCTAACAAATACTCATCCTCCTCCTCTGTTTTCAATACTGTGCATCTTTAGGAAGATTTGATATGCAGCAAAAAAAAAAAACACCTTGCAAAGCCAGGTGCTGTCAAAATGAGGCTAAGTGAATGCACAGAAATGCCATTTACCTTTGTGATGTCCCTTACAAAGTTATTTCCAAGCAATTGGCAACACACACATGCAATCACCCGAACTTTAGTTCAGTTGAAGAAAAGCTGCCAGAAACCTGTTTCCAATTAAATCCTGCCAACACCTTCCAAATAATTAAGAAATGAGCTGGTGGTGTGTTGATATGTATCAAAAAAAAGAAAAAAAAGAAAAAAAGCTAATTTAGGAAGTGACGCCCAACTTGTTCTTCATTATTGCTGTCATTACATCACCCACCTGTGTCTCACTCTCTTTGATGAATAGTTTTGATAAAGCAGCCCAGCTCGCCGAAATCGATTTCACAAGAATTAGATTATACACCTGATGGAGCTCGGGATGCTAAGACACAGATTTCGGCTCTAAACTCTGTCACACATTACTGTACTATGTTTAAAAATGCAGCACTTTCAAAATGTAAGTCAAAAAAAGATTAACAGGCAGAGTTCCACTGAGTAATAAAGTGAGGCCTAAGTCTTGCTTTTTTAGAGAATGAATAAGTTGAGACAATATTGAATTCCAATTCAACTTTTCTTTAATTATCAACTTTTATAAGACAGCTTAGCTCAGTAGAAATGAGTCACACTGCTCTGAAGATATCTTTTTAATTTCATGAGGGGAAACGGGGCTCCACCCTTTATCGTGATAAATTAAGTTGTTTTATTCTGAAATTATAACTTTCAATATTAGTAATAAAATTACAACAACTTGTATTCCTTCTTATCCCTCTACTACTTGTATACAGTATATTTCCTACTATTACTACTTGTATTACTACAACTACTATTCCTTCACATCCTTCTATTGCTACTTTCAGTCACCCAAGAAGTGGACAACAAAGGTAATAGTGATGTTGTCTTAAATAGTGGACAAGTAAGGAGTTAAGGTTTGTCATGTGAGAGAATTGAATATTGTGAGGATCTTACATTGGAATTAAAGAATGATTCCAGTTTATTACAACTTGGGTTTTGTATGCATAGTCTGGGCCATCATTCCCATCAATTATGACAACATTTTACTTACCTAAGTAATTGCTGAGATAATGACCAGATTAACCAGTTAGGAAACTCCAGGAAAAAAAATAGGTTGAAACCCTGTTGACACCACCATCAATATTAGCTAAACATAAAAGGTATAACAGTGTTAGATCTATATTCTGACACTGGGATTATCTACATTACACGGCCAAAACATTAAGTAATAATGCTTAGTTGATATTGTAATTTAATGGTGTGGAATCCCCAATTATTTTACAATTAAACCAATTATCAAAAGCCCACAGCTTTGCCTTGAACCTGGAGGTTTATGGCTCCTGGGAGTCTGAGGCCTATTTGGCTGTGGGCAAGAAACATTAGAAGTCAGATAATTAAAGCGCACTATTTTGTGAGTCAAACTGAAAGTCAGCACAAAGCTACAGCAAGCATCACGGGTCAAAATTGATCCAAAAAACATCTCCGTAAAATATAATAGAGGTTTATGATGGACAGTTTTTCCCATAACTTTACCAGTCACCTTTGTTTTCTCTTCCACAAAGGTTTGGCTTCCCTGGAGGTTATGCCTATGACCTGTCTAACTGTGTCTCTTGCCCAGTCACTAATTACAAGAGATATTGCTGCAGTCCAAGATCTTGGTATTAACTTAGTGAAGACTATGTTACTACCATTTAGTTATGATTATAGTTTTAGAACTAATACAATAAGATCCAAGTTGAAATAAAATGGAATTACCCTTTAAAGCAAAATTATGTCAACTTTTATGGAGGAAATAACACAATATTCCTCATACAAAGAAAAAGAAAATGAATTCATAAGCCTCACTCAGTTCAGCACACTTAAAGGTTATGCTGTCACAGCCTTACTTGGTCTAACATGACCACTACCTTATGGTGGCTAATGTTCACTAATGTAGCAACAGTACTGAGTTAGTTTGCTAACTTAATGGGTTTCCTCTACTTGTGGTACTTTCATACTGTGTTTTGGTAATTGCCCGTATCCCATTATTGTAACTTGTGCCCATTGTCCAACAAATGTGACATGGTTAGCCACAACACTAAAATGTTGCATGCCAGCCATGTGTTACAGTCAGGGAGATTTTGGATTCACTTCAGTTGCTAGCTTAGTTATAGCTTACTTGACAAAACATCCCGGTGAAAATAAGGGCTATAAACAGCTGGCTGATAGACTTATAAGACAATGTCCCTCAACCTTGCTTCGGACTGTCACTTGAAAAGAACAGAACAGTGCGTTGTTCTGTCTTTACTCCAAGAGCTCTGCCAGAGTTTTAGCCATACAACACTAAATGCCACCTCAGACACATCATAAAACATGCAATAAACAGCATACCGAAGTTATCAGAAGCTCACGCCAGTCTTTTATATAATGTGTTTTGTTTTAATGAAGAAAATGATCAGTAACTGAACTGTAATCCAAGTAGATTATAACACATCATCAGTGATTGTGCTCTATTTGTCAGTAAATATCACGAGTGATTATGAACATAGTTAGAACAACACTTCACAGGTACACACCACATGAATGGAGTGTTATTGAGAACTAACAATCCAACTACAATCCAGATTGGAGATATAAATCATCACCATCCTACCAGTTACTTGTGGAACTGGAACAGGAACAATTTTATGTAACACAACCCCAGTCCAGCTGTCCAAGCCTCAGCTTTCTTATTCACTGTAACACCTTCAGTACCTCCTCAGCTTGTCTGAGCCAAAATGAAAACTGTAGTAATATGTGAATATATATATATATATATATATATATATATATATATATATATATATATATATATATATATATATATATGTCTATATATATATATATATATATATATATATATATATATATTAAATTAGTAATTTTATCAACTGAACCTCATTCACTATGAAGTTAAGGTCTTAAACAACAAATTATTAATGTGTTGATATAAAGGAATGAAGACATTTTAATCAAGCAGCACTTTCATCAGTGAAAATATTGATGATTGATTCATCCACCCAATTTCATTCACATTTTCAATTTGCACATTGAAAAACTTGAGTGGAAATCAAAAACATTCAAGAAAATTTCAAAATATTGCTAATGTGACAAAGTGCAATGTAAAAAGACTAAAAAAATAAATCATTCTGTACATGGAGCATGTGGCTTTAATTTCCATTGAAGCTTCTGCTCCACTGAAGAGACAAAAAAATAGAAACAGATGAAACATCAGATCTTTGTTAAGCATTGAAAGGACTGTACCTTTGCTCAAATTAATGCATGAAACAAACAGAAGTGTCAAATTTCCATCATGTTTTCAACAATGCTTTCTCCATTTGAGGTTTGACTGGTGGTCATGTAATCACATCATCTCGTTGGGCCCTCTTATTCTGCAATGATTTAATGGCAATGACTGGAAAATTAGTGCCACAAGCTGTTTATCTTGACTACTAACATTCCAACTACTAATATTCCCACAATGGTAGTGGATAATTCTTATTTTTCTTTTGCTGATTTTCTCAAAGTTAGGTTAAAATACTCTGCTATAGACTGGATTTTTGAATTTTTAAGAAAACAAAAAACTTTTGCCATCAGAATAATTTGAGAAACGCTAAAATCCCACACTAATTCTACCTATAGTAGCTTTGTTATAGCCTCATTTTCAATCTATTATATCTTAAAGCTGTCTATATAAGTATTAAAAAGTTTCATTGTGCCCACAACAGTCATGCCAACTAAGCCTGCACATGAAAGGGTTAAATGTTGGGTAAAGTTTGGGCCTTGAACCTCAGACCATATTCACTACTGACACATCCACTGGTAAGGTTTTGAATAGTCATTCCAAAAAAGACTTAATGGATTCCCTTTGCCAACAAACTCATTCAACACAACATCATAAACAGTTTGTCCACCTCGACGCCAAGTCAAGTTTCATATAAACCATTACAGCCCATACCTGATTCCATGAACTCTTGGTTGAAGCTGCTCCAGGCGTCTTTGCTCTTCACCAGGTTCTCCTCCATGACCTTAATGTCAGCGAAGGGACAGTTGCATTCCGGGAAGCGGGAAGAGCACCGGCACCAGCAGTCATTGTTGCGGCAGAGCAACTCGCCCTCTGAGTTGCATGCCACATAGCTAAGGGCTGCCTCCACAAAACGCCCACGCAGGGACTCTGGCAGGACATCTTGCAAACCTGGAAAAAAGAGAAACATATGGTAAAGTATTTCTTCTTTCTTCTATTGTTTTTACAAGCTGGTTCCACATGAGAGTTTTGTGAGGCTGGAAATGTAAATGTTGTGAATGTGGCATTGCATTTTAGCCTTTATCCTAAAAATGATTTTTTTCAATACATTAAAGATATCAGCATTGTACCTGCCATATCATTCCTTGCATCGTCAGGGTGTTGAAAATTATATTTCCTTAAAAGCAACATTCATTGCAAACTTAGCAACTAGGAATCGCTGCTGCTGGATGAAAGTCTTGTTTCAAAAGGTATCTTTTCACAAATTGCAACGGAATATCCCTTTAGTGTACATTTTTAAACATGTAACATGATTTTCAGGTCTGTCAATCAGTCTATGACATCAAAGTGAAAGCTCTTATTCAAGCACCAGTATACACATCAGAACATAGCTATTAAAATACTAATCTGCAGTATAGCCAGCATACCATCACTGAATAATGCATAGAGATACTGACACTAATAACACATCTTATAATGGGATGAGGCCAATAGAAATGACATGTGCAAAGACAACAGCTAATCAGCTGGCTGTGTCTATTGTGTGGGGGCTCTTGCCTGAAAAGAACAGTCACTTAACCACATTTCGAATGGCTCTCTGTTCTGTGGTTGACTGGTGAAGAGACTTCAACTACATATAGTTGCCGTGTTATTATAACAGGGACAAGAAAATAGGTTGTTTTCTATGAAGCAGCTCTCCTCACATCAATTTCAGTGGCAGCCCTTACTACAGGTACTGCAGGTGCATATACAATAAGTTTAGAAACCTGCCCAGGGGCATATTTTAGCAATTTTGGGAGCTGTTATAGCATCTGTCACCTAGTCTGCAGTCACCATAAACAACCTGCTATTCCGACCTGCCATGTACAGGTTGTTTCCTATTATTACTTCTTCCCACTCTGTAATGGAGATGCTCAAAGGATCATGAGAGCTCTTACAGTAGTAAAAGCCTTATTTTCATGATCAATGCATATTCAATTTGCAGACAGAAATGCAAAAGAAAAACACTAAACCTTGGTTTTCCTGCTCTGCATGGTATTTTAATTTTTTTTTTTCCATTGAAAATGATTCACCCCTACCCAGAAAGAGTTTTTTATTTCAAATTACTTTTAGACATGCAACCGCCTAAAGTTTTCCTATGTCAGGGGTTGTAAGGAATGTTCATGGTTGCATATAAAGACTTGACAAAGACACAAGAGGAATAAAGCAAAACTGGAATTTTCTGATGAAGGTGACCTGAGGCTTAATAAACAAGAGGAAAAAGGATAGAAACTGGAATTTATTTTATTTTATTTTATTTTTTTAATTAAGAGAGTCTGACTTGTGACATAATAGCACACAGAGACAGACACGGCAGAGACGTTTCGTGCATACAATGCTGGCTAACAGCTACAGCTAGCTTCTCTTTGTTGCAAACATGTACAAAACAAAAGAAAATAAATTGAGGCAAATATTCAGTTACATTTTTTTTAAAGAGCAAATTTGCTGTTTTTTCCTTCCAACAGATTTTTACTTGGTTGAGTATTTTTTCACAGCTAGTTTAGCTACCCCTTGACTCTTTGTTTTGTGATAAATTGTAATGATGAAGAGTAGGCTTCCGTTTCTGTGATACCATTTATTTTCTGGATAAGAACAGAATATACTGTACTGTATTGCACTGTGCTGTGTTTGTAACTTTTTTAGTTTAACTATCAACCAGATAAGAATAATAAATGCTAGCTAGCTTCCAGAGTGCAGTGCACTTTTCCATCCTATATGAGCAACTTAGCGCTGTAAAATGTATTAAGTCGTGACATTTGTGTGGAATGCATTAGCTGAACAACCTAATGAGCAAGCCTTTTTCCCAGGAGACATTTTGACATGTCACAGTAGGCAAAGGGCGGCCGTCAATAATTAAATTAAGGACGGCTGAATTCCATTTGGCTGCTTTGGTTTCAAGGTCCTGCAGTTGCTCATGATGGCTCACTGTTACACTGTCATGGGACATGGAATCTGAGTTACTGGAGAAGAGACAAATGCCGTGTCTGTGTCGGGTCTCATATGCCATATATACGTCCCAGCCCATATGTTAATGGAAGATTCAATAGGTATAAATCTGTATTGTCCGTGTTTACTTTGTATATTACTTTGGTAAGTGTTGGTGTTTGTAAAATCTTTCTTTTACAGTATGTTGTCCAGAAAGTGAGTATTTCTTTTTTTTTTTCTTTTGATGGGTGGCTTAAACGATGTTGGAAAGTTGGTATATATTATGCAATATGGTGAACATTGTGAGAAAAACGGTTTAGCTCTAAACCTAAAGGTGTAGGTTTAGGTGTAACGGATTGAATTGCTGTTTCATTAAGACAAGAAGGGTGGAAGCATTAATATGTAGCTCGCCGTCAATGAAAATATTCCACTGCTTTTACCTTTTTACCTTTTGGCAAATTTCAAGCGAGTGGACCTTGTGCTGACAATTGTTTGTCAAACTACTATTTTTAAGGTCAATAAGGAACTTTCAAGCTCAACTATTATCAGTGTTTATTGGTATTAGATGATTATTTGTTTGTTTATTCTTAGGTTTTTTTTTTGTCAATTAAGCACCTTTTTTGCTTCATTAGTCACAATTATCTGTTGACAGGATGACCTCCATAATAGCAGAATACCTCTTAACATTAGTAGAGCTTGACATGAATGTTCTCTATATATAGTATCTACAATAGAGAATATGGTTGTTCAGGTTGGAGGGCTTGTTGCTGCATTATGGGGATTTTACAATAAACAACTTCACATGAGAGTAAAAAAAAAAATTGTTTTGGTTTGATATTCCAAAGTACCTTTCAACCTCTCTGCTTCCTTCTGAATATTTTTTAAAGCAGTTTTCTAGCTACATTATTCGTTATGGTTATTATGTATATTAGAGAACGGGGGAAAAAAAGCTGTACATTAGTACTCCTCAAAATGTTAGTCATATCCATCATGCAGCTCTCATCTGCTGATCCAAAATGAATAAAAGTGCACATTTCACGTCTCTAGGGTGAATATTAACGCCTATTCGCCATTTCATATCATTTGATGCCACATAAACCCCAGCGATGCAATTAAGCCAGTATGCATGTTGCTGAGGTGGGGATGATATGGCAGGCTTATGTTGCTTGAAAGAGCCCCTCAACGGGACTCTTTCTGAACTGTCAGGATACACATAAACTCCGAGAGGGGGATTAGCTGAAAAGGAGTCACATCCTCAAACATTTGAATGGAAGCTAAAATGAAAGCCTTTTCACCAGCCAAGCAATCAAGTGAGCACATCGCTGGATGAAGGTTTTCTACAATATATATCAACTTTACAAGAACCTGGACAGCCTTGTTTTCAGTTGGCCCACTAACTTATTTCTAATGAATATCAGTGACAGTTCTGGGACTGTTTTTTTTTTTTTTTTTTGGGGGGGGGGGGCATACAGAATGGTGTTATCCTGCATTAAACTAAAAAACTTAAATTAATTTTTCATATAACATATTTCATGCACAAACTGGATTTAGGAGCATTTCACTTGAAAGTAATTAAAGACAGTATCACTTAAAAATAGCATATTTAGTGACAATGGTCCCATTTTTGATATACAAAAACGGATGACAGTAGAATGAAGGTGGTTGATTTACCCATTTCTTCCCTATAAAATGTACATTCAGGTTAAAGATATCGATATGTTTTTTGGATTACTACGCTGTTTAAAAAATAAAGAGGTTATATAACTCAAAATGTCAAGGCAACATATTGCAGTAAAATTTTGAATTAGGCTAATTAACTTAATTTCTTAAGATTAGGCTTTGAGCTCATCAAATGTATAATGTTTAACTCCGTTATTATTACAAGTTAGAATAACGTATTATTTTACATTAACACAACTCCGAATTTTTGCTTTTGTTAATTTGTTCATTTAATAAAGTAACTCTAATCTGTATGCTGTGCCCCTTTGAAATTTCTTTAAAAATGAGCATGAATTACTTTTTATCTTTTTTAAAACACTTACTGTGTCCAGCCTTATATTTATCCCTCGGGACAGGTTTTGCTGTACTGCCAGCGCTCACAATAATCCCAGGGACGTTGTTCGTCTTTATCAACCATATGACTCAAGTGTCTTACACAAGAAGGTTGCATGAAGCATCTGAGGTACAGACCTGTTTACTTCATCCTTTGCGCTGTTTTACTTTTGACCAGAGAGACGACCATCTGACACTTCAGAGATATGTATAAAAAGACATATAACGATCTCCATCTTTTTTTCATTTTAGAAAAAAAGAAGGATTTCTGGGGAATTTTAACCTTAATGCAATGCATGCTGGGAAGTAAATAACTAAATAATAACTTAAGTTGATGAGTTAAGTAAACAATCCATTGGACATTTTGTCAACTGAACTCATGATTTTTAGTTCTGAAAGTGATAAAAATTTAAACTTGAATCCGAAAAATTCAAGTTAGCGGAACTTTCTGTATTTGTAATGAACCAGATTAAGATTTGAAGTTTTCATGACCCTTTCACTTTTGTTTTTTTTCTCATGGAGTCAGCTATATTTGTTGAGAGAATTTCAGTTTTTACTTTAAATGCTGATTATTTAAGTTTCTCAGGCCTAACCACCTGTAGTTGTTATTTATGTCATAGAATATGAGTTGCAGTTTTTACAGTGTAGTGGCGCGACAGAGTGATGTTGCCGCTCGTCCAGTGTGTGAGCTAAGAGAGAAAGGTTTTCCTTTCCAGGTTTGCTTTGGTACACTTTTATGTTGTGATTCGCATTAGTGTCTCCGCGGCTCCGCCCGCTCAGCCTGTAGACTTTACAGTGGGCCTGATGTTACACACATAAAAATCGGTTTTCTAGAAGTTCTGTGAAATTTGACAAATATCAAACCTTCATGATTTAAACATGCATAATACAAATAGTAATTATTAATCTTCTTTGCAGTTCACCATCTTTTTATATAATGGTGATCTTATGGGAAACTGATTTTTTGGGCCGCAGGTGATTTTTTTTTTTTTTTCCCAGCATCACAATTGGCTACTAGAACAAATAGGCAGCAAGGCTTTTTGCTTTTCGTTTTGTAGCAGCCAATAAGAAACATTGTCTCTCATAAATCCTTGGTCGACACAAAAGAGGTGACCCCATGGCCAAGGCGAAGGGCAGCAGTTATCTCACACAGAGGGACGTAAAAACTTTATAGCTAGCAGAGATTACAAATGTTGAGGTTGAAAAATTACTGTTAAAGAGAGCTTTTGGATATGGATGAAACCAAGTAATGGTAACGTAAGTATCGGCTTCCGCGATGGTGATTTTTCATTACAGCTGATAACCGTACACTCACAAAGCATTTTGTTTCTATTGATACACCAACTTTTCGATCTCAGCCAAGCATAAAAAAGTTTTTTTGCGATGTTTTGGGATTTTTTTAATTATCTGTGTTTCCACTCAGGCTTTTTGTGCACAAACTAAAAATGCGCATGCAAATAGATGGATGGAAACCCACCTACTGCTCTGTTCCTGTTCCGTACAATTTTTATCCCCAACCACCTACGGTACGTTAGATAGTATCAGAACTGCTTTTGTTTTACAGCTGAGACAGAGTGTAGCTTTGAGAGTTATAGATGACACAAACAGTGGTCAGAAAAGTTCAGCCAGTGCTCATAAACCTCTTAGACAAAACTCCAATCTGAGTATCACAAGAAATGCCTTAGATAGAAGGGCATGATGATTAGGAAGGGGAAAACTGAAAATACTCTTAAGTCAGTCGTTATGCATCCAGGTTGCTACCTTCATTGTTATTACACTTTTATTTATAGCCTATTTTAAGATGAATTATAATTAATCTAACATCCATGTAATGTCCTCTGTTTGGTCGAGGGAGTATTAAGACAATCATTTCATCACTCAATCATCAATCAATTATCAATCCTCCATACTGTGAATTATTCTGATGATAAAACAAATGTGTTAGAAATTATGATGAAATGCTCCATCTGACTTGTCTTGACATGACTCTTATAATTTGTGTTTTTGGCTGGCAACAGTGATTAAAAACAATCTTAGTTGTATTTTATCTTTCCTTTTTTTTTTTTTTTAATCTTTCCAGGTGTCTGTTTCCACTCCCCACCCTGAATTTCAGGAAAAACCTGTGGGTATCTCCTTTTGATGGGGGCTTTTAGGGTCATTACCCATAAAGCTATGCTTCCATCCAGCCACAGATTTAGATCACCCCAGAAGACCAGAAATAGCAGGCCCATGGTTCTCTCTCTTTCTATCTCTAAATCTCCAGCAGGGACCACACTTTCCATTTTGGGCAATTTGAAGCTCTTAAGCCTCCCCCATGATCTGTTATCAGTGTGTGTCTGAGTGTGTGTGTGTGTGTGTGCATGCTCTCTCTAAGCTTTTCTTTGGTGAGTGCTTGGTGAGTGCTTGGTCCACTACACTGGAATGCACTTTTGGCTGGAGAGGAGATGGTGTCGGTACCCTTGGACTGTGCTCCCGGTATCAGAGCCTTTTGGTTTTGGCAGGGACCCAGCTTCAATATACAGTACATTACTTGCAGGCTGCCAGAAATGCTGCCGTATCACACCCTCTTTCTGTTTCTCTTTATGCTAATCTTTATGGCTGCCTGTCTTTTTCTTTCTCACTTGTGACGTTTCAGACTG
The DNA here is from genome assembly GCF_016859285.1 of Xiphias gladius. NCBI lineage: Eukaryota > Metazoa > Chordata > Actinopteri > Istiophoriformes > Xiphiidae > Xiphias > Xiphias gladius. The sequence goes on from NC_053413.1 coordinate 5,040,444, forward strand.
TCAGTTGAATTTTCTGCAAACTCGTTGCAAAGAATGAATGCATACATTTTCCTCAGCTGGAGTCCTGGATTGTTTTGTGCCCTCTTTTGACAGTTTCTTTGTTCTTCCACAAATACTCAGCTACATGGTGCATGTACTGTATGCAAAAAGCAGGGCATTAAGGTTGGGAATAGTTAAGGCATGCTTGGTGGTGAATGAGTAAGAGCCTATAGGTCTTTCAGTTAAAAAGGAGTAGCTCTCTGTAGCTCTCCCTCTCTTTAAACAACCCTTACATTTGAGACTGCCACTTAGGGCTGTGATGTAATTGAAGGCACAGATAAATATTTGGCAAACGGTTTTTGTGCCGCCTTTTACAGTGACATGTGGTGAGCTGAGACTTTGTTTCAGTGAGTGCCCAGACTTAGGCCTGAGCACAGAGAGGCAGTTGACAGATCTCTCACCCCGGAGGAACTCACAAGTGTCGCACAGCATCTGTCCATAAACCCTGCTCCTGCTATTGATGGAACTCCAGCAGAGTTCTAAAGGCGTGTTCGGGGTGCTTTGAGGGGGGATCTGTTAGAGGTTTTCCTGGAGTCCTTCTGCAAAGGACAGTACACTGAGAAACTACTTTGACTGCCTTCTTTGACATTGGGAGTAAGCCTATATTGTTCTATTCTGGACTCATATTTCCGTAAGTGGGCTCCTGAACAGACTGTGATAAAATAGAAGGAGGAGCCTTGCTTGTTGTTGGAAGTGAAAATGGCTATCACTGTGTGTGCCACACATAATCTCTTTGTTTAATTTTCTGAGTTTTTGAGGTTGGAGATGCTTTAATTGGGGATAGGCTTTTCTATTTGGGGGCTTGTATTTTGGTCATAGTCAAGGTCAATTAAGAAAACCTATTCTCCATTTGGTGTATACAGTATCTTCTTCCTTGACGTATAGCTAACAGATTCCTCCAATAAACACCCAGGCAGCATATCTCAGGTTTGAATGTATACTGAAAAAAACTTTGAAAAACTGTGATGCAAAAATAAAGAATGCATTACAAACTGTCTCTTTTACATACAGAACCAATAGACGTGCTAGTATGAATAGTCTTATAACATTTTTATGTTTGTTACAGTTTACAGAAAATAAATAACAACATAAAGGGAAGTATTTTAAGGTAAGTATTTTACAAAAGTTCAGGAGCTAGCTGTTTTTTTTTTCTTCGGGTATAAGTATGCAAAACTCTTACTCCCAAAGCCCCTTTCTGCTTTCTTACCTCCTTCTTTCTCACTACGCGAACTACAGGGGGATGTTGAAGCAAGAAGCCTCATTAAGACATTGCCACAGAATCTTCTGGCCATGGAAATGATGATGGGTGTACATCATCAACCCCCATACTACTTAACTTAAACCACTTCATTTGGAGGTAACACCAAAAGTGAGCGCAACTAAAATGTTGGCAACAAAACTGTGCACACACAAGTATAATAGGTATGGAAGGTTGACCACTGTGATAGATGTTTTTAAAGGATAGTTTAGGTAAAGCATTCAGAATTTCCTTTTTTTTTAGCTATACTGGACTTTCACAACCTGTCTGATTGTCTGCAATATTGCTACATTCCCAGATCTCAGTAATTAGCTTGTACATTGTCATTATAACTGATTATGGCCTAAACGGAAAAACACAACAAAAGGGAGTGGGTCTTTCTTTTTTACAGCATGTTTTGAAATTATGACAATAATTCAGTAAAAAATTATTTAGAAAAAAAAACAGACAGTGGCAAATTGTACAATGTTCTTAGTCTGGAGGGTGAAGTCTTTTGATGGATGATTCTGGGGACTTTGCCAAGGAACAACGTCACTGCAGGTCCTGGTAAACCTTCTGTCAGGAGTAACCAAGCTGCTTATCTGAGATTTGGGGGTGAATCATTTGTAGGGCATGGATCCTGTACTCTCTGATTCTGTACACTTGCCTCAGGGTGCTGTGTTGTATAGAATTTTGTCCAATGAGTCCTTGTATATAGTCACATTGGGCATTGTGGTGAGAGCGGGGTTGCTTTCTTTGGTTTTGTGAGTGGAGATTATGTAAACTAAAGGCTGCCCAAGCCAACTGGTGCACTGGTTTCTATATTTTGTGTCCCTGTGTCTCCCCACACAGTCCTGTGTGTTGTTAACAGGCTTGCTCTTCCTGGACTCTTTATGTGTTGTTGATGCACTCATCCTCAAGTACACCAACCACACTCACACACACACAACACACACACACACACACACACACACACACACACACACACACACACACACACACACACACACACACACATGTTCATATACACAATGCAGCAGCACAACTAATAACTGAAGAGGTTTAATTTTGAAGGCAAAATGCTTTGCAAAAACATTCAATAAAAATTATAATGGTTTCGCAACTCCACTTCAAAGCATTGCTCTGACTCAAGGCTAAAATCAGGCTGTTTTTGTCAACCATTAATGATGAAAGCAGGGTAGCCACCGTTGGCACTAAAGCAGTGGTCTTCATTTCACAGAAGCACATATGCACACATGCACAAACACCCAGGCAAAGCCTACAGGTACACAGGGGCATGCTATCAGACAGATCAGAAAGAGTAAGAAGAGTGGAGTGCTGAACCATGAGGGGAATAGAAAATACAATGAACTATATAACTCTGATACTTGTTTTTTTTCTTTTTTTTTTCTTTATGATTTATCAGTGGTGCAGAGGCTCAAACACAAAGAGGTTGTGTAGGTAGAGTGGTACATCCTGTTACAATGGCGACACGAAAAGAATTGGAGGAATGTAGGATTTACTGGGGAGTATTCATCCCTTTGACGAGGCCAACATTCAATTCTGGAAGACTCTTCTCGTGGCTGTATTAGGACGTGTTTTTGGATCTTTAAAAATATCCTCCCACACAGATACCTGTTTCAAAATATCTATGTTTGTCCCATGCTTGTTCTTATTATTCTACACCAGATACTGTAACATAGATTTCACTTGGTGCTACAAAAACCAAAAACAACTTGCATGACATAATTTGTGTTGATTGGGCTCAAAGGAAAAGAGTTCGGAAATTCCAGTTAAATTGAACCTATCAGGCTAATTGGGTGGAATTGGATGAGTTTACCCTTGGACATTGCTGTGGTTGCACTTTCTCCATTTCCATAAAAAAAAAAAAATCATAAAAACAAACACATCACGCATTACACCATTAGTAAATAGAAAGGGAAATTATGTCTGCTGCTGAGGGCTTTTTCCCTCCTGACACCACTATTTAATAGTCAGTACTGTCTTAAAAGAGGGGAACCCTATCCACCACTGGAAAAAAATTAAATTTTAGCAAAGGCACATTAACCCACAACAAATAACTTAATGTACTCACAAATACAACTTCTCTAGGACTGGACCTGACAAGCGAGATATCTAAACTAATTTCCTCAACAATCTCCGTAATGTAACTGATAGGGTCCAACGTGAACACGCAATTATCTGGCAATTTTGAAACACACTGATTATTAAACATAACAGATGCCAGCATTTGTGCTTTTTCTTTACTCCTCTCACTAGTTTAGAGGGCGGGGCAGTGCCTGAATTGTTAATATCAGGTATGTCTGTGCACCAATAAGAAATGACCAACATAGGAATCGGAATCTGATCACTATTGTAAGTTGTTTGCATGTAGATTCTGCAAATCTGGTCAAACTGCACTTAAACAGTCCTCATGAAGCTTATTAACTGAGTTTTAATTGTTAAACTCTTCTTAATTTATAAGTAAGGAGTTTTGTTTTTTTTCCCTAACTTTAAAGCAACATTATTTGACATTTTTTTTGGCCATTTGGGGGCAGTAGAGCAAGTTGTAAACACAACATTGACATAATCTTAAGAAGTTGATATGGCAAATGTGTTAGCAAATAGTTCATTGCTGCACTATGTTCACCATCTAAGTGCTCACATTTGGCGTCATGCAAACAAATTCCTTCTTGAGTTGCAGAGCAATATAAGAGAATCTGTGGGACTCACCAATTAAAATTTTCTCTATGGTACAAACAAATATTCACGAGTGGTCAAGACCTTTAATGCGAGTCATGTACAGTAAGCTGGGATAAAGGTGAGATTTTAGAAGGAGGTAGTAGTGTGTGCAAATAAGTGCCACAGACTAATGAACCATTTCAACCATACGGGGGCACTATAATAAATACAAAAGCATTTTGTTTAATAACTCACTAACTGTACATTGCACAATTATATATTTTATATCCATGTGTTCTCTATATTGAACTGTGTCTTTAGTATGATGGTAGTATAATATAAAATAGTGTAATGTCTAATATAAGCCACACCCAATTCCACCAATAAAATTTTTCACAAATTGGTGAAATATGCAAAACTGCTTTTTGTTACTAGTCTGTGGAGTTTGGACTCAGGGAGACAAAACTGGTGTCAAAAGAGTGTCTTGAAGCTCCTTGTCAATAATTAATTTGCACATTTCTGATTTTGTACTTTGTATGCTATCTACATAACTTTGATTTCTGATGGCACAGGGTCATTTTTAGAAGAACAGTGTATTACCAAAACAATGTTCAGATTTCAAGAAATTTTACAAGGATGAATGGATAATTTACCATGCAATATCTGGTGTGAGTCCACCACTAAGGGGAGCAACGACAAACTTTTAAAAAAAATAAATAATTAAAACAGTTTTCAAATTACATAATATTTGTCATGTACATCCAGTACATGTTCCAGACTCAAATGATGGTGCTTCTACAGTTTTCCAAAAATGTATGATAAAGAATTCTTCCAAAGTTACAAATACAGGCTCCAAGTGACAAAACATCCATGTGTTATGCAGTAAAAATATGGCTTGCAGTAAAAATGAATCAGTTGTAATAGTAGTATTTACTTCGTACTGGAAAAAAGGTAACTTATCAAACTGGGGCCAGTGGCAAGGCAAGAAACGCTGTCCTGTGTTCTTTGTCTTGTTCTGTACAGAGACGTATCCCTATTGATGCTGATGCGGAGCATAGCAGAGAGCAACATTGTGGAGTGTAACCGTGGCCTTCATTGATAAGATGATGTCATAGGTCTGTGAATGTTGAGTCCATGGGCGGAGTAACGGTCGAGGTGTGATAAATGGAGGATTGTGGGAGTCCATGTGAGGTCCTGCAAGACTCTGTCAGAAAAAGTGACGTCTTCTATTCGACTGGACAAATACATCTTTACAACATTGGATATTTCTTTTTAAAACGGAAAGAGTCAGTTGCTTGTAGCCTTAATGTTGTTGGGATAGCGAGCGTTTTCAAGTCAGTTTATAGTCAAGTCAGTTTATAGTGATAGAATTAGTCAGCCCTAAAAGTGTTTTGTTTGCCATATTAACCGGCAAAAGTTTTTGAAGACTGGTATACACTAACATCTTTTGCTGCCATGGAGGAAATAATTTCATGACGAGTGACAACAAGATCATAATCCCCCAACGTCTTTACTGCCAAAATGAACGAGGGAGAAAATCTGTCAAATAGCAATTACAGCTGTCACAGAAGATGAGTCGGTATTGTAAAATACTGTCTGTCAAAGAAAATGACTCCGGCCACTTCAGCAGTCTGACAGGAGAGAGTTGAGTATGAGTCTCTGACAAGATACACTAACTTTCACAGAAGGATGAGTGTAAAACGGTTTCTTATCCATAAAAAATGTCTTTTACTCAGCTGTTGGAAAAGGGGTGTGTGTTAGATTCAGGGTTGTCTAATTGTCAGGCCAATATGTAATTAGTCAGTGGTTTACCTTGTTCCATCACGTTGTAAATACTGGTAATTAGCATGGTATTAGCATTGGTAATTAGCATCTTAATGTTCAGTTTTACAGTCTTTACTTCATAGTTCAGCTGTGTTAACTGATTCAGCATCATAATGCTGCACTTCGAATTTGTTTTGTTCATTTTCCCAGTTTAACTTGTCCTATTGAATAAAATCAATTGTTTAGGGTCCTCTAATACTGACACAGCGGACCCTGTGGTGTCAAATTTTCCTTTTTCTCTGTGGTAACATTTTTGTGAATAAAACTTGTCCACAAACTGGTGGAATAGTGGAATAGATAGCCTTATATGGCAATTTTAGTGGCATCAAATATGTTGGTTCCTGCATGAGATTCAATGTCTGTCGTTTGGTAGGCACAAAATGTACAGTGGGTTTACTGGAGCTTTTCTGTTGGTAACAGTTGCCTTCTGCTAGTGAAAACAAGGTTGACGAGAGCTGTGAGACTGAACCAGACAGTAAAATTGTCATCTGTTAAAACCAAAACAAAGAGCTGAGAGACAATAAAATGCTCCGGAGAGCTAAGTGGAACTGCAGATTTGAATGATAATTCTCTGTGGGTTTGTCTCTACAAGTGACACTTGTCACATTACACACAGACATCATTTGATGCATTGTTATTGTAAACATGTTGATTAGTGCAGCTTTAACTCTGTTGCCTATTCAGTCCAAGATACTTGTTGTAGAAAATGTCTTCAGGTGCTTTAAGTTAGCCTTAATGGGGTTATCAATGTTTTAGGTGTACAGTTTTAATACCTGCAGGTATGTGGAATGAATAAACTAAACTAATTGCAATACATTCATACTTGTTATAAAAATGCCTTGCAATGCCTAATCCAATTCAAGATTTTACATAGAGCTTCTGGTCTGAAAACAGGCTATATTTTTGTATTTTTTTTACTTTGTTAGATGCCAGACTGCAGCCAGATTCCATGCTGATAATAGTAATCATTTCAGAAGCACAGTGCACACTGACTGCATTCCAACAACACTATTGCCTTTGGCCTAACAATAGAAAAGCAAATTATACTTCAGCTTTGGAGAAATCTGAAGTACCCACTGTGAAGCAGTGGCTCACTGAAATGTGTGGCACCTCACTCGTGGAACTAGGTACAGTCTCAGGACAAACTCATATGACCGGAACGTTTGGAAGAGGCTACAGATCATTGTTAGTAATTATTCCATATAGTTCCTTAAAGTATAGGAAAGGACAAGGCTGGGTGGCCAAGGAGGAAAATGGTATTTTGATATTCTATTCTTTATGCTTTTTTAATCTTTTTGTCCATTAGATGGTCTGCCCCCAACCTTCATCTGTTATAGTCTGTGCTCATGTGGCCCAAAAACCTCAAGAAAGTTTTGACCATCATTTCAGTAGTAGTAGCAGAAGCAGAAGCAGTATCTGCTACTGGATTATTAACAGCTGAAGTAATACAATCTAAAGAAATTGCTTCAGAGGTAATGAGCTGTATTTTTCTGAAGAAAAGAATAGGAGCAAGGTAGTAAGCATGAGCAGCGACAGCCACCAGGAAAACTAACAAAGCAGACTCCATTGAAACTCCAAGGAAAACGACAGAACCCTATGAGCCACTGTTTGATTAACAAGCGATCTCTGAAAACTGTGGTGATGGCAGTTATAAGATAAGGTCAATTAGATGTAACTCCAAAATGTCTGGCTGTTCATAGCTTAATTTTTGCCATATTTGTGTTTACCGGGCTTCTGAAAGTCTACTTACTGTGGAGAGATTTTCACACACAGGAGGTGACATATATAATTTTTTATTCAATATGAAACTGCGATTTACTGTATTTAAGAGACTACGGCCTCTAGTTTCATGGCGGTGTGGTAAAGACCCAGGGCGGTATATGCAAAGCTGCTGACAGAGGTGGGTAGAGTAGCCAAAAATTGCACTCAAGTAAAAGTACTTACTTTGTAAAAAAAACACATACGAAGGTAGAGGTAAAACAGTCATCAAATAAACTGTAGTACTTGAATGAGAGCACAAAAGTATCTACTACAAAAACTACTTTAGTAGCAAGATACTTAATAAGTTAAAAAAAAAGAAAAAATACTGGCACAGTGCTGTCTTTTTCCCACTTTTTTATGTTAATATGACTAAAGTCAGATGGTTTCCAAATGGTTTTCTTTGGGTAAATATTAAGAAGTGAACATACACCTGTGTATAATATCGTACTTATAACATAAAATGTATTACCATTAACACAACAGACACACTTACTGCTCTCTCTCAGCTCAGTGTTAGTTTGGTTCTCTCATGTACGGACCTCAGACCAGCATTGACGACCACAGCTCCTTGTTTGAAAGCCATATTCTGACAGCGGGTGCTTAGTCTCATCTGAATCTCCCGTTGTAGCTTAGGCCATTATCAGTGCCATGAACGCAGTCTTGAAGGGAGTCGCTACAGTACAATAGAGCGCCAGGTGACCTGGGATCTGCAGACAACCAGCCTCCAACAATTATGTGCATAAATGAGTAAAATAATAAAGAAATAAAAGTAGTGTGATTAATGTATCCAATTGTAAAAGAGAATTGATGATCTTTCTCTAAAATCTACTCATGTGAGAGTAAAACGTATGCTGCATTAAAACTACCCCAACAAGTACAATTTACTCAAAAAAGTAACTTCAGTACATTTAATTAAGTGTAACTTGTTGGTACCCCACTCTGGGTGGTGGTAACAAGACAGAAAAGATGGGAAAATACAGAGTGGGTTTTCCCTGTACATGTATATCAGCTTCTTCTATCCTAAAACTCATCACAGAAGTTCACTGAGACGCATCAGCCTCCACTCAGACAAATCACATTTATCTGAGATAACTCGTTCTGTCATCTTGAAAATAAGGGCATGCGTCTCCTTCGCCGTCAGATTAAGTCTCCTCAGGTGGCAATTTCAAGCAATTTCATTTGTTTATATAAAAAATTACAATTACCGTAAACAGAAGATAGTACTTTCGTGTTCCTTACTAGTCTATTCCTGCAAAGCATTACACTGCACCTTAAACTGATTTACATAATTTGCTGCAAGACAGGAAGGTTATGAAGCCAACAAAAGGACCCCGACTTCTTTTTGTAGCATGATTGAAAGTAAAAGAGAGGTTTCGTATTCCACCAATATAAGTTTTAGTAAACAAGAAACCCAGTCTGAGCTTTACTGGTGCATTGAGTGTTCCAGGTGTGGCTGAAGGGGTTAGGTTAGGGACAGTGTGGCCAGACACGGTCCATCTACAGCCTGGTAGGATAACAGATTCCCCAGGAGACTGAGAACCAGTCATGCAGAACAGACATATAAACTACTGCAGCGAAAAGTAAAGGGTCATTCTGCCCAGCTACCACACAAAGGAGGTGAGAGCCTTGGCCATGTGGTGGATAGAGATGGTGGCAGTGTGTGTGTTCAAGTATGTGTACGTGAAAAGTCCTATCTTCTCAGCTGACCTTTACTTCAGGGCTGTGACTTGTGTGTGTGCATTATTTTAAGAGGATTATATGTGAGAGAATGTGTGTGTGTGTGTGTGTGTGTGTGTGTGTGTGTGTGTGTGTGTGTGTGTGTGTGTGTGAGAGCGCGCGCGTGTGTGTGTGCGCGCACAATTCAGCCTTACCCTTTAGGTGGATCTTATTTTCTGGGCTGTGCACCAACACAGAGCTAACTGAGTCCAAGCTGTCGTAGTTACTGCAGCCGAGAGGGCCCGTCCTTGTTTCGGTTACCTAGAATGAGAGGAAGGAGAGATGTATTATATATTTAATGCCGCATCAGCAGTGAAAGCCCTCCGACAGCAGGAAAAAAAACTACCTCCATCTTGTGCTTCCCTCCCACATCTGCAGCCAAAGTTGCCTGCAGTGTGCTGGCTATCTGATGGAGACGAGGGGGGTGAAATGTGGAGGGGGGGAACAAGTGCAGGTGTTTGTAAAAGATAATTTAAACGTTGAAGTAACAAAATCACAGATAGAAAGGGAGGGTTAATATTAAGTTGAATGCCTTTTTTACTAGTAATGCCCTTTAATAAAGGTCTGTTTGGTGCTAAAGCTCCTGTACAATGGGTTTTTAGAGCTGTTTCCCTACGAAAGCGACAGTGCACCAGAAGGGGTAAGTTGTGGGCCTGACAGCTAAACAATGTCATGGAACCCACTATAAAAATCGCGATAGCTGAGGGGAGCTGCAGATTCAGGTCACAATTCCCTGCGGGTTCACATTGTCACGTTGCTGCTATAAAAATGTTGATTACAGCAGCTTTAAAGGCATCAATAAAATCACAGATATCCATCCGTATTAAACAGCCTAGTTTGTTGCTTAAGGCCAACTGGCCCTTAAAGACCAAATCAGACCATCAAGGCTTGAAGGTTGGGGAAGCCTCGTGGTTTGGGTTAAGATAAGTACTTTGTTATGTTTAGGGGACCTTGGCTACTAGAGGGCTTTATCATTTGTCCATCAACTTTTGTCGTTTTGGAGGAGTTGCTGAAACAACCGATGCCGTTGTGCTTCTTGGGAATTTAATCTCGTTTAATCACTGTTCAAAATCCGTATGCAATATTAATCTGTAGGTAACCACAGCAACCGTACAGCTGCTTTATGCTGTGTTACTCTTTCACTCCGGCTGGTGAAACAGACCTAGCCATGTGTTAAACTTACTCCAAAGAACTCTTTAAAAAGTGGATGATGATTTGAAGGGGATGCCTTCATGTCATATCTTCTTGGCCTTCACCTTGGACATTATCAGTACACCACATTGTGTATTATGCTGTCTTCATATTTTATTTGATATGATGTCTATGTGATATTTTTGTTGGGAGAATTTTGTGATCACCTTTAGGAAGTACTGGGCATAATGTCCTTGTATATATTGATATTTATGCACAGCATTAAGGAGCCAGTGACACGACTCGCTTTATTGCTAACCATCGCACATTTTACCAAGCAGATTGTGTGTGTGCCTCGTTGAAACCATTTCTGACCACACCAAAGCCGTGACCATCATTGGCCCCTTATGATGCTCTCATATTCCAATGTAGTTTAGCTACACTACTAGTAAAAGAAATTGAGATTGGATGAAAGAAAAATGAAGTCAAATTCCTTCTATGCCCTACACAGCATAACTTGATGCTCTGCTTTTTAAGAAAATGTCTATTATGCTACACACTTCCGGAGGCAAAAAAGCAAAAGGCAGAGTAGCATATAAAAGTGCTCTGAAAATAAAGGATTCCTGATCAGCTTCTTGATATCCTTAAATTAATTTCATAAATTTAAATTCATTTCTGTACTTTTGTCAACACTGTCAACACATCTTCATGCACTCTCTCTGTCTCTGTCTTCCTCTATGGGGACAACACAGAGGAGATAATCGCATTTACAGTTTTGTGTGTGTCTCAGTAGGAACTAAATGGAGTGTTGTCTCTAACAGAAACAACAGAGTTACAAAAACACTACCAAGTTACTCTTTTTGCTGAAAAGACTTCCCAGAAATTTCTACTGTCAAGGTCAATGAAATATTAATTGTAGTACATAAATCTGACCTGGATATTGGTGCTGCTGAGATACAAGCCATGGAAAAAATGATACATTAACAGTATCCCACTTGACATGCTGTGTATGATGCTCTGCCGTAGGGGCTGCAGATTGAGGGGGAAACAAAAGAGCAGACAGAATAATGATAGAAAGGTAGATGAAGGGAGCGAAGAGTCAAGTATATAAAGAGCCAAAGGGTAAACACGGGAGAGACAGACATGTTCAAAGATCAAGCACAGGAAAGAAATAATGAGGGATAAAGGCAAAGGAAAAAACGAAAAAAGAACATTAAAAAGAATAAGCAAGGATACAACAAATAGTACATTTCTGGCATGAGTGTTCAAGATAGGACAATTAGCATAAGAAGATTGATATGGCCTCTGGCAAAGCCATTTTCTAGCTTAATCGCACTATTTGGCTAATAATGCAGTCTGGGTGAATTTTCCATCCCTAAAATATCCTTGGTCCTCACATCTTCACACTCTCCCTTGCATTAAGATTGCATCTATTATCAAAAGAAACGGAACTTATCCTTCAAGGCGCTATAAAAGATACACATCTCAGACAGCTCTCAAATATCATCTCGCTGAGATGGAGTTAAAGATTAGCAGGAGATAATGGTGAGAAGCAAAGGAGGATTAGTGAAGGGGAAAGAGGCCGTTTCGGGTTGTTGTTTAAGCCACAGATGTGGTCACAGATAATCTCTGCTTTAACAATGAAATAGGAAACTGTTGCACCTCATTCATGTTTTCGTCTTGACTATAGAACAAAATCAGCTGAAGTGTGTTCAGACTTTCAGACAAGAACCTGTTGACGGATGTCTGTGGCCTGGCACGACGCCAGAGACAAACAGCGGTTGCCAGAAGCAGGGTCAGGCTGTCACTGACTGTCCTCTCGCCTGTTTTGTTGGTTTCTGGTAATATATTTTCCTAAAAATTGTTTCTTTTTTTCCTCTCAATTTTACGATTTTTGTCATGTAATATTACGACACCTCGTAACACTACAACTTAATTCTCGTTACATTACGTCCTTATTCTCAAAATGTGGCCCTGGCACTGCGTCGCATCTAACAAAGTGTAACATTCTTATGCCAATTTAACCTCTTTATTTTGTTGCACTTGTCTTGTCCTGCCTTTAAGTGGTGTTGGGAGTTAAATTTAAATGGGCCTCAGGCAAAACAAAAACAAGTATTTATGAGTAACACTGGATTACCATGCAGGCAACTGCTCTGGAGCCCCAGACTTACAAAGTCCCCAAAAGCACCAGGTTCACTGCCTGACAGTTGTTTTATGGTAACTTGATTAACTGCAAAAATGATAGAAGAGTAAATTGTCTCTGTGCAGTTTCCCTGCGGATTTTGGCTCTAGACAACTGCAGCGCTGTGGTAAAAATACCCTGCCTTCCTCTGCGTCATAGAGAGCCAGTTCCTCTCTCTTTTCCAAACAGCAGATTTCACACAGATGTTACAGAAGGTCTTTTTTTGTCTCACAGTACTGTAGTCTAAACTGGATGTGTTATTGAGGTTCCTCCACTTTATTGCTGGAGATAAAGATAATGTATTTCACTCCCACCTCCTACTCGGTGCTACAGCGACACAGAGCCCAGAGGCGTACATGGACACAGGTCAAGTACATCCCACTCAGTGTCGTTTCCTCTTGGGTGATGAGTTGATCTAGCAGAACACGGCACGGCAGGTGGCTTGCATACCAGAGATCCTCATTTAGCAGAGACATGCAACGGATGCTCTTCTCCTAGTGGGAGTAGCTATGTGTTTGTTGTGCGTGTGCTGGTAAATGTGTGTGTGTGTGTGTGTAGGCGGGAGTGCAAAATCTCTGGGTGTTGGCATTTGCTGAAAAAAAAGGGCTATTTACCTGCCTGTCAGCCTTTAAGGATGAAACAGCTCTATTCTTATCATCATGGACGATTAAACCAGATGTGCATTTTTAGTCTATGGATTTTTTATTCGAATGTGTAAAATTATTAATTCTGAAGATAATGAGCGAAACAAATTAATGCACACATGTGTCATATTTCTTAATCTATATGCACATAACAAATGGTTGGTATGCGCTCACCTTATAGCATTAATGAGTTGAGTAGTTTCTGGAAAATAGATTTTATGACATTACATAATTTATATGCAAATATATGCAGCACCAGTAGGTGTTCCAAAATCTAATTAGATGAATTTGTCATTAGGAGAAAATAGTGAAAGTATATGGGCTCACTTATAGAGTTACTTTGGAAAATGGCATCAGGTGTAAAACTTTAGACTTTAGACATTTGTTTAGCCATGTAATATAGCAAAAGTGACATTCCTCTTAGATTTATAAAAAGAAGTAAAAAATCCTGAATGTCCAGGATAGCCTGATACTACATACATGACTGCAGAGTATTGTCCTATCTTAACAAGTAACAGACTGAGAGGAAGTTATGGTGGTTTGGGCATCTGATCAGGATGTCCACCGGACACGCTTCTGTTGGAGGTTTTCCGAGCATGTTCAAGTGGATGGAGACCCCCGGGGTAGATCCAAAACATGCCGGAGGAATTATAATGTATGTTTCATGGGGCTTGGAAATGCTGTGGGGTCCCTCAGGAGAAGCCGGAGGTTGTGGCTCGCTTGCTTAGCCTGCTGCTAATGTGACTCGGACCCTGACAAGCAGCGGAAAGGGGATTAATAGATGGATGGAATAATATTTTTGAGGGTATTTTACAGCCCCTGAAAGTGTGGATTAAAATGTTAAGTAATTCTCAACGTTTCATGACTAAATGAGAAGCAATCAAAGCTAAAACACTCTTAGTATTAATTATGAAGAGCTTAACAGTGAAAAAATCCCCTAATGTGCTTCATCAGGACTGTGTAGGCGTGGTTTGATCAGGTGGCATGCACTGACATGATAGTCTGTGCTTACCCCTACCTTTTTAAAAACATTTTGAAACAACAGTGAACTCTTTAAACTACAACTGCCTGAAACTGGAGTGCGTAAGGACTTCTTCATTTTTACTGGTCACAGTCAAAAGAAAGCAACACTGACCTGGCCATTACAGTAAGGGATACTGTCCATGAGAAGATATCTTCAGCCCTCTCTACAAATTTGAAACTAGCGAACAAAACCATTAAAGACTTGCATGGAACAGTGTGAGGAAAAGGTTTGAGCCCTGGAAACGTTCACCGCAGAACAACTTGAAAATCTTGCGAGCAAAAACAAAATTTCTTGAGAAAGAGACTAAAGCTCTAAAAGAAATAAGTTGATTAGCTGGCATACCATTCTCGGAAATGTAATTGCTGACTTTTTGGGGTAGATATGCATGTGGAACCAGAAATCCAGCTCCAGAGCACCGTACGGGTTCTGCAAATAACACATCCGGCTGTATCATCGTCCAACTTTTCAGCTCGAATAACAAAATGACAATTGTTAATTTGGCAGTAAAGATGACTCCATGTGTCCTCCACACTTAACTTATCCAGGGATTTGTATGAATTTTTTGAGATCAAATGAATAAGAAATAAATCAATTAATTAAAGATTACTCCTCTGATATGTTGGCAGTTAAAGCCCCATGTGGATGGGATTAACATTATGAGGGGAGATGGGGAATTAAATATTTACTTTGCTCCTCTGTAATTTAACTCATCATTCTGGGATTCCAGATTAACCATCGTGAAATTATAGGATGTGGTTCTGTAATAGACATGGACATTCAGCAGGACAAAGGCAAAAGCCTCCCCAGGGGTGCAGCGGAGAGTTGGATGTGAGACAAAGATACTGTGTGAGGTGAATTTGCTTCAAACATCATACCTCTCGCATTCCTAACTCAGTCAAATCCTAACACACAGACATGAATCACATAGTGATATCATGCAGTCTGATTTACACTTCCTAAGGATATCATTATCTCCAATGTCCATCACGAATAAACATCCATAAATCTATTGAGAAAGGACAGAAGAAAGACATTTCAGAACTTGCCTTTCATATTTATATATTATTATATTTTACTTTTTTCAAGATTTATTCAGTATCAAAGTAACCCCGTTATAGTTGTCTTTATATCCATGGCTACACTGCAAACAGGAGCTGCTAATAGTTAATTCAAAAAAACTTTTAATGGCACCAAATTGCCAAAATGCAAAACACTAAGCCCCTATTTTTGCCAGTGCCCGCCTGTAGCTGACATTACAACAACCCATTGGATGATCTCTCACGAGGTCTTGCTCTCCTGGAGACTTTAATTATTTATGTCGGCATTACAATGGTTTTAGCATGTTTCCATCTTTCACTTTAGCAGTTTTCCAACAAAAGTTAAATTTCACGATGAGCTGATAAAAAAAAGAAAAATAAAGTAGAAAGACAAGCAGCTCTTCACAAGGAGGTTGCTCCAGATGGGATTTAAATTACAGGAGGACGAGCAAGCCAAAAAATAGTAAGTAATTGCGGCTATAATTATTACTGGGATGGAAGTGCAAAATATCCACATTTTTGCTCAGGACACAATTAAAATCCCTGATTAGAGCAGGTACACTTAAAGTCACCCCACCTTCCCTAGAGAAATACAGTAAATCCCACTGAAATGGGTCTTTAGTCAATACATTAGACATTTGCGGGATATTACAGTTATATACCTCAGAGAAAAACGTGCCACCAAATGAAATTAATGTTTTTCTTAATAAATTAAATTTGGCATCCCTGTCTTCAGTTGAGCCTTTATCTTTGGGAGCCCTTTTGTCTCTCCAGAGCTTAAAGAATCCCTACAGCAAAAGAAGAAGACTAAGGCTCCAGGATTGGATGGCATTATGATGTCCACTTTTGGATATGTTTAATTTTCCAGTTCAAATAGTATGCTTTGGAAGGGATGTAAATACTGCCTTGATCACTTGGAAAAGGTAAAGACTCTTCCTTTGTGCTCAATATTTTCCTTTATCACCGGTGAATGCCAATGATATATTATTTTCAAAATCCTTATGAAATCATCTGGAAAATTATCTACATAAATTGGTTCATCCTGTTAAGAGAGGTTTTGTTAAGGAGCGCTCGCCTTTAGATAACTCCCATCATCTCCTACATATTTTAAGTTATAATAATACACGCACATAACACATCGCTAAACTGATTGGTGCACAGAAGTTTGTGAAATCAAGTTCTTTCCCAATTCACGCCAGTGAGAAAAGTATGGGCAAACACACAAATATATAAACCTCTCATATAATACAACCTAAACTTTGATCTTTGGTGGGAAAGTGTGTGTGTTTATGTCTGACCCCAACACTTTTGGTAAGATGCCGATTGAGAAAATGGGTTTTTCGAGGCCTATAAAGCTTCTAGCACTTAACAGTAAACTGAAGGGTAATGCTGAACATTTTATCTGGAATAATTTTTGGGGCATTTTTTTTTTCTTGGGATGATAGGATGCGGTAGAGTTACACAGGAAATGAAGGGATATAGCAGAGGGATGAAGTGCAGCAAAGGCCCCCAGCTGTACCTAAATTGTGGACATAGCAAATATGTTGTCAGTATCCTGAACCCCTTGGTCAGTGGTTTCCGACCTTTTTTTGTCTGACATACCCTCACAGCCTGACACTAACTGGCATTCAAATGTCTTCATTTGAACTGATTTTTAAACGAAAACCACTAATTTAGAGTGGAAATTATTACAGTTAATTTAAAAAAAAAACAGAGACATAGAGATTCTGGATTTGTCAGTGATAAGGCTTAAGCTCTGGTCAGGTTTAGATTTGCACTGCTGCCACTTTGAGTGCCAGAAGCCCACTGTCAGTCCTTGCATGAGTTGTTACGGTGTTACAGATGTGTTCACTACTACAAGGAGATAAGAATGATTGTTTTATTTAAAAGCTCAAAAAATATTGCAGGTATTTGTAAATGTAAATCATGTGTTTTTCTCTGTTCCACGCGTTTGGAGAAAGATTATACAAACTGTCTACGAATTCTCATGTCTTCAGTTTTTGTCTGGACATGATCCTTTAACAGAGTTTACTCTGAATGGAAACACTACAGAAACCAAAAGTCAAATATGCTGAATTCCATACACGCATGCAAGGAGAGGGTTTTCTTCATTCCACACTTAATTGGGAAAACATGTTTTCACCTGCAAGCAGCAGGTATGAATTGTAATTTAGGCTGATTTCTGCCCTTCAGTCGGAGTGTCTGGAGCAAAAGGCCGTGGTAATTTTAATGTTAGTTTTACTGAAGCTTTCTTCATCAGAGAACTTCTAGAAATGTATGAGGTGGGCGGACAGGAGGACTTTCACTTTTTTAAAAGAGTTTGAAAAAGTCCTTGGTATGTCCTTTGCTGTTGAGTCTGAGTAACACCAACTGCCAGCAGTCAGTCGAGGAAAAGTAAAGTGGCTATTGTAGAATTAACCCGTCATATATTTCTGAGCATTTCACACCTTTTTACACCAAAAAAGTTTTTTTTTTCTTTTTCGTCTTTAATACTAAACCAAATCAAGAACTGAAAATCAGGAAACAAAAATTTGGTGGCAAAAAATTGATGTAGATACAATACAATGTCAATTTATCTTAATTAATTTAAAGTATTAACCTCTGACAAGGGCCAAGCCCTGGTAGAAAAGCAAACAATGATGTATAATGGCACAGACAGTGGAGCCATAAAGGGTCTGTAGCCATGAGGTATTTGCCAGCTATGACCGGTTAGAAAACCCAGACTTTTGCCCAAGTTTTCTGTATCTGTCAGTAAGTTTGAAGTAATTTCATTAAACACAACTTAGTTTACAGCATGTTGTGCTCATGATGCATATTCCTTTACGAGTCACTTAACACCAAAGTGAAAAGCAGTGCTTCACCGCCTGTTGGCGGTAGGGCCAACAGCTTGTGGGGCCCTTGGTTTGCCCTGTTTGCCTGGCTTGTAATGGTCCATCTTTAACTTAACTAGACTAATTATTGTGACATCATATGCATTTACTTTAAAATAAACATCAATTCAATTGTATAAGGAAAAAAACTTTTACTTTAAGGATATACCTTTTTTTCACTGCTTTGGGTATAACTCACTCTATCAAATGTTTTGCAACTTTTGAATTATACATAATTCTGCATTACTTTGGCATACACAGCTCCATTCAAACCAAACAACATAATTTCACAAATTGCCAGAGAATTCATATTTTTACTGAAGACATGCTGTTTAATAGGCATGAGAAGCAGCTTGCAGCGGAATTTCTACAAAGTAGAGTTCACTGCATAGACATAATCGAAAGAAAATTTCATGGCTGCCAGTTGCTTATTTAACTGCTATTGTTGACTTATTTGCTAAAGACAGTGGATTGTTTTCGTGCACCAGTCATTCATTTGCCTCCCCCCACAGAAACAAATGAGCAGGATCTCAATTCATAATTAATTCAGGCTTACCAGATAGTCTTACGACTGAGATTCAGCATTTATACTTAACATGCTTCAGTAAGCAAGACAAATTCAAGACAGTTATTGTTCGTTATTTTTGCTCACATATGAAAGTGGTGGTTTGCTGTGCTAAAGCTTTTCAATAAACCTAAAAACTGCATTTCATTCAAGTATGAAGAGGTCTATTTTTCCTTTTTTTCCATCTTTTTAGACCGCAGCTAAGTTTGTCTAGACACTGTTTTCAATCTTTTTCTCAGTCATTAAAATTCAGTTTCATGTTCTCATAATAATCAAACTTTTCTCTCTTGGTAAAAGTAATTTGTAATGAGTTGAGGAGGTCTTTCTTGTGTACAAGTCACTCAAGGCTTTGTGGGGAAAGACATTTTCAAGCAGAAAAGTGCCTCAGTGTCCCTCTTAAAGGTACTAGGCAATAAAAACGGTCTGAGTGCCTCTCATCGGCCATCTCACCTCTGCATACTGCGAGCTTGCCATGGAGATAAGCCACCTTATTCAAGGTACACACAAAGTTTACACTTAGCAATTACTCATTTCAGTCAGATTTGCTATTTAAGCGGAAGCATTAAAAGAACCGTCCACCCACCCACACACCTGCTGCTATCACTTGAAAGCCAGCAGATCTGTTCCAAAGTGAAAAATGTATTGCTTGGTTGTGCTTCACTCCCAGTTGTCAAGGGGCAAAAAAAATAGAATCTAAACGAGGTAAAGCCCGGTAAAGGTGATAATAGGATCTATTTGTCTCTGTTCTTTGAGTGGATTTTCAACAAAAACTGTGCCATTTGCAATTAACAATGAAAAAATCTAGCTGGAGGTGGACTTTGGGTAGATGATGACTCACGACGTCAAGGCGCATTTAGTGTGCAGGTACATAAAACAAGCAAAGGACCGGCTTATGTGCCATAAAAAGATGTTAACCCACTTAAAATTCGAGGGTCAGAGCCACGCTGTCCTGGAATCAAACAGAATTTTACAAGAGTGATGATCATTTCCAGATGTTCTTAACCCCTGTGTGACACAAAAGCACACACACCTACAGGAAAGCACTCGGCCTGTAACCCAATCTGGGTGGCATATAGTCGAGTACAGTATGCATAAATATGCGTTTCCCACTGGGACTTTAAGGATCACGACATTTGCCATGCTTTAGTGCCTCTCTGCATTACACTGTGCTTTTAATCCAGTCTGCCATTTTTTAAAAATATCTCTTTTGTCTCTCCCCCAGCCTTTGAGCAATGATGCACCTTAAAATAAGCTTTAAAAATGATTGTTTGTGTTCATACTTTGAGAACAAGCAGAGCTATTTGTTTTAGGTGCAACTCTGAGGAATATATCCAAAATGGAAAGTTTTTACAGGAGTGTTAACATTTTCGTGTCTATATTTATGGGTGGTTGTTTGTGGATCTAAAGAACCGCGAACACAAGTCTACATACAGCAAAGAAACAGTGCATTTGCGTGCTTTATATTGAAATAGCCTTTTTTCCAGGGCTGCTCAAAAGCAAAGAATATGTATCTGGATATGTTCTGTAAGTAGGGCTTAGTCACTTGCTCTGTGCATGTGAACCTTGCTTACCTTGATTGCAGACGTGGCGATCTGGAGGTGGTGCAGTCGCCTTAGGGTGCTCTCTCGATCTGTGAAGTAGGAAGCCGCCAGCTGATGGAGCAGCTCCAGAGACACCACCGAGCTGTTGCTGTTGCTCTCTGACTTCTTATTCAGCCTATGCTTGTCCAGGAAAATGGTCAAAGATTCCTCTCCTGCGGATCAATAATAAATAAATCGGGTCAGTTTTTCTTTCACTGAATCTCTATTTATCTTGATCATTTTACCATGTACTGTAATGAACCCTTTTTACTTAGAAAACACTCCTTTTAATTTGACATTTCTTTGGCGGGCCTTCACTGTCTCACTGTGGTTTTGTGGTTTGTCTGTTGTGCAGCATATAATGTATCATTTGCTTTTACTTCACTCCCTTTCGTCAGACAATTAGAGAACCATTAACACTAAAGCCATACCAAAAAAGATAATCGGCAGCATTTTTCCATATACTCTGATGGTTGTTTCAAAATATGCTTGTGGCCCCTTCAGATAACTGAAGAGGAGAATTAACTGAAAGTGTCTGGGAATTATGTGTTGTCTTTGTTCAAAAATCTAATGAAAGCAAAATTTCTAAAATAGACACTGATTTCAAAGAGCGGTGAGTAGTACCTTATGGTCTCATAGAGTGCGGCTGATCAATACCAGTCACTCTGTTACCTAAATGGCTGGTGACATTTCAACCTTTCTAAAAACAGTCAGAGCTAGCACGGCTCTGTTTATTAGCTGGAAATGCTCCTATCCCCCAAATTAGCCAACGTGCAATCTTCACTCGGTTTAGTTTCAAAGCAGCGATGGAAAAGTGGAGAAGAAGACGTGGGAAAAGTCCGATTTTTAGGCCAGTTGTTCGACAAGTAAGGATTTTATCGTTTAGGTAACATTAGAAACTAGCCATAGCAAGCTAATGTTACGGCAAATGTCAGCTTGCCACAGTGTCATGTTCACTAACATTTTTAAAACATCCAGTGGTTCTCTCTGCTTCTGCTGCGTCTTGCCAGCTGTTTGCCAGTTTAAAGAGGGATTAAATATACAGGGGAACCTTGCATATGAGGCATGACAACTATAGCTTCTGCTCCTAGCTTTTGTGGTGGAGTTTGTTTATACCAGGTGTAAATGTACCTTATTGTCTTATCTTTAAACTTAGAGGTCGTGTCAGTTAGCTAACAGGCAGTTTGACATCTGTAAGTCAGATCCGTAAAAAGCAGGTGTGAAGGAGGTTACCTGGTGTTGTTGTAGTTTCCTACAGCTGCCGCTAGGTTTTGCTAGTGTCATTTTTTTGATTGCACCTGCAGTATACACTGATCCTCTGTAAAGTGTAATATTGAATCAAATTGGCCTAAGTTTTGCCGAAATTTTTATTTCCCTGGTCCTAAATAAAGCACATTATTACTTATGTATATGGTAATCACAGTTAAAGCCAAGAGACCAAGACTTTAAAACCCTTCAGAGAATCACAGAGAAACAAAAAGAGCAACATTAGCATGGTTTCAACAAGAGCTGTGTCTGTATTGACTCCCTATTTATTATATAGTGCACTATAGTTACCCTTTTAGTTACCATTTTATTTGAGTGTTTGTATTCTGAGTGTGAAATTTTCTACTATTTAGTGCCCTAAAAAATGTACACAGTATAATGACAAAAGTAGTGTCCATAATATGTTCACAACTTTCTGCTAACAATCCCACAACGTAATGCAACACCGCAAATTATCACTGTTCAGCTGAACAACTGTGATGACATAAAATGATGAAGACTAAGTGTCCAAATTCTGAATTTACTCCTTGCTATAGAGTAAACCAGTGTCTATTTTATGGGGATGAGTGAATGAGTAAACAAGGGAGTGATTTTTGACACAACCTCAGAAAAAATGGGTTGTAGAAGCAAAACAAGCTAAAGATGACCACGTGACCAATTACCAAGACTAACTTATGATAAACGGATTCTCTACATTTTTCTGGCAAGTTAAGTCTATGTTTTTCATTTTAACCCAGCTAACATTCGTGCAAAAAACAGTTCGAAGTAGAGGAAAAAGTAGAGGAAAAGTGGTAGAGGTAGAGGAAACCGCCATGAAAGCAAAACAGAATGAGCTGGAAACAGCAGGAAAAAAGAGAGGAAAAAAAAAGAGATCTGGGATGTGTGCATTTACTCAGCGACAATCTAATCACTATGCAGAGTGGCTCAGTCCAATTAGTTGGGGCTGTTAATTACATATAGAGTCTAACTATAAGTCTGCAAATGCATTCATCTCTGTTATGTCTCCCACGCTAATACTCCAGTGCATACGCCCGAAGTAAGTTGTCCGTGGGTGCAAACCTAACACAAAGTATCAGAGAGATTGAAGGAGACTGTGTGTGTCAGAAAACAGGATTTGTCTTCTGTGAACGGTGTGTATCCAAATTGGCTGCATTGTCAAATACTGGTGGCCCAGTCTCTGACAGCACTGCTGGGCGAGGGTAATTTCTGTATTAAATAAAAGTGTTTTGTCAATTTAAAGTCCATTATATCCCTTTTAAATGAGTAAGTATCCCCTTCACCATATATTATAGGGTTTGACCGGTCTAAGTACCCAGGGCTTGTAAATCTCCCTCTAACTCTTTTGAGATGTTTATACTCGCTATAAATTTTCTACAATAATAAAAACAGCCAACTGTAAAAATGTACTCATATATCTGTGCTGCTACGTGATGACCAGGATCAACAGTGTATGGATATCATGAGGTTGTTGCTCTGAACAGAACACGGGTCTAGCTCTTGTTTTGTGAGGCGCACGCAATCGATACTGCTGGCAATTCTGTTTTGTGAGTTACTTCTCTCCTCTGAGATCAAGGGTAAAAAGAAATCCAATAAAGAGAGGAATATACTAAGAGATGCGTCAATTTAATCCCTCTTCTGCTTTGTGAGGCTCTTGCAGCTGGGCACAATGTTCATCAGAGGGAAAGAGGAAGGGAAAATTACTGGGGAAAACAACCTTGGTTTAATGCTGCAGGTGCAAGGTATCACACTATTGCAATTGTTGCTTTTCACATTTTTCCTTGGAAAGAGGAAAAACACCAATAGATCCTGTACTTCTGCAGCACCACTCTAACACAGGCTATAACTCCTCTGAGACCTAAAATGAGAAGCTCCTCTATTTTTGGTTTGTCCCGACACTTCCCAAGCTGAGAATTAAGGTGAGTGTGTCATCTGCAGTCCCTCCTTACCTCCCAGGGTAGCAGACACTAAGAAGTGGGTCCCATACTTCTTGATGAGGTTTTCGTGGATTTGCTGCAGGGTTGGTCGTCGCCCCAGTAACCGGAGATTGCGCAGGAACTCTGGCGCTAAGGGCAACGGAGCTTTGAGGAAGTCTCTCTTCTCCGTGGCCAGGCTGTTCACCTTCCAGTGGCTGAACTCCCTGAAATGATCAAAAAAACATTAAAGGGTGAATACACCATCAGTTGCACTCGCTTTTAAGGTGGAGACTGTAATATGGTATACACACACACACACACAAACACCGTCACAAAAGATGGTGTTTGTGTGTAAAGGTACCTCAGCAAGCCAGAATAAAAAGGTGTATAAATGGCCAAGGAAAGTCAGTCTTATTTATAAAGCCCAATATCTTAGATTTGTCTTAGTGGGCTTTACAGTCTAATGGACATATGACACCCTCCGTCGTTGGATCCTCATTTCGGATGCGGGGGCAGAAAAGAGAAACTTCAGCAAGAGAAAAAGACAATAAGATATCCAGTGCAATGGTGATTAATTACTCTCTATAATGATATGCAAAAACAAAACAAAAATGCAAAAACTATACATTGGAGAGGGACAACGCTGTTGTCGGGATTTGATAAGAAAAACAGAGAATATTGTCAGACTTATCCTTTAAGGAATCCCTGGGAACTGGCTGTTCCTGCTCACTGTATATGTACAACATTCAGCTTCCTACACTTCTCGTGCACCCTGTTATCTAACTGACCAGACAAATGACAGGCAGTGGCAAAGACCTTATATCTGTTCAACTGGTCAATAGACCAACTAGTCTGGAAAATCCTGCATATCCATTCCCACTTGCTGATAATCATTTCATCCCTTCACTCCTGCCACCGCGGCACCCCGAGGTCTGCGAAGATTATGCAAATACCAGCAGAAGTACGGATCCACCTCATCTGCATGACTTTGCTGACAAACAAGAGGCGTGGAATATTAGCACATTATGTAGGAACTTCTCCGAACAAAATACCAGCAGCGACGCACTGTTTTCCCCACAAGTAATCTCTCCCTCTTACCCTCTCTCTCTCTCTCTCTCTCTCTCTCACACACACAAAAACACTCAAAGTGAACCATACACAGAGGGAGGTATATGTACTGTATCACTGTCTCAGTTTCCTACTGGCTGCTCTTACAGTGCCTTTTGCGGTCAATGGTTTACTATTACAAACAGCAGGATACTATAATTATGCCGTTGACAGGATTGTGACTACACTCGAATACATATAGTAGGCCAATTCCCTTAATAATACAAAATGAATACACATACGGTCATTCGGATGGTAGCAGAGTAAAGACAGCAAGGGGCCATAATTAGTTTTTAGTTGCTGCTATGCATATTAGTCCTCAAAAGAGAGCTCAGATTTGTAACCATTTAGCACAAACCATGACAAAGCTTCCCTCTGAAGTAATGGCCCCGGGAGCATATAGTCAAACTGGTGCTTCATTAGGTGGTTCATTCTCACATAATGCACCAATTAATGTCTCTAGCCAGGCCACAGTCACAGTGCAATTCATGCAA
Source organism: Xiphias gladius (assembly GCF_016859285.1). Lineage (NCBI taxonomy): Eukaryota > Metazoa > Chordata > Actinopteri > Istiophoriformes > Xiphiidae > Xiphias > Xiphias gladius. Next base: position 5,065,516 of record NC_053413.1, read on the forward strand.
GATATCATTAACTCTGGCCACATTGTTCTTTCATGGAAGTAGGGCGGCTCAGGGATACTGAGTCTGAGGGGTGCGGTTTGGAACCGCAAGCAGAATCCCCGCACGCTTATCTGTTTGTTCCTCGTCAGTGTGTAGCAATTAGTTCATTTATATCAACTCAGATAGCTGCGTACTCTGATCCGATATTCAGATGCAAGTAATCTGTTACATGCAAATACCTGCATGTCGGATTTTCCTCACATGAAAGTATGAAAATATGAACAGAAAAATGTACTTTAGGTATCAATAGTAAAAGTACTGTATTGTTTTAAATTTGGGCGTTGTAGTAAGAGGACTAGTGGAACTAAGTACCCAGGGCTCCAACATGGGGACGGCCCTCAAAAAGCCTGGAATTAAAGCTTTATCCACAATTTATGTTATTATAAGTAAACTCATCCTGTTTGCTGAATAAATAGGTTAACAAACTGTTGTCGCAAATCTCTCTTGTTTTCTCTCCACCAGCGTGGGAGAATGCGTGACGTGCGTCAGGTGCCTGTGCGTGTTGTGCGCCGGGACGAGCGGGCGGTTGGTCCAGCAACCTTCCGGCTCCCACGGACGATCAGCTCTCTTTGAATGACGGTTCCCTATATGACGAGCCGAGATGGCCTGGCTTCCGTGCATGGGGGGAAGTACCCATCCGCCTCTCCTTCCAACCCGCCACGCTTGCATCCTCCCACCGTGTACCTGTGGCCTTTGGCATGCTGACGGCTTCTTTGCTATTATTACTTGCTGTCACTTAACATTACTCCCTGTATTAAAAGCAGTCGGTGTGAGAGGGATAGCAGGTTCTAATCCCATGTTTTCAGTTTTAATACTACCTTTTTCGTATATGGTATGCATGCTACTTCTATTTTGCAACAGACTCTTGCTGGAAACTAACTGACCTTAATTCTGCAAATAAAGTGTAAGATATAAGCCAGAGCAAGATGTTTCTCCACCCTGAAAGCGTTACAGAGCAATTACACTATGTTGTGCAAACAGGGCAGAAATATGCAGAGATTTCAGATTGTGCAGACTTTCTTTAATGTGTTATAAGCACTTCATTACCTTTCATTCTAAGAACTACTACGCATGCATGTGTTTATTTTTTTTTGTACAGGTTTGGTGAAGGATGTTCTAAAAGGGGAAGGGGGCCCACAGAGGCTGCATATGCGCAGAGCCCAGATTTTTGTGCTACACTACTGTTATTTTAAATTACATTACTGGACTATTATTATTATAGATTTAGTAGCATATAAGCAGCATTTTAATGTTGTAGCTGATCATGATGAAAATATTTGGAGCTATATGAATTTATTTATACATTAATATTAATGATATCATCTGCATTTATGTATATATATATACCTCAATGCAGATTATTCGAAAGGGTTCAACTTTTTCTCGACACTGTATGTATTTAATATAATGCATATGCTCATAAAATATTAACAAAACACACAAGAGAGCCAAAGTAATATAACTGCAAAGCATTCCATTTAACACTGACGACTGAAATTGTGAACGTAAACTGAATAATAAATAAATAACATCAAAATGAACAAATGTTTACATAATCAATCACTGATGTAAAAGTATGTGCTCCCTTTTTTACATACAGACTCTTTCTTTCTCCTTCTAGCTGATCTGCCAAACTGTTTCTCAGGCACGTTAATACATCTCACTCGTCAAAGGTGAACGCAGACTTACATCACTATCCTACGAATACCCTCTGAACACCCATTCCTGCCATATGAGTAATTACCTTGATGTTTTCAGGGGCACCTACACTGTCTTTTCTTCTGCCTGCACGTACAGTGTAGCCTTTTATCACACTCAGTCCAAGAAATTTCACTCTGTCCAGGCAGATAACTCGATCATATCTCATTTCCAATGCACGAACGTAGCATAGCTCAGGCACTCTTTGTTCTCGCTGTAGAAACACTTCTCTGCTTTATCCGTTGCCCCGGCCCTGTTTCATGATGATTACTGCAAACATATGTCTGCATGTTTTTCAAACTGCCCTCTTTCATCTTACCCAGGTTGCACACAATAGCAGGAAAATTATTAAGATCTATTGCAATCTGTTACAATCCAATGCAATGGCTCTGCAAGAAAGGCTATCCTTGTGACACTTGTACTGTTCGTTTTTTCCTTAAGACTGTGTCTATGAGAAAATGTTTGGTGGGGTTTTTGGCACTGCTGTATTGGACTGCATCAAACTGAAAGTGAACCTTACCGAGTTAATCATCAGCATTCAAAATTAAAAATCCAGCAATTTTATACTGGACCTTGATAAATTAATGAAACCTGACATATTTTAAAAAAAAAACAATGGTCAAAATTGATGTTGCAGGGGTCGGGGCATCCTGACTTCCCACTTGACACTTCCCATGATGCAAGTTAATAATATCTCTTGTTAGACCCTCTATGCCAAACCCTGGTGACATCGCTCAGTTTGTTTTGTCAAAATTTCAGAAACCTCCCATCAGTTTCCTTTTCAGAAAGAGACTTCTAACACCCCCACTGCTATTGTTTACTGCAACACTTTTTACAGTCACAGTGAGCTAACATGGGAAATCACATGGAAATTATTATATAAATATTTTCTGACCAAAAAAAGCACAGGATGTTTCTTTCAAAGTTATGCAGCAGTTTTATCCTGCAAACCCTTTTCCTTCAGAAGAGTGGCATCTGTGTAGACTGCAGTTTCTGTAAATGTAACCTAGTAATGTACTTTGGCATTGTCCTTCTGCAGAATTTTTATGAAAAGATATTACAAGATTCATAAGCTGACAGATTCCATGTTCAATTCAAAACGGACAAAAAGGAATGCAATGTTTTAATGTAGTAAGTATGTTGGCAAGTTACAATTATAAATATACAAATCCAAATCCTGTATTTTTAGTATTGTTAACGTATAAAAAATAAATAAAAATAAATGAGTAATAAACAGTGCAATCACACAATCTCCTGACGACTGATGTGCTCTATTTTATGTTTTCTAGAGACATACCCTTGGACTTTTGTTGTTGTTCATGAATGATTGGAAAAGATTTTTTTTTAAAAAGTTGCAAAGATGAAAGCTCCAACCAGGGACTAGAAAACATTTCGGCTCTTTTCTCAGTAGTACAAAGATATTGATATTTAATATCAGAGCAATACCCCTTTAAGACTCATAGAAGAAGTAAAAAACAGTGCTGAAAGAAATGTTATACTGGCACCAAATACAGTACAAGTATCTTGATATTTTTTAACTAGTTGAGAGTCAAGTGCAAAGCACCACACCAAACCATCATCTTCAACTCCTACTCCATCTGTTGTTAAGGGACTCAAGTGATTATAAAAGCACAAATATTTATTACTTTACCGACTCCACATCTCATCCCTCACTGTCCCACTTCTCTCCTAGAATATTGGAGAAATCAGTGGATCCCTTAACGGCAGGTCTGGGACACTGCCTGAATACAGTGTGTGTGATGTTTTTGGTCTGTGCCGAATTTAATATAAAAAGGGTGAAAAATAAGGCCTATTGCATTCTGAAATGAAATTTACAAAGTTTCCCAACTGAGTGAAACAAAATGGCCGAGGTGATTTCAACTACAATGCTTCGAACAAATAAAGCTATTCTAATTCCAGCAGCAGTTACATGACAAATATCCCGAAGCAAAGGTTAGTCTCATTTGAAGGCAGCAAACTACAACAATTAGTCTGCTGCTATCAAATGCATCAGCAGGCATTAGTTTTAGCTTAGTATTTAGTCCAGCAAGTCACAGGACGTCAGCCAGCAGTTGCAACCTGATTAACTGGAGATGATTTAGACCGATGTGTTTTTTGAGCTGCTCTACAGTGACTGAGCACAGGGAAGCAGAGCTGACGGCAATAGGGCCAAAAAGCAAAGAGGAGCAGTGCATCATTTACTTTTCTCCGTGCTTCGCGCTCTAAGACTTAACGGTGAGACTGCTGGCTGACTATTTGGCTAATGATGATAGATGGTGTTAATTAAGAGATTTTAGCACAGTGCTGATTGCTCCTGCAGCTCTTGCACATGGTTTTGCTGAAGCAGAGTTTTTTGTTGTTTTTTTTTCTTTTTTTTTTTTTATAGGAAAGAAAAAAAAAGGAAAACAGACTCTGCCTATGTAGACATGTCCCTTGGATGTTCTTCCTGCCAGCATGTTGGAAAATAACATCTGGATGTTATGAGCTGTCCAACACAGAGAGAGCAGCGTACGGCCCCTTCCAGGAGAGGGAATCCTGTAAAAAGGGGCCACAGAAGAGTGGGTGCAAATGTAGTACTGTATGCCTGCAAGCATTGGTTAGGTGTTTTATACTTAATACTGTATATTATTGTGTATGTGTATTATATACTGTTGTTCGAATCTGATCCAGACTGAAAGATTTCAATAATTATTGGATGGATTAAGATGAAATCTATTATAGATTTGGTTGCCAGAGCAGCAGCTGAAAGAGTCAAGACCCCCCATAATAATCAAACCACTAATTCCAGGAGGGAAACAACAGGGAAGTGAAGATATAGTCAGACAGAGAGAAACAGAGCTGCAAACCCTAAAAAGTTGTGAATTCTTTGATTAATAAATGTAAATAAGTAATAAACAAGTTAGCCTGCTAACGTTAGCCAACTGTTATTGCTAACTGCTAGCTAATTTGTCAGATTTGTCTTAATTTATTAAATTACCTTTGGTGCCCTAAAATTACAGGACTATTTCTAAATAGGGCTGATGATATCATCATAGGTCCAACCACTTATTGCCTTTTCTATAATGTTAATGTCAAGGCTCAATGGGTTCAGTATTGAAGGTAGGTTAACATTGGAGTCCACTGGAAACCCTGAGCGTCACTATACAGATGCCAAAGGGTTAATTGTGTGTATCTCAACACTAGCTGAGACCAAGTCGGAGGGAAAGTGAGAGAAAGACTAAAAGAGAGAACTGCAAGTTCACTTTACTGTATGCACTTCTGTATTCTCCACAGTACACCACAAACCTAGCCGTTCCGAGTTGAGAACTGGGCTCCAACTTTATAATGAGCGGTTTCACCTGAGTCAGGTGCAGTCTCATTTAAACCTCAACTTCATAAGAAGTGGCCCACTTACAAATTCTGGGGATTTCTGGAGTTGGTGGTTGGTGACGTGCACAACCCCTAAAGTTTCTCCATGAAAATTTTGCGTCACTGCTCTCAACCAGTTGTCCATGGAAATTAGCCTCGATCCATGAGAAAGCGTGGTGATATATTCCAACCATTTCCTTCAAAGAGTGTTTATTATGTTCAGGTAAACTTGCTTGTTTTTATAGCAAACGAAAGAATACAAAAATGAAAAGAGTTGGGGTTGACAAGGACACTATTGCAAGTACAGTTAGCTGAACATACAGTTCCGATACAAAATGGTACTTTTTTTGGTCCATTTTTTGTTCTGAGACTGTTTTACCTAAACCCACAGTAATCTGTGATGTTTGTTGCTCTCTCCTAATCCAGATTGTGTTCTATTAATGCAGTGTTTATCTTACCTAATTATAATTTATTAATGATTGCTATCATATTCACTATTTCAAATGACTACTAAATTTTAATGTAGCCACATGTTGGTTTCTCCCTATTCACAAAATTCCTTAGAGCAACATTTACTAAGACGGAAAGACTCTTAAGGACCTTATCGTTGGTTTGACATGTTTTAGCTCATTTACTAAAATCACATATACTTTATGTAACAGTTACTACAATTGCAAACCATCCTGCTGCATGTTTTTGAACTTTTTCTACCATTTCAGGCAGCCCTGCCTTGAGTACATGGAGTGGTAAGAGAAATAAATAAACAAAATGTAAAACTCTAGCGCAAATTCAAAATTGGTCAGGAAAATGGTAATTTTATGTAATCTAAGGAAGAGAAAGGGTGGGTTTTATTCCACTACAATGGATGACCTCCTTGGCCGGTTGATAAGGGACTGCTCTGTCTTGTTGAAATCATCATAAAAATACAGCTTTGTGTTACGATTGAAAACAGCACTGATAAGAGCAGTGAGTTTGAACAAGAACAGTAAAGTTGTGGGCTGTAAAACCAAAACCAATACTGAGTTTAATAGCAACAAAGCTCTGTCGAGCTGACGAGAACTGCAGTCCAGTGATAATCCTCAGTGGGTTCGTCAGTATGAGCGACCTCTTTCACATTACACATAGTCATTTGATCCATTATTATTATAAATATATGAATTATAACCACTTTGATTAATAAAAAGTGTGAGGGCTGCATGTGATAAGTTGTCTGAATATGATATGTCTGAATCTACAGTATGTCTACAGTATGTGAACATATGTGAGGAGCCACACGGACCCCCCTTAAGTGTGGCCCAGCTGTGACATGAACCCTCTTAAACAGTAGCACAAGCGACTAAAGAGTGGAGGAATCAGAGTTCAGCATGGGCACCTGGCAGGCATGTTCCGTATAATAGCTGCTATTATAAGCCATTTTCCCTACCTCTTGAACACTTTTTTGATGTTGCATAACTTCTTTACTTCATATCTATATGATTCCTAGTAATATTTATCCATATGTTATATACATCATAACTTTAACACCAACGTCAAAGACTATATGTCTGTTGTAGGTGTAATAATATGGAAGAAATCTTATGGGTGGCGGGTTTTTAAAAGCTCAATGTAACTAAATCTCTCAAAAGCCCTAGCCAGCTATGCCAGATCACCAGATTACCAACCATAGCCACAGGCCTATTTATGATTTGGTCAAAGTAGAAGCTGGTTTTAGTGCTAAAGTGCAAATTACTTGGGAATTACTCTAAGATGAAAATCTTAAAATTAGGGACCGACCCACCCATGAGTTTGCCTCTTATCAGTCAGTTAGGAGCTAACCTGCGCATGAATATGGCCCAACATTTACCAAACTCTCTTGTCAAAAACTCAATCAAAGGTTATGACTCCCAAATTGTATAAATAAATGGAACAAGGGTTGTTTAACTTCTTCAGCCACAGTCCATTCTTTTGTCATCGGATCTGAGTTCATTAAAACTCTCCTCTGTCTTTTGGGAACCCACTAGAAATAGGCGCCCCACCCAGCCTGGGGGGTGGAGGCTTGTGCTTGACTTTTTTAATGATATCTGAGTTGCTCCCGCCAGAGTGATTATACATCTCCTCAAAGGAACAGTCCTGTTATGACAGTTAGTGGGAGCTGTGACATGAAGGGAGAGGGGAGAGATTATTTGTACAAAAAGTTATGTATACCTGCAATAGATCAGTTTATGACTGATTCAGTGGGATTTTAAGGTGATCACAGTAAAGTTTGTTCAGTAAGTTTCAAGTCTGTAGGAGTCCAGGTTTGGATTTCACATTATGGAGGGGAAGTCAAACCAATTTAATGCCTGGTAATGTTAAATTGTGTGTGTCCCGAAACTGTACAAGACATCACCTGCCTACTTACGAGGCTGGCATATCTAGGTTGAGTGTCTCTGTCAGCTATTTTTACAATTTGTCATGCTTCAGCTGAATCTTGTTGGCTTAAAACACCAAACTGTATACAATCTATATTAATGCCACTGCTGAGATTTGACATGATTACAGCACATTTGGAGGAGCCACTTTTAGGTCTGCTTTTCAATGTGTTCAATGTACATAGGTGTCTGATGCTGCTCAGTTTTAACAAAGAAGGCAAAAAAGTAATGAGATAATAATGTAATGATCCATCCATGGGAAGAGAGAAATAACTAAGTACATTTACTCAGGAATACTTCTGACATACTTGTACTGTGCTCAAGTATCTTCAATTTATTCTGCTCCTACTCAGCTTCATTTCAGAGGCAGATTTGGATGTTTTTCAGTTTATTTCGATTTACACAGGTACTAGATATTTTTCAGATTAGGATTTAAAAAAAACTAATAATAAGGATCAAAAAAATCACGCATTGATGCTAACATTGCTGTGTGTCTGCCGGCTGTATTATTACGGAACTTTTTATTGCCAAAACAATATTATGAGGGGATATTAGGCCAGCTGTTGTATATCAACCCTGTTTCACTTCCACCAAGTGGAAAAACAATCAAAACAAGACAAACCAACCAAAAACACCAAAAAAAAAATCAATTAATCCTTCTTTAAAATTAGCTCCATCTTAACCAGCCAACCACTCCTCCAACCTAAATGACCATATTGACCATAGGTCACGTGTCCCTACCCAATGATATGACCCATAGGAGTATACCGACGGCCTTCATCACCTTGGTTACAATAATAAACACGAGGATAAGACTGTGTCATGGCTTGGTTAGCTTTAGGAAAAGATCGTGGTTAGGGTGAAAATGAGTACTTCCTTAAGCTTAGAGGACCTTTGTCATCATGGTTACAATAATGAACAGGAGGATAAGGTTGTGGAACGGTCAGCAAGTCCCGTGGGACACAAACAGTTGTTTCCTGTGTGAAAGTGTTTTTTGTGTGTTTGGTCCTATGTTTGTTGACTCGAAAAACAGGACCATCCTCCTCCTGATGAAGACTTTGTAACCTATATACTACGTCACCTAACTTCCCCCTTTTGCCTCTGTCAGAATTTCAGCTAACTATGGGATGCTATAAGCTGCTTGTATAGACGACATATGGGCTCCGTGGACAGTCTCCAAACAGCTATAAGATTCAAAATTGCTGCTTACACCTTAAAGCAGCAGTAATTATAATCCAACAATATAATAAATAAAAATTATAGGAGGCCACTCTGCCTGCATTATTAGTACTTTTACTCATGATACTTTAAGTACACTTTGCTGATAATAGTAGTTTTACCTGTAATTGAGCAAATACTCATAGTGGTATTGCTACTTTCCCTAACATAAAGGGATCTGAGTACTTCAGCCAGCACAAATATTACCTTTTCATTAATAAATCAAGTTCATGCACTGAGCTATTTGTATGACCAGCTGTAACATAACAAACATAAAACACAAAAATTACCTCAACATATTTGTGTAGATTTGTAAATCACATATAAAGTTTAAAATATTCACAAGCAACTGCAGATTCCTATGCAAACCTGAATAGTTAGTATATCTCTTCCAAGAACATACAAGCTGTACATTACGTATGCAGAGGAATATGTTGAGGTCAACCATATGGATACAAAACAAAAGGCAATGCAGATGGGTGTATCAGGTAGCGCATGCATGAAATTACTGCATGTCCGGAATATTTACATGTGCATCCTGTCTCCTTGTAAATATGCATATGTTACAAAGCAGAATATGATATTCCACTAACTAACTAGTAGAACCATACCAAATTAAACTCAAGCATGTCATTTCAAGAACAATACATTTCTTATTTGCTATTTTGAGAGCTGTGCTATAGCCAAACGCCCCCGTGTGTGTGTGTGTGTGTGTGTGTGTGTGTTTGAGACAGGGGGCTGATGTGTCCTAAATTCCTTCAAAATTTCCTTCAAAACCTAAAAAATTAGGTTTAGGGTTTATTAATATTTGTATCCACTCTTCTGGTCCCCAAAAGAGAGACAAGGTCTAGCACTTCAGCACGAGTTACCTGTTTTTGCATTAACATGAATTCATTTCAAATGAGAAGCCGTCAATTTGATTGCTTCTCGGGCTGAATAATTGTTCTGAGAGAAACTGAGATTAAATATCTCTGGAGTCTTTGACATGTAACATGCCCTGCAGTGTTAATTTGTTGAGATATGCTCTGTCTGTGTCTGTGTGGTACTTCTTTTACTTTCCAGAAATACATTTCTGAAACGGCACAGCTACAGTATATGGGCAGCTGCATTATTCATAACTATAACTGAAAGGGTGAGATTACTTATTGATGTGCATAGGTATTCCCAGATCACACAGTGAGAAAGTTTCCAAAGTTCTTATACGCCTGGTGATAGAATTAATGTACTCCAGTGTGGTTATATAGATAGCAAGCACAGGCACATGCACATCTTTAATGAAAAGATTTAGAGAAGAGACATGGGCAATTAGTACCAGTTTCCTTTTCCCATGTGTCTTCTGTGAAGAAATAGCTTTAACAATGAACTGGTTAAATACTCACTGGGATGCTATTTGACAAGAAGCTCTCATCTCTTTTGTCTGTCCGCTCTTCATCACTGTCTTTGTGCCTCTCAGGCTGCTCCATTTTTCAATCTCTGCAGTAGATACTGCTTTATCATTTGTGTTGAATTACTTTTACCTCCATTTATACTTCATATACAGATACAGATGGGCGACAAATGAAAGGAAAACCTGAAAAATGAGTGGGGAAATAGGATGACAATGCCCCCATCCATAGGGAATGAGGTGTAAACAAATGGTTTGATAAGTATGAGAATGATGTGAATCATATGCTGTGGCCTTCGCAGTCACCAGATCTCAACGCAGCTACACATCCATGGGAGATTTTGGTCCGACATGTTAGACAGCGCTCTCCACCACCATCAACACCAAATGAGGGAATATCTTTTGGAAGAATGGTTTGCATGCCAGAGAGAGTTCCAGAGAGGTTTACAATCAATGCAAAGACACATTGAAGCTGTTCTGGCAGCACGTGGTGGCCCAACACCTTATGTTGTTTTTTTCTTTAATTTGTTACCCATCTATATACGTTTAACTGCCCACAAAATTTACAAATCAACATTATATTTTAACCATGTAGCTATTTTAACTGTAGCATAGTTAAAATTGTGAACATTTCAGTCTCTAATAGTAAGTGCTGAAGTTGAGCCAATTTGTTCTACAATATTGGAAGTAAACCCCAGGAACACCAGAGATTATACTGAATTATAGAAGTTATTTGAACGGAGGCTGGCCCAGACGTGAGATCATGACTTTGGCTCTGTCTGGGAGGCCTAGATGAATATAATGTTGTTGGTCTTAAGTGTCTATGATTAAAAACTGAGAAAAATATCAATAGAAATGGGCCAGAACAGCTCATTGGCTCATACTGCATAGTTTAAGATAGAAGTTGTACATGCAATGGGATGAAAATAAAGTTTGTTTAAAACATAAATGAAGGAAAAAAGTCTGAAAAGCTCTCTGCACTTTTGCACTTTTGAGATGGTCTCTAACTTCAGCTTGAGACTTTCTTCCCTACATTGTCAAGTCATGCACATGGCCAAGCTTCAACATTGGACCAAGATGTAAAACTAACACCTGTAGAGCATCAGTCACATTTTATCCTGCACAACAACTAATCTGGTTAAAACCGATTCAAACTTATTGAGGATGAACCTCAATGAGTATCAGAAAATCTAACTGAGAACACTCTACGCCTGTGTATGTTTAGCCTATTTGTCTACATTTTTGCGACATTCTTTGAGTCAGGCTGCTTGTTCTTGTTCACACTGCACAGACAAAAGACTGAATGATCGTGAACCAAGTTCTTAACTTATAGGGAGCTGCCTTTTTTCCATGATTTCTAAATGGAGTTATGGACGAATATCCTCAAGACTGACTCAAGAGACAGTAGATGGAGTGCTTTATTAGTCCCAAAGGGAAATTGTAGTGTTACAGAAGCCACTTCACAAGAATCACAAAAACAATGAGTTAGGTAAATAACAAACAATGCAATTAAAGGCTTAAGTCTACACAATAACTCCATCCATCCATTTATCAGCTATGCCGCTTATCCTTTCGAGGGTCACTGGAGGGCTGGAGCCACTCTCAGCTGACACTGGGTGAGAGGAGGGGCACACCCTTGACAGGTCACCAGTCTATCACAGGGCGGACATATAAAGCCAAACAACCATTCACGCTCACATTCAGACCTATGGGCAATTTAGAGTTGCCACCTAACCGGCATGTCTTCCCACAGTCCAAAGACATGCGGAAGCCAGAGTATCTGGAGAAAACCCATGCAGGCACGAGAACATGAAACCTCTACCAAGAAAGGCCCCGGCGGGCCGGCAGGTCCAAACCCAGAGGCAACGGTGCTAACCACTGCGCCACTGCGCCATCCTGTAAAGCTGTGCTGCTGACCAACCGATGACAAACATATCGCTGCACACACTGTGGTCTGTGGATCTGTTGTGGAGGCGTTTACCTGCCAATTCTGGAGATTGACTAGAAAAGTCAAAGAACATGATTCTCAAAGTGCTGCCTGCTTTGTCCGGGTGAGAAAGGGCTGTTTGAAGCAGGTAGATGATGGTGACATTTGTTCATATTCAAATAATGTATCATAATGAATTCATTTGCACCCACTATTTTGTCTGTATTTGCGTCACTCTTTCTCTGGTTCATCTCCAATGGTCCACTGTCTATGTCCCCATTTGTTCTCCTCTCTCTTTTCCCACTGTGCCACTTAAACATGCCCCATCAGAAAACGTAAACTGCTTTATCATAAAATGAAATAATTCAGCATGTGGTCAAAAGCAAAAAGGAGAGATGTCCATTTCTCTTATTCTGTAATGAGATCAGGTTTTGTTAGAAACACCAGTGAATCATCCCCCTCCCCGAATCTGACTTCCTCCACCACCACCAACTCCCGCCCTCCACTTATGGAATACAGACCAAACCTTGGAGATATAATTCAAATTGACTCATGCTAAATTAAAAAAGAGAGCGCATAAGTATCAAGCACACAAGTGCAGGTAATTCCATTGCTTACTGTATTGCCCTGGAGGCATTTCCCCACAGACAATCTGCAGAATCAAAAAGAATGAGTTTTTGGATTTTTTTTTTCCAGCTGGGATGAAATAATTGAATCAGTACGTGTTTATACACAGATGCGGTGACACTTATTATCGCAGCGAGCTGTTGACTGTGCCCTGGTGTGATGCCATTTCGCCGGCACATTCACATACTGCATGCAGACATGTGCACACATGCGTGTATGAGGACCAATTACAATCTAATTCTAATGCACCAGTATGGGGTGAAGATTGTCTGCTGCCCCTGAGCTGCCAAGGACTCAGAAATATGACAGTTATTAGAACCTGACGCTGGCAGTGCTGATGAATACAACACCTTTCTAATAAGAGGCAACCACTCTTATATTACTTCCAATTTGACACAGCGCTCACTGCAGTATATTTTAAAATATCCAAACCAGGTTCAGTGTGAGATGAGTGATAAATAACCCATAACCTTTCTAAAGCCACAATTAACAATAAAAAAAAAAAAAAAATTCAGTCTAAAGTCTAAATAAATTCTAATGTCTTGTCATCAGTAATTTAAAATGTATGAGTGGGGCTCTGCTGTAGTCAGTGCGCCTGACTTTGTATGCTGTCAGTAAGGCCTGGTACGAGATTGATCAGGGAATGTGTAAGGTAGCCCATTTTTTATTTATCATGGCTCATGGGCTGCTGTCACGTGTTGCTTTGTGCACCTATGTGTCATTATTTTGCGTGGATTTGGTGTCAGATCAGTCAGTTTCAATGACCGGCCACCGAGAGTGCACCTCCAGACCGCGCATTCGGTTGAACAGCCTCTCTCTCATCTCATCAAACCCTCCCATTAAAATGACAAATGCATTGACAAATGAATAATGACACAAATTTGTTATGAAACTAGACGCAGGCCTAAATTTCTCCCTCTGTATCAAGCTTTTTATTGTTCCTTGTAATAGGCTATTCGATGCTATCTCTCGATCTTACCGAAGCAGCCCATGGTTCTCACAGGTTTTTGTGACAGGAGAGTAAAAATATTGGATTAGTCAGGTGACCTGATTAGAAATGTTGCTCCTTGTATCTTTGTAAATAGGCATTTGTGTTGCTAGCATGTTAGTCATTAGATTTTTGGACCTAAACGTATCGCTATCTTACAAAACTCCAACACACTTGCGGGCATTGGAACAAGCTGTAAACACAAAACTGACATCACCTTATAAAGTTGTTGGCACAGTGTTAGCAAACAGTTTACATACAAAGCAGACATAGCATTATTTTTCTGGTAACTTTATGAATGGAAGTCAAATATTCACTCTACATTTAACTCTGCTTTGGTCTCCACCAAATATTTAGGCAAATATTTGCCTGCTATGGCTGAAAATGAGCTTTAGTACACTTGAGTCCAATCCAAAACTAAAAATGTGTGATCTGGCAACCAAAACAATGAGTTGAAAGACATTAAAAAGCTTCAAAGTGCTGAGGGCAACTGCAGGGTTCGTCACGATGAGCGACTGCCGTCACATTACACATACTTATCTAGTGGACCAAACTGTGCCAGAATGCACCTTACAGCATCCTAAAAGCCTTAAAAAGTCTGACATCGTGGTAGTTTACTTGTTTCCATTGGTTTGCCAGTTCCCAATGTGCTAAACATTAGGCTTACTGCCAAACAACACAATGGGGTAGAACTAACTGGTTCTTTGCACAACCTGGCTACCGTCTGCTCTTATCCATATGGTCAATTTGTCTTCGGCTCTCACACTGAAGGGAATACAAATGAGCACACACACAGATATACACATACTTCTTCTGTTCCCTTCCCCTTTCCAGAAACAGCACTGCCCTCCTACATCTTTCATTAACCATTCCATTTCATCTTGTTCTCACTTGTTTGTCTTTTTCTTCTTAATTCATTTCCTCCCTGTCTATTTCTCTCTATCTTTTCCTTGCTCCCCTCCCCAGCTCCTAATCTCCCTCTCTTCTGCCCAGGTAATATTTGGACACATTCAGCTCTTCAGCTACTTCCTTGTTTTGCTGTTTGGAAACTCGTTTTTATGCTGTTTCACAATCATTTTCTAAATAAACTGTTTGGCTTCTGCTATCTCCGCCAGAGAATTTATTACACCAAGAGATTTCTACGTTGATCATAAGCCTAAACAGCGCAAATATAATGGATCAAAATTATAATTTCACAAATAAGTTAAGGTAATTCATGAAAGGGAAATAGTTTAAAAATTCTGTTTTTCTCGATGGTGAAAGCATCTTGACACTGTGCTTGTTTCCAGGGTGGCTTAGGAATAAGGATAATTATCGTGTTGTAGGCTAGTTCCTGACCCAAACTTGTGATGCAGTCTTGACAAATTATATAGAAATCATTATCAGAATTTGTTTTCTTTGGCATATTTAGCAAAACTTGCAACACAATTTAAGACAGGGTGTAAAAACTGATGTCACAGGATGTTTGCCACATCATGAGTCATCCTGCCTCTAGATACAGCAGGGAGCGAAAAGCTGTCAACTTGCTTGTATAATTCTGCTAAAATAAAATCAGATGCCAGCATACATGGCAACAGTGTGAAATACCCAACTGGGGTTTGTCTGGAGTTTTTCAGAGTACGGTTGCCAGTTCTTACAAAGATCACACTGCTTTGTTACTAAAGACTGCAACTTGTTTTTCTCAGAACAAAGAAAGAAAGAAATGCATAATTCTGCTCAGCTAAACAGTGTAACATTGTATTTGTTAAATGCCATGGACATGCATTCTACTGTAGGTTTTCCAAAATGTGTGTGAGTGAAGAAAATTAGGAAAATGTTGCTGGAATACAGACAAAAATAGAGTTGGATGACAGGCAGCCAAATTGAAACTGGCAACTGGCCATCCAAAAAGATAACTTTAGTGGTAATGATGTATAAAGACACGACATGTACTCATCCTCCACCTCCCACTATGAAGCAGCACACAGAACAGATAGCGATCTTGGCTGTTCCTGGAACTAGATCAATGACACTGGCTTTTCTCAGATGGACACCTCTAAAAACTCGGACTGGGTTCTTAAAGCAGCGATGAAGAGCCACTTACAGTTTTTCTCCACCACTAAGTTAACTTTTAATGTGTTAAAGTCTTAGTTTAAGTTGATCAGATGCCTTCAGCTGCCTGATAAGGCGTCTAATATTTCAGTAGCCTTCGAACAAACCAGGTCGTACAGTAGGGATGGGTAATGATTATGATTTTATTTATACCAATATTGACTGCTTCCAACTGTGGATTAATTTGAATTTGACTTGAGGTCAACATGTGACGTTTTCTCTGGGATTACGAGCTGCCTGTGTGAAGCAAAGTTGGTTTATCATTTATTCAGTTTTGGTGATGTTCCTATAGAAGTTTCAAGGTCTCTCCCAGGGGCCTTAGACAGATGTTTTACTAGTCCAGGTCGGCCTACCTATGGAGCAGCCTGCAGCTTTACCATAAATGGAAATAAGCCAAGCTATGCTGTGTCTGAGCTTCAATTTATGACCAGTGCATGGGCAGAGCGTGAACATTATATATGTTTCTATCTTATTGGGTGATGTGTTTGGGTTGAAGTAAAGATAACCAATTGGGACTAAGTTACTTGTCTCAAGAAACACAATAAAGATTTGAAGGTTTGTTTGTCTCCCAAATTGTTACTTACAATATATTTCACTTTAACCCCATCAGTGTTTTGTGTGTTTAATTGTGTTCAGAGTCTTTTGTAGAAAATCTTCCACAACACTTGCCATCTCAAGCCAACGGGGAAGTGGACTGGCTGCAGTGCCGGCGGGCCAGCAGCCATTTTGCTCAGGAAATCCAAAACGGTGCTAATATGCACACTGTCCCATTTGGTTGACGGTGTTAACCCCATTACACACAACAGATGGTATACACGCAGCATTAGCTGTGTTTTCTTTTGCTTTGCTACAGTTAGCCTGTTCTGTGGAGCCTTTCAGTTTGTCCACAGAAAGTAAACACATTAACAACTTAGTTGTGTGAGAAATGCTACACATTGGGTCAAATTTTAACAGCAGAAGTAGTGGTGGTCATCAGTTGCCAGACTGAACAACAGGACAGGATTTGCACACAAAAAAATGCCTACGTACACAGCTTACTAATTACTAACATGTTACTAATCGCCCTGTACTGAAGTGCATTTTTAAGAAAAAAAATACTAAATGTCCTATATTTTCACAGAGATCAATAAATTCAGTAATTTCTGCTTAAACTTTTAATGGCACAAGTGTCTTCCTCAGTTCAAACCATGAGCCATGGTTCTGTGATGTTTGAGAAGTTATCAAGCGTTAAATAGAGACATGTAAAACCAGCAAAAATAGGCCCAAAGCTGCTGCTGAAGAAAGGGGTTAAATTAGGGTTCTGACTGATCAGGAAGTGATAACAATTCGTGATTGGTCCTCAGTACCCATCCCTATCATATGGCATCTGAACATGTCTACAAGTGAAAGAGTTTCTACCTCTTTCGAAAGGCCACACTCGAAGCTGAGGTGAAAAGCCTGCCGTCAGAGCTGGCTTCATCAGATTTCCTCCCTGATCTCCTCTGTCTGGTGCGGGTCTTTATGGTCTCAAAACGAGCTGAGCAACGCGCTATTGTACAAGCCCTTTGTATGAAGCATACTGATGCCTGTACGCCTCATCTGGCTCTATTCTTGACTTTCTTCCCCTGCAATAGAAGTCTTAGAAGATTAATCATTTCAGCACCTCAGCAACGTTACGTCACACAACTTTTCACAACGTAAACGATAATAAAACTACATAAAAAAGTCACATTTGAAAATGAGAAGACAAAACGCACTAAATTTTTCATCAACTAATAAAAACTAAAAAAATGTGAAAGATGGGCAAACGGAGAAATGAATAATTACTGTTTCAATGCACATACATATTAATACACTTTACTCTAGGTCTTGATCAGTAAAGCAGAATCCTCCGCTGCCCAAAATATGTCTTGTTCTGAGAATGATTTAGCTTGTTGACTTGTTTCATCGGCTAACATTCTGCCTCTGTCATTCATGTTACCTGATGTTACTGGTTCGTGGAAGAAACAGATCTACGGACTAAAGTAACCTCCAATCCCACTTACAATCAGACAAGAGGCAGCACAAGAGGAGATGTAACATAATCAAGTGCTGTGGATGTGAATGTAACATTAATGTTACTTTCAGTCAGCTATATGCGCTGCTATCATCCTTTACAATCATGGAATGTGCAACTTGTTGGATACTATCCCTTAAATATCATTCATTATGCAGCTGACGTCCCTACCAGGGGGATGTGACTGTGTTCAAATACTTTTTAGTCGGCTCTCACTGAGAACCCTCTTTGTGCAAATTGTCTTTATGATGTGCCTAATTGTGATCAAAGTCTGAATCATTCAAAATAGCCCTCCTCGCAGAATACCTCTGGCTGAACGCCATCCCCTGGCAAGTAGAGTAGGTCAGAACACCTCTGGAGCTCTCCGAAATATCAGCAGAGATAGTAGTGATATCCTAAGTAAAGAAAGTTGATAAAGTGCCTTCATTCCTAGTCATAACAGTAATTAAAAAAAAAGCATCCGTTTTTGGCCAGTTAGGAATCATTTCCTAACTGGCTTTCTAAGGTCCTTTCTCAGGTGCTTGATAAATACAGGTCCTGAACAATGAGAGAACCTCATTGCTTTAAACTGTGGGGAAATGTAGGGAACTGTGTTTCCTGCAGCAGAAAACACAACAAACATCATGTGGTGTACGGACGAAAAATATTGGCTTCAAAAAAATCAGCTGAAGCTCATCTCCTTGTGTTTAAAAAAATCAGCTTTTAGGGAAAATCTGTTAAAAAAAACATGATGATAAACATACTCAGGAGTCCAATTTCCTGATGTTTTAATGTGTCCCATTGAGAGTAAATTAAACCACATTTACAAAAGCAGAAAGCAGGATTCAACATGAATCTGAGCCACTTGAATTGATGAGGATCAATTCCCAACTCACACCAGACTGCCTGATTCCTTGAACTCATCCGCTCTCGTATTCTGTGTGTTTGTTAGCGAAAGATGCAGAGAGCGAGAAGTCATATGGAGAGGAACAGACTCAGTGCTGAATGCGTGTGTGTGAGTGGGGCGTGGGGTGGGGTGGGGAGAGGAGTGTTTTATTCAGAAAACATAATCTTTTGATGATGAAAAAAGAGGAAAATGTTGCCCGGATTTCCATCCCATCAATGTTGTATCTAATGTAATCTTCTTTGACGGAAAGCTCTTTTTGATGTTGTATTGTCTCTGTGCAGCTCCAACTTCTCCCTCTCTCTCTGGCACATAAACATACACACACGCGAATGCACAACAGGAGGCTGAGGGTGTAAATGTGCATTCCAACGTTGTGTGCGTGTTCCCTGATTGTTCTCAAAGGGACTCGGGAAGGCAAGTCTCAACATTTTGCACTTGCTCCTACTGGGAATCTATACATGGAAACTAGGAAATGTAGTTTCCACAGCTCTCATTCTCGCTCTCTCTCCCCCACTTATGCAATTTGTGTACCTTCTGTTTAGTCAGTACTCGGCGTTAGTACTCAGCGTTGTGGGTGCGTTAGGTTTTTCCGAATATGCAGGTCAGTCTCAAATTTCACTGTTTTGGCTCACAAACCAAGAAACAAATAAATAAATACTTTAATTAATTAATTAATTAAATTGTAGTTTATGGATAAACTCAACCAGAATAGCCCGCACTAAGAGGCTCTCTTCCTTTTCATATGAATACACAAACGCTACCTGATTTTAGCCAAACTGTTTCAGTTTTACAGCCCACAAGCTTTACGGTTTCGGTTCACTTTTATTGTTGTCATTTGAAGATGCAGCTGTTCTCACTGAGAACGCTTTGATAAACCCAGCGTTAAAGTTCCAGTCCAGCTCGGCCGACAGGCTAAACCGACGGGTGAACATAGTGGCACATTTAGCAGCTAAACAGCCAGACAATGCTTTCAGGTGTTGGTAAGGACCAAATCAAAGTTAAAAGGAGAGTGAATATTGGACTTAAATTCATCAGTTGGAGTCCAAATGAATGCTAATGCTGCTGCAAAACAATCAAATATTTTAGACATAATTTAGCTAACGTTAATATGTACATTAAAGAAATGTGTCATAATTGTCTGAATGTTAGAATGTAAAGGCCCTGCATACCCATGGTAAACCCATGGTAAAGGTGACTGTACTGTGGCTGCTTAGATCTTTCCTCATGGCTGTGTAGGCATGGACAGACAGAGCTTGACTGATGTCTCCCTCACTCTCCTTTATGGAGAAAGTAAAAATGTCTGGAACAAACTGACAATACGAGCCAATAGTGAAGAAGGGCACTATGCTAGAGAAGTGGTTTGAGAAGTTTCTATGGATATTTTGAGACACACCGATATGATTTAGGTCTGACTCTAGGTTGCCACTGGAATCCATTGTTACTGCTCTGTCTACGTCTGTTGTCTGCCTGTCTGTCTGTCCTCTGCAAAGCAGGAGGCTACAAACTTTTCAGAGCAGCCACAGTTTGAATGTTATCACCCCGTTAAATGGCCATTATCAGTTGTCATTGCTCCCATAACTTTGCTTCACAAGGCGCAAACCTCCGGGCACCTACCAGGTGGCCAGGAGGTGCACATCATCATCACTTTCCTCCCTTGAAAAATAAACCTATAGGTCGCCCATACAAGCAGCCTATTACAACCCATAGTTACCTTTTATAAGTAGACAACCTCTATCACCGTAGTAATCGTGACGGGAGCAAAAGTCTAGGTGATAGTGGTGACGTCGCATAAAGAGACACATACACAATACAAAGGACTTTCAAACAGCAGACAGCTGTCCGTTTCCCATTTTAAACCCATAGCCAGTGTCTTTACTTTCATCCAAACCATGTTCTTTCCATAAACCCAACAGAGTAGTTTTGTGTCTAAATCTTGTTTCCTGCTGTGTGCGTGTATTGTTGTAACTATGACGACAAAGATTAAGCACGTGATAACAGCCCACTGTGCCAACTAGGAGGTGGAGTAGGGTCCTACTAACCCACTTCTATGCAATCAATGACAACTGACACTGGCCTTTTAATGGGGAGATGTCATTCGAAGCAGGTGTTCAGAGCCACCTTTCAAATCTACAAGGGGTGAGCTTTTACTAATATACAGATTTTTTTTAGCGTATTCCTTTCAATTTGGAGTTCTTTATGAACTCAAGGCAAGTTAGTGAAGCCGTTTTCTGTAAGTTTAAATTGGAGTGAGGCAAAATGGAAAGGAGCACAGTTCTCTCTCTCTCTCTCTCTCTCTCTCTTTCTCTCTCTTGTCCTTTTGTTTTGACGGATTTAGCTTTACATGGCATTTTCAATTTCCAAACCTCTTTCTGATGGCAAATAGCGCATATTCAAGGCGAAAAGCTCAATTCAATGTGCTTGCTGGCATCAATTTGCACGTAGTCCGTTTCTAAAGACAAAGTCTCTTGTATATTCACCTGCTGCCTTGCAGGCACTTCATTTCACACAGTTACTACTGGCTTCTCCTTAAACAGATAATACATCACTCATTATGGATACCTCCCTTAGTGCAGCAGGTTAATTCATTACACTAGTCCCTGATGTAGCCCTGATTGTTGGTTGATTCCTGTAGCACATTTAAAAGCTGACATAACTGAACGGCTTATCAGGGATGTTAGCTGATGATGTCCTTGTCATCTTTAAAGCAGTGCACCGAGGAAGTCTTAATTCTGTGCTGTGTTGCACGAAGACTCATTCATTCACTAAAAACCAAACAGCAATCATACGAGGGAACTACCAATTATCTGATTTACACAGCAAGTCATAAAAAGTAAAAACTTTTTTATAATGATTATTGTACAAGTAAAAGTTGTCACTAATTGGAGGGGTCCAATGAAGAAAATGGTTATTCACGATCTTAATTCACCTCCTGGACTTTGCAGGGAGAAACAAAAATAATGATCAAGCCCTCTGTCTCTACCTCCCCAAAACAAAAGGGCTGTGTGTTGCTGCTGCGAGTGTTAGAAGTCAAATAACGTCACACTCAAAATCCACAGCTGCGCATCAGAGTGAACTTGCTCTTCTTCACTTTGAAAGCTATAATACATGATGCGTATATCGATAAATGGAAATAACTAACAATTACGCTTTTGCCATGGCCACCTTGCGCAGGCAAAAAGACAAGCCGCGTTCTTATCTTCATTCATTTTTTGAAGTTAGTGTGTCATCTGTTTAATTCATGCTTAGGTCTGTTTCATCAACCTGGTAACATATCACCAAGCAGGATTACTATTGCTATGGTCGCTCTTTAATATACCGTGCACACTGATTTACAATCTTCAGACTTTTCACCTGAACCACGAGGTGTCCGGATATTTGATGGCGAAGGATCAGGCTGATGAAGCTTATAAACACAGCTGAAAGGGGCGACATGTTCCCCTCATTACCATGAACACTCCACTGCTTAAAATATTCCCCAGAAAATGCTCTATTTATTCATGTTTGAGAAAAAAACCACAGTGCCCAGCTTTTTAATGAAATTACTAAGCATTTTTGAAAACTAAAACTATGAATGACCTGTATTGAGTATCAAATATTATGACCTGTTTTTAAAGATTTACATCTTTAATAGAGATGAATGGACTTGGCACTGAGCGTCACAGACGGGGTCGTCAGAAAATATTGCTAGACGGATGAATATTTGTTGGTTTTGGTCATTTTAGGGGATGTGTCGACAATATTAACAAAACAGAATAGCACCGGCCTTGTTGTTTTGCAAGTTGAACTACAACAGCACCTGATCGAGCACAGCCAGCTAGTTTCTTGCAGACATTACAGTATCAAGCCACAGAAAAAACTTACATGTGCAGCACAGGAACAAGATTGCTCTGTAATCCAGGAAGGAGGAAAATATTTTTCAACATGTAAAATAAAGCCAATCAGATATGCTTCCCTAGGAGTTAACACAAATATACTGTATATGGTTCATTTTTTCTTACGTTTGAGTGTAATTTAAAAGGTAAAGTTAATTACCATGTCTTTGCTCCAAATTTGCACTCAGTTTAGGGGTTTAATTTCAGCATCAAAAAGGCCCCCATTTAGACCTTCGCTTTCAATTTGTCTCACTAAATGAGAAAGGACTACAGCCTGATGAGTTTCGCTTAGAGACCAAAATTCCGGAGCCTGATCCAATGAGGCGAGGTGAGGAAGTACAGATGGAGAGGAATGGTGATGGGGATTGGAGTATTGACCATGGCCATTTAAGAGTTCACCTCTTGCTTTTCTGGTGGTGCTTAGCAGTTTTGCCCAGCAGCACAAAGACAGTAAAATAACTGGAACCAAAACTGCATAATCAAAGTATTTTCAATTTTAACAACCTAACTGAAATTGAGCTAACCCTTCTCCCTCGAGGAAAAAGACACTAACATGCTTTCAAAGTTACTCTCTTCCCCTTTCCCTTATTCTCTCACTTACATATATACATGTCTCTCCCAGAGTTATACCGTCATCTCCCCCTCTCCGCCTTTCTGTGTGCGTTTGAACCCAGCTGGTGTTTAAGACCAGTGGTAATGTGCGCGGCAGTTGGTGCCTCTTTTGTTTCCTCCCTTTTTGAAACAGAGAGGTTAACCTATGAAACCGAGTGCAGAGACCCTCTGTGTACGTGTGCGCGCGGCAAGGCGGTGTGTGACCCACATTTCTGTTATATTCACGTTTGCGTGAGATGTGGTGGTCAGCACACACAAACGCATGCACAGGCACAGGCACAGGCACACACACACGCACGTAAAAACGCACGCACAAACGCACGCACACGCGCACACACAAGACAGCGTGCCCAACAGGCAATTGCTGCGCAGGCTGTTGCCTCCTGACTGTTTCCATCACAGAGCCACAGGCCTGTTTCTGCCCCGCTGCTCTGTCCACACTCAGCTATGTGGCTGATGCTGCGGACCAGAAGACCCAGAAGAAGAGTTCTGAAGTCAGTGGCAGCCGGTCAACCGAGGGCGCACGTGCGGGGCCCCACCAGCCACAAAGCTTCATTCAGAATCAGCAAGCTAAATAAGTAATGATTAAATCTTGGAGAGGAGCAAATTAAATAGTTTTTACCTTTAAAGCATTTAGATATGACTTCAAACGGAGTTATACAGTATGAAATGAGCGGCAAAAATGAGTCTACTTTGTTTCCTGTTACACGTGAACTCAACATTAACTTCCCCCTGATCCCGCCTTCATCTAATACAAGTAAATGGGTGTAAAAGAGGGCACAGAGGATAGTGCCCCAATAAAACGGTTGAATTCATGAGTGATTGGCTGAGCTGCCAATCAAGGCATCACACAAGGGAGGCGACTCCTGTTTGTATTTCTCATGCTCTCAATAACCGTAGCATACATCATTAGAGAAGCAGAGACTTTTAGCCACTCTGTTTCACTCTTTTAAGAAATAAAGTATTGAACTAGGTCTAATATTTGTGCTACCAGTACGAGGCGGGCACACCGCAATACTTTGAGTTGATTCAGCTTCTTCCTGTTTCTATCTAGCCATAGTACAATAGGACACACAATATCAGCCTTTGCCAGCTCTAATGGTCCAGTCTAGTAGATGGCAACAACGCAATGAACAAGCAGGGATCAATAACCAGATGGCATGATAGGCTAAATGTAGGGTGTTCCTATATTTATACGCACTGTTGCCTACCGTATTTGCAGTGCTATAACCATCACAGAAGCAGTAGGCCTTTAAGCATCAAGTAGAAAAGCCGAATAGGACGATCCATGTTTTTGTTTTGTTTATGAAAAACTGGAATGACTCAGCATTAATATTAGATTTAAGTGTTTATATTTAAATGGGTCAGTTGTTGAGTAAATGTAACAGGTTTCTGTAACTGGAGTCGAAGCTTGGTGCACCAGGCTAGACAACAACACTGGTAGTATGTGAGCTGGAGCCCTCAGTGCCCGCAGCCCCACCAGCCGCCACTTGTTAAGGTGGAGTTTCAAGTCTTTGTTGATTTTCTCAATTCTAAAGTCATCTGAGTCATGAATTGAGTCTGACAAGAGACCAAGTAATGCAACCAGAGTCCACACATCTGATGGTAAACATGTGGAAAATCGGCAATACTATGAAAAAATAACAATAAATCTTGGCACCTAAAAATCAATAGTTGCTGGCATTAGACACCAGGCCCTATTAACCAACATTATTACATTCTTCATAGATAGAGATAAGGGCATTAGCTACAAGCCTACGTGCAAAAAAAAAAGAAAAAAGTATATGATCATTATTAATTATTTATATATCATTGCCACAAATGGACTGACTCCAAACAATCCCTCTCATGTGCTGTTAGAGTGGGAGAAGATAGCAAACGCACAGGAAAGTGCAGACATCGCAACCTCATCCACTGTTAGTTTTCAAGCTTGTTTAAGGCTGTAGGAGCTGATGTAACTAGTGCGATGATGAGATTAAAGGATTTAACGGATTAGGGTTAGCCCAGGAAAATGTAGCTAACGTGTATTCCCATCTCCATTACCCCTTATTAAAAGCTAATGAGAGCAGCCGATTTTGCTCTAGCTCTTTGGAAAGTTAATGCAGAGAGAAGCCTGCCGGCGTCCTAAATGAAAATCAGATATTAGCATTAGTAAAGGTCACAGGGGTACAGTGAGAAAGACAAGAGAAGTGCTTTTTACATGCGACTGAGTCATTGTTTACTCCACCGTGTTTACTTTGTGGCTGACAGCTGGCTTCCTGCTCCATGACATATGTACAAAATAACTAGTTTCCAGCATATATAATTATAATCAGGGTCTAATTACAAAATTCTGAGTTTGATCGGGACTGTCAGTCTCTTCATTCAGCTGTCCATTGTTCTACCGTGTACATTATCTCCACCATCACTGATCAGACTCCTTTTCTGTTCCTGAAAAGATGTTCCACATTACTCCACTCAGAGCTACACTTTCCATTAGTGCACTGCAAATGATTAATATTTCATAGTGTAAGTCGCAAGCAAGTGAAAATAATAAGAATTTAATTAAACAGAAAGGCTGTAAAAATGAGCTGAATCGAAAAGAAAAACAAAATTTAAAATGCTTCTTAAAAAAGGAAATTAATATATAAAAGGACTGCCTGGATCCCAGGCTAAAAATAGGGTTGTTTTCTCATTTTTGTCTTGTGAAAAAGTAGTCATTTCATTCTGGCTTGGTACTGTTTCCTGGAAGCACATGTTTCCGGGCCCTTGCCAGCCTTGTTTCACAGCCACTGTCATTGTTTTCGTACGGATTGGGAGGAAGTGTGCCAGTGGTCCTGAGGAAAACGTATTAGGATGCGTTGGCTGAAAAGTACAAGTGCATTTGCTGCTGTTGGTGGTGGGGAGAGGCAGGAATCAAATCGCGAGAAAAACGAAATCCCAGAAATTTAGGGCTGCTTTTACACAGTGCACTCAAAAAGAGGGAGGGCAACGAGTCTCTAATAGCGAGGAGTGACGAGATGTTAAATATGAGTGAGTCATGACCAGATTGTACCTGAAATGAAGGCTCGTCCTGCCATTAGAGCTTCCTTAAGTGATGAGTGAATCCAGTCGGGACGAGCTGAAAGGACAGCCTGTTGTTCCGGTTACTTAGTAACTGAGAGAAGTTTTATATCAAACAGTAAACAGCTGCTAAAAGGAAACAGAAGTGCATTTCAACATGTCATTAAAGAGGCTGACAGTAACAGCTTCACCTCCCAGAGTCAGAATCAACCCTGTCTCTAGAAAAGGTGTTTGTATACAACTAATTTGCAACACCAAATACACTTTGCAGGATATGTAATATGTTTGCTATTGCTATAATGAGGGAATGCTGTGAATGAAGGTATTTGCCAGTGTGTAAAAATGTTAGCGTTACAACAACTATGACGTATTTCAATTGTTTTTCACCAGAATATCTGATCTTGCAATAAAACCTCTGCTTGTAGTGACTGCAGCACAAGACCGCAATCCGAACCCCAGACACATGTCCAAGCCTTGTGTTTTCTACACCCATCATCCAGCCAGATCACCTCCCTGCATCTCTGATGTGGTACATCAATGAAGAGCTTCATTCATTCATTCAAAAAAAACCTCCATTGCCTTCCAAGAGCCTCCCAACAGCCACATAACCATTACAAAAAAGATTCAACCTCTATAGTTAAGTTTGGGGAAATAAAACTACTTGACTAAGCCAGGAAGTGTAAAGAAAAAAGAAGCATTTGCCAAAAACTGAAAGCCAGAAAAGTTACGATTTCTGTCATGGAGAGAGAGACACACATCAGGAGGAGTTTGCCATGCTGCCTTCTCAATGATTACTAAAGAGGTCCTGCAGCTAAAAGCAGAGTCATATGACAACCTGCCCCACTTATGTCATGAAAAATTCACCTGTCATTTCACACTACACTTTCCTTTTATCTGTAAGTGATGCTGTCATTTCCATTGGATTCAAGCTGAGGCAGAGGGAGGCTGAAAGGAAGGGAAGGCAGCGGAGAGGGACGACGTAGGAGGGGGACAGGAAAATACTGTCAATTTGTATTTGTATAGGAAAAACACCTCAAGTTTGAGACTCCACATAGGAAGATGTGGTCAGAGCTCTATGAGCAACTGTTAAATGCAGACATTTCTTACCTCCTCCTGTCCAAGTGACCAGAGGGGCAGCAGGAAACCGAAACAGGCACCATCTGAGGGTGTAAGTGACTGTGTAACTGCAGACCAGCTCGTCACATGGCTTCACACACTCAGCTGACTTTTCCTGGGTGAATAAAAGCTAGCAAGAGAGGAAGAAAGCGAGCCGGAGCCTGTATGATTCACTTCAAAATGTTCTGTGAGCAAGTGTACGTCTTTTGAAACATAGTCGAAAGTCAACTCCTCCCACGGTCAAAGAACACACAAAAAAAAGAGCAGAAAAAGGAAAGCCACAGATAATTAGAAGATATAATTTTCAGGCAAGTCTACGTTTCTGACAGTACAAATGGCTCTGACAACTTTCAAGGCTATGAGCCAGGAGAATCTATTTTTAAAGAGCTCACGGATGGAGGGGGGGGGGGGTAAACGAGGAGCCAAAGGATAAAAAATCTGAATATATATATTCCAAGTTGAGGAAATGGAAATTCAGACTTCAGCCTCAGCGGATGCAGTCTATATCTATCACACTTGGTATTAAATTTGGTATAATGATAATGGTGACAGGGGCTGACATGAACTCTGGACCTGGTGCAGGACTCCAATGCATCATTTACAGACCAACCAGCTAACAGCCTCTAGACACACACAGAAACCTCCTGTGTTGGCACACACACTATCCTCTCCAGCAGGAAGAAGGTTTTTCTAGGTCCCATCCCAAGAATCGTAGGGTATAAAAGTGATTGACAAAAACTATGTCCAAATGAGCTAGTTTTGTTTCCGAGGTTCTCTGCTATATAGTGTATTTCTCTATTGCAAGCGGGGATTAGATAGATTAAATGAATATATAATTATGTTAGTCAATTAAACTAAAAAGAAACCCAGTGAATTTTTAATCATCCTGATTATTTATAATTCATTCATAAATAAAACTATTATAAACCCCAAAACACAAATGATGGCGGGGTTTGCTCTCTCCTCAGTACTCCACAGTCATAATCTATAGCTCTTACAGTGCGTCCAAACAAAGCATCTCGTTCCTTCTGTTTCTCGGCTTCCACGTGTACGTCACCAACAACCTCTCCTGGGCCGCCAACACATCTTGTCAGTGTAAAAAGGGTGGTCCAGCGACTCTACTTCCTGAGGCGACAGCCAGCCTCAACGAACAGGTTCTTCAGACCTTCTACAGGTGTGCAGTGGAGAGCATCCTGACGTGCTGCATTGCGGACTGGGACAGCAACTGCACTGCGGCGGACAGGACGGCCCTCCGACGGGCGGTTAAAACTGGCCAGGGGATCGCCGGCACCCGTCCCCCGGCCGTCGGAGACATCATTGCGGAACGGTTGACTATTTAAAAGCATCTTTAAGGACAACAAGCTGTTTGTCCCTCTCCCCTCAGGGAGGAAGCTATGCAGCATCTGGGCCAGGACCACCTGGTTAAGGAACAGCTATTTCCCCCAGGCCATCAGGCTGGCCAGTCCACAATGAACACATAACTATTTACTACATATGCCGCTGCTACCTCTTCAGATTTTGCGTACGCCCGCACACACACACACACTCAAACCACTCTGTTGTTCTCTGTTTACATATTGCTGCTACTGTCTATTTACTCATTTATTACCTTCCCATAACATTTGGTTCTGGTTTTAGTGGTGATTGTTAGCTTGGTGATTGTATTCATGCTCTCAGAATTACTTTATCTGTTTTTTGAAACTTGTTAATGTTATTTTATGCTGCTCCTGGAAACAGACAAACCATAATTTTGTTCATTTACATTGCGCCTGAATGTGGTCAAAGTGATCTTGATCTTGATCTTGATCTTGATCTTGATCTTGATCTTGATCTTGAGCTTGAGCTTGACCTTTCTCTGTCATCACTCATAAAGGTCAATATAGCAGTGTTGTCATTAAGCTGTATTCATGTTTATTTTGTCAGATGATTTCACAATTATATTATAGTCTAAAACAACCTCTTGGCAGAAGCAATTAGTATATGCCTGGTTAAAAAAACACCGGTGTGGACGCACAACATTTAACATGTAAACAACATTTCAAAAATTAGCTGCCAGGATGTGAAAAAGGTCATACTTCTGAGCAGGGTCCAACTATGCCCACTAACAAAACTTAAAGATGATCTGTAATAACAAGAATTATGTTCTCATTTGGCCTTATTACCGTAATCAGTGATGGATGTTGCTTTCTGTGTATCCATTATCCTGCTGAAACTATTTTTAAAAATGCATTCTCCAAATCCCACTCACTGTACTTTACCTGTTGTAATTATCGGGCTGAAATTATATTCTGCTTTGTTGTATTTCATCCAGACAGGACCTGTAGAATTCTGTCCTCTCCTAATATTCTTTGGGGAAGCTTTATGATAAAATGGATTTCAGAGTCTAGTGTGATGTATTATAAAGATATTGTAGGACCGTGTCTCAGTCCACCTTTTAAATGCCACAGTTCTGCTGAAGTTGCCTTTTTAGTGAATTTGAAAAATAAAAATATTTTGTGTCTGTTTTATGAGTTTGGAGTTATGAGCTGTCGAGACGGACATAATCCTATAAAAGCTTTAAATTGCGTCACCTGAGAAAACTAAGAGCTGACTTTTTTATTGACTGTAATGACCATCTACTATACAGTATATTATTTATATTACAAGTTGTAATTACTGCTCTTTAACTAGTTCAGGCCTGCGTTATATTTTCCCTGGTCCTGCCGGGCTCATAATTCAGAAGAGAAAAGGTCGCATGAATGTTAACACTTTAACCCAAATTTAAATTGGCTCCATTCGGTAACAAAGGAGTTTGAGCGAGCCCTGGACGAGAAAGTGATGAAAGCTGCCATCGCTGGTGAGTGCAGCCATTGACGCAGACGCAGTTTTTGTGCAGACAAACATGACACTTTTGAAAGTGGAGAAATGGCTGAGCCACTTCACATTATTTCTTTAGTTGGTTCAACAGAATTCCACCAGAAGTTGTCATAAGCCAAAAGGATTCCTTTTTAAAGTGCACATACACGAAGGTGCAGACCTCTCTCACCTGTAAATCTTGTATCTGGTGGAAAATCCCTGCTGGAACCTCTCTCTGAACTCGGTGTACTCCGGACATCTGTGGAAAGGTCCCTTCTCCGACAGCAGCCAGTCCAGCTGCCCCCCACTCTGCCTCGTGCTGAAGCCCCATGGTGAGGAGCTGGAGGGGGACGAGGAAGATGACGAGGACGAGGGAGACGTAAGGGAACCGTGGATTGCCTTCCCACCATGTCCCCCGCCGCCCACTTGTTCAGCTCGGGTGGGCCACGGCTGCCATAGTAACACCCACGGCACCCATAGGAGCATCAAGGAGGATGCCGACCATTTAGAAAGGCAGGTGGAGCCATAGGAGCACCTCTCTCTTCTCATTGGCCAAGGATTTGCCATGGTCCCGGTGGTGATGTACTAGGGCACCTGGGACCGGCATTTCTTCGGACAGTCACCTCCCACTGGCCTGAAAAAACAAACACAGAAACATTTGGCTTGGATTACACTAGAGATGGTGGTAGGAGGTTGAAACACTTAATCTTTTATTGTATTGTTTTGCTGTCATTGATAAACATTGCTGTCCACACATTGTGATTACAGTCCAGGATAATGAAGGTAGCATACCTATGCCCAAAGTGGTATTTATCGAGTTAACATCATTCATAGCATTATGATTGTCTTCATGTTGGTTCTGAATGTGAACGTGAAAGGGATTCTCTACATGTCAGAGACAAACGGAATTATCGCTATAATACCATGGCCATTAATTACATGTAGAAATCAGAGGGGCATTGTTTTTGTTCCTTCAAAGAAAAATTCTGTTGCCATAAAAATGATATTCTACTGACGAGGGAACTGCCTTTGGTTGATATTTACGGTATGTAAATGTGAATCTTTGGCCCCATTTACACTTTACATTTCACATTTCTCATATCAGGATTCCATTACAGTTTAATCGTATCTTTTTTAGCCAGACAACAAATCTGAGTAAAACCCTGCAAATGTGGGTTGGCACTACTCCCCAGTTCCTCAGGATCCCAAAAGGCCACATGTTGTTTGTGTGACATATGCTTTCTGTTGATTTGATTGGTTATATTATGCTCCGATTTGTTTAGTTGTGCCGTTATTGTTTTGTTCATTGTGTTTTTGTGATTGCTTCTTGTACTCAGGTCTCTCTTGGAAAAGAGATCTTAATCTCCATGACACGGCCGGATTAAATAAAGATTGAATAAGTAAATAAAAAATAAATATCCTTACATACTGCAGATTCCTAAAACAAATGTTTTATCAAATTATCACAACCAAAACATTTGTTTTGTTGTGTTATGTTGTGTTGTGTCGTAATCTGCCTTTATTCTGCACGTACTACCTCTCAAACTGCTTAATCCAGTGATATCCTGCATTTCCCACAATGCCTTTATACTAACTCCACACAATGAGCATGAACTAAACCCACTGCTGTGACCGGAGTACTTGACAGGAGGAACAGTATCTAAAACTCTTCCCTCTCAGCAAGATGAAAACATCGAGTATAAGCACATGCAGAATGCTGCCATGAGCTGTATGTCAGTCGTAAACTGTGGTCAGTCACTCATCATCTACCAGGTGGACTGTCAGTAGTTGTCCAGACATGCACTTGCATGCAAACTAGTTTTCTCACAGGTGTGATCACTCGTTTTCATGCAAATGAAGGTCAAATGAAACTCAGCCAACCTCGTGGTTCAGCAGCTGGAATGAGATGACATTCACCTTGACACAGAGTGAGCTGAAACTGTGCATCATCTACTGTAACCTGTAGGGGCAAGTTTTATTTTTGTCACTGTTACACGAACAGGAAGACTGATTTGTTCTGACACTGGATAACAATATTATAAAGAATATTCTGAGATGCAAATTCCATTTAATAAATTACAAAATTTTGCTCTACAGGGTTAAAAAAATATACAATTTTCATATATTAAAGGGAGGGATTACATTTTTTTCTCTTTCAGTATTGAAAAGTATATTGGTCAATTTATTTTATCCATGAGAATGAAAAACCCTAGAGGTCCACTTACTACATGCCGTTACCATTCAACACCTTACCAATTTATCAAATGACGATGTGCTCGCAGTGATGATCCTACGGAGAATTATCAACTGAATCTGCAGCTTTCCTCAGCTTTACAGAGCTTTATACTGTGCTCCAGCGCATTGTTTAGCAGTCTGGCCAACAGCTTTACTGTTCTGGTTCACTCTCATCCATCTCATTGTGTTGTTTTTGGCCACAGCAGGCAGCTGTTTACAGCGAAAAGCTCTCAAAACCCACTGTACACTACCTGCTCAGCACCAAACAGCCGACAGACACAGTTAGTGACGAGCTGGTGAACATAGTGGAGCATTTAACGGCCAGAGAGCCAAATACTTCCCTCAGGAGCTGGTCGAGACCAAAAACAGAGCTAAAAGTGAGTGAGTATTGGACTTTTCAAATGAACGATTGCATTCCTCCATAACTGCTGGATGTGTGAATAAGCTGTTTGCCAACAAATGCAGCATATCAGCCTGAAAGGTATACTGGTACAGGGACGACTGAAATGTTTTCTGCGTAGATGCAGCATAAGGAATGCTTGAATGAAACAGAAAGCTCCATGGACAAGCGACTGAATAAAGACCAGGACCAGACAACAGAAGCTGTCTGGTCCAAAAGCACTCACAGCATTGGGAAGTTTTCAAAGGTCATCTACTAGAAATCAAGGAAGCCATTCACATCAGCGCCAAAGACCACCTTTGACAAAGATTGAGTTTACCCTCTTCCCCTACATACAGTTTGACCATCTGTTATCTTGTGACTCGAGTTTCATACTTTTACATTATGACTACTGAGCAAACTCCATCTGCTGCGGAAGAAACGAATGTATGATTCAAAGATTTGGAGTAGATTAGTAAATAGACTTTAAGCTGGGATTGTTTTATCAAAATGTTATGTATTTTACAGGTTTTTGGATTGAAAACAGTGTTATGTTCACGTTAGCACAATGTAAAAAAAGGACCTTTCAGAGATCTGCAACTTCTGATGAATCAGAAACCAAGTCTGGTGATATACTATTCTGTTTTTTACAGTATGACAACAACCCCTGAAAGGTGTCGTTGAAAGCTCTACAAAAAAGCAGCAAGCGGTAAATCTCTCAAACTGTTTTATACTTGTTTGCTTTAAATTGCAGCCCTGAAGCTAAACAGAACATGTCTTGCAGCTGTGGATGAAAATATATATATATATTACTGTTTGTGGAGCAACTGCTGAGTCTAGAATGAAGCCTTACGTGTGTGCTATTGCCAGTGCATTTAGCCATTCATATATATATAGTGCATGAATTATATACAGGCAAATAATACAACTGACCCAGGAGCGCAAGATGCACTGCAACGGCTGTTTTTGTAATAGTCCTAAAGTGATTTTAACTGAAGTTTTCCTTTCAACATACTGTATGTTCATTTGATGGCTTGGTAAAATGTAGGCATACACTTTTCACATTGAATGAAAAGCTCTGTCTTTTGGTTCATGAATCAAACAAAAAGCATTCAGATGGTCATCAAAGCACTTGGTTTTTGTAAAGATTGCCAGGTTGATTTCATAAAGTTCGACGGCTGATCCTGACACAAAGACAAGCCACTGTGAAATGTCCTTGTGATGTGGCAAAGTTACACAGCTGTCAAAATGTGGGTGATCACAGCTATATAATCTTTCAAAGTTCACAACTGACATGACTTTATTAGAAGTTTCCAAATGACTGAGAGTCACTTGGAGGAACACAGAGTGGAGAATTTGCAAAGCAGCTTCCCAGCGTGGTGTCTGTTTGCTTTCTTGATGCCTTGTGTGTTTGGACAAGGATGTCATCACCCGCCTCCATAAGGATCAGGAGTGTTAGCGGCACACCAAATCACGCTACAGCTCAAGTGTGAATTCTCAGCCTTTAATACCAAACTCCTTTAAACATCGCTTTAGTTTAGTCAAAGCAGGCAAACCCACACTGTATTAACATTTTTTAAGGTGAGACTCTAAAAAGACTTTACAGTCCCCTTCAGAAATGTGGAGGCTCGCTCTTCATTTCACTGGTAATGACTAGCAAGATTGCTGGGTGGAGTCTTCAGGGGGAAAAATCTGCATTTCAGAATAGATATGTAAAGTAGTGGAGAAGTTGCTTTAAATGGATTGGGAAGCAAAGTATTCCCTATTTATCTTACAAACAAATTAGAGAATTAATTTCGGGTGGATAAATGCAGGCTCAGACATGAAAAAACAATACTCAGGGCACTGCATTTTTAGTTTTCACTCGCTGCACCAAGACATTACTGAAGTTTGAAAAGGCAATTAGTAAAGTCATTTGTCAAATGTATATATGCAACTAAAAGCAGGATGAACACTTGATAATTGGATGGTATGCTGTTACTATTGCATGTGCTCTATGGCCCAGAGGTAAAGATGGTGCTAATTAAAAATGTGCCAACTTGTGGATATGTAATTTCTCTTTTTGTTATGTCCTGGGAGGAGCAAAAATAATATACCGTGGAATAAGACAGTTATACATTCCAGGCCTAATAGCGTCTGGTTACTAAGTATAAAACAACAAAAATTTTAATACTCCATATATTTCTGAACATTGAGAAATGCCATATTAACATAATATACATATACACATACACATACACATACACATATATATATATATATATATATATATATATATACATACATATATACATGTACATATATACATACACATACATATATATATATATATATATACACATATATATACATATACATATACATATATATATATATATATATATATATATATATATATATATATATTAGAAGTGATAACGATTCACAGGACAATTCCTGCCATAGTTTCCCATTCCAAGGAACTGTGATATTTGCCTTTCAAATGAAGTTCTGTAACTTTTTAAAACCCCCTCTCTCTCAGAAATAAGGCATCCCCATAACTGCCAGGCCTCCTCTCCTCTGAGGCTCCCCTACTAATTATAAAATGCATAAAACATGCTGCGAATGGCAGCGAGACAATAGAAGGAAATTGTGAATTTTTAGCCCTGACATTTAATGTTCGCTTTGCATTATTCACACACCCTTTGCGTATTTACACATCTCTCTCCCCAGCTTGGGGGAGCAAGAGGTAAGGCAAAATGGCACGAACATCTCGAATCCATATTGGAGATGGAGAGGAAGAGGAGGAGGGGAGTGAGGTCTTCCAGGTGGAATGGAAAAATCGACCATGTGTCGCGCTTAAATAACATCTCAGAGATGACAGCAGAGTCAAGGGGGAGCTCAGGCTTATGTTTATTGGATTTTTTCCATCGCCTACACTGGGCTTGGTGAATAAGGAGCGAGTTGTTGTACTGTGTTTGCACAAAAAGGGAGAAGGCAAGAGGGAAATGGAAGAAACCAGAAACATGAGGAAAGCTGGGAGCGGTGGCAGAGGGACAAGGGGGAGAAAACCAGGACAGACAGAGGGAGCATGCAGGCAAAGTGTCTCTTGAAAAGCAGCTCCTTCCCCCTAGAACCTGCTCCTTAAACTTCCCACCCAGCCATTGAGTGACCGAGCCAAAGGCTGAGGTTTTGACCTCCCGCCTTGTCTAAGTAATTTGTGCTTCAGTTAGGAAGGCAGAGAATTATGTGGCGAAGCTGTTGTTTTTTTCTGCAGCAGAGAAGATAAACCTGCACAAGAATTCATTAGCTTACTCTCTGTGTACTGCAATTACTGCAGCTGGCAATCCTTATTGGATCTGGCATACATATGTGTTTCATGTCAGCTCTGTGTATCCCTGCAGATTTTGTGTGTGCTTCTGTGTGTGTGTGTGTGTGTGTGTGTATGCTGCTTTGCACCTGGCTGGGCCTTTGGCAAACATTAGAACAGGTGGAGGTCCATCAGTATAAGAGACCAGCTGTATTTCTAAACCCCAGCAGCTCACAACTCACCTCTCAGTGTTTATGCAAGTCAGCAGCATTAGCTAGCCAGTTGCACACCTGCCCCCCCCCCCCTCGATTCAGGCTCACCCCGCACCAAGGTTGGGAAAGCTAGGGATGGAGGACTGATGCTAACGTAATGGAATGACAGTCAAAGAGCGACAAACAGGGAGGTTAAGAGAGAGTAACAGAAGGAGAGACAGATGAATCCAGTGGGAGAGACAAAAGAGAGAGGAGGATAATGGCAGAGACAGAGAGGAGCTCAGATCTACATTTAGATGTGGGTTTGGGTTGGGGTGTGAATAGCAAAGGCTGGCTGGAGGGTAGAAAGTCGATGCCAGATTTTTCTGCTTGGACCTTTGCTTAAAGGTTTGATTTGGTGAAAAGGACAACAGAAAAGAAGGCTTTATATGTGCTGTCCCATTCAGTGGCTTGTGAAACACTTGTTTCACAAGCCACTCCGTTGTCTCCGTTGTCTCTTTTATTTAACTTTTCAATTTTTCAATTTTAATTTAAATGCTTTTAATTTAGTTTATGTGTATCAAGCCTTGCCATAAGAGAGCAGATCTCTTTAGAGAATGGGACAAAATTTCTCTCTTTGATACAGGAGATGAACATATGACATGGGTCTACTGAAAACATATGGTCAAGCCAAGCCCCCTGAAACAGCACTGGCAGTGAAGTCATTTTGGCGCAGTGACCGAGGTAAACACACTCAAATATTCACAAACGATCCAAAATAACTTGTATTTTCACAACCTAAGCTACTAGATACAATAAAATTTCAAAAGTAGCTGCGATTGGACTGAATTGGGTGCTTATTCTTGGAAACCTGTACATCCATGTTCCCACCAACACTGAACACATTCATATGAAACAGCAGCAACATGATAAAGGCGTTTTTTTTTAATGTTTTTTTTTTAAGTTAAGTTTATATTCAGCATTAATCACCAAAACTCATTGGTCTAAAACTTCATCCTAGAAGCCTTATAAAAATGTTGAATGAATTTCATGCCTCATAAAACATTTGCGGGCCGATACATTGTTTATACCCATGTTTACTTAT
This sequence comes from Xiphias gladius, assembly GCF_016859285.1. NCBI lineage: Eukaryota > Metazoa > Chordata > Actinopteri > Istiophoriformes > Xiphiidae > Xiphias > Xiphias gladius. Next base: position 5,102,823 of record NC_053413.1, read on the forward strand.
GTTTACATATGTATGCACATTATTGCCACCAACTGTCAGCGGAATTGTTTTTAGTATGCCTGGGTCTCAAGTCTCCTGCGCGCACACATGCCTGAGTTTCCAAGACATACTAACAAAATAGGGTCCCACTCTTAAAAACATTGCTCATAGTGCTACTTGTGGTCAAAAACTCTACAGGGTACCTTTAATTTCTGGTTGTTACCTCTAACAGAGATTCTAGTCTGCAGCAATTCTACACTGTAAAACTATATTATTGTAAATAATTGAACTGCATAACTGGAAAATTGTTACTTCCTGGAAAACAGTAAATCATCAGCGGTGAGCTTTTGTTGCACTAGTAGGCGTAATCAAAGTCCAACCAATAAAATTAAAACAAATTTTGAAGCAATCTCAATACTCTGTCCATCCTATAAAACCAAACTGCCCTCATCTCTATGATTGATAGTTTATTGGTTTACAGTTAAAATTGGTCTTACATTTTTATGTAGTTCTCACTCTGAACAATCTGTTCCAAGATGAAATATATCACAATGAGAGAATATACAATGCAGTTTCAAGGGCTTTAAAGGTGAAAATCATTACAATTATTTCCATCCCTTATAGAGAGGTCCGAAAGGTCAACAAAGGCAGGCATTATCCAACCAATGATCAACTCAGGTCAAAGGAAAGGTCATGAAGGGGGGCTGACTGACACATGTTCAGACAGACCAAAGAAAGACGTGACAGGCTGGTATATGTCTGTGTGCATGTGTGTGTGGCCAGCAGGAGTGTTTTTGTGTGATGTGTTGTGGCTCTTTTGATAAGTACGGCTTTTTTTTTTGGCTCCTGTTGTCGGACTGCTTTGCCACACATTTGCTCTTAGCTGCAGTGCACAGTATTTCCAGGTTTCATATATAGCAATGTGGTCATCTTTGCAGGGGGTAATATTTGCCAAGTGACTCTGCCAAGCTTGTTGTAGAAATTTCAATTGTGCAAAACCAATATGACCTTCAAAAAGTCATCAATAAGTCATCAGCTGAATGAATTGAATAATCAAACAAGGCTTAAGACTTAATCAAATTGAGCCACTTCGACTGATCCGCGGCTTAATTCCAGTGTGGTTTTTTTCTGGGGCTGGCATAGAGTTTTCAAGCAGCTTGTTGACAAACCCAAAAAAGTAGAAAAACTTCATGATTCAAGCAGAAAAAGGTTGATAATTGTGCATGAGCCTATTCCTACATGTTGTTGTCAGTATTTAATGAGGCCTTTTCAAAACCCGAGATGAGATGATTGGGAAGCCACTACTGTGATGAAACATACCCATTTTCAGATGTATACTGATCGGGACTCATAATTCACAGGGGTTAACATTATTTTCTGCTAATCCTGTACTTAGTATTTTTCAGTTCTGGCACAATGGTTCGGACTTGTGCTTTTGACGGCTGCAGAAGCACCAGACCTTCATATGGCCCGGCAGCGGTTGCTGATGCCAGCAGGTCTCTCGATAGCAACACACTGCTATTTATATTTGAAATCGGCATTTTTCACTAGAGTGATATTCTAACTACATGTTCGGCTCCGAGAGGTCCGGCCTCAGGTATTAGTGGGGCTGGAGCCAACCGCTCAATTGATACGGCTTGAGAACACCATGGTCCTCCACCACACTAAAGTCTGCTTCAGGGGATTCTGGAGCGGAAAAGACCTCCACCTCTGATGAGCCGCTCCAACATGTCGCTCTCCATTTTTCTCTGGCCTTGATGTACCTGAGCAACTGCTGCATCAACACATCCACGCCCCCACCCCCGCTTCCCAGCCCCTTGCCCACTTTTTTAGCATTTTTCAAAATTAAGGAGTGGACGGAGTTACGCTCAGAGCCGGGGGTGAGGTTACACTTTGGGATAAAAAGTGTTCTGCAATTTAAAAAGTGTGATTGGATTAATCAGATGAGGAACAAAAAGGGTCATGAATGTACATCTGATTGAAAAAAAAAAAGAAAGAGAAGTGTGTAATCATCTTTTTCTCAGACTCAGTGCCTACAGGCTGAGTATGGTTTTGAACAAGCAGGCGGTTGTAGCCCCACCCACTTGTACACATGTACAATACACACACACAAGCACCACAGGATTAAGAAGCAGCAGAGCCAATAATAATTTCAGCATAATGCCGATAATGTTGGGAGACACACTCTGAAGTGCTTTGGTTGGAAACTAGAACCACTACAAATTATATGCTGTCTAGGCTCCCAGTGTGTGTGTGTGTGTGTGTGTGTGTGTGTGTGTGTGTGTGTGTGTGTGTGTGTGTGTTTATATAATGTCCCCAAAGGTGACCTAGGTAAATATGTGTGTGTTTGTCTGTAGAAGGGTTGTGTGTGTGTGTGTGTGTGTGTGTGTGTGTGTGTGTGTGTGTGTGTGTGTGTGTGTGTGTGTGTGTGTGTGTGTGTGTGTGTGTTTGTGTTTTTTTTGTGGGGGGTTTATTAATGTGCAGTACATAATACATACTGCATCCATCTGTGCTAGTGAGTGTTCATGAGTGTCTTATCAGTACATTCTCTGGCCAGTCTCCAGCTAGACAAACAAACACCCATATGGTCAATTAAGGCCCATCAATACCTCTGTTAATGTCTTTACCAGCTGATAATTAAGAAAACAAAAGCCTGTCACCAGCACACTCTGCTGAAAGTCATATTGCCCCACCTCACATACCTTACCTGCTGGTCAGTGTTGGACAGTCAGAAAATGGTATTACCTGGCCTAAATTGTTAGTTTCAACACATTAGGACAAGTCATTGTTAGTGCATTGCTATCTCAAAACAGAGCAGGTTATTAATAAAAACATATAATTGCTTTTCATAATATGAGTTAACCATCATGACAAAATAGCAAATAATGTGAATGGTATTTATTGCGTACGGCATAATTGGAAGTATGCTGGTTTACGACTTTACTAATAATAGGAAGAGGACGTTAGGAAAAAATAAGGTCCCAACGAACCACCAGTGGTGGAATAAGTGTCTGTGTAGTATCCTACCTAAGTACATTAATATTATCAGCAAAATGCGCTGAAAGTATCAAAAGTAGTTGTTAAGCAGAAAAATGGCCTCTGTGACTGATGCACTTACGTATCCAATTGTTACAAAATTGATGCATGTGCGTGTTGCATGTTATTGTTGAAACTGCTAGGTTTCAGAATATATATATGTATATATATGTATGGAATATATATATGTACAGAATATATATATGTATATATATATATATATATATATATAGTACAATATACTATATAGTATATTTAGTATATTGTTTATAAAATCATCTGAGACATTTAGAGGGGAGATCTCTCTCTCTCTAATGAAACTGCTAACTCATCTGTCTTTAAAAACTTTTTCTAGGGAATCAGGTCTCAAAGCTACATGGCCTACAGAAACAGACTTTTTGATAACTTTAGTTACCCTTTTGTAGTCACTGGCAGCAAAGCTGTTACCACAGTATACCACAGCATAAAACAAGCATTGGTCACAATCCAGATGATCCGAATAGATTTCCAATACAATGAAAATGTATAATTTCCCTTCGTTGCACATATGGGGTAAAACAAGCTATTCAAGTAAATCAATAGCAAGAAACTCCATCAGAGACCCCAGCTGAAAACACCATACGTCTGAGCAGTAAACAGAGAACATGAGAGGTACAAACACCGACTAGCATACCCCAGAAACACGAATGCCTCAGTGGCTGGCATGTTACAGTCTCATTCATTAAGCCTCTGAAAGTGTCAGGTACTAGATTAGAGCTTCAATAAATAATGAAAAAACTAGTCGACTGGGAGTTTAAAAATGCAATCAGTCGCAGGTTTCTGATTACCTGCCTCAAACCGGTATTAAGAATCGGTGAAAGAATCTGATTTCCATCAGTTATGTCCACAATAATTGGCCCTAAAATGTATCGATGATAGCATAAAAAGGCTTGTATGAAGTATATCCTGAAGCATAATGCATACAAAATTAGCTTGGTGACCGGCTTCGTGAGAACAGCATTTTCAGAGAACAACATGTACGTTGTGTGTTATTTTTCACATATTAAGAAGAGTAGAGCGGTGTATTACCAAGGTGCTATTAATTACAACATGTGCCTCGGCACCAGTATGACTAAATAATAGGCCAATTTTCCAGGGAGCTTTAGCACGAAACCTTTCAGGGGTTGTATTGTGGGTTAGAGTTGCACTCTGTTTACATTGCTACTTTGTTCCTTTCTACTGTGTAATTGCAGATGCAGGGTTACAGTCCTGCAGATGTGTTTCTTTGGATGAAACTAATTAATCACTTTATCTTTCAGCACAAAATATATAAGACTCAAGGGTGAGCACTGAAGCATATTGTAAGTTATTTCCTATTTCTAAAAAGAATCATTTGGTGTTATTCAGTAGATATCATTCTTCTTTATAAAGCCCCACATTAGACTAACCCACCCTCTGTCTTTTCATCTTTGTCACTCATCTGTTATTCCCTCCTTCCTTCTTCCATCACAGCACTTTCTCCCTCCCTCATTAGCTCCCATTCCTTCTCCTGCCCCCCCCTTCATTTTTCTCCATTTATGGCTCTGATAATTACACAAGCTGCTCACTACTGAGTCAAGCAGCCCCATAAAGACCCTATATGCAATCTGCAACATCTCCTTTATTAGTTGCTAGCTAGTTTAATCCTTTCCAAATAGGTCCACACAGAGTCAGCTGGCCCTCAGCTGATGTTTTGCCAGCAACAGCAGAAAGCAAATTCTGGTAATTGAAAGGGCCCTGGGGGATGGGGAACTCAAATTAGACCATACCGCACAGCAATATACAGTAGGTGTACCTGAGGCTATGTTTAGAATATACATGAGATTCACTTGTGTCAATACTCCCATGTGCATGAACAATCTGCTTCCTAAAGTCATGGTAATGATGCTGAGTGGTCACTCGTGACATAACTCAGAAAACATTTCAGGCGAGGTCCTAGGGAAATTGCCTTGAGGAAGAACAGCAAGAAAAGCAAGTAGGAGAATGAGAATATAAACTTGCAAATATTGAATTTCTCGAAACACGAATAAAGAATATATTAAGGCTTAATTTGATTTTTTTCTTAGAGTTGCAGTAACCTTTTTTTTTTTAACAAAGGATCAAATGACTATGTGTAACGTGAGAGGGGTCTCTCATTATTGAGTCTATTTTCACTCGATTTTGCACTTACCCTTAGTTTTAGAGAGCCTTTCAGCATATTTGAGAAATTTGTTTTGGTTTAACAGTCCACAAACTTTGCTTTTGAGTTTGAGTGCACTTATTAAGTCACTTTGAACGAAAGCCAAAAGAGCATAATGTAATATAAACACTGCGGGCACTCCAGCACCGAAGGGCAGACAAAGAAAGTTGGCGGCTCAATAGTGAACATAGCATTTAGCAAGTCAAAGAGGTGGATGTTTTTCTCAAAAGTTGATGGAAAATGGAACTACAAGGAGAGAGAACATTTGTCAGCCAACCAGAAACACCTATTGACAAGAATGCTACGTCGCTACATGTCTGCGAGACTTGTGAATAGAAATAGCAACTTTATAAGGTAATAATATCAGTTTTGTGTTTATAACTTATGTGACGGTCAAAAAATGTTTTGTATGGCCAAAAAAAAAGAAGACAAGTCAATGAATGCAGCTTTAAAATATAACATTTTTGTATATTTTGTTCATTTCCACAAACTATTATACTACTAAATAGTTTGTCAGGCCTTTTGCTCGTTTTCACGCCTCATTGATCCTGTTTATAGTGCCAAATGTAAGCTAGAAAGGCTTGCCAGCTGCCTTGAAGTTGGCTGAATAAAGAGTCCTGAAAATGCTAACTGCCTGGGTAACTTTAGTCCCAGTACACAAACTTAGGGGGAGAAATAATACAGCAAAATTCAAATGTCATACATGGCGGTATCATAGCTCCTAATTACTGAATCACCCCAAGCTGATGCTAAATATAATCAATTTTGCCTGCATCCACCCAACAGACAGTGAGCTCACAATGTTAACAAGCTCTTAGCGGAACCGTCCACAGCTGAGTAAAATCTTTACATATACAAACAGTTGGCAGATAATTGAGTGAGCATCAGGCCCCTTGTGGGCCATCATATGTTTACCAGTCTGGCCACGTAGGCTTATAGGGCAGCAGTGCAATTACTACTAGTCCAAATGTAGCTGTAATGATTATTCTCGCTATTACACATACAAAAGGGCTTTGACCGAAAACACTAACTAACCACAATGCCATTGTGATAATAGCTTGACTAGACACTGGACAAGCGGATTCGTAACATATTCTGTGCAGTAAAGCCACTTTGTCAACAAAACAAATCCATTAATGAGCTTATGGTAGTTTTTCTGGATGCACAGCTATTTGAGTGAGTGAATGCACAGATTCTGGTTGTACAGAGGAGCCTCTTGGAGAAATATAAATAAATATGTTCTAACTAAGCACCACTGCAATGTTAAATTAGGACAATATTGGAGTCGAGAGGTTAGCTTCTCATCCATACAGGGATTTGCTGATTGATTTTGCGCAATTATTTGCTTTTGTTATATTGCTGGCAATATATAATGGCATATCTCATGCCAGTTTGAAGGTTGATCTGAAGTTGATTGATTTTGGAACTGCCTCAAATTCATATTAACATAGGTTGTTTAAGAAGCCTCAGTGATGGTGTCCCTTACAACATTTGGAATGCCTCCGCTATTACTGTGACAAGCGGCAATGGCCACAGCGTTGACCGGCAGCATCCATTAATCAGCTGTGTAGTCAGCTCTGCCATCTGTCAATACTGCTAAGTTGACAATAACAACTATTAATGAATAGAATTAGCCATAGCCGGAGGGCAAACCACTTTTTAAAGGAAATCCATAGACAAACAAACAGCTGTCATTTACCACCGAATAGGGTCGCTTACTGCCGTCAAAAGCTTCATGAGAGTCTGACAGACATAGAGGACAAACCAAAGCCATAACCAGTGGAGACTGTGCTGAATATCCTGCTACTTAAACAGAGTACCTCATGCTCGGTTACACGCACGCACTCCTTCGAGACGATGAAAATAGAATAAAGCTCCCCTGACAGTTGTTTACCCAATAAGTGATGATACTTATATGCAATCACATTGTAGTTGGAATTTTTGTTTCTTATTTTTCAGGCCAGCCACAACAAAAGGCTGCCAAAGCACTGTTAATCAAAATATCAGTTAAGCTTTTGGTACAGTTATCACCAGTGTTACAATTAATGGGACTATGAGAATAGTTAGCACTACTGACTGGGTATCCCGGGTCATGTCAAAGGAATACTCTAAAGGAACACTTTAATTGAGCTGTTAATTGAGCAAAAGCACTTATGGCCAATAAGAGCATATCCAGGCGGGCCAAATTATGGGCTAATAGGCCAACCATGGTGTTAGAATGAGTCCAGTAATATGGTGTTGAAAGTTCCCCCTTGGCAAATCGCTCCTATCCACACACTAACCTGGAAACACAGGCTGACTAATTCTCATTCCAAACACACCCTGTATCAGTGATCTATAACCTTAGCTATTTTTTTCATGGAAAGAAGTCATTTTGGGCTGCTGTGACCAGATGCTCGGCACATGCACCCAGTACTTGGGTTGAATAAGAATGAGAGGCTAATTAAGCGTGGGAGATTTGCAAGGTTCAAGGGAACATGCTTTTTCCTCAGTAAGTTAAGCTTCAGTGGATTTCTTCTTTTAGAGAATGGAATGAAATCTAGAAAGATCTGTAGTAAGAATCGCAGTATATCCAGTGTTGGAACGTAAGTACATTTACTGAAGAACTGTACTTAAATCCAAGTTTAAGATACTGTATTTCCTCCAACAGGGACATTTTATTTACCTCAACTGCAGAAGGTAACAGGCCTTTATTTGAAGCAGACTTGTATTAGAGGCAGACCTTAATTTCTTATTCCCTCTGTTTGAGTAGTATAATTGGTCAGATTTTAGGAGAAGCCTCATTTCGATCCGCTCTTGTTTGCTCTGTTGAAGTTGCTGCATTACACTGTTGATACAAACTTCACACTTCCTGTAACCATTTCAAATTAAAAGCCCACTAGCATTTCAGTGCACAGAAACCCTCTATTTCTAAACAGGGCTTTTATTGTGAAATATTTGCTGGCATACAATATGTTAGTGCCATTTATTGGCACTTGTACAGTTGGCTGAGACATTAACACACATACACCCACAGTGACACAGTGACTGAAATAGGACAATAATACTTTAAATGACTAAGTCAGGTTAATAAAGTGTTGAAAATGTCATGATTATACTGTTGAATTTATTAAATTAAAGCAGTAGAAATGTACATTATGCTTAACTGCCATGAACATTATATGACAGGTACCAGGAGTTTATCCACCCTTGTTTTTTGCCCGGCCTGTATTTGGGGGGCGGCCTTTCCCGGCCTGTTTGTTCGTGTCGACCACGCCCCCGACCATTATCGGAGACCCGGCTTTTTACTGACTACCGATTTTTATTTGAGGAAATACGATACTCGCACTTTACTTGACTTGACATACTTTACTGTACTACATTGTAGAGGGAAACTTTGTACTCTACTAAACCTCTCTGACAACCAGTTACTGGTTACTTTGCAGTTAAGGATTTAACAGACAGAATTGATCTTATAAATATTTTATAAAATATGGTTTTAGACTGAAATTATAAAATAGTAATTAAAGCAAACATTTAGCTGTGTTACAAGTTCTTTTAATATTTTAAGTACATTTTGCTGATGATACTTTTGTACTAGTATTAAAGTACTAGGAGTTTTACTTGTAGGGTAGGGATGTCAATACAAGACCGTCAGTCAGTCTACCGCTTTGGACTAGACTCAGAGTAAATGTCCCAACACATATTGAATGAATCACCACAAAATGTTGTAGAGACAACCCTGGTCCCCAGAGGATGAATCCTAATGACTTTGGTGATTCCTCTGAGTTTTCCTGTAGCACCATCAAAAAGGTTTTCACTTACTCTGTAAAATATATTAACATCTCCAAGATTGACTGGCACAAAATTTCAAACAGATATTTGTGGTTCCAAGATGATCTCGTAAAGACTTACGTGATCCCTATCCTTTCCTCTAGCGCCACTGTGAGGTTGAAAGTTATGGTTTTTAGTGAAATGTCTAGAGAACTATAGGATGCAATATCATATAAATTTGGTGAAGCCATTCATGTTTCCCTCGGGACGAATTCTAACAACATTGCTGATCCCGTCACTTTACATCAGGCCCCATCATCAGGTCAGCATTTTAGTTTGTCCTAGACTGAATACTTATCTAATGACATTTCTATGACCCCCTGCTGTAATTCATGTTAAGTGCTAACACTAGACTAATATTTTAGCATTTAGCAAAAGTACCGCTGTGACTGAAAAAGCCTAACAGAGCCAATAGCATAGCTGCAGACTCTTAGTCTTGTTACTCCATTACATTTATCTGATAGCTATAGTTACTGGTTACTTTGCCAATTAAGATTTAACATAAACAGTCTATAATCTGCTTTTAAAAAGTGATTATATATTTAACCATTCAATAGTATATAAAGTAGCTAGAACTAGGATTTTGTGCAACTAACTACAACTATATACATAACAAATACTTTAATACTTTAAGTACACTTTGCTGATAATACTTTTGATAGAGTAATATTTTGAATACAGGACTTCTGTTTTTTGTTGGGTATTTTTATAATGGGGTATTGATACGTTTACCATAGTAAAGGATCTGAATATTTTTTCAACCACTGAATATATATGAAAAAAATATTTCTTGTATTCTTTTTTATTTTATTCATTTATAAGTATTATTTAATGAAATGTCACATACAGACAAATGCAGAAATCCTTATTCTCAAAATGTGTAAATGCGGTTGTATACTCGTGTGTCATTGTAAACTTGAAACTGGTGTTTTATGGTTTTGTTTTTTTTTTACATTTATTAATTTGATCATTGACTTATTTGTCTGGTATTTTACTCTTCACAATTCATTTCCATTATGACCTTTTAAATGCTGTGTAATGCAGACCTTTTTTTAAAATTTGCTGCTCGATCGAAAGTGCACTTTGAACTGATATTTTGTTACATGTTTAATGGATCCTTTTTTTAAGCGAGCCAGACTTTATGGTGTTTGGTCACATTTGAGGGTACAAGGGCCATGCCATCCCTTTTAAAGCCATTTCACAAGGTAAGTAATGGCCACTTTGAAGTCATTCATCTTCAGTAAGTGGTGAACAGGCAGGTAGAGCGCCATGGGCCGTCTAGCAGCCATGGAGGCAAGTGAGTTTGTTCTATTTGTCTATTCTCATTCAGCGCTCACCCACACAGCGGTTAAACCAGAGTTTAATCATACAGAGATTTCTTTGCTTGACCTATGAAATGACGCTCAATCACAGAGAAAGTTAATAACATATAGTAACAAAAATTAGCTGTGCTGTGTCCTTTCATTAAATTATATAAGGTTATATTCACATAACCTTATCAAGTAAATAAAACGTACATACTTCAGTTAATTCCACTGCTAATGTATTTAAGTTACACTTGTTATGTAGTATTACATGTAATTTCTGCCAAAATAACAACATGCAGAAAGAAAGAAGAGTTGAGAGACCACAGACTCACCGGGGCTGCCCAAACTAAATCTTTGGTGTTAATATGACTACTGGCAGGGAACCACAGCACATAGGATGCAGTAAAAATTGAAACAAGCGTCTCCTTAATTGTAGTGAATGAGAGCTTTGTCTGGAGAAAAGGTAACGGCAATGGCTGAACCTCTGTAGGACCTTGTTACATTACCAACACTATCACCATGAACGAGCACCGATATAATGACGATTCTGCTAAACCCCAGATTACGACAATGTTTACAAAATTATTTTTTTCTAGAAAAACGAGGGAAAAGACTCTGGTTATGACAAATACGTTACGTGTGACTTATTATTAGTTACTGTTTTTCTTGTATTGAGATTATGAGTTTAGAAACATTGCAATCTTATTACCAAATACTTCCTAGCAAGCTTTGTACTTTGGGTGGAATTTTCTTTTTTTTTTTCCCTGATATGAAGAAAGATACAGAATAAAGGCTCAACCAGTCCCTGATATTCTTTCTATAAAATCCACTCACACTTTTGGTCAGGTTTTGTCTAGCACTTCAAAAACCTGCATAGTACAGAGGCTACATAAAGTTACGATGACTGGATGCAGTGGCTCATGTGTGATTAGATTTGGCACTGTCTTACCACAAGTAATACAGATTATAATATAAAAATATCAAGCGGGTACAAAAGTGATAATTTCATTTTGTTATTTTGTTATGTAAAATAATAACATAAAATAACTGCACCATGAAGTAAAACAAAGAAGTGAAATTTCACAAAGTGGGACAAACTCAAAGTAAAAACAGAAGAAATCAAGTTAAATTGTCCCTCTTAAAATTGAATTACATTGATAATTGAAGTTTGTTGCTTTTAGTTTTTAACTTTTTGACAGTGTAAAACACTTGGTTATTGGTGGGGGAAAAAATAACAAAACAAACTTTAAATAATGGTTTGTAAAGGGACCAAACTTGGGTCTCCCACACAACCGTCAGATGCATTACAGGCCCAGCCCCCAACCCAACCTCCGCAGCCTTACTTTCTGCTTAGCTACGTAAAGGACAACTTCCTGTGTTGCCCATGAATGTCAGCACTGTAAGTAAATGCTAAGGATACTGAGCTGTGCAGTCCATGACTTTCAGCATGACAGTTGCTGCATGAATAATACCCACCTCACTGACTGCTGATAAGGATTTTCTGAGGAGTGCAAAAATACAAGTGGATTATGGTCTGAATAGACAAAGAGAGGAGTCCCAGGGCTAACATCGACATCAAGGTGCTGTAGAGCCAGAATCGCCACTGCGACTCTCAACCACTAAACTGACCGGAGTTTAATTTTCTAAAATGAACCTCACTGGTTTAAGTACCTCCATCTCACCCAGCAGCATCAACACTGCATCAGCATCACAACACCTGCATAAAAAATTAAGTTTAAAAGGTTTATCAAGCTGTGGTGGGAAAGAATGTGCTCTAACACTATAAAGAAGAACCATACATGGATTCAGTTTTAAAGGGTACTGTCAGATGAGGGGGGGTTATTTATTTATTTATTTTAAACGGAAGCCATGGTAGTGTCTAAAAAGATCAGATAAAAACAATGTGAAATGAAAAATTAAGTAGTGGGAGCTGGTAAATGATGGAGAGTTCCACCATTAATCAAAAACCTTGCAATGTCTAACCCAAAGTAAGTGTTCATTGACCATTCACCAAGTTGTGTGCGTTTTTGCTTTAAAATAGTATCTCACTTATCAGTGTCATAAAAGAGAAGGCTTTCAGGATGAGGATTTACCATTGTATTTAACAAACGTAACACTATCTTTGATAACAAGTTCGGCTGGAGTTGCCACCAGTGTAGAGATAAATACAATACAAGGCTGGACAGAGCCACCCACTTTATCCTCTGACATAAAAGCATCCTCGACTATGGCTTCCATGCAGTGGGGGAAATAATACACAGTGACTGTTTTATAACAAACCTTTTTTTTTTGGTATACTGTTTTGATTTTTTTGATTTTTATAAAAATGTAGTTAAGTAGTTAGCCAGACATGCTAACACTGACTCGAACAAGTCACATCCCTGCAAACTGTTTACATACTGAGTATCACTCTTGTTTCAGTCCCATGCAAACTGATTCAAAATCTGAAGAAGTCTAAAGCGTTACATTTTATTTTTATTTATATTTTATTTCACTAGTTTGTTCATTGGTAAGGCTGCATGAGATGATAGATGGTATATTGCATGCCATCTTTATCCCTCCTTGCCTTGAAGTCATAACATACGGATAAATCCTAGCATTGATTTTAATCAATGTCTTCTATATCAAATAGTTTCTGGGCACAGACAACGCCTGGTGTACTCCTACTATTCATGTCGGAGCAGGCCAGTCACCATTGGTAAAGATCACATTCTGCTTTCATTAGATTGGTATTTTGTGAAGACATTTCTTATTTGGTCTATTCTAGTTTCATGTCCGCAGACAAATAGCTGCTCTTTTCATTGCACTCTTATGGGCCAGATAGCATTCGTTCTACTCCTCTTAGTGCTTGTATCATTAGGAAATCTCAATACATCTCTTTGTTCCCAACACTTCATCCCCTTAAATAACCTCTATATCAGGGGAGGAGGGGGGGGTTGAAAAACAATTTGGCATCTACTGCATAATTCAGAGGTCCTCAAATTTATATCTGTTCTTCACCTAAATGAAAAACATAATTCCATCCCCTGGGTCCCATGCAGTCTCATTATGCTTGCCACTAGTGTCATGTGGGAATTCCAGCTGAGGTAGGATGAGAAATACTGTAGGTTCCAGCACATAGTTTAAGAAAGAATAGGGCATGATCGAGTGTATGAGTGGGCAGCATGTTCTATTTGTTTCAATTCTGTGTAGGCCATGCCAGTCACCAGGGGCAAGCATTGTACTATTACTACATTACCATGGGGGATGAGTATGACAGGGCAGGAACAGGATGACCCTGTCATCACACAAATCCTGTGCATACCTCATTGTAGCAGTATTGCTTCTGGTGGTGATGCTGAATCAAGGCCAGTTGAAAGGCCGGCATCTCATCTCTCCAGCAGGCAGTGCATGTTGACACGCGTCACTTGCGCTTCATCCAAAGCACCTCAGCCATAATGCATTCAGCTGGTGTTTGCATGATGGGCCCGGATAAAAAATTACAACCTTGGACCGTTTTAAAAGAATGATCTGCAGGAATTTCTCTGGGGAGCATATGTTTCTATTTGAACTTTATTGAAACCGTGCAAATGGAATCTAGTTAGCTACAAGCAGTGGAATTTGAATTTCTGAGATTAGTGAAAGAGGCATGATTGAAGACTTATTTCCCCTTCCAACATCATCAGTGGCAACCTGCTTCCATTACAGTAGTGCATTAGCAGCTGATAGTCAGTTCACTGAAATGTGTTTAAGAAGTCTGTTCATCTGTAACAGATGTACCACAGTCTCCTGGGTTACAATGGGTCTGTACAACTCATACACACACACACACACACACACATGCACACACACAGATGGGGAGTAACCGTATTTCCCACTGCATCACAGATAGATTGAGAGCTATTTCTTAATGATCTTTTCCCCTGGGATTCATAGAAAGGCATTTAGTTAGCAGCACTGCTCCTAAATAAAGCCCGAACAGGTCCTGTAATTGCTTCACAAGGCCACAGTGGCAACGCTTCATTTTGCTGAGCAGAAACTGCAGCAGCAGCATCATAAAAATGGCCCATCACGTTTCTGTGCTGTATTTAACCTCCCTCCGAACTACTGTGATCACTTCAACCTTTCCAGTCTCAAATCTCATAAATCTAATTAGCTTGATTGAAACTAAAATGTCAGTCAAGTGGTTCCCCAATCATCACCAACTTCAGCAAAAATGATAACTACACGTGTTAGGTCATTATGAACAATATCAGAGATGATAGGCATATGTAATTCTATAGTCATATGTCATTCTTCAGCCTAGGGATCCACTCGAGGCTTGATTTGTCACAGTTCATTATCGCTCATTGCAGACAATCATGTGGCTTGGCCCTTGTGAATATGGAGGATTATCTTTTCAATGATCTTCACCTTGAGGAAAATCTACAGTAAACCGTTTAGCGGCACTGTTCTGTTCTTCAAGCATGGTTAGATTAACATTGGGCCACAGTGACGATGGAGCACCAAGGAGACCTCAATTATCAATGGAAGAGAAACACACAAGGCAAACACATAGCACAAAGCTAAGAGTATGTATGTATCAAATGCTTAATTGAAAAGAACTCCCATTAAACAGACCAGTTGTACTGCAGGTAGCAGCCTGTTCAGTCAAGACTTGAGATATTACAGAGATATAACATCTTCTAAAGGTAATGCAGAAACCGAGACATTAATACTTTGCTGACACTTGCTGAATTATTAGACAGTGCCCATGATGATTCCTGGCAACATGAACATGTTTTCAGTTTAAATTGATTCGTATTTTTAACAAAACATTGTAGAAAGTATTCCTGAATCCTGAAGGTCTGGATAACAGTCAGTGTCAAGAGTCAAGATTTTTTGGGACAACATGTAAGTTTGAGTTTCAATTTGAACGTCCCCTGTTTGGTGAAAATATGAATGTTTGAAGGCCTTGTCCACTACAGTCACTTTCTCCATTAGGAAAAGCCTCCTGAGCATCCAAACTGTAAGTACATAATTTTTAATATATATTTTAAACATCTACAGTATACACTATTTCTACCTTTCTACCTCATTTCTACCATACCAACACCAGTGTGTTGCAAGATATATGAATCTTATTGGAATTTCTAATGAGGTTCTTTTTTATATGGTTTCAGTATGTGCATTAATACCCAGTAGGATAGTCTGTTATTTACTGTTTAGTGTGATCAGGGTTTACGGACAGATGCGGTACCAAAGTAGTCGAAATGACAAGTACAGAACATCCTCAAGGGTACAATGGCATATATAGAATGGCTCTTAATGTATATGAAAGCTACTGAGTGAAATGTCTAATATAAAAGAGTGTACACATGTAAGCCTAATAAATAGATTCCATCACTTAATCGCGCCCTGCTTTCTGTGAGAGATAGAAAAGGACCAGATAAAGGCAAGTTGAGTTATCAGCATGTAAGAATCATGTATTAGGCTGCTTGGCTGACACTAAATGTTGTATAAAGTCAGTGTCTGTATCCTGATTGGATTATAATGCACTGTATGCGCTCAAAAAGAAGCTTATCTGCTTATGATAGCCTTTAAACAACTCTTAAAGCAAATAGTTACCTATGTGTCGCTCCAAAACTGTACAATTTCATAAAAACTCTCTCTCTCTCTTTAAATTTCTGCTTGTGTCCCAGAGAAAGATGTCACACTCAGAACTGTCAAGCCAAACAGAAGGATTGTTATTTAAGAGCAGCAAAGTTAATTCCAGTATCAGTCATAATTAACACATTTAGGAGTTTTTCTTTGACGCGGTGTAGACTGCATACATTTTACGTGATATCCAAGGTTTCTAAAGAAATGCCAAACAACTTGGTGTATATGGTCTAAAGCTGCAGTCAGACCCAAAACCAGCGGGCAAAATTTACTTGTGCGGTTTGGCCAAAAGTTGGGGGGACAGGAAACAGCATGGGTAGGTTTGTGAACATAGCCTGCATGATCTTGGACGGCTAGCCATTTTATATCCTGCAGGTTATACTGCTGACAGCAGCCAATTGTGAATTATTTAGCTTTTTCAATTCAATTCAATTTATTTATATAGAGCCAAATCATAACATACATTATGACGAGGCACTTTACAGAGTAAGGTCAAGATCTTACGATATAGAGAGGAACCCAACAGTTCTCAACATGAGTAAGCACTTGGCAACAGTGAAGAGGAAAAACTCCCTTTTAACAGGAAGGAACCTCTGACAGAACTGGACTCAGGGTGGCTGGCCATCTGGCTCGACTTGTTGGGTTGAGAAGAGAGAGACTGGGGAGAGAGGAGAATGGGAGGGGAGAGGGGGAGAGAGAACAGAGAAAGAGACTAGGAACAGCTGTACAATAAAGTCACAAGCTGCATTGATCTTATCGACACTTGACAAAATTTTTCTGTCACTTTTAATCATGAACGTAGCTGGGTAGCATGTTATCTTCCGGTTATGAAGATGTCATGCCAATAATCAGTCCCACCTATTAAGTTCTGTTTTTTTGACTGTTTTTCCCTTTAGTCACCTGTCAAGGCCAGATCTAATAAAATCGCTGAGCAGATTGAGAACCTGGAAATCTAGAAACTGGTCTAGCACCAGGCTAGCACTACATGGCCTTGTAGAGAACTTGCGCAAAGAGCTCCCAACAGACAATATACCTTTGTTTAAATTGGTGTATCCGGACAAATCCCAGCACTGTTTAAACCAAACCCTTTAGGAGACTGTTTCTTTCTCAGTTTGATAGTAGATTGATGGATCCTTTGATAGTATCCAGTGACCAAGCCAAACAGGTTAGGGCTGAAAGCACTCCTATATATGGAAACCATAAAAATTGGTTATAAACACACTTTCCAATTAAGTGATTTATTGTGTGTCCTTCACTTGAGACAAATTAAGATCCACTGAACCATTTGCTTAATAACCAAGCAACCATAAAATCTTGTCTAGTCTTCAAACAAGTGTTGCATGAAGGGTAAATCATATATTCCATACTACTGAATGTTGAAAAAGGGATATTTCTAATCAACCATGCCTGTCTATGTGATTTCTTTACCATAATTTCCTCATTCATGTGCACCAGACCATCATTGCCTCGGACTGTATCATGGAAACCTTTAATGTGATGGCACCCAAGAGACATGATACCCGAGGTGTTCTTTACTATGATTACAAGTTAGCGACAAGGTTAGATACAACAGTGAACCAGGAACTACAAGAAACGTCTTTTTACTCATGCCTGTGCACAACCTATTTTTTCAGACCAGAATATCAGACAGTAAGGCTGCAGCTATAAGTTGTATTATGCACCCTAAAATTAGTTTGCAATAAAACTCAACAGCTTCACACACTTGTTACTAATTTTCACTCACACACACACACACACACACACACACACACACACACACACACACACACATTATGTAGAGTGCACTCTTTCATCCTCTCTTTATGACTCTCATATATGAGATTTAGATGTGAGGTGGGATGATGGGTGGGTGGGTGAGAGTTAAAGGTTGACAGAAGGGATCAATAGAAGTACACTACATCTGCTGACATATCTTGAAACAACTCCACTTACTATCTTAAAAAAAATTCACAACACACTGAAAGGTCAGTACTTTGACTTTCTACTTGTCTGTAGGGGAGTGTATGTGCATCTTTATGAATGTCTGTGCATTAAATTGGTGCGGCCTGACCTCTGTGAGTTCGCCAACACTTCTCTAACAATTAGTTTAATGGACCATTACTCCAGTATCTGGGTTAGCACAGTCAATACAATGACGTCCCACTAGTACAGCCATGGAAACTCTGCCAAACGCTTTAGATTAAACAGAGAAAAATCCACTTTTAGAAGTGATCTTCAAAGCAGGATGTTTATGTCACAGCACATGCAAGTGATCCCAAGATGGGATACATTTGTTGCCTTATACATATTGTATTCCAAACAAGGCACACAACACCCACCTGTAAAAACTGCATAACATGCTATAAAGCTAACTAATATTCTAATTTCAAAATTCAAAAACCTAGATGTGAATTGCTCTTTTTGCACTACTGAGGCTAAAATCAGGCTATTTGACAAATCTATGTTGTTTTAATATCTAATAATATATCTTGTAATCTAGTTTTTGGAATCATCTCTTTCATAAGGTCACTCAAATGAAACTTGAAAAACTAAATTGCAATGGTGCTATTAATGTCCCTCTATTTTTTTGAAAATAGTACATAAACACAAATTTAATGGAACAGCTTCCACTTTCTCCTTCTTTCAACATGAGTAGATTCTGCTGCTAAATGCATCCAAATTACACAAATTACACAATTACACCTCTAACTATTTGTGATCCAATACAGTTTATTTTCTGTTTTTATTTTTAATCTCTATTGGTTTTGTTCAGGTATCACAATTGTATAATTTACATTCCTACCCAATATATTTAATTTGCTTAATTAATTACATTTTTAAACATCTCCAAAGCTCACTGATTAACACCTTGTATCCCCTGTATCCTTTTGTTCAGTCTGTATAAAATCAGAAGTGCAGAAATCTTTTGGTTTTAAGTTGAGCTTTGTAGTATAACTTTTTTTTTTTAAATGACAGCTGAGTGCAGGGTCTGCACTTGGTATTTCAGAGTCATGTTGCCACAGTGACACTGCCAAATTTGGTACCAATGAGTTTGTACAGAAACCTGCTACCTATAACATTTGCTCACTGACCGCAGGGCAACCTGTGCTTTAGCCGGAGATGCTACATTGAAGTGCTGGGCAGAAGGCGTAACTGTTGTTTGTCAAGAAATATTTGGAGCTTGAAACACTACTAAAACCTAATTTTTCCATTTCCATTTGTGTACAGATATAATAAACAAGATACGTTTCATATAGTCAGCTTCAGGGTTGTTGGTCTTTATTCACTTTGAGAGAGCCACCCAAGATTTTAAGTAAAGAATTTTGAATATCATCAGAAGTAAATGCAAATTAACCAATGTTATATAATCAAAATATTTTAATAAAAAAATTAGACTTGCATAATAGTGAAATAATAAAAACATATCTTCACTGGACACAATTATTGGCAATTGTTATTAATATTTTGCTACTGAACCTTTGGCAACAATGACAGCCTCTAAACGTTTCTTGTAGCCATCTAGAAGCTTCTTGCACCTGTCTGCTGGTAGTTTCTGCCACTCTTCCATTGCTATGAGTTCAAGCTCTTTTAAGTTTGCAGGAGTCCTTTTTGCGATGGCAGATTTCAGCTCTCTCAACGGGTCCATCTTTTCCTTTTAAACCATTCTTTTGTGCTGCTGGATGTCTACTTTGGGTCATTGTCCTACTGAAAGACCGAAGACCTGCGCCTCAAAATGAATTTTCTGACACTGGGTAACTAAAATGCCTTGGTACTCTTCTGATTTCCTCATTCCTTTGATACGTTTAATGCCTCTAGCACCAGAGGCAGCAAAGCAGCCCCACAAGACAATAGAACCTCCACCATGTTTTACTGTAGGTAGGGTGATCTTTTCCTTATCGGCTTCATTTTGTCACCTATAAACAAACTGACAAAGAACATTATCCCAGAAAGACTGTGGATTAACTATGAAAGTGTTTTGGAAGATATTAGTCTTAACTTTTTGTGCCTCTCTTTCAATACTAGTGTCCTCTTTGGCCTTCGCCCATGGAGCCCTACTTGGTTTAGAGTGTGGTGAATGGTACAGACTGAAACCACCACTCCAGTTTGCTCCAGGTCACCCTGAAGCTCTTTAGATGTTGCGTGGTGTTTTTTCCATAATCTGCATCAACCTTCGCAGACTCCTCTCAGAGTTTCTTCTTAACACCATGTCCTGGAAGCATCTCAAAGGTTTTATTTCTGTGAAACTTCTTGATAAAATTATGAACTGTTGAAACAGGGATTTCAGCAGCTTTGGCGATTCACTTGTATCCTTTGGAGTTGTTATGTTTTTTTATAATAGCATTTCTGATGCTCTCAGACAGCTCTCTTGTCTTTCCCATTGTGAAAAATAAACTGGAAACAATTAACTCCTTTTTATGCAGTAAAACCATTATTGATTGGTTTAATCAGGTCATGTGAACACTAAAAAATTAAGCACAGGTGAATCTTATTTGTTTCTTATTTTGTTTGATGAACTAATTTAAATTCATCAAAAGGGTGTCAATAGTTGTGTCAAGCTTGTTTGTATTCTTTATTTCATTATATGAAAGATTTTTTTTTTTGCTCAGTAACTGAAGATATTCTAAATTCTGTATTTAAAATTCAGGGTTGCCAATTGTTTCAAACCAGGACTGTAGATGTCCCTTTCACGGTTCAATTTCTCCGATAAAAAGGTTCCAAAACTCGCCCTCTCGTTATCTTTTATTTCTGCCTACAAATTGATAGTCTTCACAAAACCGATTAAATTTTAACATCTTTTTCAAATAGATTAAAATCCATTAAACTAGATTTAATTAGACTAAACAGAATACATTTGAGGACTGAATTCTCACAGGGATAAGAATCTCAGTGCTGGACACTAACTGGCTGACAACAGTATAACTACTCTAATTCAAATAAGCTCAAACTCCTAAACGAGAGCCATTCAGTGTAAATGCTACGAACAGCCATATCTGAGGGATTCAGGAGAGCAAGAAATGATAGATAAAAAGCACAGACCTGCAATCTTGCATATAAATCTTGAGAGACAGGTGTTTCTGAAAACCATCACGATGGACAAAAGTTAAAGATCCTAAACACTCCAAAGGTAACAAAGAGAACATTTTACTCACAGAGAGTGAGCAATTTCAACCATAAAAGCAGGGCATCATGTCACCCATGGTCAAAATTAAACACCTTATATTTATCTATGTTTAAATAACCTACATACATATTTTTCTTCACTTCCTACTTACTACCGAAACATCTGAAACATCAAAGTAAATTTGTTCAAAAGTATGCAAGGCAAATATTTCCCCACCTGAACGCTCAGCACTTTTCAAGCTTAGAGAAATTAGCCCACAGCAGCCTGGGATACTGTCAGCAGAAGACATCTGTAAAAATGCACCATATCTAACCTTTTTCCCACTGACACTAGAAATGAGAGCTTACTGCAAGTACACCACAGTGATCTTGTCACATCTCACCAGCAACATAGGCAGAGTTTGCAAACGTATACCCTTTTTCCTCCTTATCCCAAACCAATGTTAAAAAGAGAGGGGGAAAAAGGACATTTAGATTTCCTTTAATCTTGCCACTCAAAGTTTAGCTCTTATTCCTACAAGCACTTTAGAAACTGACACGCAGGCAAATTCTCCTTTATCCATTCAGCATGGCTGCCTCGCTTCTTTGCTGTACATGTCTCACGCACGGGTTGACATCAGGTCTGTATACAAGCTATTGTTACACTCTTATTCCTCACAGCCCTCAGGTTACAATGTGCATCCACTCAATCCTGCTGCTGCTGCAGATGATGATTTTTCTGAGGTTTTTTAAAGGTTTCTTTCTTTCCTTTTCACATCTGTCGTTCTCACGCTCTCTCTCTCTCACTATTTACCTTACTTAGGGGCAACTTAGGTCATAAGCAAAGGAGATTTAAAGCTGTGAAACCAAACTGATTTGAAAGATGCATTGTATCAAGCACCGAAAGAATTATTTCATTTTTCACCCGGTTCTAACACCTAGTGCGGCCCCCCTCAGTCCTATGGCACATTTAAGCATCTTTCAGCTTTACATTTTCGTGTTACAGCACACAACTTCCTAATGTTTTTGGTTCACTCTCCTCGCTCTCATTAACCTTGTGTCTAGTAGCAGCAGGTAGCTCTGATAAACTCACTGTACACTATAGTATCTTCCCAGCACCAAATGACATGCAGACAAAGTCAGCAACATACTGGTGAACATAACAGCCAAATATCCTCTCAGGACAGAGCAACTAAAGAGTGAACAATGGCCTTAAAAGGCGACTAGAAACAAATGTTTGTGCAAATCGTTTAAATTAGCAACTTTTTGCAAACATGTTCGCCACAGCAATTTTATAGGGTGATAATATGGCAATGTCATGTTGACTGCTACCTGCCTGCCCCCAACTGGCATAAACATAAATAAATGCCGGTTTAAAGTTTCCTTGTACTTGGCAACACGTGTGGTTACTGATCTTAGCAGGAATTAATAATAAAGGTCTCGAGTTCCTTCAAAGTATGTGTTTTGACCACCTGGGGCAGCAAAAGCAGCAGAAGGAGAGCAGCTGGTGTATCTGTTCATAGCACAGCATTGTGGTTTAAGAGGATTCATCACTGAAGACCAAAGAGAACAGTCAACAATGTTGTCTGCCACTGTAATATTAGGCCCATACATGCATGCAGACTTTTGTCTTCTGACTCAAGTCCACTCCATGCATGCACCATTTCCCGTGATTCCGTTGTGTGTGGGTGCACAACTGGAGCGCTGCACGGGCAAACTATACAGAGAGGTAAAAACAAAATGTTAAATTAAATGGCTTTTGCTGAGAACATGCATGCCATAAATAATAGCAAAAATGGGTTTCAGATGAGGAAAATTTTGAGGATTGTAACCTAAGGTCATATTTTGGTGCATTCAAAGCCTGGTGGGGAATCTCTGACATTTGTTTGCTGTTAAACGGCATTGGCTATATATCTGACGAATCAAGCCAACCTGTATGAATAATATGATTTCGATAGCTTTTTCTGCTTTGTAATTACTGGCTGAAAACATTCACAGACTCTGGTATGATTTTTACCCATCTGATATATCCCACTGACACCAGGGCTTCCAACCTTGTAGGACCTCTTGTGATATGAATCTGATCAGACCGACAATGAATGTGAGCCAGCCTCTGTTTGCTGTATAAGTACAGGAATATTTGCAGTCTCTGTAATCCTCCACACACTGCAGGACAGTTCAGGACCCTGTAGATGGCTGTAAATATCAGAAATGTTTGACGTTCTCGGGGCGGTTTATAAATTGATTGTTGTAGTTAAGACTGAATCCGGACTGTAAATGTCTCAGAAATGCTAGGTCCAAGTTATCATCTGTTTTTTGACTGCCATTATAAATTTCTTTTGCCTCTGTGCTGCCCCCTTCTTCTTCCTTCCCTCTTGTCAATTTTGAGTTCAAATATTAGCTCTCAAATACGCACATTGATATCTGATTTTTTTTTTTTTTTAGGGTGAGTTCAAAGACTTCTTTACCAAAAAAATCTTGTAGCATGACCACCAAATGACCAAAATGTTCTTTACACATGTGGTACTGGGATGAATCAAAAACAACCAAACAATTAAAAAAAAAAAAAACTTGAAAATTTTAGGAAATATGATTATTTGCTTTCTGGCCCAGAATTTGATTAGAAGATCCATACTACTCCCATGTCTGTAGGGCCAATTCAAAGCCAACAGTCGATTATCTTAGCTTAGCTTTGTGTCCCCATCAAGTTGTTTTTTTATGGGGAGTTACATGTTGTCATTTTGACACTTGTGTTAGGATTACACAAAGTACTACTAACAAGATATGACACGGTATTTAGTAAAATGTAAAGATGCTGGTAGGCATTTTTTTTTTCTAACATTGACTGTTTCCCTTTGCTTCCAGTCTACAAGCTAAGCTAATCACTTCCTGGCTGTAGCTTCCTATTTAGCATACAGACATGAGCATGGTGTTGATTTTCTAATCTAGCTCTCATAAAGTGTATTTCCCAATATGTCAAACTATCCATTTAAGTTACAGATGTAAAATCTTCAGCCTCACAATGATCTCAAAACAAGATCATTACCTGACTAACTATGTTAAACACCAGGATTTCCATTGGACAAACTGGCTGAATCAGCGGTGTCTCTATTAGTTGGGAAGTGATACTTTGCTCTGTTGTGACTTTAATTTGTGATTTAGCCTAATAAACCCCAATTAAACGTGAAAATCCTGCCTAGCACAGTCTGATATGTAAAATCCACTGCTATTCCTGAGCTGGTAGCATAGAATTACACGACGTGTTTGGTACTGCTTCATTTCTGACAATCTTAATTCCCTAGGCACTGATGATAAAATAACGTAACTGGTTAAACCAATTTTATACCGGGCACATTTACCACAAGACCTTTGTATCTCTTTGTTATGTTTTAGCCTTGATAACAAAGCCCATTTGTCGAACACATTACTTACACATTACTGCTCTGCTGCTGATTTTAGTCCTGCCGGGACACAGAGAAAAAGTGTAACTTGGAAATGTTGAAATTTCTTTAACTGTCCACATTAGATGCAAATTGTTTTAATTTAGCCTGAGTCCGTTTCTTACTCAGGGGAAAGTGGCAAGGTTTCTCTGTGGGTAGGAAGAAAGCTAGGGTTCTCATATTAGAGGTAACATCAAATCTGTCACAATGTGTTGGTTAAGGTGTAGTGTCCTCAGTCACTGTGAATGATGATTTACCAACCCTGTCTCCTAGAAATTACGTTTCTATACAACAAAACTGCAATAGAAAACACGTTTTGTAGGAAACATAATACTATTTATTTAATTATGTTCAGAGGCCATGTTTTGGTTTTTGGGTTTTTTTTGGAATGAGGTGGTTGGGGTTGGTGTACAAAGTGCATGACTATCACACCAGAGACCGGAGTTCACATCCACAGCTCCATCTATGGTTTAGGCAACAAAAGCACTTTGGTTAAGGTTCGGGAAGGATCGTAGTTTTGGTTAAATGTGAATAAACACATTGTGTATGAAGTCCCTGTGAACTTTTTTTAGACCAAAATCTTTTCCTAACCTTAACCAAGTGCTGTGAGAGTCTAAACATAGCCATTAAAATGTGTAATAA
Organism: Xiphias gladius; assembly: GCF_016859285.1. Taxonomy (NCBI): domain Eukaryota; kingdom Metazoa; phylum Chordata; class Actinopteri; order Istiophoriformes; family Xiphiidae; genus Xiphias; species Xiphias gladius. The sequence goes on from NC_053413.1 coordinate 5,127,956, forward strand.
TGTTGTAGTCACAGTGGATAAGTGGATTTTGTACCGCAAGATCCGATATTTTGGAAGAAATTAACATTATATCCCCTATTTTTAAAAATGTACTACATCCTGATTACATTAGTAGAAATCATAAGCAGCAATTACGTTTCCTACAAAACATATTTGCTGTTGAATATTATATAAAAATAATTTCTAAGAGACAGGGTTGAATGTATTGGGCTGTGGTTTTGAAAAAATACTAGTCTAACCTGTCCTTTTAATCTAACAGGTTTGGTGGTTTACTGCTCCGCCACCATGGTTTCCTCCTATTTCTTTTCAACTATGATATTCTTGCGACAGACACATTCACCTTCGCATGATGATAACTAATGGTAGAAAGGTGACCGAAAAAAAAGGAAAAATAAAAAAGAAAGGAACCTCGTCTCAGTGTCTAAATTACTTTTTTTTCCTTAGATTTTAAACTGGTCTTTCTCAAGTCTATCTGGTGTTTACTCAGCAAATTCAATCCAATGGGAAAAATTATGAGAGGCAGTTCAAAGATCTGGAAAAACTGACTAAGCCGACCTTGAGTTCAGATGTCTTTTGTTGTTTTGCATGAAAAAAAAAGACTTTTCAAAGTCAAGAATGAACATTTATGCTCAATGGTAGAAATGGTTCAAAGATACAATTTAACAAGACTTTACAGTAATCCTAACAGCTCTGTGAGACTATACTTTGGCACAGCACTGCTCTGAGATAAATATGAATGTCAGTTTACTAACATGCTCACAATAACAATGCTAACATGCTTATGTTGAGCAGGTATAATATTGACCATGCTGACCATTTGTTGAATTGTACTAAACACAAAGTACAGCTGAATCTGTACCAGATCTTGTGGCAATACATCCATTCTCAAGGCATTTCACTCAAAAGCACAAATGTCAACTTGCGGTGGCGCTAGAGGAAAAGACTAGCATGGCTAAAGTGCTTGCTGGTGGCCCCCGCTGGCTAAGCCATGCTAATGTTGATGTTTGCAAAGCAGAATAGACCATGGGTACCTTAGGCTACCTTAGCTTGCAGCCTGATCACGTTCACAAACTTCTCAAACACTCAGGTGACATAACACCATGTCACTATGACAGACATGGTGTTACGTCACCTGACAATGTGACAATTACCAAGAAATTAATCAGAAATGTGGTATGTTTTTTATGCTAATTTGTTCATCACTCAGCATGTTGGAGAAAATTCAAATGAACTCATACATGCCTTTCTGATCACAGCTACATGGAACTCTGCATTGGGTGAATAGACAGAAATAATGTAGAGTTCAAACAATCATTCTCAAATGCAACAGACTTAGTCCAAGGTCTTATTAAGTTAATATTAACAAGGTTTTTTTTTTTTTTTCTCTCTCACAGTAAAATCTTGAATTAATTCTAATAAAATGCATGCATGGTTAATTTAGGAAAAAAAAAAAAAGAAAGGGCAGCAGATAGATGAAAAAAAGTTAATTATATTGAAGAAAAGGGAATCAGAGAAAGATGGTGAACAGACCACACCCTCGGAAGTGGGCTTGAAGTTATTGCCACAACAAATCAAACCAGTGAAACTGCTTAAATATTCATGTCAGAAAATGAGAAAGTATCAGTCAGGAATATTCCAAGATTAAATTATCTCATAACCACCAACCCTGCCATCAACATCACCACCATCTCCCACAGTGGCCCAAATCAGAGGTCCTGGGCTCCCTAATAAACGGGTTTGGACACATCATCGGTGCTCCACAGTGCAGCTAAAATTAGCAGAACTAGTTTGGTTTCATTCACTTGCATTAAGGAACATGGAGAGTCACTACTAGAGTAATCTCACACTCTACCTATCTCTTTAGCTTTAGCAGTATGCACCCGGCTTACAGGGTCCCACCGCTATTTTTTTTTAATCAATAACACATGTATTGGCTTTTCTACTAGAGCTGCACTTTGTGGATCGATATAACAATAGTTCTGCGTGGTGCTCTGAATTAATTACTCACAGACTAGCATGCATGACTCACCTTATTCCTACAGTAAAGATCTGGACACTGGAAACATTTCCTTAGGGAAGTCATTTATTTCTGTGGTCTGTAAAAGTTGTTTCATACTGCCAGCCAGGACTGCCGGATCCTTTGCACTGTGTGTATGTGTATAGAGTGCACACTCTTTGCTCTCTGCTCTCTTAGTGCAGCAGACAGTTTAAAAAAAAACCCTTTGCCTATCAGCACTTTGAGGGAAAATACTATTGCGTGGCTGCTCATGGGGCCTTTTTCAGAAATCAGTGCGAAACGGTTTTTCTGCATCACAGACAATAGGAAGGGAGAAATTGATCACCTAAAGTATTCCCAGGCCTCAGATTTAAGCAGCTGTATGGGGCATGGGGGGGGGGTTGTCATAGCTGCTTATTTCCCACTATGCAAACATCGGAACAAATGCTGAAGCCATTTGACAAATCATTTTCTCCAAGTGATATGGTTGTAAAGTAGCTGTGTGCATGGGGTTCCATTCCACTCTAATAACACCGAGCTGAGCTGAACTGAACTAAGCAAAGATGAGATGAGAAAATAGATTGGGCCACATTGAGCTCTGTGATGGCCTCACATATAAAATTGATGCTCTGTTGAAGAGGGGTGACATGACTAAGTAAAATCGGGTCGGTTAGACTGTAATGGACAAAAAACAAAAACGTTCCAGTTCAGCTGTGTGTGAACTGGTTACTTCATTCATTCAATTTATCTAACCTCTACCCTCGTCCTCACTTCCTCAGCTATGCTGAATTGCCTCATGTGAATATGCAGAACCACCATATCCAGACCCACATTTTGGGGGCTTTACAAAACTAGCAGAAGCTTCATGCTAAAACATTTTCATACTCCTAACCTAAACCTCTCCTGTTTTCTTCCGGTTAGGTTTGCTTGCTTGTACAAGTGCTCCAAGTCAGATTCAATAAATCCTCTTTAGTGCACAAATTTGTAGTTAATTATTTTTTTTCAACTTGATGAATACTACTACCTGTTAATGAGTTAATGAGATTTGATTGTTAATATAATAGAAAGCCCCAATTATAAGGCTACCTGTTCTGCTCCATTTTTTGGACAGTGTCATTGAAGTGTCAAGAATTTCTGTGTCCTGCAATCAGAAATCAGCACCCACAAAGGCAGGGAGCAGTTACTACAGAAGACTTGAAGATGAGAAAACGGGCTTAAAGAAACCGCATTACATAATTTCTGCCCTTTAAGGTTGAAAGGGCAGACAAAAAAAGGCTTTAACCCTCAAAAACTCATTCCCCAAGAGCCTACATAATACAAAAATGCATTTACTGCACACTGCATAATATTCAGAGAATGAAAAGTAGCGAATGAAGTATCTACCAATGCTACCAATTTCTTCTCCACTTTAAGCGAATTGCTTTACAAAATCAACTCTATTTTGATTATCTACACTCCATAGCTTATAGGAATTAAATATATCCCTGTTTTAGTCATGTGTCTAAGTGCTGAAAAAATATACATTTAAATCAATACCAGTAATAAGAATCAAAAGCCAAGATGGCAGTTACTGACACTTAAGCTGTAGATTAAGCTAGTTACCTTCATCAGGGGTTTAACTGGGATTTTATTCTATAAATGAGGCTCCTGCCTCATAGTATAGATAACAACTAGGGGGAAAAGTTAGCTGAAGCTAGTTGGTTGAGAGTGCAGTACTGTGGGGTGAAAGCCATTTGGTTTTGCTTTGTTCTGCAGTGACTTTGGTGGTGCAGATTTATATTATTTACATATGCAGTGGTGTTGTCGCACCTGTATCTCCCTTCTCTGTTTGACATTTTTAAGAACACATTTTGGTACAAATTTAAGCTACACAACGTGTAGACCTGTTTGAAAGGTCCAAAAAATCTAGTAAGTGGTCCTTTGAGTTTAGATTATTTTGTGACAATCTATGTGTTTCTTTCAGTCCCTTCATCTCAGTGTCCACAAGTAGGTCTACCTGGAAAGGGAGGTTATTGGCCTGCATTGCTGTCAAGCGCAGTTTCCGCTTCAATGCCTCCACTGAAGGGCACCAAAGCCAGAAATTCTGGCCTCATGGATCGCTAAAACCAAAATTCATGTAACACGAAAGTAAATTGCACGGATCTTGGACCATGAAGAACTCTTTTAAGTGTCTGGTGGGAGTGGAGGTAGAGAAGTTCATCCATAATTGGTGAATCTAGATTTCTCCAGACAGGGAGCTCACTTGGTAAAACTTAAGAAATTTGTTTATGTGTTATTTCCCATCAGTGGTCATTCCTACACCGGGATTTACAGGCCAACGTGGCAAAACAGCATTTATGAATCTTCTCTGTTAACTTGTGAAAATTGCCAATGAGTGTATTTCAACATTTAAAATCAATTAATAGTTTTAAAATCTAAGGATGTTTCTTTAAGATACTAACAAATATGCTAGTTATCTACGGTATTGCTCTACCGAATCAGTTGTAGACAAACCCCTGAAATCTTGCAGTCTTCTTTGAATAAGTTGGTGTCAAACGCAGACTAATCTAAATTCATGCTGTTTTCCAGTGGCAGAGAATTACCAGCCTACTTTCTCCGTCTCAACCTATTGAGGAATCAGGAATTGAGTATGTGTCAATCAAACATTTTAAATTTATTTCCAATCCTGCAAATTTCAAAATGTCAGTATTTTCCACTAGTATGCCTCACTAAATAAAGGCTAATAATACATCTTTTGTCCTTGCTCTGCCTAATAGTGCCCGGAGAACATTTTAAATTTCCTCTTTAAAGAATAAAGTGTTGCCTTTTGGGTAACGAAACACCTGATACAGAGAACCTTCTAGACCTTATCAAATCACAGTGAAATAAATGCACCTGCCAAATACCTAAAATGTCAGATGTCTCTGGTTGTAGTAGTTTAGCACGGCACTCTTGTGTAATTTGTGTATTTGGCAGACCTTGTAGACTTTGCAGATTTTTATATGTAAATCTCTCCTTGGGCTGGTTACTCCTTACTTGTGTATATGCATAAGCTCAGAAACCAAAACCAATATGGCCTGTGTTCTTAAACTGCCGCCTCCACCCGGAACAAGAGATTTATTACTCTTCAAGCCAGTTTTCAAGAACTTGATAAATAACACTTGGTTGGTTTTTGTTACCCATTCTAATACATTTGCATAATCACTTTAAGTGGGTATTGTTCTTGCTCTTTTGTGGCGTGTGTTACATTCTCTTAGTCTCTTTAAGTAGTATTTTAGTTGTTTTCTTGACAATTTCATATTTGTTTGCTACCTTCATGACAAGATCTCTTTTGAGAAAATATTTAGTCTCTATGAGACTTTTACCTAGTTAAATAAAGAAAAAAAAAGAAGAAAATAGTTCCCCCTGTTTATCAATGTTACATAAAGCTTAGTTTCATGACTTACTTTGGATTCATACAAGCACAAATGCATTTTAGATGTTTCTAGGGCTTCGGTGTGCACTATTTCCAGCTTTGTCAAACTGTGGTGTTAAATAATTATGAGCAGGTGAGTTGGGTGCTGAACCTTGGATCACATTGGGTGCAGAGCAGCATTTCATGCCAACTCCTGGCCCTCGGGGTAAAAGAGGAGAAAAGGGGACACGGGCTAAGAGGAAAGGTCAGTCGCTTTAAAAATACCAAGTCACCTTAATGAACTTGGCGATGAAAACCAACATGCCTTGTTTGATGTTTACACAAAATATAAAGATGCAAAATAGCAGGCAGACCTGTGAAGAACTGATTATTTCAATTACCGCCAGGGGGACTTTAAGGTGAGAATGTTGAGCTTTTTTGGCCACTGACATTTTCTTGAGTGTAGGCATAGGGATGTGAAGCTGGAGGCACAGTGCCCCTGGCAACACTGCCATGCCAACTCCAATCATGTGTCCCACATCACTACAGAACAGCAGAGTCCACCGGGGGGGATGCAGCCAATAGCTAACGAGAAACAAACACCTCTCTGTTCCTGATGCTCAATGAGAGACAGCCTTGAAGAGAGAGAGATGATCAGAGAGAGGGGGAGAAAGATGACTGGGATGAAGGCAGAGGAATGAAGAGAGAGCAAACAGAAATGGAGAGTTTAATCTGCTGGCTGCTGCCACAGAAAAGCGGGAGGCCACAGAAACAGCTGGTCCACTGTAGCTATAGTTGTTAGCTGCAATGGTAATTTCTTTTGGCAAAGACAAAAGCGCCTGGTGTGCTGTGTGTGAGAGATGACTGTGTGTGAACTAGACTGCAAACAAGTTACTTCCCCACAGGGTCTCTTTAAAAGTAAGGGAAGAGGTTTAGGAAGCTACCGATAGACAGTTTGATAAAAGACTCAGGTTTTCCAGAAATAAAGGCATTCCTGTCAGATGAAAACAGTCCCTGGGTTAGTAACTGATATTAAACTAAACCAGTTTGATTTAAGATGTCCTAATCAATTTTTTTTTTTTTTTTTTTTTTTTTTTGCATTATCAGTGGATGACGGATGTGTAATTAATGTGAAACAAGTCACTCATGGTAACAAATCCACCACAAATGACCAACCACCTCTATGAAGCCTTCAAACTCTTTTTTAGCTCATCTTTTGGTTTTCTGGCCTGCAGCTCGGCTCTCATTAACCTTGTTTCCAGCGGCGGCTGATGCAGATGCTTTTCTATGGAGTTGGTGGAGACCCAGCCAGAGCTAAACAGAGAGTGAGTATTGGACCTATACTCATCAGACGGCCAGAAGAACAATTTGGCCTTTGGCCCTTTGGATGTGTAAATGTGCCCACATGCAGGATGTATTAAGAGGGGTTAATACGATACCGTCATTCAGGCTTACCCCAGTGGCCATTTACCTTACTTCAACCCCAAAATCCACCCAAAATGCATTTCCCCCCAGACTGCCATAACAAAAGAGATGTCTATAACACTGTAACTGGGAAACTACTCCAACTGCAAACAAGGTTATTACTCTTTGCATTATTAATTTCTAATCCAAGAAGGCTATATATAATGTAAAATGTTCCCAGAGCCTAGAAAAGTAATTTTTTTTGTGCATGAGCCCCCCAGTATAAAGTCTATAGGCCGATCGGGAATGCATGGGCAAACCTGGAAAACAAAGAATTTTTTTTCGGTTGTCACTGTAAAAGACACGTGTCTATAAATGTTAACAGTATATCACAAACTACAAACAAGGTAACTATTACTCTTTGTTACACGTATTCTAAATTTTCAGACCATGAAGATTTGATATTTGTTGTCTATAAAAACATATTTTTAGCGGAGTGATGTCATCTCAATGTACAAGATTATCAAACATATTATCAAACAAATTCAATAACAGTGTGCAGGAAGGTTTTTTGAAAAAAGCTTCACTCTATGAAAAGCTTTATATTTACCTTAGCACTTTCTTCCTCTAACACAAAAACGTTTATTAGTTTGCTACTAATTTCTACAATGTATAAATGTATCGGAAAGACTGGCCGCCTGAAAAGGTAGAGAACTTTATTTCACAAATAAAAAGGTTGGCTAACTAAGCATTAATGGCTGCAGTGATTACTGAAGCGCCCTTTAATGAAAGCTGTTACTCTCCAGCTCTGCTCCACAGTACAGATTACCATGATTGCCTTCCTCCACAGTTAGACATGGATGTTAGGGAAGAGGAATCACCTCGCTCCTTCTTCTGTGGCTACAGCACCGTTTAGTGCAGCCCCACGGGGTAGAAGTTTGAAATTAATTTACTAAATTCCAAAAGTTTATAAAAAATGTATCAGAAGATAATGGAGGCCGCGGCTGAATCCCGTCTTTGCTGTATCTGTCAGTTGCCTCGCTCACACTCTCTTTGTATTCCTCTTTTCCTGTTCATTTCTCTATTCTGTCTCAGTCCCTTTTTTCTCACATAACTCGCTTCCTTCTCGCCCCTCTGAATCTATATCCACAGGCGTTTTCAGACTCTTCTTTCAGCTTCACAGCTATGAGGAGCAGCATTATTTTCAGGCTCCTAGCTTCATCTGCCTGCCTCTCTTATCGCCATGAATTTAAAAAAAAAAAAAAAACAGTTAGAGGAAGGGAAAAGCTCTGCTGAGGACATTTAATATGCGGCCTACATGTTTTCAATGGGCTGAACATTAATGTATGGCTCAAATTTTTATGCAGCTTAATGTAATGACTAGTTTGCTAGAAAAAGTCTTAACCTTCCCACCTCACTGATAGGAATATGTGTGTTTAGCTTTGCCAGTCAGAAGCATTAGAGGTTAAAACAGCAGTTTCAGATCAACTGCAGTGAGCTATCTTGTGGATTATATGTTGAATTGCAGCCTGAAGGTTCTGTGTGAACCTGTGTGGGGTTAAAATGGTTATCCATTTTAGTACCCCTAAAAGGCAACAGCAGTCTCCTCTATCATGGTAGTCAGTATATCAAAGTAATGTTTTCTGACAGATAGGAAGAGGAGCTAAACCCATCATAGCCAGTGTTGTAGTGGTAGCTGTGCAAGTGCTTAAAAGGTTGTTCAAACGTTTTAAAACCCACAACATGTAACTTTGAAATCAGAGACCGCAGCTCTTGTCCAGGCTCCAACCTACAGTCATCTCTCTTCTTTGATCTGTGACCACGACTGTTCCTAAATGTTAGTAGTTTTAGATGGCTAAACTTAACTTGACCTTAGCAATGGAGGTGATGATCAGATAATGCTCATTCTTAGAACAGTCTTATGGGTAATTTTCGAAGGCACTGACAGACCAATCTGTCAGTAAGGACCATCTTTTCACTGGAGAAAGCGGTATAGTGGTATATTACTATCACAGCAGTTTAAAAGTGTTTGGCATTTTTGTTTTGTTTGTATATGTGTTTCAAATACATCACTGTTGTTAAAACATAATGTAAAGCCTGAGCAGTCATGATTTTGTTTTTCTATGAGGTAGGAGCATGGCTCAATGCATGACAATGGCAGTCTGTCGGTCGGTTGGTCCACCACTTTGGTCCATACGGAAATATCTTAATAACTTTTGGATGGAAATCCTAATGACTTTGATGTTCCCTTGCCTTTTCCCTTATCACCACCATGACGTTGACATTTGTGGTTTTTTAGTGAAATATCTTAACAACTGTTTGATGCTGTAGCAAAGAAGCTATTTATTAAGGACTGGACAAGAACTAACACGACATTTGTGAAAGGACACTTCTCAAATTTGTGAAATTTGGAAATATCTAGAAAACATGAAAAATCTCGTTTTCATCTTGAGGCTCTGAACAAGATTGCCACATTAATATTGTGGCAAAAGAACATAACACTGCTAGGATGGTTCATTAGCTGGCTTTCAGGTCAATCATACTTTTATCCTGTGAAGGAGCACCTCTGAGAGGCCAGTGTCACTGTTACGGTGTATTATGGCAACTTCTGCTTGAGCACACATACTCACTACTGGCAGATCGAAAGTGGCTGCTCAGGAGAAACAATTGGATGTCAGACCCAGTGAATAATGAAATACCTGAACATTCTGCACATGCTGTTCAAGACTGTGCAAGACAGTCGCTGGGGCATCTGTCTCTCATTACTATGGGCTGGCCGCTGAAGGAACAATGGACATTGGGTCATCTGAGCAGTTCTCTTGTCATTTGCACTATGTGGATTCAAACCTTTCCTAGCAAAATGTATGTTTGGGATTTTATAATCCACCTCATCAGAAACCCTCTTTTACTCCATCAAGGACATCTTGCGACTGAACCTTCCTTTGGAAAAACTACAAGGATACTGTTTCAATGGTGCCAGTAACATTACTGGTTGCTTCTCTTGGGTACGAGCACGACTTCAGGAGAGTTGCCCTGGTTCATTATTTGTACAATGCTGCAACCATGCTCTGGATCTGGCACTGCAAGAGGTAGCACGGGATGTGCATCTTGTAGCGGATGGACTCAACTTTGTGCAGAGCATTGCCACACTCATCAGAGTCAGCAGAGCACAAAAACTGGTACCAGTCTTTTTTTTTTGTGGTGATGAAGGTGTCGCGTGCAACAATCTTGGGTTGTGTCCAACAAGGTGGCGTGCAAGGACAAAAGCAATATCAAGGACATGGCACACCTATGGCCTAACCTACCTGGATCCCGCTCCAGCAGGTGAGATACAGGCAAAAGTAGCAGGGCTTCAAAAGCAAGCTATGGAGGGCAAAAGTTGAGAGCCTTTACAGGCCGTGGCAAGAAGTCTGCAGAGTGCACAAGAAAGCATTTCTGGTGGGCTCGAGTGTATACATATCTCAAAGAATGCATGCGTGCACTAAGAGAGGAGAGCACTGCAGAGGACATTTTGGCTAAAACAAAGGCATGTGCATCAGCAAACAACCTGGATTTGCTGCCAGACTCTAGCAGGATAAGCAAGACGCTGTCTCGTTTTCGCAGCACGACAGCGGTGGAGGATGTTGTGTCAGAAAAGAGTGAATCCCTGTAGCGACATGAATATTGTTAGGCACTTTGATCTAGTGAAATCAGAAATTGAGCACAGGTTCAATCAAACCGGGATGACAGTTGCTGCACAGAGGGAGCAAATTCTCGTGGATTCCACAAAAGGGAGAGTGTTCACAGAGTCCGACCTGACTTCCCTTCAGATTCCCAGTAACATGGACAGGGCGTCTTTACGCCTGCAACTGAGGATGCTGGGTAACCTCACCAAACAAGAAACACTCCGCACTTTCCAGGAACTTGGACTTTATATGTGAAACCTTCATCCACAAACAAGAGGACTCTTAAAGTCGGTGGAAAAGCTGCTCCAGTTGTGTTTGTGTTTTCCTGTGTCCACCGCTTCCTCCGAGAGATATTTCTCCACACTTCGTCATCTGAAAACTTGGCTCTGTAGCACTGTCACTCAGAAGAGATAAACTGACATGGCATTACTTAAAGTCCACCGAGACATTTTGGATGATATTAATATTCAGAACCTCACAAGGGAGTTTATCAGCATCACTCCAGAGCACAAGTTCACCTTTGGAGTGCCAACACTTCGTAAGGCAAGATGCTGTTTTATTGGCATCTATTACACTGTGTGTCCTTGTTATTTGCTCCTGCCGCCGTGCAGTATGTTTGTATAATGATTAGTCTCCATGGTTTGCGATGTTTGACAGAATTTTAAAAAACAGCAGAGAGCCTTGTGGAGTAGGGCTGTATTCTCATTGCTGGTTTAGTGGTTTTACCTGGTTGAGCATCTATCAGTGGTTGCTGTATCTGTCACCTGCATCGAACCAGGTTGTTGTAGTCTGGCACTCCATCTGCTCTCTCTCCTTCTCTCTCCTTATCTCACTCCTCTCTGTGCATAATTTCTCTGGTTACCCTGATGTTTACAGTGTTTATCAAGAAGTTAATGTTGGCTGTTTTTCTACTCTCTTCGAAACATTTAGCATTGCCTACTAATTGCCTATTAATTCAGCAGCTGTAAGAATTAAAGTTATTGAACTGATGCATGTATTGTTAAAGTAGTTTTTGATAACTGAGTATAAGAAGGTTTTGGCTTTCTGCCTTGTGTGCGGTTCTTTGGCTAAAATCTTTAGATATAAATCATCCTGTCCGTGTAGTTCAATGGGGTACATGTACATCGTATCGTAGGATTGTAACTCTGTATAATTCTCAGATGAATAGCGTGAACTACACTGCAGACTGGAGTCTCTGTTAACAATCTGACAAACAGTGACAGTCGATGAACCTCTGCGGGGTGAATGTGCATCAGAAGATCCACATATACTCTCGTCTCTTATGAAATGGCTGCATTCTCACTATCCTACATTTTTATAAACTACAATAATCTGATTATAGGTCACATCTCTCGCCCACATCCACAAGCTGCCTCTTCCTCTCCTTGCAGTTCTCATGCATCAGTTCTGCATTAGTTAGTTGCTGACTTTGTAGCTGCTGTGGCGGCTTCGACATACAGCGTGTTGCTGTTCAAGTTTGCTGTCTGTTGTAGTGTAAAATGTTGTGAAATTAATATATAATGTTAACTATTAAATATAAATGATCCTGGCCATTCAAATGAATGCAAAAACCATGAATGTTGCACAGCAGTTAGTGTGATGTCATTATATAGACTGACTTTCTTTACTACCTTCTTATGTATACATGAATGAGAATTCATGAACATGAACCTCAAAAATGATCAGAAATGATATGATCTGATTATGTCTAAATACTTTCAGTGTCATAAATCAGAAGACATTGGTAGAGGATATCAATACGATAGAAGTAAAAAATGACCAGCAAAGAAGCTTTAAATCTGGGCCATCTTGCTGTAACGGTTCATCTTTGATGAACTGGCTCACGGGGGAAAAACAGTTGACCAGAAAACCAATTAACAATCTTGTACCATGGTTCCTTATTTTGTAACAGGGTGTGCTGACAAATAAAATGGCACTACAGGTACGGCACTGAGCAGTGGGTTAGGACCACCTGATTTTTGGATTATTGCTGTTTCTTCTGAATTGTTGTTACATGTAGAAGGCCAAAACATAAAGCATTTTCAACTGTTCAAATGGTTGTCGCTTCACTTTAACACCGGCGATCAGTTTCGATCATTAATTTCAATGCATTTTGAAGTTGATCAATGATGCTCAATGTCCTTGAGTCTTCTCTTACACAATATATCTGTGTTTTCATGTAAACAAAACAAACAAAAAAACAATATAAACTCTTCTCCCTATCTGTCTCGCTCTCTCCATTTAAATATATGTATATATGTGTGTGCATGTAGGTGTGTGTGTGTGTGTGTGTGTGTGTGTGTGTGACAAAATTTTATTTTGAAACATATAATTCATTCTATTGAAAGAATCCCTGTGGGATTAATTTTCAGGAAATTGATAAACGGCACTCGCATCTGTTCAGAGTCCTCGAATTTTCCCTTCATGAAAATGTTAATTTTTCCATAGATAGCGAAATTGAAAGACCTTTTAACCACAGGCTAGAAGATGCTTTTAGTGGGTTTCTCTAAAACACAGCAATCGTGTATACTGCATGCAGATAACAAAAATGAAAGATAACCAAAAATTGAGTACATTTTGTCTTCATCTTTGTTTTATTTACCTATATAAGATTAAAAAAACAGTTTAAGACTTTTTCAAATTTAGACCCTAAATAATAACATTTATGTTCTATCAATTCTGTCAACTTTCTCACCTACATAAGTTTAGGTTAGCCTGTGATAAAATGTAACAATAAAAAACAAAACACAACTGCCGAGAGAAAACCACTGAAAGACTCTCCCCTCGCTGACGTGATGATGAGCCTTGGAATGAAAAGTTGATTATGTCTATCGGAGAAACATCAGGAAAAAATGACATGGTTTATTTGGTACTCCCAGACATTGATGCTTGGATTTTTATCTGTAATGTTGTTCATCAGGTCTACGGAGAAATCCCCAAATCAATATTCCAATAGCGCTGTTGAGCATCACACACATTCAAAACTTATTATGAGCACATCAATTGTGTTTAATTCATGTGCAGAGAGCCAGCCATCTCAGCCAAAGACTATAATGCACACATGTTATGCACCCAAAAAATAAAGTCTGAACTTTTTCAACATGCCAACCTTTCAACCGCCATCTTGCGCCCTGTATCCAGCTCCCATAATACATCCGTGCCCGAGCCTGTCACAGACCAGCTGTCCACTTCAGACTGCTGTATTTGTATGGCCGTGTAACCGCATTACATTTCCATGCTACTTAAGCTGATAGGCAAATAAGTTTTGAAAAGGATGTTGAATATTTTAGTTGGCCCTTAGCAAAGCACCATAATGATTAAATTGGATAGTCATTTCCAGTGGAGATGGGAATCAGCAGTATAACCTGGCTCATCAGGGAGCGTTTTCAGGGCAGGACTGCTGACAAAGCTCCTGCCAGAAATAGCTCATGACTTGCAATTTAGATTGGACGAGAGAAGAGATCATTTTTAAATTAACACGATGTGACCCTCCCCTCTGATTTCTGAGAGACGTGGAGCTGTATAGCCTGACGAGACAGTGTATGTGATATAATAGGCTGCACAAATAAACTTGCAGTATGCGTTGTGAGGCTGTAACCTTACTTTTTATTTGCAAAGTGGTTCCTTCACTGACAAGACTTTTGTGAGACATTTCAGGTGGGTGGTAACACCTTTGATGGAGATGGTAAATTAGGTCAAAGTCTACATCAGCATGTAGAAGACAGACGGGTGTTAAAAATGGTTACATAGATATTATTATTAACAGCGGTCTGTGGCAGGATCTATTCATTTGTCATGGTGTCAGGTATTAAGCTGAGCGTGTCACCGATGTCATATCTTATTAATAGTCTGTTACAGTGTTGGGGCATAGTAATTAAAATGTTTCGCATATTTTTTATTACCTCTATTCCAGTCACATCTGTCTGATATGCACTGTCCTCCGTAACATTAATTCATTTATTGACAGATAGCCATTATCCATATTTATGATATGCAGACAGATCTACTGTGGAAATGATTTTCAAATAAAACAAGCATCAACAGGGAGGGATTTTTAAACTGAAAAAAACCAGCCACTGTGTTTGCTTTGCATGCCCATTCTGCAGAGTACAATGTCCAGCAGGAATGTGTAGCCGGATTGGATGTCAAGGTGAAATAAACACATAAAAGAGATCTAAAGAGTGTTTATTGAGGCTTTCACATGTAGTCAGGGTGGTGCTCGAAACTGTAGGGTTGATAGGTCCCCTGTTATCCATCCATCCTACACTGCAGCAGCAGCTGCCACTGTAGCCTATCGTTCCCAAGTGTTCCCTGTGACAGCTAACTCTCTAGTATTTGGATTTCTTCTGCTTCAGGCAACACGGTTCTGACACAGGGTGAACTTGTCTGGAATTATGAGGTGTCAGGCTGGACAAAACGTTGTTGAATGTGTAAAATGTACAGGTGGGAACAACACATCATGAATTTGTTCTTCAGTAATAATGATTAATTTTTTGTTTAACACACACACACACACGCACAATCACTATCTGTTAAGTAAAAGAAACACATGAAGGTTTTCTACATTGAAGGTGCTTTCATAGATGGACTTTCTGTTATACCTATACTTACATGCTATACTACATATAAATAGCTAAACTTGAAGCTGTCTTCTTTCATGGATGTTTGTTATTCAGGTTGTAACTCACAGATAGATTCTGTCAGCTTGTGTAGCTAACAGCTATCAACCCATGTTTCAAAGCCTTTGACTCTAAGCAAACGACAGAGTTTAGTACTACAAACTGCTACTTGCTTGTAAGCAAGGCAGAATTTGATCAAAAATACCTTAACACAGAAAAGAAAGTACAAGAAACATACTCTCAGGATGCCAATTTAATCTATTGATTATCTTTGTGCTATTTGAATGTCATCCATTGACATTAGTGTATAGTCTTGGAGGAAAGTAGCTGTGTAACATTAGACATATTGATCATAGTAGAAAAAATAGAGTTTATACCCTGAATAGCCGAAACATTAGAACCGGCAATTGAATGGTGCATACATACAGTATATATCTATTTATACACAGTTTATGTAAATGCTGCATACACACACATACATATATATACACATACATACACACACACATATACACACACACATATATATATATATATACACACATATACACTCTATATACGTGTTCCGATATGTGAAATGGTTACATGTGAAGTGTATTTTATATGTGTTAAATCGATGTGCATTTCATTGGGTTGTAAATGAATGTACATTTTAGAAGATAAAGATGCTGCATGTCACAGATAAGCTAATTAAGTCTATTATGCTTGTGTTTGCATTACCAAACAGGATGTCAAGTGATCATATAAGTGATTTTTCATTAGCTCTGTGGCTGGATGGTTATTTAATTTTAATGATTCTACTACTGTAGATCACTTATAAGTGACTTAAATTGCGTAAGATAAATCCATCTTTGGATTATTAAAAGCTTTGCCTTCACACAGTGAATAATGTTTGCTGGCTTATTGTAAGAGGTAAGTTTATTACCAGTCTTCTTATATATTGTGTGAGGTGGCCAGCATGTCAGAACAAATTGGATTGTCACGAAACCACACATTTTTTATGCACTATATCAGTACTGTGCAGTACATTTTCTGCTCTGGCTTTTGTCAAGAACAATAAATTGTCCGTAAATATAGCGGGGCTTAGCATTGTTTTAATAAAAGATAATATACTAGAAGTCTGTTTTGGCCCTTACAGGGCAACTACAGAATATGTTGGGGAAGATATCAAACTATCTCTTCTCTCATCTTTGCTTACAAGGTTTCAGGCAGTGTTTCTTTGCCACAAATAATGCAGTGGTATGTGGAATATGCAGAGCTGCAGATTTAAAGAAGTGTGGGTGTGTGTAGGTGCATTATAAAGCTGTCTCATCCTTTCCTTATCTTAAATGCAGTTCTGAAAGGTGCTTTTTACATTTAGCCTCCAGGCGTTATCCAACGTATCTCTGTCTCATCTAACAGGCAGATATGCACATAGACTTATTCGCACACACACGCACACATCCTTGTGAATAAATCTCAAGTTAAAACAGCGGATGTATACATATCTTGTACCTGACAGAGAGGGAATACATAAACCATGACATTTGGACTCTCAGAGTGCATAATGGAAAATGTGATCAATGGCAGCAGTCAAAAATGCATAATGAGAAATGTAATAGATGAATGTAATGACACTGGCCACGCCTGTTTGGTTTTCGCCCGAAAACGGCACAAAAAGCACAATAATGAATGATTTTACTTAATGAAACATGATGCCCCACATGAGGCCCCACAGTCAATATGTAAAGCACCTCGGAAAAAAAAAAGTCACTTTGCAAAAAAAGTCATTCCATGGAATGTATAACAACTAATGATATAAGGCAAATATTTGGAACACAATTCTGCATCCTCTATGTTACCATGTCATCGGACAGGAAAGAAAATGTATTATATTATTAGTAGGTGTTTTCTGTAAGGCAAAAAGAAGACTTCAAGAACGGAGGGAAAATGAATTCTCATGGACTCCCTTATCTTTCACCATTTTCCCTGTCTTAGCAGAGACTTATTCTTTGGATCAGGAGTCGCATTCATGGAAAAAGAAGACAGAAAAAGGTTACCTTTATCTATACAATATTAATTTCACATAAATTTAAGAAATACCTTCCATGCTGGTTTGGATAAAGGAATGACAGGCTTTTGGTTTTGATTGGAGGTGTCCTGAAATATCTGCAGGTATCTCCTCTTTGTCACAAAATTTAGCCACAATTAATTCACTATATATATATATATATTTTCATAGGTGTATCCTTTAAAATGTTTTCTTTAAAAAGGTGTTTTTTGCATATATTAAAGACATTTCCTACATTCCAACATAACTCTAATATAGTAGTTCACTCACAGCTGCCTGTCTCCCCTCCTGGAGCAGACTCTCATCCATTCTGGCGGGTCTTTGGTAAACAGGCCATCTTGTACAATACACATGGCAGAGTTCGCTCCCGGCCAAAACTGACAGATAGGCCTATTAAAAAAAAAAAAAAAAACTGCAGGGAAACAATGAGCAAAACAATAAGTTCTTCCATGTTTGACACTTTCTGTTTACACTTCCTCTTTCTCCATCTGTTCAGCCTGAGCTGACTCACTGAACACACTCCCACGTCGACGTTACCTCAAATGTACACGCTCATCTAATACACATCCCTGAAAACCAACCATAAAAGTCACGCACATCCCGATACGCACAATCGCATACATGCTTACACATCACTACCATCCCTCCTTCTTCTTCCCACCATCTGATTTATTCATGGGGGCTGATTAGGCTGTGAGGCCAATATAAGCCTGGTGCATCATTGTGAGGATAAATTGTTAGTTGGAGCCGCTCGGAAGATTTACAGCTCCTTAATGGAGCAAAATTGGAGGAGCGATGGTCGGTTTAATTAAGGAAGCTAAAAGAGCTGAAGAGCACCTTCCAGGCCACTGATGTGTACATGCAGAGAGCACAGGGTGAGGATGACTCATGGCGAGTAGATACGTGTGTTTACATGTGTTTACCATTATTTATTCAAGGAACCTGTGCTGAGAACCTCGCTCCTTTTTCCAGCACAACTTTGTCACAGTTCTATAATACCACTGGTTCCCCCGGGAGCCGCCAGACAAAGCAGTCCTCTACTGAGCCTCTGCTAGAGAAAGTGGACATTAAAGCTATGTTATAACTGCAAGCTTGAAAGGATCGTTCTAGTTTATAATAACCTTATTAGCCTTTGGCCATCATCATCATCATCATCATCATCATCTTTGTACTCGAAATTTAATAAGATCTAGGGATGACATAACATAAATTAAGTCAGCTTGGTCAAAAAACATGATCGGTAAGGGGATTATGCAGGTCTTAAACAAAATGCCATTTTAGACTAAACCAGTTTACAGGCTGACTTCCTGGTTCCACACTTACAGCAGTTGTGCGTGTAGTTTTCCTGTGCCATTTGGGATTATTATCGACATTTTGGATGGATTTACCTCCAGAAAACTGGTTTGGATAATCCTTCTAAACTGTCAGCTTGTTTACAACCTTTCTATTGTCTACCGCTTGGCTCTTGCCCCTTTAGACTTTTTGTTTGCGTTAGGAATGTTGCTGTCTTCCCAGATCTCGGTTATTACTTTGTGAGTGTGCACTTTAGCTCGCTCAGAACCATTAAAACAACAAAACTGTAAAAGCTGATTTACTGCCACAGACTCGATATGAATTTTTTATTCCAAGAGGGTTAACTGTATGCTTACTGGGAACACGTAGCTGATGCTACTTTAGCTAATTTAGCTAGACATCCAGTGGAGGTTAAAGGAAGCTACACTTGTTGAAGCAATGCGATTAATGCACTAACTCAACCCACCTTCACGCTTCCTTCAAGCTTTGAAGTTTTAATGTCAGTGCTTTCTATACTTTATGCCTCTGCACACAGTAAAGTACTCAGGCAACAAAAAAAGAAGAAGGAAAGAAGTAGAGGATCCATGTGATAAAAATGCCGGATTTTTTTCCATACTCGGAACCATATGAAAAAATAAAATGCCCTCACTAAACCACATCTAAAAAGGCATTCCAAAGTATGCACAGTAAAACTGCCTTGCAACAATGACTTTAGCACTAAACAGGGGACCAGTAAAGAATGCACGTGCCTGTTGAACCATGACAAGCTAAATCAGAAACTGATGTATCAAACAACTGAATATTGGACTTAGATTTGTCTAGTGGCCAGAAGTATGACTCTAATACTAACCTTGACTTGATAAGCTAAAGGTATATCAGGGCTGTGTGTCATTTGGCATTTTTCTTTTACAGAAATCTACTTTTGAGGAAGGGGGAAATCCTTGCCAGTAACACTGACCCACTGATGAAGACTTGAATGCATCAAGGGTTGCTCCCCATTGTTGAACAATGAAAACCCAACTAATCAAGATATTAATTGCGTGCGTGTGTTTGCTTGCTGGAATCCAGTATTCATCTAGTTCTATAGCATGCAATTAAATCAAAGTTGACGTGCGTGTGTCTCCCTGTGTGTGCGCATGTGTGTCTCTGTTTTAACCCAGGCATTATGTAATTCCCTGCAGACTGACTACTCTGATTTTATTTTGCAGGAAGTTTACGGAGCCATCCTGCTATGAGCTTTCTGTGAAAAGCTGTGGGCAAAGGCACCCCGAGGAGCTGCCCAGCCATTCCCTGCTTGCTATTAAAGACAATGAGGCTGCGACACTGGTGGCGTAATGAGTTAAGATCTGTATCAAGAACTTGATGTAGAGTCCAATATTATCAGTGATATTTGTCGCACATTGGCTCCCATTTTGTCCTATTTTACATGAAATTCTTTAAACTAAAAGATTAAATGGCCTTTATTGATCAGTACTGGCAATCATTAGGAATTTGATCAGTGGAAAAACTGATCTCCACAAAAACAGCTCTCATTGAGGCTCAGATACAGAACAACAACCTCCCTCAATCTTACTCACATACACATATGAGAAAAATATTACTTTTGCCCCTTTGAGGTGGCGCACCGAGATAAACATTTTTGTATCTGATGCAAATGAGTTGTATTTGAATGTAGGGCTTCCAGCTGTGAGTGAAAAATTGCCCCCTATCCCGGTCAAATCACCACAGTTGCTGGCATTGTCTCCCAGGAGCTGTAGCATTATTCACTGTCTGTGGAGCAGCTCCAGGATTTGTCTCTGGCTGACGTTATCACTACAGGCTGAGAAGATAAACAAGAAACTGGTACAAAGCCTTAAAGGACACCTGAGCTGTAAAATACTATACTGTATGAGCCAACGGCTATCTCAACCTAAAATGAAAATCTTATTTATGAATGTTTTGGATACAATTAATGTTTGTTCTCATGAGTAATATGGGCAGGGAAATAGATGCATATTTTCCAGTATAATTAGCTGAGAATCAAAAAATTAATGATTTTTTTTTATTTTATTTAATTCAAACTCATTAATTATACATGCGAATGTAGCCCACATTCATGTTGTTAGAAGGTTACAGATTTGGCCTTTAAATTCATCAACTTCTGATTTAAGATGGCAGCTCTATTATAAACCCCTTCATAGCGGAGGTATTTACAATTTGTAACATTTCTTACCACAGTATGTGAGACACACAAAAGACCAGTTAGATTTTTTTTTTTACTTTGTATAAAGCACTAATGGAACTTGCAGCCACTTTCTATTGAAAATAGCACTACAGGTAACCTAGTTTGCTGCACCATAGTGGTTCAGAAAGAGGCAATTTCTCTGAAATCATGATGGCAGGTAAAAGTTATTTCCTCTTTGTAACAGATTGTTCATCCTTTTCGAAAAAAAGCTCGTAAAAGCCGGAGTCTGCTCCTGAAACTGCTGTAACAATTACCATGGATCTGTTTTACTGACAGCATCAAAGTCTTTCCTCTCTATTACAGGCTTAGAAAAGCTGGATAGTACTGCAGAGGAGGTGATATAGTGGGATCCTATTAACTGTCATAATTGTATTAGTTAATAAATTTTGTTAACTAAATAGAGCTGTGTACTTTCAGTGTTTTCTCAGTGTATCCTTGAAGGTCTAACTAAAGTGTCATATGTATTCCCTTCCTCTTGTGCAAAAATCATTTTCTGGATATTTTAATTCCTACATTGTTTACATTCATGTTTACGTCCTAGCAGTTTTCTTCTTCGCTGATTTCGCAGACACATCGGTACGCCACTTTGTGCATTGACGCCCGTTCTTGTAGGTCAGTGAAGTAGCTTGTAACTGGGGGCACGGCCGTGTATCACTTCACACGTGTGCTTGCGCAGGTGCTCCACAGCACCCCCAGTGGTCATAAAACCGAACTACTGCAGGGTACCTTTAAATGCAAATGACCCTTCAGTGTAATATGATTGCTTAATATAATTTTTACTTGTCACTTTATGACCCCGCCTTGTCTCACAGCCTCGGTAACATGACAACAAGGAGGGAGGGAAAAGCTGCAAGCAAGTCAACCATTGTAAAGTTCACTAGTTAGTTCCAATCTACATACAATACTAAACTACTGTAAAACAGGTGAAAGCAAATTATGTCTTTTGAAAGGATTTTGTGGACTGCAGCTTTTGCTCACATTCTTTCTAGCTCCTGTCTTCTTTTTGTCTTTTGATATCCTGAATGAATCATATGAGGATATGTTAGCCGTGACGTTCCTCTCGGGTTGCCCTGTTTAGGCATCAGCACAATGATCGCACTTTGAGACAAACTAGTGTCCTACCTAATTTCAGGAGTGGAATAAACATGCACATTTCAGCCCCAGAGAGGTTCCAGTATTTTTTTTTTTTAGACACAAGAAATCATCTCTCAAACTGTTAATTCATCACCCAAAATAATTTACTTGTGAAGCTAATAAGGAAGAAATTAAAAATTGCTGACAAAATGAAACTTAATTCCAGGCCCTGCTGGTATTTAGGCCTTGGGTAATTAGTTGCACTATTCTCCTCATTATGACACCCCTGATACACATTTGACTTAAGCATTTATATATCTCCTCCTTCAAATAAAGTGCATTTTTCTATGAATTGCTCACAAAGACAGTTTGGTAGATTTGATCCTTGTAAAAATGATACACATACTATTATAAAATTATAGTATTTGATACAACACTATTCTTGTGTTCTTGTGTCTTTCAATATCTCTCATATTTCTGGCGCAGTAGCTCAAATGTCACTGATTAATAATTCCATCTCAGAAAACTAAAAATTATTTTTGCTATTGAATTTTAGTTTTGGCATCTCTTCTACTTTTTCATTCAGTCTTGAAAATAGCTTTTATTCAATAGAAAAAATGACCACAAGCACAGTCAGCAGGAAAGGAA
Organism: Xiphias gladius; assembly: GCF_016859285.1. Taxonomy (NCBI): domain Eukaryota; kingdom Metazoa; phylum Chordata; class Actinopteri; order Istiophoriformes; family Xiphiidae; genus Xiphias; species Xiphias gladius. The sequence goes on from NC_053413.1 coordinate 5,150,302, forward strand.
TGTATCAGACAGTGAGCGGAACCCAATGCAAGTTTCGTAGTCTTTTTAAAGCAGCTGCTTGAAAACTAAAGAAAAGGCAAGTCGACAAAACCATCTTCCCTAATCTCGGAGCATTTTCTCTTGAAGGTCGTTGTGATCCTGATAGAGCCATCCAATCCTTTTGTTTCTTGTCTTGATTTCAATATGAATCTGCTTTTACTTTGTGTTTCTTTGTGAGGTTAAAAAAGACGTGATTTAGAAGTCTGACATGCACTCTGGCTGCTTCAGAACTTAGCACGGCTTCCTTCCGGCCTCAGCGCTTTTACCTCTACCTGCTTAAAGCCCTGAAATTGCAATCAGAGATACACAGACACAGACACTCCCGCAGCGGTAAAAGCAGAGGCACAAACCACTGTACAATAATTTATATTTCATCTCTTATTCATTAACCTACTCAGCCCCAGACTTACAACCTCATCACCCCAGTTTTAAATGCTTTATTTGTGGCTGTTTTTTTTCCTGTGTCTGCAGTATCTGTGAGAATGTGTTTTTCTGTGTGTGTGTATAGGTGTGTGTGTCTGTGTGTGTGTGGGGGGGAGTCCAAAGGAAACAAAAGGGCCAGCTCATGTGCATTATCCTCCCTTGATAAAAAGGCAAAACATGAACCCATTAAGGCCTTAGGGCTTATCTATTAGCCGGGAACAATCTCAATGACCTTTCTGTCTTTGCTAATTTAACACAATGGCCTGACCTTTAAACAAGACTGTCGCAGACATGCGGCTAGTTAAGGATCTTTGCCGCAACAATGCCGCTTTATCCTGCCTGCAGACGATAGAGAGGGCTGTAATTATCTCCTCTATTATTACTGAGCCTCTTGTATTTTCTGTTCTCTAGTTGGGGAAAGTTGGTATTAAAATTATTCATTTTCCACTTATTGTGATTCAAAATTCATGCCCATTTGTAAATAATCTATATCGAGCTTTTTGCTGATGAAATTTCATGCTTCAAACTCAATTTCAGCTGTATTGTAGTGTTGCATTTATGATTAGTTTTAAAGGCTTACGATACAATTCAATGTGTTTGTGGGTTTGTTCTTCAATTACTGAAAAAAGTACTAAGATCTTTTACTTGAGTAAAAATGTCAACACAACAATATAAAAATATTCAATTTCAAGTGAAAGTCATGCATTCAAAATCTTTCTTAAGTAAAAAAAACAAAAGTAATTGACAAAATATACTTTAAGTGCCAATAGTAAATGTAATGGTTCTGCAGAAAAATACCCCCTGTGACTGAGATGTGATTATTTATTACATAATTAGACTGTTTAAGGAATAGTTCAGCATTTTGGGAAATACACATATTTTCTGTATTACTGAGACTTAGATGAGAAGATCGATACCATCTTCACATCTGTACGGTAAATACTGTATAAGGCTACACCCAGCTGCCAGTTAACTTAGCTTAGCATAAAGCCTGGAAACAGGGGGGAGCACCTAAGCTGGCTCTATCCAAAGGTAACAAAATCTGCCTACCAGCATCTGTAGAGCTCATTAACACGTTATAGTTTGTTTGTTTAAAGCGTACACAAACCAAAGAGTGAAAACAACATGTGGGTTTTCCAAGATGTAAAATGTTAGCTTGACAGCTTTGGAGGTGCTGGTAGGCAGATTTTGTTGCCTTTGGATAAAGCCAGGCTAACTAACTTTCTATGGGTTATGTGCCGGACTACTGTTCCACCTTCATACTTAGAGACATACCGTGAAGACATGAGAGTGTTATCAATCTCCCTCTGGGCAAGAAAGTGAAACAGTGTGTTTCCCAAAGTGGCAAACTATTCCTTTAATACTGATGCGTCCATGTGAAAGTAGAATTTTACTGTTGTACCTGGTCACGGTGTAGCCGGTCAAGGTCCTGCAACTGCTACTACTTACAGTTCAGTAGTTTATTCCAGTGGTTCCCAAGCTCAGGGTCGCCCCCTTAAAGGGGTCATGAAATAAATCTGGGGGTTGTGAGATACTGAATGGGGAGAAAACAAAGTTCTGCTTCACAAATTTGTGCTTAGTTTTGGAACTATGATCTTAATTTTGTGAAATATTGGACAATTTTACCTTTTAGGGCCTTGAACCGTTATTTCTGTGTATAGCTGTCAGATAAATGCAGTGGAGTACCTCGAACATTGCTGAGCACTTTCTTTAGTTTACCAGGTGTTTGTGACCTGCTGTCTGTCAAATGGAAAAACTTCTTATCTTTCAATTTGTGGCATTAGAGAGAGTTTGTTCAAGCATGTCTGCACACTGCCACATTTGTCTTCACTTTTGCCAACAATCTGGTCATTTGATTTTCCTCAGTGACTTCTTTAGAGCAACAGAATAGAGGCTTAAAGATGAGCATAAACTGAGCCCTTTTTCCTCCATGGCTTCATTTAATTGACTAATCTGCTCTGCCCTGCCCATGAGTGCAGTAAGCCAGTTGTCGACTCAAAGAGGCCCCTCACTTCAGATAAATGAAAGAAAAAAGGAAAAAAAATCGGGAGCTGGATTTCACCCTAAACACAGAGAGACTTCTGAATTCTATTAAGATGTATGAGAAGACAGTTGCCAGGGCCATTTAATCGCGCTCCCGTTCTGCCTAATCCTAGCCCGGCAGATGCGTGCCTGTAGGTGAAGCAGGACAAGGAGATGGTGAGTCATGTAGCCAGCCGGAAGAGAAAAACCGGGAAAACAAAAAAAAACAACAAAAAAAAAGACACAGAGACACATATCTTGCTCCTGCAGATGAAAAACTATAACTCAGGTGACAAGAGAATGAGTCAATTTCCAAGTAAAACCGCGACTCTCTCTTTTACGTTTGTCGCTGTGAAATATGTGCGCAGACACAAAGGTTTCATGAGTGGGCACTGGATATGGTAGGTCCTATATTTAGATGCTGAACTGTGAGAGTGTCTGACAGAGAGGTGTCTCTGTCTTTTTTTCTTAAGGCTTATTTGTCTACTCTGCCTTCCCCTGCTATCATCGGTGGCATAAAACAGGGGGCATAAATCGTGCTGTGGACTTTAAGGAGAGGCAAGTCATATAGCCATAAATTAGCATGATGGACAAGGGCCAAAGGGAGCACAGAAGAGGGTGGACGGCTGTGGATAAAGTTCCCGACAAAATTCCCAAATTACCAGCGTCAGATCTGGTTCCGGCGCATCCTTTTGGCACAATGTCAAAGACTCAGTATCTGCCTCTTTTGTTATAAAGTCCCCACTTGTTATGCCCCATACACACATAGCATAGTGTGCATATAGAAAAACAGCACAGGCACTAAATTTATGCCACTATATCACAGGTTAAACAAGCGATGGGAGGATGCCAGCAGTGTTCACAATACTTTGGTTACATCGAGGTCAGGAAAATGCCAAAGAAGTAGTCGTGCTCTCCTTGTATCTCTGCTTCCTACATGACTTAAATGGTAGGATTTGTTGTTGATTAATTGTCTGTCGACTGCCAATTGTAATCAGGACTCAAAAATATCTGACAATGCTGAAACAATAAAGGAATCTGTGTTCCATAGAAATGGGCAGCGCATTGTGTCCTGGCAATCTTTCACATGATAATTCCTGTCATCAGACCTAAGTAAAAGGGCTGACTGAGTGTTTGCTACATAGAATATAAGTGATTGCTGGAGCTATGGCTCAGTTGTGCTCAGCCAGTCTACTGTTAAATACTGTGAGGCAGACAGAACAGCATGGGTGTGTCACTGTCCCTGTCAGTAAGCTCCCGTTATTAATACATAATAACCAGCCAAAGGCTTTATAAATAAGTAAGCATGGGGGTGGGATAAAAAGTACGTTAAAGGACAAATCTGATTTAAAAAACTATATTAAAAGAGCTATTTCAAGGTCCATTCATTTTGTTGTTTGCTCGTGTGTATTTCTCCTTTCCCTACTGATAAATGGACATCATCATCATCTTTAAGCCTGCAGATTAGCGAAGGTTATTCTGGGAAATGCAGGAAATAACTGCTGTCAAGTTAACAGAAGTGTTTCTGTGAAATAGTTATTTGGAGCCCAATGCAAAGTCAATCTTGGAATGTTTTATATGTTACATATTGGTGATATTACACAGAAATTAATATACACAACTATGATGCACATCAAAACAACCCACAGCTCTTGTTTTGTGTGTAAGCCCACACACTGAGGACACTCCTAATTACCGGTTGACGCGCAGCGCCAAGTCAAGATACGCCATATCCTATCTACCATTGTCAACACACGTCAGCCTTTCCAGAAAAGCAGCAATTCAATCACATTTACTTTCATGACATGTTCTTCTTTTGTCACATACTACTTATTCTGTGTGGTGCCTCTGCTGTATGCTACGGGAGAATGAAAAAACAAAACATGACACAACCGATGTGTTGGCCTTAAAGCCGCACTAATCCACCTTTTTTTATATGAACAAGCCAAACGACCATGTGAAATATGAAAAGTGTTGCTCTTAGTGGCAAGCCGACAGTGAAACGTCAACCAACTCAGTTAATCAGGCTGGTGTCACATGTAGTGTTGAACCCATAGGCGATTGTCGTCCAACTGTGCAGTTTCCCTCGGCTCTACAGAGGTTTTGAGAATCTTTCAGCTCATTGTTTTGGTCTATAGCTCAGCGTCATTGTTTTGATTCAATCCAAGTGCTCTCATCAACCTGGTTTCCAGCTGAACAAGTAGCTGTCTTTGGTGAAAAAGCTCTGGTAAATGCACCATGCTTTAACTGCTCAACACCAAAAAGCACACTAACAAAGTTAGCGACTAGCTAATCAACATAGTCAAGCATCTGGCAGCTAAAGAGCCGCATATGTTTCTCAGAATTTGGTGTAAACCAAACCAGAAACAAAAGCAGATTGACTCTTGGCTAAGTGGCATGAAACACAACTTCATACAAATACTTATTTTGCTCTGTGTCTGCTGGATCTATAACTGGGCAATTGTTAGCACATTAGCCATTTTGACTTTATATGTTAAAGTTGTGTGTGATGTTCAACTTGTTTTGAAGATCTGACCCCAAAGAGGCCAAAAATAACAACGACAAAGAAGAGACTAATGCAGCTTGAAGATTATCTGAAGACGTCATTTTCCCCTAATGAGTGTAGATAGAGCTCAGCAGGAAAGTCCCCTGCATTTAAAAGTACAGTACTGGTAAATAAAGTATTAGTAACACATTGTGTTTCGGTTTGAACGCTGGTAGGGAAACATAACCCTCAGGGGTCTAAAAACCCAGACAAAGCCATTTGTGACACTGACATGGAAAAGGGATTGTGCTTCTTTTCAGCATGGAGTATTTATGGAGCAATGCATAATGTGGGGAACTGTGTGGCCTATTAGGATTAAGACAAAACTTAAAAAAGAAAGATTTTTGGGAAAAAAAGAAACATGGAGATAGAATCAATAATAAAAATAAATTATACCAACATGTTCACCCAGACTTCTCTTCTTCAATTATTCAGGTTTGTTTTGATGTTTGTGTTTTATCTAACCATTGCATTTCCTTACTTTTTTCAGTGGATTGCTTGCTCATGCCCTACATACCATATTGGAGTTTAGAATGATCCTTTTGCATACATAAGGTTTACTTCACATGGCTTTTGTTACCTGATGATTTCCTGAATCAGAGTGTGGGATTAGGTTTGACAGCTGCTTGTGTGCAAATTCTCCTGTCAGCAATATTTTTTCTCATCTATAAATTCATGCAAAATCCAGCTTCAAAGATACATACAGATCCAGATAAATAAAACACAACTAAAATTCTATCTAAACATTCCATCATGACATAAAGGCGGATTCAATGAGGCATCAATGCAGTCGAGCCAGTTTTGAAAAAGAATTTAGATTCCAGCCTGTTGCCTGAAACGTTTTGACCTTCTCACTGACTTGTTCAAACACTAACGTAGTTGCCTGCTCTTTCACCATTAGCAAGTATCTAGTTTGAAATGCTGGACAATCCAAGAGAGGTCAGTCAAGAAATGCAGCTACACATCTTGATGTCAATACAATAATATCTGCAGTCCAAAGTTCAACTCGGCTTTTGACCCATAACTTTGGAATCTCAACATCTGTCATTTTCTTGAGTTTCCTGGCTCAAGAGGAGTCCAGCAAATATTTTGTGGTCTATGGGAAATGTGTTTAAATGGCTGGAGTCATTGGAAAATAGATGATACGACATTTCCTTCTTCCTTTTTTATAAATGCTCAGGAACAATGATGGACATTACAAAAAAAAAAAAAAAACTTCCATAAGACTTCCATAATACATTTCAATCGGCAATATCGAACTTGAACACTTAAAAGACGTCAACAAGCCCATGGGTGAGCAGTGCATTTTTGTTACAGCTGAGATCTCATTGTGTAATGCACTGCCTGCCTAGTGTACTTTTGTTTGAATCCAGATGCTGCAAATTAGCTGCTTGAGATATATTTGTCTTTTTCTTTGCTCTGTATCTTTTTTTTTTCTTTTTTTATTGTTCTGATTTGACTGAGGGCAATAAAGAAAATATTTAACAATATAAATAGTTGGTTCCCTTTTCAGGTTTCAGCATGAAAAAAAAGTTGAAAAAAAAAAGGGATAAACTTCACTTCACCTTCTCAGGACTTTGGATTAGAGTGTGTAAGTGTATCTCTAGGATGTTTAGTAGCAGTCTGTGTACATCTCCTACAGACTGAGTAAGGGCATCTAATCGGAGGAGCATTTCCATACCTGCCTCCCGCCTCCGGTAATCTGAAGTACATCACACGTCTACCTGAGCTTTATTTCAAGAGTCTAGAAAATAGATAAGCAAGTGACATAGATGGAGATAACACTAATCCCAGAGCGGCATCAGGTAGAAAGGAGTGGCCACGGCACAGTGACAAAGTAATGAAGGGCCTGGGGGCCACAGCACAGCCGCACTGAAATAGAGGGAAAGAGAGAGGGGGGATATAGAGAAGGAGGGAGAAGGGAGATAAGAGGAGACGAGGCTAAGAGAGAAAGCAGAAAGATGATAGATGAGGACACAATGAGAGAAGAAGGGAAGAGGAGGAGGAAAAGATATAGACAGGGAGAGCAAGAAAGAGTGAAGGAGAGGGAGGATGAAGACAAGAGGAGACAAATGTGGGGAAGAGAACTGTAGGTCTGTGGGCATGTCCACTGGAGGTGTGTGTGCTGTATTATTACAGCCATAAAATATAGTGTGCTGCCAGCAAGACGGCTCACCATGGACATCCTACACTTCCACTCCCAGTGTCTGTATAACTGCTAGCTGGTATTACACAAGCACTGCCCTCCAAATCAGTAGTTTGTCATTGCCTTCGAAAACTGTTTCTGAAAATGTTTCTGATCCTGGATCCGGACTGACACTACAAAATTTTTTGTCAGCGCCTTCCAAAATGCATAAGACTGTAACAACGCACAGTTTGACTAGGTCTGGGCAAAACCTCTTTGGCTATCATTAGATAAAGATTGTCCTTTTGGTTAGAAAGAGCGAAAAACAAAACACAAAAAACAAAACTACTTGGTTAGAACTTCAGTTGTTGGCCACTTGGCCAAAACAATGTAAAAATACAACATCTTATAAAGTTGTTATGGCTAACATGTTAGCAAATAGTTACTTACTTACACACCCAGCAAACATGGAGCTAAATTTTCATTTATTACAACACCGTCCTACCAAATAATGCAAAGGTACACAATACAGCCAGTGTGGCCCTGCTTTAATTTAATTCTTGTGGCCACTTGGTACAACTCAATTCTGTGATATTATCAGCTTACTGAGCTGATGTCAAATGTAGTAGTAAACAGTTTCCCATTTACACATCCAGTTATTTCACTCTCTTCGTAGCAACAAGTTCTCCAACTTAAACGACTGTATCGGTCGCTTGTCTCTACCCTTGCATACGATCCGGGGAGTGTACCAATGGCAGGCGTGCCAGAGCTTTGCAGTCATGGTAACAATAATAATCAGCGGTTGAGGTTGTTGTTTTGTCAACCCATCCATCCACTCCGTCCTCCTCCTAAAGTGGACTTTGTTAGTTTGCATACTATGTCAGCTGACTTCCTCCTTTGCTCCCGTCATAATTACTACAGCCCCTTGAGGCCTCTAACAGAAAAACTAAACTATGGGTCGTATTAACCTGCTTGCACAGATGACACGGTTTTATTTTTCACAGGAGGACAGTCTCCTTTTTAGCTCTGTTTTGGTCTTCAGGGAAAATACATGACTCTGTTTAATGCAGTGTTCCTCAGCTAGTTGCTAGCTTTGTCTGTCATCGGCAGTATTCAGTGGATTCCAAACCCAGTCGGGTGATAATTCTCTGTGGGTTTGTCACTAACATTGATTCGTGCTGTTTTATGGATGGGGAAAGATTGCGGGTATCGTCTGATGGTGGGAAACTTGACGAGAACAGTGGTCTCCCAAGCTGACCTCCATGCCAGGATTAGTGGCTCTAAGACAACACTCTATTTCAGCCTCGGCTCGAGAAGCCACTTCTCGTGGCCATTCGCACAAAATGCTTGTCAGGTAGAGGTAAACATAGGCGGCCTTAGGCATTTGAACACCCAATGTTGTCATTTTCCTGGTGGACCATCTTGGTTATTATTTTTATACTCTGTGAATTTAAGCAACCCTACCCCATGTTAATTTATTTTTATTTATTTAATTATTTATTTTTTAAACTGAACGACAGTGGTCGTCCCCTCAGCTGACATACCAAAAGCAGTAAAGGTAACAAACCGACACAATAAGCGTAACACAACACACAGGATAAGCCTAGCATGAGATGATGATATGCAAAGATTTAATGAAAACAACCTTATATTAATTGTTTAGAGCACAGTCATAGCAGTAAAATGATTTTTCAATTACATTTTAATATCACTGTAAAGTATGTTATGATAATAAAATGCACTTAGACCTTAATGCAATTTCGTGTTAGGTGAGAACATTTTAGTTTCCAATTAAAAGATCATCACAGATCACAGGAATTATAATAGGATTGTTTTCCAGGGGGGTTGGGGAGGGTGGGGCCAGGGGCTGCTGAATGAACGCATTTCAGTAGTTGACTGTATTAGAGCAACAGTACTGTCCTCCCCAGCTTCCATATTGTGTGCGCAGCGCCTGTATCTGGCTGTGATGACAAGGACAAGAAATGACAAATCTCTTCAGGGCAACCTCTCTGTGACAGACCTGAATAAAATGTTTGACTAAACAGTCAAATATTTGAACTCCTTGAACCCCCTGACGTGCTCTTGATCTATCTCACCAGACAGTCTCAAAAGTGAACATGACACCGTGGTAGAAAGATCCGAGAAATCAAGCTCTGTGTTCAAGCTATGTCTGCTGTCTTGCTGTGATTTGGAAATGACTATGAAATATTGGAATCACAATTGTACTGTAATCAAAATAGTTTTAGTGTCCCAGTATGTTAAATAAACAAAGTTAAACAGAATCTTTAAAAAGCATGAAGATGTATGGGTCATTCCTCTGCATTTCATCACCTTTGTCTTATGCAAGATATTTTATTTGAGTTGACTTGATCCTTTAATCATAGCGCTACAATTGTGCACAGACGCTATTGCACCTGGCTATTGGCAATTGCCGACATTTTCACACAGTTAATTTCCAGTGTTTGTTCACGATATCTCCATCCTGGGTAGCGAGATAGAGTGTACCACCAAAATAAATGAAGTCCCAGTGGTTTTCGAAGAAACTCATCCTCTGAATCAGGTCTGTGACTGTCACCGAGGCTCATTGTTTTACACAAACCAGCTGTCACACATTCACCTCGTCATCCATAATACACGTCTGCAGCCAGGAAAGAGTCTCTGTTCTGTCTCCTTGTATCATTTTTCGCAACACAAATATCAATTCTTTTTCTGTTGTTTTGGAGCTGTCAGAATGGCACCAGAGCTACTTCTACATAGTCCTCCTCACCCTGTATCACCTCACTGCAGCCAGAACTTTGCTGTCTTTGTTTCTGAGCTCCCTATCATTTTCTCTCCGCTGCTATGTCCTTCTCCTTAACTTTCTGTTATGGAAGAGCAGGTGTATTCAACACCCCTTTGCTACCACTCAAAATTAGAGCCGAACTGAAACTGGAACGTTTAGTCCGACACAGAAATGGATGGTAACATCTGATATGAAAAATCTGCTAAAAGCTACTCAGCTCTGTAACCACTGACTCTGCATTTTAATGGTTTTGTTTCGGATATACACATACCCCTGCCTTTAATTTGTCTAGGATACACTTGCTGCTGACATGGTAGGTGTGAGTGATATACTATTGTGTGTGACTTTATCTCATGTGTGTCCTGTTTGTCTAGCTTGTCTAGTGCTGTTCTTTGACTGTACATACTGTATGTTTCAGTTGTGACCTGGTAAAGGACAGCGGATGAAAATTAGTTTCAAGCTAACTCTGGTTCAGTACAACCAATGGTAACGTTAATGTTTAATATTCTACATGGTCCCTTACAAATAAAATCACACCAATTGTGATCAGGACATGTTATGGGTTTTGAACCATTGGTCCGTCAAAACACGTCATATATGTTAACAAATAATCAATAACTAGATGCAATAATTGGCCAAACAACTGATAGTGAAAGTCATGTTTGTAAGTCTGTTTAATGTTTTTTTTAATGCTATTACTACAATTTGCAAGTAATCAGATTATGTATAATAAATGTACATGCAGTGAACGTGGGGCTTATGGGGTGACAGTGTTTCTAAATTGTGTCAAACATATCTTTGGTATTTCTGTACTGGGAAATCTTGTTACTGCTTGACTGACATATGGGCTGATACCTATATATCCGTAATTAGCTAATCCCATCTGATTATATCAGCCTGCCAAATTTATCAGGCAGTCTATACTCCAAGATTTGATTTTTAACTGATTATAATAAAAATAATGGCTTTCAGTTTTTTTTTGGGGGGGGTCATGTTAAGCCCTTAAAACTGACAGTAGAGAGATGACAGAAAATGAAAAGAGAACATTGCAGTTCATGGTCCACCAGCGTTCCCAATAAAAAAGTCATCATGCCAGTAACACAATACTAAACACCTGTATGTTTCAAAAATCCACCAAATGGCAAAAACTGGAACATTAAATTCGTCTTCCGAGTGAGAAAAGAACCCTGTCTATACTTTCTTCAGCATTACTTATGTGATGAATCCATCAATGTTCGCCAGTTATTTATGATACCTTAACAATATCACCTAACCGCATACATCAAAACTCATTTCTTTTCATTAGGATTGAATGGCTTATGTCACAATGATGGAGAATGGTTTAGGATGGGAACATTAATGTGTTATGGAAGCCATCGAGCTGTTACCCATCATGCATCAATTCAGCATCCATCCACCCTTAGAGCTGCAGCAGCTCTATCCTTCCTCACACTGGGATAGAAAGAAGTGGCACTGTCACAGTAAACTTATCTCTCTCTATCAACTCACAGGCACATCACCATTACCTAAAATGAGGGAAAAGGAATTTGTCATTGTTTTTTAAGCGGTGGAGATGTAGCATAGAAGTAACCCTATATTTACAGTAGCAAAAGGACTATTAAAAAAGTGGGAATATAAAATGTCCATTTTATATGATCACACAATTTCTCCAAAGCTGCCATGATACTGCCCTGTAAAATCCTTGTATTTTTCCACTTGTTCCACCCTCACTCTAGGATACTGTTGACGTTGTCCCCCAGGTATCAATTTACGACCATGGGACCAAGCCAATCTACTGCATACGTATTATAAAACTGTCCAAAATGCCACCGAGTCTTTTTCTTAATGGCTGAAAATCTGACTTTTTTGGAGATACAAGGAACTGGCATGATATTCATGTAATATTTATGGGTGAAAGCACAATACAGGGGGGAGATTTACAGGGGTGTCAACAGCTAAACTGCATGTTGCATAAGCCTGTATGTACACACATCAAAGCACACCTTGATAGCTCAATTATCAAGCCAAACTCACTTCCAGCTACTCCTCCATCTGTGTCATCGAATTGTCGAAATTCACAAGAGAGAAAGGATAGGGTATCGTTTGTGATATGTGTCAAGACAACGAAGCCCGACCTTCTTACCGTTTTTGTTCAGCATAGAGGGAAAAAAATAGCAATTAATTTAAAGAAGTTTGAGCATGATGATGTTCAGCAGTCCCCTTCTGCCTGAAAAGTGTGTCATCACTGCTGCATCAGCTCAATTCCATTAGGAGTCTCTGCTTTATTCGTATTTTTCTCCCTACTCTCTCAATCCTCCAGTTTTCCAAAAACATCAGAATGCTAATCTCATTAGCTTGTGGGTACGCGCTCGATGTGTGTGTAAAAAATGTGTTTGGGTTTGTGCGTGTCAATGCATTTTTTGAGAACATTTGTTTGTGTGTGTGCGTGCAAGTATAGAAGGAGGCCTTTTTCCGTGTGTGTGTGTGTGTGTGTGTGTGTGTGTGTATGTGTGTGTGTGTGTGTGTGTGTTTATATATATATAATTGCTCCTGGTGCTTTTCACATCAAAAAAAAAAAAAAAAAAAAACCACTTCTCCTTCTCACTCCTCTACTTCTGGTTTTTGATTGAGAAGACTGAACTTCTTGGCTTCATCAGAGAGGAGAGATTCCTCTCAGACCTGCTGCTGAGGCCCCAGCCAGCATGGTATTCTGGTATTCTATTCTTTAATCCACAGGCTGCATGCATATGCAGCAGCAGCAGCAGCAGCAGCAGGGGGAAGGGAAAGGCAGAATGCAAAGCACAGAGCAAGCAAAAACCATCAAAAAACAGACCCACTGTGTGAGAGTGAAGAGAGAGGAGGAGAGAGAGAGAGAGAGAGAGAGGAGAGAGAGAAGAGAGAGAGTGAGAAGAAGAAAAAGAAAGAGAAAAGAAGAGAGAAAGGGAGAAGAAAGAGAAAGAAGAAAAAGAGGAATTATGGAAAACCGCTTCTATCTGAGTGTTTCCTGTGAAAAATGGTAGTGGATAAGTACACCCTTGAACTTCCTTCCTTGGAGAGGCAAAATTAATCTCGATGACCAGGGATGAATCACAAAATGGCATGGGGCATAATACTTACTTTTTTATTTTATGTGGCACAATAGAATCACAATCAGAATAAAATCGGGGTTATAAAATGACTTTATTCAGAATCACAAGGAATCCTTCACAAGGATTTCCAAAATCCAGCCTAAATCAAGACTCAACTCTAAACCATCACAGAACAGATCGATTTAATGATAGTTTTCTACTACTTTGTTCAAGTAAATCATGAGATAGATTTTACGAAAAAAGCCTGGTCCCACCAGGATGGGGCACAGTGAAGTTCGGCGAAGTTTGAGCATTTACATAATCCCTCCGAAAGAGTTTTAATCCACGATCAACAATCGAAGGTTAACCTTACTAATCCATCTCCACGCTATGGCATTGTTGGGTAGGTTTGTAGCAGGTGTCTCTGACAAGCCACAGCGTTCTGTCCGACGATTTTTATTGTTCCCGCATAATGTTCATAGCCTGCTGTAAGTGCTGCCTGATAGACTTACTGCCAGGCAAGAGAGGCCACGTGTAATACCCGACCTATATTAACGTCCAAGAGGCAGACTAGACACAACTAGGGGAATAAAGAGCTAAATTACATCATCCTCTGAAACTAACAATGTGTAGTAACAAGTCAACTTTGACAGCAAGTGTGATTACAAGTAACGTAACTCTTAATGTTCCCCTTATTATTTACATTTTATCCTGTAACTATTCCCATAACACATAGTTTAAAGTTTTTCAAAATTAAAAATGATGTAGGTTGCCAAAACTCTGGGACCATTAAAGCAGTCCAGCTATACACAATCCAGACAGTTGGAAGCAAGATTCCATATCAGTGTGTCTACGTGTTTCATTTTAACTGCCAAAATTCAGAGCTGTGCGATATTACACATCAATCAAAAATGGCACACAGTACAAATAATAGGTAACTCTAACAAACCAACATTTTTTGATGTACGTTGATACCTGAACAAATAATAAAATTCAAAAACTGTTCTGATACAACAGTTAAAACTACGATTTTTCTTTTGACCATACCAAGAGATTCAAGTTTGCATTTTATGCAGAGGATGTAGATGGTAGATGAATATTTAGCAGTTATAGCAGTAAGATTAAACTCATCCATGTGTCAAGGCCTTTACACTGGAGGATGCACTCAGCGAGCTATTAATCAATACAGACATCATCATCAGTCAGTGGCTAAAAGTGATGATGTTAACAGTTGATGTGTATTTCTCAATCAGATCAAAGCTTTCAGAATGGAAAAGCATCTCCTGGATATAAACACGTTGCCGTGCCGCTGGTTCAAGCTGGCGTGTGACGAAACAGCCCACTGCTGCTCATTAATCTTCCGCAGGAAACTGCAACGCAGCCGACAGGCATACGAGAGCACAGGGGAGAAATTCAGCAATTCAGGTCAGTGGTAACAAATACTGAATGATTACACCACACCTGACAGACGTGCTAAATTGTCAAATAGTAATTAGATGTCTCAATAAGTGAATGCTGTTCTTGCTGAAGCAAACAAAATCGTGTAACTCGAACACAGAGGCCAGAGCTGTGAGCAGGACATGAGATGGTTACGGGCCGTACTGAGACAAGGTGAGGAGCAGTTCATTTTGAGTAAATCTTCAGTAACTCGGGCAAGTTAAGCTACTCAGCTACTTTTAAATGTTAGAGCTTTCAAGCATCCTCGGCTTCTTAAATTGGTTACATTTGAAGTCAGTTCAGCCTGCTGAGCCCTCAGGAGGAACAACAATGGGATGTATGAAGTTGGCGTCATATGCTGCCACATTCAAGCAATGCAAAAATCAAATTAGACTGTGATGATGAAGAGTGAACTGAGAGAGACAGAATTCAGCAGCTTACCAGCTCCACTACTACACCGTTAAAGTCCTAAAAAAGATTCACAATTCATACTCAGATGATATTGTAGGTTATAAATAAATTATATGACTGGTTACCCCTTTAATTTTAGTAAAACTTTACTGTTCCGTATCAGAAATTCTCTCATTTTTAGGCATGTCTATTAACAGAATCCTTCATGGTGCTATTAAGAAAATACATTATAAGAAATTACAAACATGTTTATTACATTATTTTGCATACCTGGGATATATTATGGTATGCATATGGTAAATTCTATGAATGTGTTAGAGGTATAAAGATTAAATGACACATATTGGAAAACCAATATAAGAGTCAGAAATCCAGCTACACAACCGCTGATCGGAAACATATTTAGTGTGAAATTTGTCAAAAAAGCTGTTTTTTTAAAGTAACTCTGTATGTGCATATGTGCTCATGTGCCTCTAGCATATGTGTTTTTCACTTGGTGGGTTTCTGTCCATCCGTTTCTGTGCACATTTTCAATTTGCAAATGAAAAAAAAAAACGCAAGGGGAAATGCCAGAAATTTGAAAAAATCTTGAAATATCACAAAAAAGTGGAGAAGTAGGTGTATTTACCAAAGCAAAATGCGTGAACGTGCAGTGGAAACAGGCTTAGTGAATAAATCATGGCGCACGTGAAGCATGCAACCTGAATGTTCACTGAAGCTTCTGCTCCACGAAGAGACTGAAAGTAGCGGCAGACGAAAACATTAGATTTGTGTGGAGCGATAATGGAGACAGTCACATTCCTTAAATTAAAACATGAAACAAACGTACTAATATATTCCATATTTCCATCATGTTCTGCCCATTATTTTTCACCATTTGAAGTTTGACTGGCGCTCTTTTAATTGGTTTTACTGGCTCAGCTATTTATCTTGACAAACCAACTCCTGATATTCGCCTAACAGCAGTGGATGGAAACAGGCATTAAAACACATTTTCTTTTGCCAAATTTCTGAAAATTTGATTAAAAAATTTTACTGGCAGCAGTAGGTAACCTCAAGTGAACAAAAAAAGTTAATGCATTATCGTTGCAGCAGAGTGTTAACAGGGTGTTTAAAATCTTTCACAAGCTGGAGGTTGAATCACTATTGTTTTATCAATAAGCCATAAAGAGAGAATAGGGTACAAGAAAGTGATGAGGACACCTGCTTCATCTGCTGAACACATGCTGCGCCAAACACGATCTCTGCATGACATGGATGACATCATATTGTGAATAGTTACGGCAAATATGTAAGTCCATATTTCATCACAAGGGTTGCAAGGATGGGGGACTCGTGTGCCCACGGGACCACTAGTAGAAGCCCAGTCTCTCCCCCACACCTTCGGCCACGGTTGCTTAACTCCTCGACAAACAGCATACCGAGCTCATCGTTCATCATTACCCATACAGAGTTCTAACGATCCTGCTGTTGAGCGACCAACAGACTGACACCGCAGAGACAAAACTGCAGCTCAATATAAAGAAAAGAGCAAGGACCTGACGTTGTACACGAATCGGAGATGGGACACACAATCAAAGTTCTGTGTCCACGTTAAAAACCTACCTGTTTGAGAGCGTGTGTAAGAGTCTTTTTTGTCCTCAGATTCCCTTTGTTCGGTCCATCGGTCCTATTTTTCATTTAAAATCACCTCATCTACTTTAAAACCTTCTAGGAGTTGATACACCCATCACTGAGGTCAAGGACACGCACACACACACATTCATTTTTTCCAGTCAAGGGGATGAACACACCTTCACCGCATGCATGCACGAATCTCACCTGATCACACAATCTCCTTTCGAGGGTAATAGTCTTCATGCCTGTAGGAGACACACACTTACTGTGCACACGTCTACACATTTTCAACAAGCTCCCAATGTTGGACCATTTGCTCGATAGGTAATCCCCGATGGCAGTGGCCCCAGAAAGGTCAGTGGACCCCAGCATGACGCCAGGGGAGGGCAGATAATGACAAACATCCATCTTGACGTACGGGAGGCATTTGAGGGGACATGAAAACCACTGGGGTCTATGATATGTTGTGATGTGGTGTGTGTTATAAACTGCCACTCCAATTCTTATTACTTCCTCAGACAACGAGCACAGCTGTTGTCTGCCCAGCAGCTCAGGTTTTGAGTATTTTCCTTTCTGTTCACAGTAGTTTCCCAGAAACTGTCTTCACTTCTGTCCAGAAGTGTCATGTATTGTGTTTTAATGGATCAGTACATCATTGTCGGACGGAGTGTATTAGTACAGCTGTGTGATATACCAGAAAAAGATAAACAACAAATAAGCGAAACATAGTTGAGGCGACTGGCAGCTTCCGTATCACAGCAGTGGTATTCCTAGTCACTTATTTTGAAATACTAAAAAACACCTTGTCTTGACCCGCTCGTGTGTCCTTCCTCCATCATTGCATGGAACTACCTTGTAACCATGACCCAACCATTAGAAATAGATGACTCAATCTCCCCCAAGTCGTGGAGAGAATGTGCTTTGGCAGCTGATAACTTTTGGACAGCTCCCACTTTTCCAGTGACATGTAGAAACTATTATACATAAAGGAGATCACGAGATGGTCACAGTCTGCTAAACTGCACTATGAAACCGGGCAGAGGTGGGAAATTTAATCTATAAGGAACATTTCAATTTTCCCACCATTAGCTTCCGGAGATTTTAATTAAGCATAAGCCATAAATCTCCATTTTTCCCTCATTTCTCTGCTGTCCTTACAGTGAGTGCACTGCATAAAAACCCGCATTTAAAGAATATGCAAACAAAATCTTTCGGTGCATTAGTTTCAGTACACATAGTAGTGTGGTTTCACTGCAGTAAATATCCGGCACCATTCTGAGCTGCAAATGCCCGCCCAACATGGGTTTTCATTATTTTTCTGTAATGAGACAAAAAGGACAGATTAATAATGATGCAAAGCTACACAGCAAATGTATAAATTATGAATAACTTAATTTTGTATATTATATATAACCCTATTATATATATAACCTTATTATATATATATTTATATATATATATAGATATATATATATGAAAATACATACACGTACATACATACACACACATATACACACATATATGAATAGATATTCACACACTCACATATATGTATAGATGAAGATTTTGTTTAAGTTCTTTTGGATAAATGTGTATCAAACCTTTATTGATTTTGCATTTTGTGGTATGATGAGCATTTACTCAAATGTCAGCTTTTATTTTTACAGTCTCATTCCTCTTTGTAACAATATCTGGGCAGCACCTCATGAATAATGCGTATTCCTCCACTAACCGAGCATTCGCATGCTGATGTTTTTCCAATTATCTCACAAGCTGTAATTCTCCGGTGCTGCAGTTCAGGCTGGAAGTTATTAAAAAAACAGGAGAGGGAGGGGTGATTCACGGGCTTTATTTTCTCATTCTGGGCCAGCAACAGGGTTTAATATGATATTGCTCTCAATCTTGGGAGCAAATCTTCTCTCTTGTAAAAAATCAATAGCTCACCTTTTTTCACGCTTTTAATTCTCTTGCCTTCTCTTCCTCTGCCGCAACCTCTGCAGTTCCTCTCCTCCATCCCCTTCGCCCTCTTTCCGAATCTGGAGACGGGGCAGCGGAGTAATCTCCGTGCATTTCAACGGACACTCGCCCGGCAGTGTAATCAGCCTTCCAGCGACCCACCACCCGAGCTGACCCTTCCCTGTCCCTTCCCCTTCAGTGACCCTCCCTATCTTCTCCCTGAGTAATGGGCAACAGCCTGAGCTCTCTGGTGACCTGCGGAGCCCCTCAGCCCTCCCCTCCGCCTCCTCACACCTCGCTCTCTGAGTAGCCAATTAAAAAGCAGCAACAGCAGTGATAGGTGCCCCGCTGGTGCGAGTGATTGGACAAGTCCCAGCCTGATACAGGCCCGCGGTGTGAGTCAGAGGTTCCTCCGTCTCCTCTGATCTCCGCCGACTTCCCCGTGTCCAATAAATCATTTTCTCAGTGCGCGGAGCCTCTTTGACCGAAGCAATCAAGAAATTCCACCCTATCTGTTGCTGATATCAAAGCCAGTCTGGCTGTTAAACATTAAATGGTGATTTTGAGATGACCCTGGGATAGACTGGGCCGCTTGGTAAGTGCAGTCAAATGTGATTTATCGTATATATATATATATATATGTGTGTGTGTGTGTGTGTGTGTGTGTGTGTGTGTGTGTGTGTGTGTGTGAAAGAAGTGAGAGACCCACAGCACAGTGCACTCAAACAGAGGAAAACAGATTTACACATCCAACCACATCTGAGCCAGCGAGATTAGTTGTCATCTTGCAGCATTTTCAGGGAATTCTAGATTACAAGTGTGTCAGTGTGAAGTAATTGCCCTGTACACTACACTGTCTTAAGATCCAATGGAGGGAGCAAAACATATTATTTCACAGAGGAATTACAATATGGTTCTTTCTCCCTTAAAAGGGTTATATTTTGTCATGTACAATACCTAAGGTGTTGTCTTCATATTTCTTGTTTTATCTGACCCTAAGTCTAAAACCAAGAGATAATCGCTTTACTATCATATGTTGCAAAGAAAAGCAACAAATCTTCACATCTCAGATGCTGAATAAATAAATGTTTAGTATTTTTGCTTGAAAAATGCCTGAAGTGACTAATCAATTATTGAATTTTTTCTCAATTCGTTTTCTAAACTGATTTATCAACAAATTGTTCTAAGCATCTCTACAGTGTCTTGTCATAGATAGTTTTATTTGTCCAGGTGTTTAGATATATGATGAGAGACGTTTGCACTGGAACTGCTTCCTACTGAAAAAATAGTCCCTAAACATACAGCTGATAGAGTGTTATGTTGCTTATTATTATAAAGACACGTTCATTTTGACACACAATGTACAATGTATTTATACAACTGACTGTTGTAAATATAACAAAATGAGATTAAAAACACAGGAAAAATAAAATAAAGAAAAATAAAAAACCATGCTGAGAGCAGGACAGATGAAATTCCATTCACCTCAAGAAACCACAGAACCAGGTATCTCAAAACACCAAACTAAACCCAGCTATTTTGCATGGCTAGATAGCAATGGAAGTAACTGAGGAATAAAGTTTATTCATTTGGGCGAGCTGATCCTTTTAAATCCCTACGATGGTGGATTTTCAGAGGATCCTGCTTTATTAATTTGATGCATGCACAGTATGTCCTGTGAAGCCTCTAATCAAACTAGAATTACCGCCTCCACCAACCCGTCAAGCTGCAGTTCATCCATGTCTGTCCAGACTCGTATATGAAGTGAGGACTTTGAAGGAATTTAATAAAAAGGTATTACGTTTATTTGCAGAACATTATGATGTCACAGTGAAGTTGACCTCTGACCTTTTGGATATTAAATGTCATTTTATCCTATTAGACATTTGTGTGACAGTTTGTCAGAGTTAGCGTATGAATTCTTGAGTCATTGTCAAAAACAAGTTTTGAGAGGTCACAGGGACCTTTGACCTTTGACCTCCAAATTCTGATTAGTTCCTCCTTGAATCCATGTGAACGTCTGTGCCAAATTTGAGGAAATTGATATCACGTTCATGAGAATGGGACAGACGGACCGAATGCCTCCGGCCAAGGCTGTCGCCGGCGCGGAGGCATAATGAGAGATCAAATAAGGGAGTAAGAGCCCGTCAACGTATGATCTGCAATGATACTATTATTAAGAATTTGAATTTCTGCCTAATGGTTCAGTATATGAAAACCATTGCAGAGGCACTGTTTTCCTTGGAAAAACATTGATAGGAAAATCCAAGAGAGCGCTTCTTTTGCAAGAAAAGAGAAAAAAGAAAAATACTTTTGATTATTGTCATGGAACTTTTTTTTTTTATATTATGGAGATGCAGACAGAAAAACATTGGGAGAGAGGAGCAGATTATGAAATTCAATGAAGGCCAATAAACTGGAACAGAATAGGAGACACAAGCCATTTTCAATTATGAACGTGTGGCAATGTCCGGAGAAACAGGTCCGGACATTGTCACACGCATGCAGCACACCGAGAGAGATGGCCCGTGTCAGACGCGTCCTCACCTGCTGGAAAAGCGCCGCCTGGTTTAGGTGAGGGGTGGAGCCTGGGTAGAGCGTGGAGGAGGCAGGACAAGGACGTCTTCAACGCGCCCACTCGCTCGCTGTGAATTCTCTGGACAACGACCTGCTCTGTTCAAACATCGGCTCAATCGGACATTACACTGACTTTGTACTAGGGAGCTGGCAGGGTTTCCTCTTTCTTTTCCAATAAATAAAGATGCTGACATAAAGCAGGTTAACAGTAGTTAACTACGCTCAACTGGTGTCAAAGTATAAATTAGTTTTGAATTTAGAATTTAAAAAAAAATTTAAAAAAAAGGCTAGACTGAAACCCAGCCTACAGGTAAACTTTGGGAATTGTTAAGTGCCCTTTCAGAATTCTTCCTTAGGGCAGAGATCTTTCTCACTTCACTGTGGGACTTTCTTACTCACAGAATTATGCATGGGATCAACTCAAGCTGACACAATTTTAGAGAGCGATTATACAGTACCCACAGATGATAAGGAGCCTTTCAGTTTTTATGAGATTTTTTGTTTTATTACTGTTTTGTGTGACTTTGTATCATCTCCTCTGTGTATTAGAATAAAGGCACGTCTAGGGAAGGGTGTAGAACACTAGCTTAGCCCATAAATGGATGAAAACAACACCATTTAGACAGAGAAAATCTATCAGAGCTCATAAACTGGAAAAAAATCACCACATCAGGCCAATGGTGAAAAATTTCATCCATTATAAAGATGCTCTAATAGAAAAGCACATTGTGTGTCTCTAAAGAAAAACGAGCCAAATGCTCCATCACTGTGAACCCACATAACTACTAAATGCAATGCAACTCTCTGCTTTTATCACCTAATCTAATAGGGAAGCATGATCTCACTCTCCGTCACATTGAATTTCTCCATCAATACACACATACACATACTATTAGCATGTGTACACACACTTAAAGGCTTATTATTTGGTCGCTAGGTGCAGATGTCTCCACGTATACGGTCATAAACGCAAGCATTTACGAGCTAAATGCGCCTGGTGCTTACAGAAAACATGTGTACGCCTGAAAGTCACACCTCTACACGATCAAACACACAGCGAAACATGTAAGATAAATCCCCTACAACACCAGTGACTTCATCTCCCTCCATGTTCTCCCAGTCAACAGCAGCAAATCCCCTCACAGCTTTTAATCAAATGGGCAACTATCGGAGCTAAGCTAATGAATGCACTGGGATAATATAATCTCCATAATCTCTATGAAGCCTTTAATTGAACCATATGCTAAATGTGATGTATGACTTCATTAAGAACCGACGTCTTCTTCTATGTGAGGCTGTTAGTGACCTTGACTGGCTTAGTGCGTCACCGTTAAGACAAAGGTCGGATCCTGTCAAGGCTATTCCGTGGAGCTGGCACATCACGGCTGACTGCAGAATCAGTCAGACACCAAGCTGAAAGTGACACTTCAAACTTAATGTAATAACATACAGAACATTATGTGAGAAACCTGCATTTGCCCCATAAGACCTTGCTTTGCTTTGATTAAATTAGACTAAATGAACTCAGTATAACCTCTAGGTAAAATTTAGAAAGAAACTGTTAAAATGCAATACAAATTTGGAAAAAATGATTTTATCAAAAGCAATTAACAACAAAACATCGTGAGCAATTTGGACTTCAGTGCCTTGCTCAAGGTCAGGTGGAGTAAAAAATGCACAGTCCTTTCCTTACTTGATGGCCAGCTTGAACAACTTGGGATAAATGTGGTGCACGACACCTGTAGGACACCTTTCTCTCTGTTTTGTCCATTATTTTACAGCCACAACATGCTCCACCAATCAGAGGGTTAGGGCAACCCTGGCCCGAGGGTGTCGCCGCAGCTCCGCAAGCAAAACTGAACATTTCAAGATTTTTTATCAACTTCTGACATCTGGATTTTGGCAGCTGGACAGTAAACAGCAAAGCAAACTTAAACTGGAAAAGTGAAGCGGAAAAAAATATAACTGGACGGGGACATGTCCAGTCCATATCTAGGGTATATTATATTCTTAATTAAAAGTTAAGATTAATTAAGAGTACTTAAAATTGTGACATGAAGCTATTGTATACTGCATGTCAATCAGGCCATATCTGCCATATTGCTCTGTATATGTTGTGCGGCGTACACTGTTTCATGTATTCTATATTACAGTTAATTATACTTGAGATTAGAGATACAGCATGTTCCCCATAAAATTAACCATCCTGCCTTTAACCCTGCTGTGCTCTCTTGTTCTGTAGCCGCTCTGAGCTGCTTTTCAACTCAACTCATCTCACGTATCCGCCTATATTTCTCCCCTTAACTGCTTTATTATTTATAAATATTGACTAAGATCAAAAGACCTCTCACTTCTTTCACCCCTTACAGATAACACGCGCACACACACACGTACACACACCAATCTCCCTAAGCATTTAATTTCATAATATTCATCCCCTGGAATGGAAATCCATGTGTGCGCCTTTGGTGTTGTAAGATGTGAAGTCAGATTCGCATGAGCGCTTTCCCACAACCGCACGCATGAGTAAGTTCAAAGGCGCACACTGGGTTAGTCAGCCAAAACGCGGGAAGAAGGGGGGAGAGCGCGCATTTTGGAATGTCTTCTCATGAATTAAATATGTAATCAGGCATGCAAACTGAGCCAGACAAATTTGGAGTTTTAGCGTTGCTGAAACTAAGCCAATGAAAGAAGAAAAATGACTTTTCAACGAATAAATTAGCATTATTAGAGGCACAGTTATTTGGAGATCATTGTCTTCCTTTCACTTGGAAGACTCTTTTCGTGAGGTATCACATTTCCCTGTAACAACAGAAGAAAGGCTGACAGACTATAGCTGATATTCAATTTCCGACAGCAATTAGAATAAACACAAAATCTCTTGCCCTTAAGCGGCCTGTCTGTTCATACTTAAAATCACAGTGATCCAATTTGTCAAAGTGTTGCTTTAGAAATTCTTTAATATCATCTAATATCGTGGACACTTAAAAATGTTATTGTAAATCTGAGCTAAGTAAGATATTTATGTGCAAAATGATATCTTGTGATTTATGACGTATCAAATCTCTTCAGTCCTGAGAAAGCTGAACATGTTAACAATGGACAATGAGAAATTCCCTTGAACTCCACTCCCAGGAGACACTTAGAGAAGAAAAATCGGGCTCCTCTGGCTGCTAATTGTTGATCTTTCCTCACCCTGAGCAACCAGCGAGTTGCTAGCCTTTGCCATACTGCTGTTTGGTGTTCGGCTTTGATGAGAGTTGCGTGACCCTGTCGTACAACGGGGATGTGGTTAAACCAAAACAATGAGCTAAAAGAGACTAAAAAGCTCTACAGAGTTGCAAAGTTGAAACATAGTTCGCGTCATCTTACATCACTGCTAGGAGCCCCTTAGCTTTAATTTCCACGCTCTTGTGAAGTTTTATTCTTTGTGTACCTCTTGACTTTCTCCTGCCACCTGTTGGAATGTGTCTACGACATTAAACCAATGAGAGCAGTCCTATGCTCTCATCTTTATTTCCCTCCTAAGGTCCCCTATCTGTACTCTCCACCTCCTCACATATGTAACCACAGTGGTACATGCTTTCCATGGGAACGGTGGTGACATGTCTGAGCGAGCAGGAGGGTTATTATCACGCCCTCCCAGATGTTCTTGGCAGAGTGTGTTAGGCCGATGCAGCTGCCTGATAGGTTTTTAATAAGTGCACCCAGCCGTTCCACTTCATTCCACTTTGAAGCAACCCGCTCGATCTCAAGGGAATAAGGCCAATGTTTGGCCGTAAAATGTATTCCAGTGGCAAACGAGTATCTTACTGATGTGAGCGATAAGGTGAAGCCATGCTGTTTGACTTGATTTTTTCTTTGGCGAATTCTGTACCCTCCATGCATGAGGTAAAACGGCATGAATATAAAGTAATGTGCATGTGCCAACCCCTCCTTACTCCCTCCTTTCTCTCTCCACTTCTTTCTCCTCCTAATATCGAAAGTCTGTCCTGTACCCAAAGCCCAGACTTAATGCCTGTGCAATCACTGAGCCTGATAAAGCAGGTCAGGGAAGTACAATTGGTACAATTCTGCAGCGTAACCGGTTTGGCTTAAGGCTTGTGTGTGTGTTAGTGAGAGGTAGAGGGTGGTGGTGGGGTTGGTAGTGGGGGGGGGGGCTAAATCCCTTTCAACAGCAACGGTAAAAATCAATGGGATGAGTTTGGATGTCAGAACCAATGACTCAGGATGATATAGCTCAATACACAGATCAATGCCGCAACTTATAATCATTGTATTTTTCACCACTAAATGTCTTTCCTAATCATCGTCGGAAGGTGGATGAGGAGAATGTAAGAGAAAGAGATTCATATGCAGCCTTCGGACAAGTCATGAATAATGTACTGCCTTAGCGCTGGGAGAGTTTGGTGTTCCTTCCTCCAGCGTGCGTTTGACAGGGACCTGGATGACAAGTTTTAGACTGAATGTCATTTATACATGAATTTAAAGTAACAATGCACTACATTTTTATGCAAATGTATGTCCATTTTTCTATATCACTGACAGATACAGGAAAAAAGCAACACAGCCCTTGAGGGTTGTTGCTTTAGTAATCACAGATGCATGGCAGAGTATGTCTGTTTGGCAAAAATACTCTCTTGCCCGCAGAATGATGTGTTTTCTGATTAGCATCAACAGCAGTTTATTTGTTGCGGATGAACAGAATAATTGGAAGGGATAAAAGAGTTCCACCTACTGAAAATTTAAACAACTGATAAAAGGGAAAAAAATATCCGCCGAAGGGTAAAGGAAGAATGGATTAAATCACATCTGGATTTTATCCAGATATGAGACACTTGAAATGACAAGTGTGAATGGGATCAAAGAAAGTTGGAAAAGATTAGAAAATGTGTATAGATGTATTTTCATTTAAGTGAATGTATTCATGTAATGTCAAAACCTCTGTTGGGTAAAGAATAGCCTACGTAAAGATGATCTCCAAATCAAATTATCTGGGCATTTTGATGTCACAGCTTTTCTGAGACGTTTAGCTTCTCAGAGTTCAGTTTAAAGGGGACGACAAAACTTTGATGAAGAAGCGGTCATTTTGCACACATTTTGTGCTTGTCTTTCCTGACACAAGTGTTTGCTGAACAATTTCCCCAAGCCTTATGGGAAAGACTGACTAATCCCACAACTAGTTTTCCGAAGAAAAACGTTTTAATGAAACAAGACATTTTTGTATACAACTCAACTGCTCGGTCCGTGAGATTATTTGGAGGTGGTTTAATAAAATCCTCAGTGGATTTAATAAAACAGAAAGCTGTGTTTTTTACTATGCAGTGGTAACAGTCGTATTAAATACACCCCACTCTCATGTACATATACACACAGAAATACCCAATCACTCTCATCCATCCCAGTGTAGATTGAAATGTCAGCGAGGCTTTGCCCTGCTACAGTCCATGCTGGAGATCAGCTCAGGATTAATATACATATTGGAAACAATGGAGCATTCACACTGTTCTCTCAGGCCAATCCTCCTCATCCTCTCCTACTACAGCTGCTGTGGGATGCATGTGGCTTTTGCTTAGAAGAGACGAGCACTTTGATGTAAAAAGAGAAGAAGAGAAGGGGCAAAAAGGAGCGAGAAAGAGAGCGAGTTTAACTGCCTTTCATGCCCCTCCCTCCCAACACTCCAACAATCCCCTGTTTTGTCTTTAACAAGCCACTGAAGCCAGGCACATCTCCAAGGTTTGCCACGAGAGGCATGTCAGCGCTGCAGACTGGAGCAGCAGTGGTGGTGTTGGTGGTTAGGGCGATTGTTTCATCGTCTCCACAACTAAAAATAATGTACATTTACAATAGGTACCTACCATATGACTGAAGGGATTTCTAATTTTCTATCAACAAATAGGGATAGGGTGGTGCTCAAATGATTGGGTGAAAAGATAACTGAAAAAAAAACTTGTAATCATGGAATAATTGTTTGGGTCATTTATCAGGCAAGAATTCCAAATTTGATCTGGTTCCATTCCCTTCAATATGAGGTTTTGCTGTTTTTCTTTGTCTTTATATGATTAAAATTGAATACATGTGTGTTGGTCATATTTGATTGTGTTTCAGACAAATCAAGCAATGTCATGTCAAAATCTGGGAACTTCCAATGGAAATTTTTCACTTTATAAAAAAATAATAATAATAATATATATATATATATATATATATATATATATATTATTTAGTTTAACAGTCTCCAGCCTGAAAAATGCTCTTCACAAAATCCCAGAGACCAAAATGTATACTTAATTTTTTTTTTTTAATCTTTTACGCTATTTGGCCAAAGGTTTGACAGTACTGACTTTTGTGTACTTTTTGTCTGGGGCTTGTTTTTTTTTTTTGGGCCAAATCACTAGGTACCAAAATAAGGGAACCCCTGCTACAGCATACAACAGTATTTAAGACAGTAGCATTCTTCCAACTTCGTGGCAGCAGTTTGTGTCTGGCTGTGCCCTGATTCAATATGACAATGCCCCCGTGCAAAAAAGCCAGGTCCATAAAAACATGATTTTCCCAGTTTGGTGTGAAGTACTTGATTGGCCCTGACCTCAACCCCATTCAGTACCTTTAGGGTAAACTGAAACAATGACTGCAGGCAAGGCTTTATCACCTAACATCAGTGTTGGATCTCACTAATACTCTTGTGGCTGAATGGGAGCAAATTCATGCAGCCAGGTCCAAAAATCTGATGGAAAGCCTGAAACCAAAAGAACAGAGAGGCTGCTATAGAAGCTTATTAAAATCCTTAGTTTTGGAATGAGGATCACATAGTTTTGGCTATGTAGTGTAGCAAAGAGATTTAACGTACAGTGATATAAATGAGAGAAAAGCAGCATCATCATATGATCTATGTCTGACAACATCTATACACTGATCAGCCACAAGATTAAAAACAGTAACTGATTTAAATGTTGTGGCTGATCATAGTTCACTGGGTAGAGTGCTTGCAATTTTTAAGTGTTATGCAGACATCTAGTGAGAATTATTATATCCTAATGTATATACCTCACTCAAATTATCCCCACAAAGCACCATAAAAATAATGCATAATCAATGGTAACCAAGATTTATCATCATGCATTGAGCACAGGGAAAAAAAGGAAAATGTAGATGGCTCCCAGATGAGAGGAAGGACCCGAGTAGCATCCAAAGTTGATTTGATTTGCCATGCTACACGCATTATAATCATCCACATTGAATTTTGAAGGGAGCAAATATTAAACAGTAATTGAATGACTTCGTTTTGTTTGGCCGGGAGTAAAAATGGCTCCCCAGAATTTATAGAGACTATTTCTTCATTAAAAGGCTATAGGATGAATGGGAAGTGAGGTCTGTGGATTATCCAGAGAAACTGGGACAATGATTTTGGAAGAAGATGTTTTTTTTTTTTTTTTTTTTCTTTTTAATGTAATTCTACAATTAAGTTCTGTTCACCTCCACTGTGCTGATGTCAGGCAAAAATCGAAGAGATAAATATCTCAAAACCTGCACACATGAACCCAAAAGTGTCCGCTTACCCATTTTTATTATCAAGTGTGGTTTGATTAATGTCTTTATAATATCATGAACCTAATTAAATTTAAATGATAACTCGGTCTTTTAAGAGAGGCTAGGTTAATCCTTTTATATAATAATTTGATTCCTCTTCAAAATGGTCGATGTAACTGAAAACATTAGTCTGTCAAACTTTAGTACTTATCACTGCATGACAGTCAGTCCTCAATTAGTGTTTGTGACTGAACCTGCAGCCGGTTCAGCCACAACACATCCAAGAGAAGACTTGCATCAGTTTAGTCACTGACATCTTCACCAAACCATATTAGTGCACAGAGATACAATGGTATTGTACCTCCCTCAGTCAATAATCAATTACTCCAGGACCAAATTGGACATGAAAGCCTTCCTGTGCAGCTTGAGAAAAATTGCTTAAAGATTTTTCACCGCCACATACATACTGTACATAAGGCATCATGTGTGCCAAGCAATATCTGTGGGTTTGATTCCTCCATGATTCGGTTCACAGAAGGCTAAAATATAGCTGCTTTGGAGTAAATGTTACATACAATAGAGCAGGTAGACAGTGCACAAAGTTTCTGCTAGGCGTATCCGATATGGACCTGAGGGTATGAGTAGTTCATACTTGGAAGATAACTTTGAGTCTCTACAGTGGAAAAAAATAATTAAAG
Organism: Xiphias gladius; assembly: GCF_016859285.1. Taxonomy (NCBI): domain Eukaryota; kingdom Metazoa; phylum Chordata; class Actinopteri; order Istiophoriformes; family Xiphiidae; genus Xiphias; species Xiphias gladius. The sequence continues at coordinate 5,179,532 of NC_053413.1, forward strand.
CTGAACTCATGTGATTTCAGCTAAAATGGATCTTAGCCTGGTGCAGCTTTAACCCTTTACCACCCTTGACTGCTTTAAACGCTGGGAGACAACATATTTTTAAGATTTAGGTTGTACGTTTTGCTGTGTCTTGTACCTGGTTTTTAATTAATGAGACAATTATAATATCATTCATCACATGAATAAATTGTGTAGGGCTGCAACTCACAATTATTTTCCTTACTGATAAATCTACTGACAAATTTCTCAATTCACTGATTCATCATTTGGTCTATGAAATGCCAGAAGGTAGTAAAAGAATGTACTTTATTACTTTATTACTTTAATTATTTAGAAAATTCTGAAATTATTTAACAATTATTTCTGCATGACTTAAAACCATCATCAATCCAAATCATGTCAATGTCCGGGGAATAGCAGTGCAGCAGTTACTGAGAAGATGGATATTTTCTCAACCCACACTGAAAAAATACAACCCACTGTTAATCCCTGCTGGCTGACAGATGGATGGTATTGTCACCTACACATCCTATAGAAAAGGCAATCTTTGTATATTTTTGAAGAACTTCAATTATACTGAGATGTGACCACAGCCTGACTTGAACCTTAAAAACCTGTATAACACTGATCTTGAAAAGGACAGCATACAATTCTGAGAGATGAGACCGGTGGCAAATCTGAAAGCCTGCTATTATGTATCAATCGTTGAAAAGGCTGCATTTTCAATATGAAAATCAAACTACATGTCCTTGCAGTTTGAAGGGCACAGCTGTATCATCTGCACAAGTCAATCTCAAACATTTACAACTAAACTTCTCTAAGACTGGACTTTTACTCATCCCGGCCGATCAATCTCTCCATCACAATATCAACATCCAAATCGCCCCTTCATCTCTCACCCCAACCAAGGTCGTGACGAACCTGGGTGTCATGTTTGATGACCAGCTATCCTTCTCTGACCATGCTGCAGCTGTCTCCCGGTCCTGCCGCCTCGCTCTGTGCAACATAAGAAATGTCAGGCCTTACCTGACTCAGTACGCCGCCCACCTCTTGGTACAGGCCATGGTTATCTCTCGCCTCGACTACTACTCTGCCCCTCTGGCGGACCTCCTTTCACGCACAGTGAAACCCTTACAGGTGGTCCAGAACGCGGCAGCGCATCTGGTTTTGAATCAGTCTAAAAGGGCACATGTCACTCCGCTGGTAAACCGGCTAACCATGGCTGCCCGAATCAAATTCGAGTCACTAATGCTTGCTTACAGAATGACCTCTGGGTCTGCAATCATCTACCTGAACTGGCACTGCCCTCCCTGCACACAAGGCAGTCGCAGTCAAGACTGTTCTTGTTTGTGGTTCCCCCGTGGTGGAGTGAGCTACCAAACGTTACCAGAGCGGGGGCGTCCCTCTCTATCCCTTGAAGACTCATTTCTTCCGAGAGCGCCTCCTCTCCTAACGCCTCTAACACCCCAACTTATTGTGCTTTTCGGTGCACTTCTTTACCTGATCTCTTTGCACTTAGTCTTATTGAACAGATGTAGTACCTAGCACTTAATTCAAGGTCTCCTACTGTACTGAAGCTTCAGTGTTGTCCCTCACTTGTAAGTCGCTTTGGATAAAAGCGTCTGCCAAAGGAGTAAATGTAAATGTTATATACACACACATTTAGCTGACGCACTTTTCTGCAGTGACTCACATTGAGAGCAACAGTAGTTCCAGCTCGGATTTTTAGATGGCTTATGAAGCAAAGCAAAAGTCAGAGACAGACAGAGAGTATCTGGAAAATATGCAACCTTGGATGACCATGTCAGAGAGAAATTTGAATAAAAAATAAGTCGGAGAAATAAGAGCTAATAAGAGAGGTCGGATGGATTTTTCATTTAGAGGAAGACAATAGGTGAGCAGAGATATTATCTTTTCTGGTACTGAATGTGCTTTCACTAGAACTTTGCAATAGTACAGCATCTGACTGCTGCTTCCAGTAGATTCAAAGAAATTCTCTACCTTTTCTTTTGAGTTTTGCTTTAAAGGTAAATTCAATAAACCTAAAGCCTTGTTCTTGGGAAAACACAGACTCAACATAACACACAGATGCCATGTTGTTATGGAAACATTTTTAAAGGAGAGATACATAACTATCCACAGAATTAAACTAGAGAGTATAGTCAAACTGACGTCTTTTAAGAGATTGGATCTGGAGTTTTTAGCTATGAAATGTGTCTGTTGAGGCCTGTTTGTTCCAGCTGTGGGATATTATAATCACATAAACTAATTTCTGTACAGAGGAATGTACATTTGCACATTTACATCATTTCCAAAAGTACAGACTGGGGCCTCTAAAAGGATTTCCACAGGCTCCTGAGCAAAAAGAGAAGTGGTTTAATTTTGCTCTTGTTTCATTGCTTTGCCAAAATGTTCACTCAGGGAGTGCATAAAGATAACTGGTGAGTCATAGGTTTCATTCCACCTACTGTGGTTATCACCGTAGAAACTGCCCGCTTTATGATTCTGAACGAAGACGACAAACGGCAACAAAAACTACATCAGAATGTCTGTTTTTGTCTAATGCTGTCTATGTTCTCATGTGGGGGTGGGCAATAATTTAATAAAAAAGCAAGGCACAATGCAAGTGCATTAATATCTGTAAGTATTCTAGAGGTTGATAGGGAAAAATGGGGTGGAAATTATGAAGACTGGCTTCTTGAGCGTGCAACTTTCTGGATTTTTTCCTTCAATACACTGTCTCTCAAGGGTCTTAGTATCTTGCTATTAAGCCATTCTTATAAATCCTCTCTTCTTGTAAGTGCTTCCTCTCCAGTTTTTTTTTTTTTTTCAATAGTTATTGGATGTTTTTAATGGTTTAAATATGTTTCAAGTATTATGATGCAGCTCCCTTTACCATTATTTTCTTGTCAGAGGGGTCTGTTGAATCACATAGAATGGTATCATATCATGCAACAACCCCCTTAAGAAATATGTTTTCCAAAAATATGCTAAATATTCCATAGCATTTTTTATGTCATCAGTCTTTTGGTAACTTCTTGCAATTATTTGTTTGTTAACTATTTTGAGTCTCTTATTTAAGTTTTGACAGACTAGTGACAGATTAAAGAAAAAACCTGAATAAATCAGTGGAGAAACACAATGTTGTTGCTGTTTGTTGTCTTGGTTCAGAATCATAAAACAGTTTCTAGGGTGATAACCACAGTAGGTGTAATGAAACCTATGACTCACCAGTTATCTTTATGCCTTCATTCAGCCTACAACATCCTAGCAAAGCAATGATATAAGAGCAAAATTAAACCACTTCTCATTTTGATCAGCACCCTGTGGAACCAATTTAAAGGCCCCTAATGAGTCCCAGTCTGTACTCTTTGAACCACTGATATAGACGTGCAAAAGTACATTCAACAGAACACATTTCATAACCAACAACTCCAGATCTGATCTCTTAAAGATCTCAGTTTGCCTATTCTTTGTTATGTAGGACTGTAATTTTCAGGATATTTCTGACCTCCCCAAAATAATTCCATGTGATTGCCCAGGACCTCTCACTGAAGATGGCAATCAGGTTCAATGTACAGACAGGGATGGATCACTGAACTGTTGTCCTGGGCACAGGCCCAGGGTCCCAAAGGACCAGAGGGCAAGAGGGATGCAAAACAACAACAAAGAGACACAAAACATCAAGAGAGACACACTATACAACTACAAAGAGACACAAACAAGGATGATGCTGCATGGTTTGGTGTCCCTTTCAGTCTGGGTACACTCCTATATATAAGGAGTGGAGGGCCGTTTACGTGTCCGTAAAGGGACAACAGGACCCGTTGCTTCACAATCAATCCATGCACACAGCTGACAAATTAAAGATAAAATCTGAATAAGTGGAGAAACATAATGATTTCAGATGCTTCCATATAAAAGGAACGAGGGCTGGTGAAAATGGTGTGCATCTCTCCACAATCCCCGGATCTCAACCCCACTGAATACCTAAGAGATGGGAGATTTAAGAGCGCTGTGTTAGACAGCGCTTTCCACCTCCATAGTAGAAACACCAGACAAGGGTATATCTTTTGGAAGAATTTAGTTCATCCCTGAAGTAGAGTTCCAGAGACAAGACATACTGAAACCGACTTGTGGTGGAAAATACATTTTATATTGGACTTTTTTTTAATTTGTCATTTGTCCCTCACACATGAAGAGATTCTCTAATGGACACTGTTTCTGCACTGCTCAACACCCATCATCACAAGTAGGGTTTCCATCCAAATGTATTGCAAATGTTAACTGCATTTTCAGAAAAATCGGCAAAAGAAAATGCAAATTTATGCACGTTTCCATCATTTCAGGTGACATTATACAACTGCACGTAACCTGCACGTTAATGACATAATTAAAAGAGCATCGGTCAGACTTCACACAAAGGAAAACCATGTGACGGAAAACAGAGAGCACACTGGACAATGGAAATGGAAAATTTTGAACAACCAATAGTAAAGCTATGTCCTCTTGGGCGAGTTCTGGTAACAGTCTTGTGTGCATACATAAGAAATCCAGAGGTGACAAAACGAGCTTGCAGTGACATTTAAGTCAGGTGATTTATGTATGTCACCATTTATTCGCTGAATCTGTTTCCAATTCACTTAGTCAGATTCACCTTTTATAGATAGACCAACTTTTCCACTTCTCCCAAGTGTAATTGAAAATGCGTATGGGAGGCCCCTGAAGTCCGCTGAATTCATTGTCATGTTCATGAAACCAGTTACAGACGACTTTTGCTTTGTGACATGGAGCATTATCATGCTGGAAGTAGCCATTAGAAGAAGGTAAATTGTGGCCATGAGGGGATGCACATGGTCAGCAACAATATTCAAATAGGCTGTGGTATTCAAACCATGATTGATTGGTATTTAGGAGCCATGGCTTCATGCTGTTGATGCCAAATTCTGACCCTACCATCTGCGTGCCTCATAAGAAATCAAGATCAGATCAGGCTACATTTTTCCAATATTTAACTGTCAAGTTTTAATGAGCCTGTGCCTACTGCAGCCTCAGATTGTTGTTCTTGGCTGACACGAATGGAACCCGGCATTGTCTTCTGCTGTTGTAGTCCATCCGCCTCAAGGTTCGACGAGTTGTGCATTCTGAGATGCTTTTCTGCTCAACACACTTGTAAAAAGTGGTTATCTGAATCCGTCATACAGCATGCTCAAGGCGTGAATGTCGCGCCTTTATTGCTCCTTGCTGTTCTGTATAAAAAGGTATGCACACGGAATGGGTGGGTGTTGCTGTTCTGCCCTTAAGCCGACAGCGGAGGTAGTCACAGAACCAAATCGACATATGTGTTAAAGGGAAAGCCAGTGTGGCCGGACAGATGCTGACACTGTTGTGTTACACGTCATGCCTCTGATTCCAGAGCACCAGCATGCTATCTAAAAGGACACACTGAGGCGGCATTATACCGGCATTGTTTGGTTCATTGTTTGGTTCTTTTAAACAGCAAAGGCAGCATAATGAGGGGTCTTCTTAATGGCAATATAGCAGGATCTTTGTTGAGTTACCGCAGCCTTTCTGACAGCTCGAACCAGTCTGGCCATTCTATGACCTCTCTCATCAACGAGGTGTTTCTGTCTGCAGAACTGCAGCTCACATCAAAACTGGATGTTTTTTGTTTTTGGCACCATTCTGAGTAAAACCCTACAGACTGTTGTGCCTGAAAATCCAAGGAGATCAGCAGTTTCAGAAATACTAAGACCCGCCCATCTGGCACCAACACTCATGCCACAGTCAGAGTCACTGAGATCACATTTTCTCCCCATTCTGGTGTTTGATGTGAACTTTACCTGAAGCTCCTGACACTTAACTGCATGATTTTATACATTAGATTGCTGCCACGTGATCGGCTGGTTGGATAATTGCATGAATAAGCAGGTGCACAGGTGTTCCTAATAAACTGCTCGGTGACTGTATACAGCGGGTGAAAAAGCTATCGGGTGAATGTTTGAGTGTCCATGTGGGTGTATGCATGGATTTAACTAGTACAATATTTAAAGGTCAGTAAGATGTTTTCCTTCCAGTGCTTTGAATTTCCAGCTTGAAGAGTTCGATTTTGATTTTTTTTTTTTCTTCCCCTTCTTTCTCCTCCATTACTTGTGTGACAAGACCTCTTTCCCATCTCGGGTGTACAGTGGGTGTACAGTATAAATCCGAGGCAGCAGCGCCTCTTCTCCAAGGATTTCTTACGGCCACATACAGTATTCTCGACAAAGTAGCTGACAGGTAAACGTTCAGCTTACACGGTTCAGAGAATCTCTGAGAAATTGCACAGTGCGTAGCAGGCATTCACGGTGACTGCCACAGCAACAATATCACACACACACGCACAGGCAGAGGGAGACCCACAGACAGGAGAGGGGCAGGCGGGCAGGAAGGTATTCATTGGTCTGAAAGAGACAGATGGAGCACACGCGTTGGTGAGAGGAACCGAAGCGGAGGTTGAAGGACGGGTCAGGTCCAGTTTGTATGTTCAATAAAAAAAAACACGCACACACACAAAAAAAGGACAATGCAAAAGAACAGCAAAGTTGTAGTATGCAAATATACTACAATTCAGCACTCATACACACATTTCCACAGCGTGGTCTGACTTTAGGGCTGCGCTAAAGCACCTTCACGGCTTTAAAACGTTCAAATCAGACTCATTTACACAAATACACAACAATGTATGAAAAAAAAGGGGGGGGCGTCTCAAGACCCACGTGTAACCTCTGATATTTGTGTAGTCGTGCACCCTCCATGCACAAGGTTCATTTTCCGCACAAATATTGACGACAGGGAGCACATTCCTGCTGGCCGTCCCTGCTGATGTGGAGACGGCTACACCAGCCTCCCCGTCCGATTCACCTAAAAAATCCGAAATCAAATCCCCGTCCCTGCCCTTCCTCACCCTCTGCCGATCGATCACGCGTCACGTCTTGAACTCTGTCACCCTGCGACCGGCCATCCAAGCCCCGCGTATTGTCTTTCGTGCTGCGCGTAAAGTCGCGCCTGGCACGAAAGCGCACAGCACCCTCACACCGCACTCTTACATGCCCCGTTTTTGTGACTAGCCCGAGCGTGGACACACACGCAGACTCACCCAGGGTGTGAACGCAGGTCCTTCCCGTGCGTCTAGTGATGTGCTGCCCCTGTATCCAGTAAAGAGAGGTGGGAGAACCCGAGCGGCAAAAGGCGCTAACGAACTAGTTGACGGCAGCCATACGCCACCGACTTCCCTCTTTCTTCTCCTCTTCTTCCTCTTCCTCTCCTTCTCTCTCTGCTTCCCTCACTTGCCACCTCTCCACCGAGGCAGGCGGAGCAGCTGCTGTAATAATCCCGGCATTGTCCTCTTCCTCAACACGTTTGAAAACACAGATGGGAAAGGGAAGACTCCGCCACCACACACAAGTTTGCAGTTCGGATGGATTCTCCTTTCTGATTGGAGACGCCGTCCCAAGTAATCCGCGTCTGGAAACAGTCTAGGTGAGCGGTCCACGAATTTAAAAAGCTCCCATTTACGATTTTGAGTCAAACTATGAGTTGAAACGGGGCTGCAGGTGTTGGGGATGCGGAGGAAGTTTATCTTTCGGAGTGGCCGAAAAAAAAACCCCGATGAGACCGGGCGCGAAAAAGGAGAAATAATCCCAGAAAGATTTTGTTCTTCTGCTACTTCCCCTTCGGACCAAGAGAGAAACTCTGCCCTCAGAGGGACCGTAGCTCACCTGCTGCCAGAGACGCGCAGGTATTCACAAACCGAGCATCTCCTCCTCTCCTCTGTTGTTCCGCGTTTTTTATTCCCGGTCGGCTGAGTCTGTCTGCGCCACGGTCATCACTCACAGTGTCAAGCCTGGCGTTGCTTTTCCAAGTGGCTCAGGAAAGCGTCTCTTTTCACCAACGCTCTCTCTCCTCTCTCCCTCTCTCCCTCCCCTCC